>NC_137147.1:110474618-111123127 GCF_951394435.1 Stenella coeruleoalba
AGTACAGAGCAGCCTGAAGAAGAGGCATGGAGTGTAGTGAGTGATGAAAATGGGGGAATGTGGGCCCCCAGGCAGGCCTGAGTCAGACCCTCTTTATTTGCTGTGTGACCTTGGGCAGTTCGGTTAACTCCTCTGAGGCTCAAGTTGCCTCATCCCTGTGGCAGTAAATAAAATACCCACCACCTAGGATGGTTGCTGGTACCAAGTGAAACCATCCATGGGACCACTTAGAATGAGCCTGGCAAGTGGGCTAAATGTTTGCTGCTACCATTTTATTTAGAAAGTACTTACATTTCAAGATGCTTGTAGGCATTATTTAATACATATTTATTTAGCAGCTGGTAAATGTCAGGCATACCAGAGTGAACAAGATAGTTGTGGTCTGTGCTCTCATGGGATTTCAGTCTTGTGGGAGAGAGGAGTAAACGTTATGTAATTAGTAGCTCCACCACTAGCTAGCTGTGTTGCCCTTGGACAGCTCTGAGCCTGAACTACAGCTCTTAAAACAGGAGTAGTAATTATAGTATCCGCTCACAGGACTGTTGTTATAGTCTTATAATATAACCTTTGATACAGTGAAGTTTAAAAGTAAAAGCTCCCACCCCTCAGCAATAATTACAATTTAAAGGAGGTATCAGTGTTCTTCGTAATCTTCAGAGAAAAGGCTGAACTCAGAGGGACTGTCATGCTCTGGCCACAGAGGCGGAGAGGTCACAACTGGGTCTTGAACAATGGGTAGGACTTGGGTAGGGAGAGGGGCAGGTGGAGAGCATTCTGAATGTGGGAACTGCATAAGCAAAGGCCTGGCAGTGGGACTTCCCAGTGTGCTTCAGGAATGGTGTGCAAGGGCAGGGTGATGTGGAGAGCAGGAGCTCACCTTGGCTGGGGCCAGGCTGAGAAGTTGTATTTTACTGCCAAGGCAATGGGAAGCCAAATGGACTTTTCAGCAGAAGTGTGACATTAAAAAAAAAAAAAATCAGGGGCTTTCCTGGTGGTGCAGTGGTTGAGAGTCCACCTGCCGATGCAGGGGACGTGGGTTCGTGCCCCGGTCTGGGAGGATCCCGCGTGCCGTGGAGCGGCTGGGCCCGTGAGCTGTGGCCGCTGAGCCTGTGCGTCCGGAGCCTGTGTTCCGCAACGGGAGAGGCCACAACAGTGAGAGGCCCGCGTACAGCAAAAAAAGAATCCGCCTACCAATGCAGGGGACATAGGTTCGAGCCCTGGTCTGGGAAGATCCCACATGCCACGGAGCAACTAAGCCTGTGCACCACAGCTACTGAGCCCGCGAGCCACAATTACTGAAGCCTGCGCACCTAGAGCCCGTGCTCCGCAACAAGAGAAGCCACTGCAATGAGAAGCCCACGCACCGCAACGAAGAGTAGCCCCTGCTCGCTGCAACTAGAGAAAGCCTGCGCGCAACAACAAAGACCCAACGCAGCCAAAAATAATAAATAGATAAATAAATTTATTTTAAAAAATTAACTTTATTACACAAATTACATAACTAATATGTTCTCTTTATAAGCAATGGAAACCTGACAGATAAAGCTGGAGTCCCTGTAACCCCTCTCCAAAGGTCATGTGTTCTTCCAGACTTGGTCCCTGTGCACTCACATAAACATATGTATCCTTAGAAAACACATAGTATAAATGAGGTAACATTATGGCAATTTGCCTGTAACTTGCTTTTTTTTCATTCAACAGCGTATCTGAGATCATTCCATGTCAGGATGTGTTTAGCTGACTCATAGTTGGTCTTAGTTGATTTAAATGTTCATCCATTTAAATCATAGTGGATAATTTTAACTGGAAAAAAAATTAAATGGCAGGAGGTACAAATAAACCTTCAATAATGAAATTACATCACTTTCTCCTCAGAACTTACTTTGTTAAATATTGGAGAAGATATGCCCAAGTTATTACTCTAACGTTATGATGAAGTAATAATTGACATTGAATAAGGTTGGTCAGGGCAACTGTTTTTAGTTTATTCTAGCTGCTGTGAATGAGGAGGGGACATATTTAATCTGTCCATCACACAAAAAGAAGGTGGAACCAATCGATAATGGCCTTGATTTCAAACAGGAAAGAAGCAATTAGTTATGCAATATTTCATGATTTGAAAGGGTTTAAACCAAAGTTAAAAAAATAATAATCCTTTCTCCTAAGGGGAGGGAGACTTAGAAAACAGTCAATCCCACACTTTTTACGATGAAAATAATGGCAAATCATTATTTGTCCAAGGCTGCACAGTACTATAAAGATCTTGACATATTGTACTGTCAGGAAATTTATATATATTTAATTGACAGTTGTAAACAAGATTCATCAGTTTTCATGTATATTTCTTTTTTAAAAAAATTTATTAATTTATTTGGCTGTGCTGGGTCTTAGTTGCAGCATGTGGGATCTAGTTCCCTGACCAGGGTTGAAACCTGGGCCCCCTGTATTGGGAGCATGGAGTTTTAACCACTAGAGCACCAGGGAAGTCCCTCATGTATACTTCTTCATCTGGATTCTGAAGTGTCAGATTGCTGTGCTGTTGATACTGACTGTTCCAACTCACCCCTTTTCACTGCAGTATAATATTCCATGGAGTGCTCACACCATAGTCCCTTATTGATGTACCTTTAGCATGGTTTTAGTTTTTGCCAAAGAGTGCTGCCTTGTGCACAGGCAGCTAGATATGGAGTGGTGAAATGGCCTTGTGATTCCCAGGAAGGTTCTGAATATCCAGAATCATTCCTCCTCTCCCCCCACCCCCTACTCATTAGAGCAAGCCTGGAGGGATTTCCTGTGAAAGGATTTGGTGAATTATGAGAATTCACTGTCAGCAGAGCTCTGCATACTATCCTTTCTTCTCCAGGATAGCTTGGCCTCCTTCTGTCTTAGTTTGGGCTAGCCCTGGCGCCCAGGCCTCAGGCTGACTGTGGGATGGCAGAGCCTAAGTTCTGGGAGGTGAGGCCCTGGAGCTGGTTTGCTGTGGCCCCTGGCTCTTCACTGGGCCCCTCAGCCAGGCTCCGGGAGCACAGGGGAACACTGTCACCAGCCCCACTCACTTAGCACAGGGAGACAGTATGGCTTAATGGTTAGGAGGCTGGGCTATGGAATCAGACAGATCTGGGTTTAGAGTCCCAGCTTCATCCCTTCCAAGCTCTCAGAACTTGGGCAATTTAACCTCAGTTTTCTCATCTATGAAGTGGGGATCCTGATTTCCAGGGCAATTGTTGGGACAAAGTAAGATAATGCATGTTGTAGAGCTTGGAATAGAGGCTATAAGTCTTGCTTATAGTAAGTTCAGGGGCAGCAGAATGGAGTGGGTAAAGGACTAGATTGGATTGTGGGGAAGAGGGCCGACATCTTTAGCCTTGGCCCTACAAGATGATTCCTTCCTTCCTCACTCTAGCACCGGGCCTCAGGCATCCTGCCCTACCCTCTCCTCCATCTTCAGCCCTTCTTCTCCGGGACCCAGCATGGGGAGTCCTCCTCAGCAGGGCACTCCAGCTCCTGGCCTGTGGCAGGGGTCACCAGAGCTGCAGTGCAGAGGCAATGGAAGAGCTCCAGGTGCCTGGAGCTGGAGCTTGGAGCCGCAGCCGACTGGCCCAACCAAGGCTAGGAAGTGGAGGATCTGAACCAGCTTCTCCTGGTGGGCTGGGTCCTGGCTCAGGTGCTTTTCCAGCTTATCTCTGGCCCTGGGACCCTCAGGCATTCCTCCCTGTGTGCACAAACCAGCCCCAGGTGCTGCACAAACAAGCTAGGTCTGGGCCCAGGCCGCAGGGGCTTCCACTTGAGCAGTCTCCACTTCTCTTTCATCTGACTCGCCTGGTAGAAGGAGGGGTATTTATGGCTGTGTGCTGTTAGATAAGGTGATTAACTTCTGAGCCTCAGCCTGATAGTGACACCAGGTTTACCCCCTCCTTCCCGTGATAGGAGGAGGTGGAAGCTAGATCAGGGAAACATGGTCAGTAGAATATTCACCAGTGTGGCAGACACCTCTGGTTGCCCACACAGCATCTGTTACAGCCTCTATTCTTCTTTCTCCCTTAATAACAGGGCTCTGTATTATAATGGGTGGTGATATGCCCAGCTGAAAAACTATATTTCCCAGCCTCTCTTGCAGATGGAATGGCCAAGGAGATTTATTAGAATATTGTTTGGGGCTTCTAGGAAAGCTCTTTAAAGCAGAGAGGTACACTCCTGTGGCTCTACTCCCTTATATTGTCATCCTGGAAAATGTGATGGCTGGTGCTTCAGCAACCATTTTGTGACCCTCAGGCAATCTCAAGGACAGAAGTCACACCTAAGGCTGGTGGAGCAGAAGGAAGCCTGAGGCACTGATAACAACATAGAAGTGCCATACTGGCCCAGAAAAGTCTAACTCTAAATTTCTTTAATGTGAGAGATAATAAATTACCATCTTGTTTAAGTCATTGTCAGTTTGGGTGTGTGCTTTGAGCAGCCAAACATAATTCTTGTTCACATAGTAAAGAAGTTCAGGGCTCCCCTGGTGGCGCAGTGGTTAAGAATCCATCTGCCAATGCAGGGGACATGGGTTTGAGCCCTGGTCCAGGAAGATCCCAACTGCTGCTGAGTAACTAAGCCCGTGCACCGCAACTGCTGAGCCTGCACTCTAGAGCCCGTGAGCCACAACTAGTTAGCCTGCGTGCCAAAACTACTGAAGCCCATGCGGCTAGAACCCATTAATTAAATAAATAAATTTATTTTTTTTAAAGTTATTAAAAAAAATTCCTAGATTATCCTTGTTGACAAATGGGGCCATGTGAGCTTAAGTTAAGTGAATTCATAACAGATTCAATGTTCCCACAGTTGAATGGATGGATGTTCACCTAGAAGAAGGTCTCTAGTGATGTGCCACCAACTCTATTCCCAGCCTCGTCATGGGCAGCATTATGATCTTTTTAATTAATTAATTTTAATTTATTTTATTTATTTATTTTTGGCTGTGTTGGGTCTTCATTGCTGTGCGCAGGCTTTTCTGTAGTTGCGGCCAGCGGGGGTTACCTTCGTTGAGGTGCACAGGCTTTTCATTGCGGTGGCTTCTCTTGTTGCGGAGCACGGGCTCTAGGTGCGCAGGCTTCAGTAGTTGTGGCTCATGGGCTCTAAAGTGCAGGCTCAGTAGTTGTGGCACACAGGCTTAGCTGCTCTGCGGCATGTGGGATCTTCCTGGACCAGGGCTCGAACCCATGTCCTCTGCATTGGCAGGCGGATTCTTAACAACTGCGCCACCAGGGAAGCCCCAGCATTATGATCTTGAATGAAGATATGATCTTGAATGAAGAACTGATCTAATTGGGGATAAGATCCAAACCCAAGAAGTTAACTGGGTAACAGCCAGGATCTAAAGAGATTCTGGCAGGCTGGAACAACTGATCGGATCTCATTACTAATAAGGTAGAATCAACAGAGCCCTATGTACCTCCCCTCTAAGTTGAGGGTTAGGAGACATCATGTAACCAGCAGCAGCTGTGGAAAGGGCATGGTAGTCGTTGCCTTCTAGGCACCAAGGGCATGAAAATCAAATGTGATCCCATTCACGTTTGCAAGAAAACGGGATCTTCAATCAAGGAGGCAGTGGTCTCTTATTGCCTATGCGGGGTAAGTGGTCAAATCTGGGGGCCACAGTTTATGAGGGCAGGGGATAAACCCTAGCTCAGGAGAGGGAGGTTAGTGAGGGGCTTGAAGCCAGGTCACCAGAGAAATAGCTGAAGGACTTGGGAATGTTTCATCCAAAAAGGAAAAGACATAGGGGATGTGAGAGTTGTCCCCAGATGCCTGGAGGGGATACTCCAGGGAGAGTCTGAAGGCCTTTCTAAGATCACAGGGGCTGTCCTGTGAGGGGGTGAGTGGCCTGTACATGGATGTGGTCGAGAAGAAGCCAGCTGAGTACGTGCAGGAGCTGGAGGGGATAGCTGCTGTCGCCTCTGCCAACACTGACAAGTACCATAAGACAGGCGTTTGGACCTGATGATCCCTGAGGTACTTTCAGAGCTGAGGCCAAGAATCGGAGAGAGGACAGGAGCTGCCCCCTGGGGAGTCTCAGGGCGAGGGGGCCGCAGGAGACCTTGGCTTCAGGACATCTTGGGCGGGGGGAGGGCAGAATAAGGCCTCACATGTGCTTCAGTGCTCATGACACTCCCACCCCTGTTCTTCTGTGTGCCGGCAGCTCGGGCTCAGCTGGGCCTACTCTCAGGGCCGGAACCACAGGGCCACGTGACCTTTGGCTCAGCTTGCCGGTGTGGCACCAGTCAGCTTGGCACTACGAGGCAGGCAGTGTCCACATCAGTATTCCTATTATACAAGTGAAGAAACGGGGGCCTCCATCCCATCAGCCCCTGATCGACTTCCCAGGGCCTTGCCCCAGACCACCAGTCAGATGGGAAGGGCAGAGGCCCAGGCTGGGGTCAGAATGTGCTCCCTGAGCCCCGGCCCTGCAAGGAGCTGCGGAGAGCATGGCCTCTGTTCAGCCTGCTCTGGGTGGCTTAGCGCAGGCCTCACCTGTGTTTGTTTACCCCCAGCCCTGCTCCAGGAAGTTCTCCACCCGCTCTTTCTTCCTGGGCAGGTGGTGCAGGGCCCTTGGGAACAGGCCCAAGGACGTGGAGCCAACTTAAGGGCTGGCCTCTGCCCCGTAGGTTTTCTTTCCCTTCCTTCCCCTTGGGTCCCTGCCAGGCCCTGGGGGTGGTCAGGCTGTGGGAACATGGGAGGAAAGGGGGCTGCATGCAGGGGCCGTGTGGTATTCTCATTACCAGCCAGCAGCGAGGGCCAGCCCAGCCTCCCCCTTGGCCACTGTGGCTGCCTTCACACCTCCCGTCTGCCTGTTGACACAAGGCCGCCTCCCCCAGGGCAGAAGGTGTCGACTTGGGAACGAGGGTGTGCAGGGGCCTCCAAAACAGGCGGCAGCAGGTCCTCTCAGAATCCCTGGAAAGCCCTTCTGGGGTGGGGGTGGGAGGCTGCAGGTCCCCATCCTGGGAGGCCCAAGGAAAAGGCAGAGCCTGTGTCCCTGGAACGGGGAGCGGGGTGCAGGGGGGCCTGCATGGGCCCCTCGCTCCGGGAGCCCTGAGTCAGCCTGCCCGGATACTCCCCTCCCCTGGCCCCAGGGGCTGGTGCGTGACTCTGGGCACAGCCAGGGAAGCCCGATGACCAGGCCCTGCCAGGCAGGCACCATCAGTGTCACCAGAGGCTGACAGCCACCAGGCAAGGTCACAGAGCAGCCCCTGGAGCTGAATTCACCCTGACTGGGCCTCAGTCTACTGGTCTCCGAGCATTTCCACACCACACAGCACCCAGCGCTGTGCCTGCAGCAGCCTGCTCAGTGCTCAAACCCCAGGCCTGACAGCCTGACAGCCGGGCCCAGAGAGGCCACTTCCTTTGCTTTAGGTCCCCCAGAACCAGAATTCAAACCCACAAAGGCCATGCACCCCATGTTCCGAACCAGGGGGCTGAGGCTCCAGGGAGGGAGGAGTCTCTGCTGCCCTCTGGGAGCTGAGAGTTGGAGGAGGAAAAAGACAAATTGGCTCTGAGTCTGTGGGGCCCTGGTGTGCGGGGCGCCCATGGACGACAGAGCGGAGCCACCTGGCCAGGTGATCAGTGCGGGTCCCAGGAGGAAGGGAGGGACTTGAAATTGTGGATTTTCTCCATGTGGAGGTGGGGCATTTCTGGCCGGGGGGAAAGGTGTGAGCCCAGGTCTGGAAGCAGGAAGCCCAGGGCTAATTTGGGTGATGCCAAGTGGTCTGGAGCCCTGGGTTGGAGGTGGGGAGGGTGGGAGGGGTGTGGACAAGCAAGTGGGAGCCGGGTGGGGTTGGAAAGTCCTGCTGAATGAGGAGTTTGGACTCTTAGGGAGGCAATGAGACCCATAGAAATTCTGAGGAGGGAGAGGGGTTGGGAGGTAAAGAGGAGGCAGGAAACCAGCCAGGAGACTGCGGTCACATCATGGCAAGGGCTGACTAGACTGGGGCACGGGCAGGGGCGCTGGGAGTGGGCAGAGGATCCGATAGGAGGGAACGTGGGAAAAAGTGGGAAGGACATGGCCACTAGTGGCTGGGGCCACAGGCATCTGGAGAGCTGCCCAGCAGGCCGGGGGCATGGAGGTGGACTCGACCTTCTTCCTCCAACAAGAAGGCTGAGCCAAGGAGGCTGGTGTGGAAGGGCCTGCAGAGGCCCCAGGGCTGCCTGGCCCTTCTCCTTGGGCGACAAGGTGCAGTAGAGGTGGCTCAGGCCTAGGACCATCCGTGCCTGGGCTCAGTCCCCATCTGAGCCTCAGTCTCCTCATCTATGAAATGGGTGTCCTTGCCAGGAGGATTAGATGCAGCATCAGGTGTTCAGCATGTGGGACTTCCCTGCTGGGGAGGAGTGACCATCTGTGGTCCTGCAGCTCTAGGGAGGGACAAAGGAGGAGAATGAGTGGTGCTCACTCCTGCAGCCTCTGCGAGGGAAGACCCAGCCTCCCCATCCTGATCTCCAAAAGCTATAAGGGGGCTTGGGTCCGCCAGCTCTACTACTGGAATGCAAACAAGGGAGGGAAGGGGGCTGCAAAGTCTTTTCCTTCCTCCCTCCCTTCCTTCCTTTTCTTTCTTTTTTAATTTATAAAAGCAATGCATAATCATTACAAAGAAGTGAGAAAATACAGACAATCAAAAAGAAGGGAATTTTAAAGCCCCCTCTTCCATCCACCCGGAGAGAACCAGGTTAACACGTTGGTCCATATCTCTGCATCCTAACCTTTTCTGAGCATCCCTACAAGTACAGAGTATGGAGACAGAGGCATTGAGGGAGCATGTTGAGTTCTTTTTCCCATTTTCTGAAGCTTCTGGTAATATATATTCTCTTTTTTATAACAGCTTTATTGAGATATACTTCACATACCTAATAATTCACCTGTTTGAAGTGTACAGTTCAATATTTTTTATATGTTACATTTAAAATTCCTTTAAATTGTGGTAAAATATATATAACATAAAATTTGCCATCTAAACCATTGTTAAATGTGCAATTCAGTGGCATTAATTACATTTGCAATGTTGTGCAACCATCACCATTTCTATTTCCAAAACTTTTTCATCATCTCAAGTAGAAACTTTGTACCCATTAAACAAAAACTCCCCTTTAACCCCAGCCCCCAGCCCCTGGTAGCTTCTCATCTGCATCCTGTCTCTATGAATTTGCCTATTTTAGGTACCTCTCATATAAGTCTAATCATACAGTATTTATCCTTTGGTGTCTGGCTTATTTCATGTCATCAAGGTTCATTCACAGTGTAGAATGTGCCCAAACTTCATTCCTTCTTATGGTTGAATAATATTCCATTGTACATTTATACCACATTTTGTTTATCCATTCATCAGTTGATAGACATCTGGGTTGTTTCCACTTTTTAGCTATTATGAATAATGTTGCTATGAATGTTGGCGGACAAATATTTGTTCTAGCCCCTGCTTTCAATTCTTTGGATATATAAAGAGCATGTTGTTTTGTGACCTTTTCTTACTAATGTATGAATAACTTTTCCATATCAGTAGCTGTATTTATTTCTGTAATGAGATTTTTTAAGGCGTGCCTAGTACTCCATGGTGTGGCAGTTACAGTTTAGGTAACAAATTCTCTAGCATATACTGAGATGCCTTAAAGTTTTCCACATAGGTGTATCCTTATACCTATATTTTTAAAGTTATTATTATTTTTTTACATGTATTTATTTTATTTATCTTATTTTTGGCTGCATTGGGTCTTCGCTGCTGCGCTGGGCTTTTCTCCGGTTGGGGTGAGCAGGGGCCACTCCTGTTACGGTGTGCGGGCCTCTCACTGCTATGGCCTCTCCTGCTGCGAAGCACGGGCTCTAGGTGCATGGACTTCAATAGTTGTGGCACGTGGGCTCAGTAGCTGTGGCTCATGAGCTCTAGAGCGCAGGCTCAGTAGCTGTGGCTCATGGGCTTAGTTACTCCGCGGCATGTGGGAGGATCCTCCCAGACCGGAGCTCGAACCCGTGTCCCCTGCATTCCCAACCACTGCGCCACCAGGGAAGCCCCTTAAAAGTTATTTTTAAACTGCACGTGTCACATATGAATGCAAACTCCTTGTAAAAATTTTAGACATTACAGATATGATTAAAGTCTCCCTTTATCACACCTCAGAACCCAGCCCTTCTTCCACTCCCACACCAAATAAGTCCTGGTACATTATCACAGACTTGGCGAGTATGCATTTACGCACATACATACAGTAGAGCCTCACAAAATGCATGGTATCATTTGATGCCTTTCTGTGTAGAGGTTGGTTTTTAGATTTTTGTTTTCTTTTGCTTTTCCTTATATCAGTCAAGTCATACTGAAGGGATTTTTCTGCAGTTTGCTTCTGTCACTCAACAGTACGTCTTCACTTGCACCTTTAATTTTTTCTTATCAGGATGAATTCCCCATCAGGGAACCCGCTGGGCAAAGGGCATGCTGTGGCTGTTCTGAAGCCTCAGGCCAGCCTTGGGGCGCCTTGGGGGTGGGTTGTTGAGGCCAACCTTGTTGTGAGCAACCAGCGGCACATGTCAGCACTCCCAGGGGCCTCAGCCAGCCTGGCCACCTGTGCCGGGCGCTGACTTTGCACTCCCAGGGCCTGGGGCGGTGCGTAATCTCCAAGGGTGAAGGAAACTTCCTCGGCTCAGCCAAGGGCTGGATCTTGGATTTCTCTTGGTGGGGAAACCTCTAGAACCAAGGACTGAGTTCATCCTATCCTTAGTCTTTGGCACATAATCAGTACTGACCATCTAAGACCCTTCTTCTGTTTGATTTATTATCTGGTCAACTTAAGCTCTATCTTTGCCCCTAACATGTTCTCCGCTCTGTCCAGGGATGTCACTGTCCCCCAGCCTCTGGCAAAGGATCCTATGCCCAGAGGCTGTTCACTCTCCCAGGTCCTGCCTAGGCATTCCAGCTCAGTCCTAGACCCACTCTGCTTCTTATTGGGTCTGAAGACAGATACCTCGGGGGAGGGGAGGCAGAGGTGTGCTCTTTCCCCTGACCTTGGGAAGGATGACCTGGAGCCGGCTGAGAGCCTGAGCCACCCAGTGACTTGGCAGGAGCCTCATCATTGTCCTGGCACCTCACCGTTCTGCTGTGCAGTCAGCCAGGGCAGGGGTGGGGTTAGAAGGAGCCTGAAACCTGTGCGTCCTTCCTGGAGGGAGCTCCATCCTGTGCTTTCAGGAGGTGCTGGTGTTGGATGCGCCCCAAGTTGGCAGCTGAGCTGGGCCTGCAAACCCCCACTGGGGAGCTGGCGAGCCTAGAGTTTCGGTCAATTTGTGGTCTGATTGTTTTCAACCTCTGCTTCCAGAGGTGTGTAGGGAAGGTAGGGAGACCTGAGCCCTGTTTGGCCCCTGCCCTCCTGAGCCCATCCCCCTCTCCTCATTCCTCTAGGCTCCATCTTGCTCTGCCTTTCTCCATACAGGTGTATGTTTTTCCCAGTGGACAGATGAGCAAATTGGGGTCCAGAGAGGGCAAGTGGCCTGTCTGGGGTCACACGGCCCATCACACTGGCACTAAGCCGGCTTCACCTATTTCTTAAGCCAGCCCCAGCATCTCTGCCACACCTGCTTAGCTCCCAGAGCCCACCACCCCCAACCCGCACTGGCCCTGGCCCCAGAAAAAAAGGGCCTCTGACCGGTTGGCAGGAGGTCTGCCCAGCTCAGATCCCAAGATCCTAGATGGTTGGGTAGCGCCCTCTGCTGTCTGTAGCTGGGATCGCAAGGACACTGGACACCCAGGGGCAGCCCTCTGGCCTGAGACCGTACCTTGCAATCAAGGCATGCAGTCTCCCAGGACAGCTCAGCAGGCAGTTGGGAGTCCCTGCTCCATTTTACAGCCATAGAAACTGAGGAGCCGTGTGACAAGTTTCCCTACATTCACATGTCTACATCTTTGCTCTGGGCTGGTTCAACTACTTAACCCCTTTATGCCTCAGTTTCCCCATGTTTCACTGTAAGGCTTAGACCCTCCTCCACTTACCCAGATGAAGTGAAGGAGCATAAATGTGACACCCCTAAGGAGAAAGGCACAATCTACTTACCCCGCATTCTCAGCCCAGCTCCCAGAACAGGGGAGATTCTGGCACTTCCTCTGGAGCCTTTCCCGGAATCTGACAAATCTCTCTCCTTTCCTCCCACCCCCTCCCTCCTCGTCACCCCTCTGCCTCCTGTGACTTCCACTGGCTGCGCATCCAGCTGATCCATGACCAAGCTAATCAGATTATCATGGGTCCAGAATAATCTATTCCATATGGCTTGCCAACTCAGTGGCTCCGGGAGCTAAAGGTGTGAGGAGAGGGGCTGATCTCAGTTGGAAGGGGCTTCCTGGGAGCTTCCGGGGCCTTAGCTGGGAGGCTGATGGGGAAGGAGGGAGGTGGAGGAGAAGTTGGGAGCCTTCCTGCCGGGCCCTCTGACTGCTCTGGGCTCCAGGTGGCTGCTGCCCCCTCTCCAGCACAAGCACGGCCTCATCTATCCACGACCCAGTGGGGCTTAGGCTCCATGGTGGGGGCCTGGGCACTCCCCGTGCCTTTTCCACTCTCTGGATTGGGGGGTGCTCCCTATAGGGCATTGCTTCTCAAAAGTGGCCAAGCTTCATAATTCTTGGGAGATTTTACTTTTCATACCCAGAATCTCCTCCAGGGATTCTGGTTCAAGCAGCTCCAGCGTGGGTCCGGAAACGTTTTTCTTTTTACATCTCAACAGGTCCCAGTGACTTGTAGTGAGGTTTCATGGAGGCTTGGGGACTATGGGGCGTCGTCCCCACCTTGGCACCCTCACTCTCCAGGCGGCCCTCCAGGAGGAAAGGAGCCAATCAAGTCCTCCAGAGGAGACAGGGGAGCTGGTGGCAGGACAGAACACTGGCTTTGGTCCCAGACAGAGCCACATGGATCCCAGCTCTGCCCCTACTAGCCATGTGACGTAGGACCGCCGCTCTGCTCCTCTGTGTCTTTAACTACAAAGCAAGGCAATGACACCCACATCACATCAGCACAGTAGGTATTACTCATGGCACAGAAGCAGAGGCTGGGGCCCAGAGATGGTGAGTTACCCAAGTGACACAAGTGGTACATGGCAGGGCAGGGGTTCTATTCTAAGCCACACTGGCCACACCCCAGAGGGGTGTCCTAGGCTGTCTAAAGGTGGGGACTTCATGAATAACAATCGCTCCCCTGAAAGGGCTTGCCTCTCAGGCTGGTGCCGAGGTGTGGCGGGAAGATCCCTGGCAATAGGAAACACCCAAATTAGGAGCTTCCCAGGAGGTGCGCCTGCTGATGCCAAACAGGCTGGCGGTAGCAGAGAGCTGCTTCCTTCTCCTGGGGCCTCTGGCTCCCAAGGGGATAGGGATTAGGGGCTGCAAGGGCAGTACTGACATTGCACCTTTGATTAGCACTCCTATGTCAGAGGGCCTGGCCGGGAAAATGAGGGCGCTGAGGCTGGGAGGTGGGAGGGGGAGAGCGCCCAGGACCAAGGCTTGGCCTGAGGAAGCCGGCTGGTTCCTAGCGGGAAGGCTGAGACGGGGGCCCCAGCCTGAGAGGGTGCTGCCCTGTCCTGCCTGCCCCCACCCTGGCCAAGGACCCTGACTGAACTCTCACCTCCGCTTGGTGGGGCTGCCCCAAGGCCTCATTTCCCAGCCTTACACGTTGGCAGGCGATGGCAGGCTCGGGCCAGGGGAGCAAGAGCCACTGGCTCCGGCACTTGTCAAAACACAGGCCCCAGAGGTGTGAAGTCCTCACCCCAGCAGGAGGGCGGTGTGGGCCGTGCTGCCCGGAGAACTCATTAACTGGGGCAGCTCCCTAATGAAACCACCGGAGAGGCTGGCGATAAGGAGATCAAAGGTGAGAGAGGCATGGGGGCGAGGGAAGAGGCAGGCTGGCTGACGGGAGGGGGTAGAGCCCAGGATCTAAGTTGGGGGTCCCCCCTTTGCCCCCACTTGGCTTCATCAGGCCCACTGACCACAGCCCTTGCACACTCTGGGCCCCAAGACTCAGAGGCAACAGGAAAGGGAGGGACTCCCACGTGGCACATCCAATTTGTCAGCCTTAGGGCTGGAGACTGAAGGACTGGGGTTGGGGGTGGAACCCTCACATCTGCCCTGTCTCTCATGCCATTTTTGTGAGTTCTTTGCCTCCACAGACACACCTGGGTCTTTTTAACCCTCTCTCATGGCGTTTCTCTCCTGTTCCAGATCTCTCAGTGGCTCCCATGTAAGTGAGCGATGAATGTTAACTGTTTGGTCCCAGATCTGAGCATCCTCAGGGGCCAGAGCTGTGTTTTCACGATAAACAGTCTGCCTTCCACACATATGGCCTCTTGTGTAAAGAATGTCTAGTTGATTTTGTACTTAATAAAATAAAACTTCACTTCAGAGCATTGCTGCCCACAAACCAGGAATGGTGGTTTCCTCTGGACCGGGAATTGGAGGCCTCAGACGGAGAATAGGAAAGAGATTTGTTATACCCTCTGTACTTGTTCAACTTTTAATCACGTGCGTGTATTATATTTTCAAATGTATAACAATATAACAAAAGGGTGGCTGATTGTCTAGGAGTTTTTGGTCATTCTGAGTTTTCTCAATTATTAGCTACAAAGTGGAAATCAGAATCATGTGGGAAGTGGAGGAATTTTTTGACATTCAGAGGTTGGCAACAGAATGCCCAGAGCCCTCTGAGATCCCACCCCTCCTGCCTGTCCAGCTTTTAGGCTGCAGCTCCCGCTGCTTGGGTGCACAACCAATTCTCACCATTTGTTAGCTCTGGTCCAGTGGATCGGGACCATCACTGGGCTCTAATGCCAGGTTCTTGGCTTGGATGTGGAACCCCAGGAAGGCATCCATCGGCCAGGGTCCAGAAGGGGCAGACCCTGCTGACAGCTGCAGGCCTAGGCCAGGCTCTCACAGGGTCCCATGGCATGTGCCCATGGAGTGGGCTCCTCCCCTTTTCCCCAATGGTGGGTTGGCATTGCCTGTCCTGGATGTGACCATGGGCATAAGCATCTGGGGCTGCTGGGACAGACTGCAGGGTAGAGGGTATAGAGGGTGTTAGAAAAGGCCAAGGGCAGTAGAAGAAAAAAGAGACAAGGGGAGGGGGGAGGTGGTGAGCAGAGATGCCCAGGAAGAAGGTACCAAGCCACTTGGCTTTCTTTGCTACAAACCAGCTCAGCCATCAATCTCACAGAACTGGAAGCCATGGGGGATGCAAAACAGTAGACCGCCGGCACTGAAAGAGACCCTAGATACCACTTCTTCTTCAATTTTTTTTTTTACCACTTCTTTTGAAGACATGATACCAGACACCAGGTACTTCACAGTCTAGCTGGAGAGCAGACATCCATGCATGAAATGGCTATTTTGACAATGTGCAAACTCAAACCTGAGGGGTCAGGCAGGCAATATAGTAGATTCTCTGAGATTTCCCATGTGGACAATCATGTCCATAAATAGAGTTTTATTTCTTCCTTTCCAATCTGTAAGCCTTTTATTTCTCTTTCCTTACTGCACAAGCTAGATGCACCACCCCGCCCCCCGGCAACGTTGAAGAGGCATGGGGTAGGAGCAGACATCCTCACCTTGTTTTCAGTATTAGGGGGAAATCTTTCAGTCTTTCACTATTTAGTATGCTGTTAGCTGTAGCTTCTTTGTAGATGCTTTTCATCAGACTGAGAAAGCTCTCCTTTAGTCTGAGTTTGCTGAGAATTCTTGTCATGAAGGGGTGCTGATTTTTTTTTCTTGGCTTCTCTGTGGTTTGTGGGATCTTAGTTCCCTGACCAGGGATTGAACACAGCAGTGAGAGAGCCCAGTCCTAACCACTGGACCACCAGGGAATTCCCCTGAATTTTGTTAAATGCTTTTTTTCTGTGTCATTTGCACTCACATTTCATTGGTAAGGCCCGTTATACCTGCCCCAAGGTGGCAGAATACCAGCTAGGGGCAAGTGGTGGCAGCTGTGGCAACAGGCCGAGCCCTTAATCCTGCCAGGCTGAAAGTGGCCTGGAGGGCAGCAGGCTTCCTCTCCCTCCACTCAGACGGTCCAGCAACCTGCCCAGATTCAGCCAGCTTGTTGGATTTACCTAGGGTAGCCTTGTCCCTCCCACTCACCACCACCAGGGAAGGGTGCACCCAGGACCAACCTGCCTCAGAGGAGGAACGGATTACTCTGGCCTCTGGCAGGAATCAGGGCCCCACTCCTGGTCACTATACGAGTCCACAGACCTGGCTGCACTATGCCCTGAGGCTCCCATCATTCAAACTGGAAACGAAGATTCAAGAAAACTTAAGAATTTGCATAAGGTCCCCAACAGGTGAAGGCAGACCCAAACCTAAGTACTGAACCTCCAGTTCCCGGACCTCGCTTCCTTTAACCTACTGAGCTGGCCCAACACCCTGGACAGCGCCGGCACTGGCGCAGGCAGGAGGCCCGAGTGTCTGGGTCAGGTGCCCATGCGAGCACCCAGGAGGGGCCAACCTGGCGCAGCCAACGGGCAGGCACCTTCGCCCCCCACCCCGTTGGTTCAAAGGGTCAAGCCCCGCCCCCACCAGGCCCCGAGCCCGCTTTGAAGTGCTGATGCGGCCTGGAAGGGGCCACTTCACACCTCGGGCTCAGGATAAAGCGGTCGCTGGCCGCCGGCCCCCAGACGCGCCGGCGCTGCCATGGCCCAGTCCCTGTGCCCGCCGCTCTCTGAGTCCTGGATCCTCTCCGCGGGCTGGGGCCCAGCTCGGCCGCCGCCGGCCTCCAACAGGGACTGTGGCTGCTCGCCCGCCTCGTCCCCGGACTCCTGGGGCAGCGCCCCGGCCAGCAGCCCCGTGTCTAGCCCCGGGAGGCCCGTCACCAGCGCCGCCCTCCGCGCTCCGACTGCGGGGAGGCGCGGCGCCCGCAGCAGCCGCCTAGGCAGCGGGCAGCGGCAGAGCGCCAGCGAGCGCGAGAAGCTGCGCATGCGCACGCTCGCCCGCGCCCTGCACGAGCTGCGCCGCTTTCTGCCGCCGTCCGTGGCGCCCGCCGGCCAGAGCCTGACGAAGATCGAGACGCTGCGCCTGGCCATCCGCTACATCGGCCACCTGTCGGCCGTGCTGGGCCTCAGCGAGGAGAGCCTGCAGCGCCGGCGCCGGCGGCACAGCGACGCGGCGCTCCCTCGAGGCTGCCCGCTGTGCCCCGACGGCGGCCCCGCGCAGACGCAGACGCAGATGCAGAGTCAGGCACAGGCGTGCGGCCCAGACCTGGGCTCAGCCGCCAGCGCCGTGGTGTCCTGGGGGTCCCCGCCCGCCTACCCCGGAGCCCTAGCGGCGCCCGAGCCGCATGATCCGCCGGTGCTTTACAACGAGACGGCGTGCCCGGAAGGGCCGGCGATGGAGCCAGGCCCCTCATCTCCGGTTAGTACTTCCTTCCCGCGCGGAGCTCCCTCCGGGCGCGGCGCAGTAGTGGATGGCACTACCTACTGTCTCGCGCCCCCCGGCGCGCACTGCGGGGACCAGCCCCCGTGCGGCTTCCCCACTGACGGCCCGGCCTCGCCTGCTCGCCCTCCGGAGCAACAGAGTTGGTGTGCCCGGGGCGCTCGAGCGGCGAGGGGAGGGAGAGTACACGCAGGGGGCGGGATCCCGCTCCCCGCCAGAGGCGCCCTGAAAGTGGAGCTCGCGAGGCGGACGCCCACGCTCGGTGTCCAACGCTGAGGGTCTCGCTGTTCCCTCTCTCCTCAAGCTCTTTCCCGGCGACGTACTGGCCCTGCTGGAGACCTGGATGCCCCTCTCGCCCCTGGAGTGGCCGCCGGCCTGAGTAGTTGAAGTGACGGCGGACATCTGGCGCCCCGTTCTGTGAGCACCGACGCCTTTTTGGCCTCTGCGCCTTCGAAGAGGTCCCACTCTAGACTCCCTTTCCTGGAAGAGGGCACTGGCGATACTGGCATGGGCACTGCTGAAAGGGAGAGCCTGTCCCCACCCAGGACGGACTTCCCCAACCCCTCCCGTGATGGAGGGACCCAGAGGGTAGACACTTTGAGGCAGGCAGGAGGCTCTGCCTAGTACGTGTTTATTTATTTGTGAATAAATTTTGTGCTGGTGTCACTTGGCAAGTTCTTCTTTCTCTACAGGGGCACAAAGCTCCCTTCTTCTCCTCCAAAGGACGTAGGAGAGTTGGGAGGGTTTCTTGCAGTCTTCAGCCCCCAAAGCCCACAGGCTCAGACCCCTTCCTCCTTTTCCCCAGCCCTGGCTTAGCACCTCCTGTTCCAGATGGGTTAGCCTGAGGGGGGAGGAGATTCTACGGAGAAAGTGGCAGCAAGCGGAGTCTGTCCATCTTTTCTTTGAATCTGGTGGGGAGCTGAATAAAACCAAGTATCTCTGTAGAAAATGCATTTCCATTAGTGCGTACTTACTGTGCACCAGGTCCTTTACACATTTCATACCTAAGTAATCATTTTGCAGAAGGATAAGCCAAGGGTCAGCACTCAAGCCTAGGTATGACTTCAGAATCTGGGCTCTCAGCTCTGGTAGGGTTTTGCCAGCTCCATTCATTCTGGGGTCTGAGGGGACACCAGCTCCAAGTGCTCATTGCATGTGTCCCAAGTCCTTATTCCCCTTGTGCTGGAGCGTTAGGCCTGGACCCTGGGATTTTCCCATTCTCCCAAACCAGAGAAACTCTGGTTTCTCTCCTGTGTGGTTTAGAGACATGAAATAATATCAGTGGTCAGCCCCCAGTTTAAGTAACTGTGACCTCCCAGAGGCCTGGCTAGGGTGAGATGAGAGGTCCATTGGTTGCATCCAAATCCACAGAGCTGACCTGGAACCAGGCTTGGATTCGGGTTAGGGAAGTGCTGTGTGGGGAAGGGGGAGCCTTGAGCCCTGAAGGAGCCTGGCCTCAGTCAGGGGGTCTGGTGAGCAGTCAAGCCTGGGGGGTGGTGAGGGGGGTTAAGGGGGTGTAGCCTCTCTGTCCGAGGGTTCCTCAGCCATCTATGGATACTCAGTTCTTCCCCTCTGCCCTGCTCAAGCATCTTTGAAATACTGGCCTTGGCATTTTTTATAAGAGCTTTATTGAGATATAATTTATGTACCATGAAATTCACTCTTAAAGTACATAATTCAATGGCTTTGGTATATTCATACAGTTCTGTAACCATCACCACTGTCTAATTTTGGGTCATTTTCATCACCCCCCAAAAGAGACCCTGTAACCATTAACAGTGACTCCCCATGATTCCGTTCCCCCACTCCCCACCCCAGCCAGCTCATCTGCTTTCTATCCCTATAGGTTTGCCTGTTCTGGACATTTAGTATGAATGGAGTCATATAACATGAGGCCTTTTGCATCTTGCTTCTTTCACTTAGCATATTTTCTCATGTACCGGTACTTTGCTTCTTTTTATTGCTCAATGCTATTCCATTGTATGGATATACCACAGTTTATTTATCCATTGATATTGATAGGTTTGTTTTGAAACCACTTTGGAGATCATTTCCAGTGCTCTGGCCCAGGCCAGGAGGGGCAGTGATTCAGAGTGGGGTGGGGGGCTTACTGTGTATAATTCAGAAGCCCAGGCACACCCTGGCCAGCGTTTGGCTGCAGAGAGTGCGATCCACAAGCAGAGGCCCTGCAGGGGGGCGGGACCTCACACCTTCGCTGATCCGCCCCCTTTCCCGCACCTCCACCCCCAACGCGCTCTCCCCTCCCAGAGCCCTAAGGAGCAGAACGGGAAGTCTTTTCCAGGACCCAGCCCAGTTTAGAAAATCTATTTACATGGCAAAGGCCCCGTGGTTTAGGACGGGGAATTAAAGTTATTAGCAAGTCTTTTCACAGATAAGTGGGGCTCATCGGCCAGCCCCCTCCCCTGCGGAGAGCCTCCCCTCGCTCTCCGAGCCCAGGAGCGGCCCACTGTTTATTAGCACCTGGGTGTGAATTTTCATTAGCACGTCCCTGTTAATAAGAGAGGTCTGGAGATGGGAAGGGGGCGCCTCCCACCACTCCCACGCCCCCACCCCCTTCCTGGGCTGGCCGCACTCACACCCAGCGGGAGGAGGACCAAGCAGCGTCCAGGTAGGTGAGCCCTAGGCGAGTGCTCGCTCTCAGTTCTCTGCTAACCTGTGAGCTAACCCCAGTTAGCAGGGCCATTTTGAGGATGGGCAGTTAGGGAAGGAAGAGGCTGACTAACGCGCCCGTGCGGGTATTCAGGGGCAGCGCTGGGACTGGGACGCGGGTGTGACTCTAGGGCCTGCCTGTGTGCTTCCCCGATGGTGCACTGCCTTTGCGACAGCTGAGCAAGGACAGAGGGTGCTGGGTGGCACCTCACCTCACCTGGGGCTGGTCCAGAGCGGTCTGGGCACCGTCCTGCTAGAAGTGGGAGGAGGGGGAGGATGGCATCAGAGGCCTGGCCTGCAGATCCGCCGGCACGCTGGTCGCCGCCAGCCAACAGTGCTGCCCTGCTTTTCGCCTTCGAAGCCCAAGGGGTCAGACATATATGGAGCAGCAATTTCAAGTCATTTTAGCCTCAGAGCCACAGGTGAGGCAGGCAGGTGGTGCTTATACCTATTTTACAGATCAGGACGCTGGAGCACAGAAAAAGGTCAAGGAATTTTTCACAAAGCTAGTGCGCGGCTATTGGGGTGGGGACAACGGTGGGTGGTAGTCGACAAATCCGGTCTTTGCCTTAGCCTGGCAGACGAGTGTGTGAGCATGTTGGGGGTGTGAAATAAAGCTCCTAAAGCACATGGGCCTCCAGTGCCGTTGCCAGCAGGGACCTGCCACTCCCTGCTGACCACACGTGTTGCTCCCGCCGAGACAGCTGTACTGTGTAGATGCTGATGCTGGACGGGCCAGTGTTTTAAGGAGGGGCAGCTAAGCTGATTGGTCGACATGCAAAACATTTATTCAAGGACACGCCACTTGGGTCACCATATGAACCCAGGGGCGGAGGGAAGGGCTGGTGGTCATGAGTTGTCTGTATCGGCAGATGGCGGACTGTCCTGGTAGCAGGGCTGGAGAGCTAGGCTCAGCCGTGAGTGGGCAGGTGGTGCACCTGGAGGAGGGCCGTACGTTGACCATGCGTTGCTAAATAAACGGGTCCGTCTGAGGGGCACATGGATGCCCCAGGATTCTGAAACACCCCCTACCTGGAGAACCGGGCTGGCACAGGGCTGGGGAGGGAAGCGAGCCCTAACTGCAAAGCCCCTGTTTATCCCAGGGCGAGGCCAGGGCCACTTTGTCCATTCCCCAGCTCTCCCCCAGGGGCAGACCCTGCATTTGCACAACGCTGAGGGTAAGTGCCTCCTCAACTTTGTACCCCAGGCACTCATTTGCCTCACCCTGGTCCC
The DNA here is from genome assembly GCF_951394435.1 of Stenella coeruleoalba. Taxonomy (NCBI): domain Eukaryota; kingdom Metazoa; phylum Chordata; class Mammalia; order Artiodactyla; family Delphinidae; genus Stenella; species Stenella coeruleoalba. The sequence goes on from NC_137147.1 coordinate 110,495,924, forward strand.
AACACTCCCCTGAGAAGACCCAAGCTTCTTGGTGCTGCTCCTAAGGGGCCCTTTCTCCCAGTGGGCAAGGACCTCTTTGGGGGCCACTGGCACAGCCCCAGTGGTGCACCAGTGCTAGTGCCCTGGATCCCCAGCCTAGTGCCACCTGGGCCTCTTCTGCCCATCTTCTGGCACTTTGCCAGCCCTGGTCCTTCCTCACTCTGTGGGCCCCAGCACCTAAGGCTCCCTGTGAATGCCCCAGCCCTCCTCGCTTCCCCCACGCACACTAGGAAATGAGGAGGTGGCCTGGTGTTGGCTGCATGTGACTTTGGAAAGGGTGGGCAGGGCACCTCCGTTGTCTCGGCCTGTTCAGCATCCCTCCTGCCTTCGTCCCTTGCGGCCTGTCATTTTCTTTTCTCCAGACAGCTCCCCCTTCCTTAGTTTGGGTGGCCATGACCTCCATGCCCCTCCAGGGATGGGCATGTGCGCAGGCTGGTGAGGTCGTCATGGTGAGTGGTTCAGGGATGTGACCACATGCAGGCAGGTGAGGAACAGGCTCAGGACTTTGCTGGAACCATCGAGAAAGGGACACTCACTGTGGATGCTGTTGGTGGCCGTGGTGCCGCTCAAGCAGAGGGCCTACCTGGAAAGGGAGTCAGAACTGAGAGGCAGGGCTTCCCTGGTGGGTGGCGCAGTGGTTGAGAGTCCGCCTGCCGATGCAGAGGACACGGGTTCGTGCCCCGGTCCCGGAAGATCCCACATGCCGCGGAGCGGCTGGGCCCGTGAGCCATGGCCGCTGAGCCTGCGCGTCCGGAGCCTGTGCTCCGCAACGGGAGAGGCCACAACAGTGAGAGGCCCGCGTACCGCAAAAAAACCCCACAAAAAACCAAAAAAAACTGAGAGGCGGAGAAGGATTCCTGCTCTTATCCAACACCGGGGTCCAGCCACATGGAAAGCATTACGCCTGGACTTTTACACTACATGAGCCAACAAATTCCCCTTGTTGCTAAAGTTAGTTTGAGGTGGGTTTCTGACACTTGCTGTTGAAAAAGTCCATCAGGATTTGATACAGGCTGTTCCAAGCTGTGTAACCTGAGTGTCAATTTCCCTCTCATGTAAAATGGGGGTAATGATATCTATATTTCACAAGGCTTATATGAAAAATACACAGACCACGGTAGATGCCCCGTAAATGTTAGTTCCCCGTCACATTTAGGTGGCCTGTAAGGCCAAGACTATCATCCTAAGTTTTCCTTCCTCATCTCAGAGAGAGCTGCCACCATGGCTACTGTGGAAAAGGATTGTTGTAGAAAGTTGTTTTTGCTGCTGTGTTTTCATTCCCATCCTGGGGAGGGCAAGGGGCAGTGTCTCAGGCGGGGAAGTCTTCATCCAGGGGACATTCAGCTATAGTCGGTATCAGCACCATGAGGGCGGTGTCGTGCCAACAAAGAGTGTGTGTGACCCAGGGGAGAAGGTGGATGGGGACACAAAAGCAGCTGCGGTCACAAAACAATGTAAGCGTTTGGCCTTGGTGGGCCGTCTTGGGAGAGGGCCGGAGGCACTAACCACTTGCAGTTCTCAAAGATACCACACGGTGTCCTCGGAGAGGCAGATGTAGGCCTTGAGCTGCAGGGGACTCCTCCACCCAGTTTTCCTGGGAAGGACAGTTTCTAGAAAAGAAAAAGGCACTTCTCCGCCCTCTTCCTGTGCCCCCAGGTCCCCCAGCCTCCTCTAGGGTTCCCAGACCTGAAGGCAAGAGGCAGTAGTGGCACAGTTCCTGCCTGCCTCCTCACCTGCCCCTACTTTGCCTCTCATACCTGTGTGACCTCAGGCAGTCACTCAACCTCTCTGAGCCTCAGCCTCTCCAAACTGATTCCATAAGGTTATGAGACAGCAAAGAGAGGGAAAAGAAGTAGGTGGAGAGAAAAGGAGGCCACACAGTAGCTGGGGTGGACTGGGTGTCTTGCTCATTTGAACAAAGTGTCTCCTGGTCCTATGAGGCAAGTGGTCCTCACAAGGCCTGGGACTCTGGCTGACATCATCGCCTGGGCCCTGCTGGGGGTCTGGACTGGGTGGGAATGAAGGTTACACACCACAGCAGCTTTGGAGTCTGGAGACAATATCGCTGTTTATTTAGGTGACACATCTGCCCGCCTGAGGATTCCGACAAGTGGCTTAGTGGTTGAAGGCCCCCCAGACTGGGCCTCTCCCCTTGCTGGCTCTGCAGAGGTCCCAGACTGCAAGCCTAGGCCCCTTAGGCCTACTGAGCTGCAGCCCTTTGTCACTGTGTCTCTTGACCTCACAGCATTCCAGGGCAAAGCCTGCCTGCTGCCAACCTTTTCAGAGAGCCCAGGGCAGCAGCCCTGTCACTTGTTGAGGTTCTCTCTTTGGAGAAGCGAGGAATACCTCCGAAGCCGGGTCCAGTACTCCTCTTCTTTCACCTTGTTCTTCACCAGCTTCTGAAACCTGTGGGCCACACAGTTGATGAGAGGAACCTGCTTTGTGCTACGTTCCCCCCAACCCCGCCCTGGGGGCTCCTAGGTCCCCAGGGCAGACCCTGACCACCCTGGGCTGATATAAGAAACTCTCCAAATGACACATCTGCTTCCTGTCTGTGTTCTCAGGACTCAGCCTGCTGCACAGAAGGCACTCGAAACAGCTTTACTGAAGGAAGAATATAGGTCTAGCATCCTAAACTAGGAAATGTACAGTGATACGAGGCATGGTGAATTTACAAACTAAAAGTCTGTTTGCAGGACCAAGGTTAAATACATCCGAATGCCAATAGTTACATTTAACAAACATTCCTTGAGCATCTACTAGCCACCGGCACTGGTGGACGTGTTGGAAAGATCAAAGTGACTAAAACAGCCGCCCCTCCCCCCAGTTTAGTAAGAGGGACGAGAGGAAAAGAACATTTGTAATAGGAGGCATTTAAGAGCTATAGAGGTAAAGTGCAGAGAGCAGCACTCCCTGCTTGGGGAGTGCTCTCAGAAGTTAAGATTTTTGGGTTGAGTTTTTTAAAAAAAAATAATAGGTTTTTAAAAAATAACAAATAAATGCATAGTCAGTGTGGAAGAATCAGAGAAGCCCAGGGTCTCCCCTCATTCTGCACGTCGAGCTGGCCACAGCAAGCAGGCAGGAGGAGGCCTTCATTCTGGGGAGAGGATGCAGGCTGCTGCCAGCTTTCTGCCTCTGGTTCCTGAGTGAGCGACGTTTTAAAAAATGTTTAAAAGCTTAGGGCAAACGGGAGAAGGGACCCTTTTGTGGGGAAAGACAGGGACTGCAGTTTTTTGCGGCTCTGCCTATGGGACAGTCACATGGAGATGTCTGGTACACAGTGCATTAAAGCATTTTTTTCCTTTAACTTAAAGAAGTAACCTATGCTTTGCTTTTTAAAAAAAAAATCAAGGATACAAGTGAGTATACAATTAAATCTCCTTCTCACCTCAGATCCTTATTTTCTGTTCCCAAAGCAACTGTAATTAACAACTCCTTATAAATCCTTGAATACTGTTCATACACACAAGTACAGACATGCACATAATCTTTTTTAAAATTTAAATGGATGTGTGCAACACACTGTTGTGCTGTCTGCCTTTTTCACTGAAAATGTATCCTAGCAGTTGCTTCCAGGAGGCACTCAGATCTGCCTCATTCTCTTTCCCTATTGATGACGCTTGGAGATTCCAGTATGCAGTGTGTGTGTGTATATATGTGTGTTGCGGGGGGAGCGGATGGGCAGGGGGCAGGCAGAGGCTATGCAGGTTAGAAACTCAGGCCTTGGCCCCTCACTGCTTGTGTGCAAACCCAGCTACTTCACTTATAAGGTGCTGACCCTGGACGGGCAATTTGACCTCTGTCTTCCTCGCTGTACTGTGGGGATGATAATAATCATAGTAAGAAACAAGATATGCCACAAAGTACTTAGCATAGTACCTGGCATACAGTAGGTGCTCAGTAAAGGTTAATTGTTTTTCATTTTTTAAAATTGAAGGATAGTTGATTTACAATGTTGTGTTAATGACTGCTGTACAGCAAAGTGAATCAGTTATACATATACATTCTTTTTTTAAATATTCTTTCCATTATGGTTTATCACAGGATATTTTTAAAAAATATTTATTTATTTAGGCTGCCTCGGGTCTTAATTGCATAACGCTGACTTCTTAGTTGCAACATGCATGTGGGATCTAGTTCCTGCAGGAATCGAACCTGGGCCCCGTGCATTGGAAGTGCGGAGTCTTACCCACTGGACCGCCAGGGAAGTCCCTATCATAGGATACTGAATATAGGTCTCTGTGCTATATAGTAGGACCTTGCTGTTTATCCATTCTATATATAAAAGCTTACATCTGCTCACCACAACCTCCCACTCCATCCCTCCCTCAACCCACTCCCCCTTGGCAACCACCAATCTGTTCTCTATGTCCGTGATTCTGTTTCTGTTTCATAGGTAGGTTCATTTGTGTCATATTTTAGATTCCACATATAAGTGATATCATATGGTATTTGTCTTTCTCTTTCTGACTTACTTCACTTAGTATGATAATCTCTAGTTGCATCCATGTTGCTGCAAATGGCATTATTTTGTTCTTTTTTATGACTGAGTAGTATTTCATTGTATATATGTACCACATCTTCTTTATCCATTCATCTATCGATGGACATTTAGGTGGTTTCCATGTCTTGGCTATTGTGAACAGTGCTGCTATGAACATGGGGGTGCATGTATCATTTTGAATTATAGTTTTGTCCAGATATATGCCCAGGAGTGGGACTGCTGGATCATATGGTAATTCTATTTTTAGTTTTCTGAGGAACCTCCAAACTGTTGGCTGCACCAATTTACATTCTCACCAACAGTGTAGGAGAGTTCCAGTAAAAGTTAATTATAATAATACTATCGCTGCTGCTAAGTAAGTGGAAGTAAAATTGCTGGGCGGAGGGGTCAGGACAACATGGAATCAGTGAGCGACCAGCCAGGAGGCAGAGCATAGATGGAACTAGGGCAAGTTTTAAAAGGAGGACTGGAAATAAAGTCATTAATCTGTTCAAAGAAGATGTGGGTGACTTTTAAAATATAATGTTGGAGTGTAGAAGGGCTTCCTCTATGATCTAGTAATAAATAATGGCTAACCTTTACTGAATGTGCCAGGCAATGTCCTATGAGGAGATAGGACTGTCACTGTTTTACATATGAGGACACTGAGGTCTGACCTGTCACACAGCTAGAGGCTCTCGTCTACCCCTCATCGCATTGCACCCTGCATTTGAGGCTCTTTACAACCGCCCCTCAGCAAAGCCTAAGGGAGAAGATGGAAAAATACCAAACTTCTGTTTGGCTAAACAAGCAACCAAAATTACTCCTATCCAAAGACAATGCAGGAAAAATTATTCACAACATATTAACAAAGAACTCTTAAAATCAAAAGAAAATGAACTCACTCCTTAAGAAAAAGACCCAGGTGGGGTCACAGAAGGAGAGAGACATACAATAGATGTAGCACATAGATGCTCAACCTTGTTAATTTCCAAATTAAAATAGTAATGAGCTATCAATTTTTATCCCTCATTTCTTGGCCAGTATGGGGAAGGGGTGAGTGTGCAGAGTGAATCCACCGTCTCTGGAGGGCTGGTGGGTACAACTATCCCAGTTCAAACATGCCTACCCCGTAACTCTGAAAGTCCACCTCTAATTTACCCTACAGAAATACTAGGAAAAACTCACAAAAATGACTGGTTGAGGATATTGTCTGGGGAAGTGGGGCCAGAGTAACTCCCATGGTGAGTCTGCAGTGGGCTGGGGTACAGATGGGAAAAGAGGACACAGGAGTGGGGTGAGGACTGATTGCTGGGAGCCGTGCTCTGGGGGGAGGAGAAGTAAGGCGGCTGCAGAACTGGGAAGGGGCTCGCTTGTTTTCTAACATGGGAATGTGGTCGGGACACATGCCTGTGATTAGGACAGTGGAGGGGAAGAGGTCACCAACCAGATGGACAATAAGGTCTGGGTGTCCTGGGGGAGGAGATGGCCTTGGGTATGAGCAGGATGCCTCTTTCTCTGCATCAGGAGGGAGACAGGGGGTGGGGGTGACCCAGGAGACCCGGGTGAGAGGGCAGCCAAGGAACTGGCATGCTCTGGGAAGTGGGAGATGAGGTTATCCACCAACGGCCAGGGCAGGGGTGGTGGTAGCCGCCTGCCACGTGGTACCAGCACATCTGCAGTGTGCTTCCCCTTGGTAGTCAGTGCTCAGCGGTGAGGAGGGACAGGGGAGGCTGCCTGTTCATGTGAGGCTGGGCGCTGACTGTCAGGTGCCCCCTGGGGAAAGCCCTCTCTGGAGACTGAGACAACCTCCCTCCACCATCAGCAAGGAAAGGGTTTTCCTTCCCATGATGGCACAACAAATGTGACTGCTGTCTATTGTTTTGAAGCAATGTGTGTGCATACATTTCCAAAAAGATGGACTGTCCATCTGCAAAGTGGGAGAGGAGACGGAACATCTGTAAGGCCTCCCACAAAACCTCTGAATTCCAGTAGCCTGATGGCATGTGCACATTTGGGATCTATGAGTCTATAAGTAATTTTCCAGGGATTCGTCCCCTTGTTTCTCAAGAAAGGCAAAGGAAGGTTAGGATAGGCCCACAGTTTCCCTCCCAGGGATAGTAAAAACGGGGGTGGGGTGGGGTGGGAGGGGATTCCTCCTCCACCCTCAAGGGAAATGTCACCTGGTGTCCATACAGGGCCTGCCGACCCCCTCGCCAAGGGGGCGAGTGCCCTGTGGAGCTGGGACTGTTGGGTCAGCCCAGAAGCCCACTTTCTGCTTGGCCACAGGGAACAAAGGGGGCAGGGGGGAGAGAGAGACAGAGAGAGGCATTTTGTTTCTGTCAGCTTCCTGTGTCCTGAAATTTCTGTCTTGTGATCAGAAGTCTGACCCAGCTGAGATGGCAGATACTACAACAGGGAGCGGAGCCAGATGGAAATGGTGCCCTGGAGGCCCAGGCTGGATGGGAGCAGAAGCCAGGCCTGCGGAGGGGGTGGGGTGGGGGGCACATTGGGTGCTATCTGGGCTCCTTTCAAAGTCCTAAAGGCAGGCTTCTTCACACTGGCTATTTATAAAAGTCCCAAGTGCAGGTTTTGCAAAAACAATTTGTACAGACTATCGGGAGTTTGAAACTCTGAATCCATTGCCTTAAAGTTTCACCTAGTTTTAGGGCCAATGGAAACTGTTTCAGACAAAAGGAGTAAATAGAGAGAGAAAAAAAAGATAAGATTAAAATCCTCTGACATATATGGTTATGTGTGAGAAACGATAGTAAAATGTAAATGACAGAATCTAGGGTGTGGGTATGTGGATGTTTACTGACTTTTTTCAAAGCTGCTGTATATTTAACATAATAAAATGTTGGAGGCGGGGTATTCTTTGGAAGAGCCCCAGGTGTCAGACCTCAGAGCGAGCAGAACAGGAAGAGCCTTCTTTAAATCAGTGTTTCCTAATTATCTCTGGGACCCAATTCAGAAAATGGGTTGCCGTGAGGAATATGATTTGAATACTGTGATCAGGCCGAAGTAAATGTCCCCTCAAGCTAGGCCTGCCCCAACCGCACAGTGCAGCCCCTCCTGGCTCCTGCTGTGGGTCCCCGGAGCCAGGGAGCACTTTCTTGAGCTCTTCCCCTCCCCAAGCTCCCACTGCCCGTTTAGCCCCAGCCTTGTCCCTGGCCCCCAGCGCCCCACCTGGTCAGCCCTGCTGACTCCAGCCCTCCTCCCTGCAGAAGGTTCCCTGGGAGGCAGTCCCCTCCACCCGACCCGGCCTCTGGGGTCCCTCCCGGGGAGGGGTTGGGGTGTGGGACCTAGGAGCTAAGCTGTGTTGACAGGGAAGAGAGACAGTTGGGAAGGGGGAACTGGAGGGGTCCCTCCCAATTCCCACTGGGGGCCAGGATAGGTCTCTGGGGTTCCAGAGACTGGAGGAGGTCAGGGCAGAAGGGACTGTCTTCTCATGAGAGCAGACCCAACCATAGTGGGGTGGGGAAGGGTATTATAGACACCTTTCCCACGGAAATTACATAGACATTAAAAACCACTGTGACAAGGAAGTTTTTCTTAAAATTAAAAAGTCATTAAGTTGTATTCTGGAGTGACATAAAGCCAGATTAAAAAAGTGAACACGATCTCAACTTAGTAAAAATGCTAAGGATAAAACCTTAAGGATATGTACTAACACGTGAATGGCAGTGCTGGGATTTGGGGTGATGGGTTGTGGGTTATTTAAATTTTCTTCTTTGTATTGTCCTGTTTCCCAAATTTTACAAGTGTATATATATATATATATATATATATATATATATATATATTTATTTATTTATTTATTTATATCTCAGAAATAATAACATTTTTTACAGTGGGGAATTGCTCTGTTATGGTAGTAGTTCTACATGTGAAGCAACCTTATTGGGCTAATAGCAGAGTTCAGCAGGTGTCTGAGTGGTAACGTCCACCTGGCACCCTGGTTGAGGGCGGGAAATGTCAGTTAGGGGCTGAAGTGTCCTGAGTTGCTTGGGCCCTCGGCTGCCAGCCAGGAGGTAAGCTGCCCAGAGCTGGAGCTGCTGGCCTGTGATCCATTCCCACAAGGAGGGCAGCCAGTTGGCTTTTGGGTGAAGTGGAGAGGCTCACCCTTCCTAGGCCAGTAAAAGGAGGGGGTTCCACAGAAAGGACAGAAATGGTAACACGCTCATTAAATAAGTTCTCTGGTATAAGCCTCATCAAACAAGAGTACCAGAATAAGCCTCAAATAAGCCTCATCAAAGCCTCAAATAAGCCTCATCAAACAAGAGTACCAGAAAACTCCACACCATGACCTCCAACCCAGGAGAATGGCCCCACTACAGCCATGACCAAGCCTCACACTCTTGACTTTTTTTTAAAACCAGTATTTGAAATTTTCCAAAATCATGCACATGTTTGATAGAAAAGCCGCAAAGAGGAAAAATACAAAGAAAAGAATCACACATGCTTCATTACCCAAATATAGCTACTGTTACTAGTGGTGTGTACATTTCTAGTGTTCTTTTACTCAAAATCAGGATTCTACTGTAAATAATATAATCTCTCTCCAGCTTTTATTTAGAAAAATTTCAAACCTATAGAAAAGTTGCAAGTAGCACAACGAGCCTTCACCTAGACTCACCAGTTAGCATTTCCTCTCCCTCTCTTTCTCCCTCTCTATATTTTCCTGAGTTTCAGCAGTTGTTAACATTTTCTCTTTCTTTCTGTCTCTCTCTACAAATGTTTTCTTAGACCACTTGAAAGTAAGTTGTAGACATCATAATACTTGACCCTTAAATTCTTCAGCTGCATCTCTTAAGGACAAGTCAAATCATCAAGGGTCAAAATAAGAAACTTCCAGGTGAGGGATAGCTGAGCATTCTTGGTAAATCTTTAATCAGGGGAAATGTCAACTGACCCCTTCTTCACTGTCCTCCTCCCCCAAGTCCCATGGACCATATTCCCCTCCTGGTGGGTGGGCATGCTTCCCCCCATGAGGTACTGGAAGCCGCCTGAGCAACACGCCACAACCCAGGGAGGAACTGAATGCGGCGGTAAATGTAGTCACGGAGGAGAGCTGTGGTGCCCCCTCGTGGTGATATGTACAATCCTCCCAGGCATGAACTTGAACTCAGAGGGGACCCATCACCATTTTTGTACCTACCATTTACTGAGCGACCACCCTGTGCCTAGCACTTTACGTGCATTTTCTCACTGAATACCTACAAAGCCTGGAGAACAGGTATCATCAAAATGTCCAGAACACAGTCTGGCACGTAGTAGGTGCTCAATAAATATTTTTGAATGACTAAGGAAACTGAGGCCTTGAGAGGCTAAGTAACTCACCCAACGTCTCCCCCAGTTAGTAAGTGATAGAGTCATAACTCAAATCTGGGACTTCCCTGGTGGTGCAGTGGATAAGACTCCGCGCTCCTGATGCAGGGGGCCCAGGTTCAATCCCTGGTCAGGGAACTAGATCCCATGTGCATGCTGCAACTAAGAGTTCACATGCCAGAACTAAGGAGCCAGTGAGCCACAACTAAGGAGCCAGCGAGCTGCAACTAAGGAGCCCACCTGCTGCAACTAAGACCCAGCGCAACCAAAAGAACCCTCAAATCTGAGTATCTTAGCCATTTCACTTCGTTCCTCGAGGGACACTGAGACCCTGTCAGGGAAAGCCCACCAAAGCGCCCCAGCTCTGTAGTGGCAGGTGGTGTGAGAGTCCAGGGCTCCACTGACAACCCTCTTCCACCTGACAGGTATGGTCAGATCATGGCAGAAATTGTCAATAAGAATTTGAAAACCCCTAGAAGTTTGTTGTGGATGGATTAGAAGAGACCCCCGCTTCCCCAGAATGTACTGAGTACCATTAATGATGCTTTTATAGGAGGAAGGAACACAAGCAGAGTCCCTGTGAGGCTGGGGTTTACAGAAAGGGGAAGAGAAAAGATGTATCACATAATCATTTACCTGGATGACGGAGAGAGGAAAGGGGTCTTAGACTAGGGGCTGGCAAACATCTTCTATAAAGGGCCAAACAGTAAATGATTTAGGCTTTATGGGTCATAGGGTCTCTGTTGCAGCTGTTCAACTCTGCTGTTGAAGCACTTACATAAGTAGATGAGACATAAAGCAGTGGGCATGATGTGTTCCAGTGAAACTTTATTTACAAAAACAGGCAGTGGGCCAAATTTGGCTGTAGTTTTCCAGCCCCTGTCTTAGATGACTGTGTCTGATAATCCAAATATACTTAAAAAAAAATTGAGAAAGCAAAAAGAAAAGACAGTCTTGACAGAAGAAAACACCAACTTGCAGCCCTTCTTTTCTTACCAGCCTGAATTCATTACTCCTTTTCTACCAGTCTGAATGGGATTTGAATGCCGAAAGGATCTTACCATCAAGCAAACCACTATTCCTTAGTCCAGAGACAACCCCAGGTGCAGGGAGGAGATAGAGACCCAGAACTCTACCTCTTTTGGAAGAAATTCTCGCATCTTTCCTCCAAGGGCAACACCTGGGGGAAAGTTGTGTCATCCAACACATTAGCTTGAGGAATGGTGCAATTTCTTGAGATTTGTTCCAGGAGTGGGTAGGCCTCGAAATTAAAATAGAAAATAGAATTTGGGATGTCTCTGGCTTGGCTGGCAGATCCAATTTCATCTGGATGGTCTCCTGGGACGAAACAGGAACATCGTGTTCTGTTATAGTGATCCCTTTCTCTGTGGCCTTGTAGTCTGGGCGGGCATGAGGGGCCACTCTCTGCTTACAAAGCCGGGGTCACTGGGGTTGAGCTGTGAGGGGCTCACTTGATCTGGAGGAACAGGGGCCCAGAGAGGAGACCTTGTCCGGCATTTTATCTAAGTGCCAAGTGAGGACTCAGCGGTGGTGTCCTGCTGGCCTGTGGTGGATGGGATGAGGCGTGGGGAGGAGACTGGGTGGGGTCACCCTATGCTTTCTAAGAGGACTGAGAAATTCAGGGAAACGGTCAGCAGGCCACAGGTCTGGGCAGCAGCCCTCACGATCCCCCTTCCGTACCTCGGAGCAGGAAACATGGGTGGTATAAAGACACGACAAATACTGGCTTCCAGGGGACCGCCAGGTGGTAGGACCTTGGGGGAGCAAAGGCGCAGACAATCTGCGGCTTGGCCACATCCATGAGGTGCACAGAGCCATTGCTGGAAAAGGTCAGCACCTGGGAAGCAAAGAGATGGTGAATGGGGACTTCTCCACTCTGTCACTCACCTCCGTGTGAAATAAGAACAGCTAGAAATAAAAAACAAACAGGGAATTTTTTCACTCTTGGCACCCAGCCTCTGGCTCCAGCCATACCATTCAGGGGACAGCAGCAATGTGCGTGTTTGCTCCTATGGAGCCTCCAGCAACAGCCGGCTGGCCCCAGGGCTGTGTCTGTTCATGGCCCGTCCTTCCCCCTCGGCCCTGCTTCTCTTGCTACTTCCCCCTCCATGCGGCCAGGATTCAGTTCTGCATCTGTGCCATACCCTTTCCTCCCACCTCCTCGGGGACCGTTCAAGCCAACGGCCGCTCCTGCCCTGGGTTGGACCTGAGACCTCTCTCCTGCTTGGGCTCTTTCCTCTCTGTAGGTGAACATACTAAACTCACCGCCATCTTTTTAACATCTTTTTTTTTTTTGCGGTACGCGGGCCTCTCACTGTTGCGGCCTCTCCCGTTGCGGAGCACAGGCTCCGGATGCGCAGGCTCAGCGGCCATGGCTCACAGGACCAGCCCCTCCGCGGCATGTGGGATCCTCCCGGAACGGGGCACGAACCCGCGTCCCCTGCATCGGCAGGCGGACTCTCAACCACTGCGCCACCAGGGAAGCCCCTCACCACCATCTTTAAAACCGCCCTTGACCCTGCATCCTCTCCCCGCTGCCACACACTCAGACGTCTGAGAGAGCCTCTCCTCGCCCTCCCTGCACCCCGACCTCCCCTGCTGTCCCCCTTGCCATGGACACTGGTCTCCACAAAGTACTCGGTTTCTCTTCAGCAAAGGACACTGTGCTCTTGCTTTCTTCCAGTCCTTCTCCCTGAGCCGCCAGGAGCCCCCTCCTGGTTTTCCTGGGGCGCCCCTGTCCATCACTTCGTGAGCTCATTGTCCCCGTCCCGGAAGACTTACAGTGTAAGTGATGGTAGTGCCCCTGGGAGCCTCTTCTATACGCACCCACTCGCAATGGCCAGCCGTGCTGCTCCCCACGGCTTTAACTACCGCTAACCGGTTGCTGAGCACAGAATCTACTCTTTCAGCCCTGGGCTCTCTCAGAGCCTCCTCTGGGGGTCCTGTAGGCCCCTCACTCCCGGCAGGGCCACACAGGGAATCACAGACTTTCCCTCCAGGCCTGTGTTTCCTTCAGTGGCCCTGTAGGGATTAGAGAATCAGCTCCACAAGCCGGGAGCAGCCTCAGTGCCTCCCTGTCCTCTGGCTGCAGCCCAGGCAGCCCTGAGCTGTGGGCCCGTCTCCTCACTAACACCGCTCCACTCGCTGCCCTTCCCTGGACACAGTTGGAGCTCCCTGGCTCCAACTCCCCTCTAAGCTTCAAGCTGCATCCCAGACAAGGGCCCCTGTGCCCCCAGCCCCCAGCCTCTTCCCTCTCCACACCCCACAGGAGTCTGATCCTGCAGCTCCTTGAACTTCCTGCCGGCCTGGGACACAGTGTTCTCTCGCCTCCATGGTGCTGCCCTCTTGGTGCCCGTGGCTCAGCTCACTGTCCATCACTTCCTCCCCACCGGCCTCTGCAGGTTGAGTTAGGAGGCCCCTCTCTCCGTTGCACAGTATCCTTTGCATGATATATCACAGCCTTTTACAGGTTCTAGGGCAGCTGCTTGGGGGCTTGCCTGTCTTCCCAACTCAACTGTGAGCTCCACGAGGGCAGGTGCTTTCTCCTTCATGTCTGTGCCCAAAGCTAGTCTAGTGCCCAGCACACGATAGGCCTTCAACAAATATTGGATTGGCCAGAAAGTTCGTTCAGGTTTTCCCTAAGGATGGGGCAAAAACCCAAACGAACTTTTTGGCCAGCCCAGTATTTTTGGAAGGAATAAAGAATACATTCACTAAAGAGGAATGAGGGGCCTGAGGAACCTACCATGCCGGGTAAGGCTTGGACTGGGGCCACTGCACAGATGGCTTCATCCAGGTGCTTCACAGGCCTATAGGAAACAAGACACACAGACATCCAGACTTGAAGACTTTTCAAGTTTTGCTATCCTCTCCTAGGCATATATCCTGGAGAAATTCTTGTCTATAAGCATCAGGAGGTATGTCAGAGATGTTCACAGTAGTGAAAACTGGGAACAATCTAAATAAATCACTGGTAGGAGAATGCTTAAGTAATTGTGTTACATTATACAATGGGATACAATATAGCAACGAAAATAAAAGAGCTGGAGCTACATACAACATGTATGGCTCTCATGAACCATATCACAAAGCAAGTTACAGAATAAATAGCATTGAAAAACAAGTTGGAGAATATACATAATATGATTCCACTTACAGGCCCCCTAAAATATGCACAGCTAAACAATATATTGCTTGGAGATACAGTCATATGGATGTGGTTAGTTCTTAAAGGAAAACAAAGAAATGATGAATTTAGGAAAACATAAATAAATAAGTAAATTTAAAAAAAAAGAAAAAAGGGACTTCCCTGGTGGCCCAGTGGTTAAGAATCCGCCTGCCAGTGCAGGGGACACGGGTTCAATCCCTGGTCCAGGAAGATCCCACATGCTGCGGAGCAACTAAGTCCGTGCACCACAACTACTGAGCCTGCGCTCTAGAGCCCGTGAGCCACAACTACTGAGCCCACGTGCCACAACTCCTGAGCCCACACGCCTAGAGCCTGTGTTCTGCAACAAGGGAAGCCACCGCAATGAGGAATGCGCGCACAGCAACAAAGAGTAGCCCCCGCTCACCGCGACTAGAGAAAGCCTGTGCACAGCAATGAAGACCCAGTATAGCCAAAATAAATAAAGTAAAAAAAAAAAACCAAAAAACAAGCAATGTGGTAGATTGAAAAAAAAAAGTAGACATAATATTTGGCAGTAACTCCCACTAAAATGGTGGAGTCTGTTTTTCTGCTGCTTAAATGTGGGTGTGGCCAGGTGACATGCTTTGTCCAGTGTCAGAGGCTTGGAAAGCATCAGTGAACCTCGCTGGCAGGTGGGAGCCCTCAGGCTACCAGGTGACGGAGCCTGAGATGGCCTGCAGGAGAGGCCGAAAGGAAGAGTGCCCCGGCCAACAGCTGCCAACTGCCTGGTACGTGAGTGAGGCCGGCTTAGACTTCCAGCCCCTAACCGAGCTGCCAGCTGCCCGAAGGCACCTGTGAGAGCCAAGGCGAGACCAGCCCATAGTGCTGACCTACTGCATCAGAGACTAAACGCTGACTGTTTTCTTAAGCCATTAAGTTGTGGAGTGGTTTGTTATACGTAGCAATAGATAATTAAAAGGTGGTTAACTTGGAGGAGGAGAGAGAAGGATGTGACCAGGGAGAAGTACACAGAGAGCCTTAACTGAATTGGTGATGATCTATTTCTTAAGCTCGGTGATGGGTACAGTGGAGTTCTCACCCTCCCCCATACGTATGCTAAATACACCCCCTCACACATATTGTACAGATCATTTGCCTGCATAAAACAGTTCACAATTTAAAAGAGAGAGAGAGACCCTTGGAGAAACTGATAAAAAACTTCTGGCAGAAATGACCCTCTTCCTGGTCATGTGGGATATGAAAGATGTCATTTGTGCCATCATACAATTTATATATATATACACCCACATGTAAAAGACATTGGTGAGCTTGAGAAGCTCACTGGGAAAGTGATGACTAGAGAGAAAGTGGACTCTAGGCTGAGAGATTGTCAGTTTTTTACCATTAAATGGCATCATCTGTCTGGCAGATCATGTACCCACCCTGCCCTCAAGCCACTGACCTCTCCACCAGCACACTGAGGGTGGGTCCTTGGGTCCCCGTGGCTGCCACCAGTTGGAGAGAAGCATCTGTACACAATACCACACATTTCATTTGGGATTTCACTGGCCCCTCGGGATACATGTTCTGTCCTTCGTGGACTAAGAAGTATTTCAGGAAGTGAATGCTTTGGCAGAAACATCTTTCAGGAAGAGCGATGACCCCAAGAGAGAGTCCTGGAGAAAGTAACGGCACAAGCAGGTCAGAAAAGGGGGAAGAGGGAGGCAGCCATGGCCGCAGGGTCTGTGACCAGCAAGAGTGTGAGGGACGTGAGGGCAAAACCAAGCAATGAGCATCCCCCGAGGGTGAAGGCAAGAAACCCCAATGTCCAAGGGGAGCCCCCTTCAGGGGGACCCCTTCTAAGTATTTGGGGGAACCAGACCCATGGAGGGGGGCAGGGTCAGCACTGGAGCGGAGGGAAGGAAGCTACAACGCAGCCAGGTACTGACTCTAGCCATCAAATGTGTATCAGAGGGACGGCGGTATTAGGCAGCGGTGGGGCTCACCTTTGGCTAGGTCCCACAGTGTGAGCACACCATCCTCGCAGGCCAGCACCAGGTAGGAGCAGCAGCAGCTGAGCTGAGACACCGCAATGGGTGCAGCACAGGGCCACACGCCCTCGGGATCTAGTGGGGAGGACACCACTCACCAGGCTGCCCCCGGACCCCGCCCCACCCATCACCTCCACCTGGACAACATGAGACCCAGACTAGTCTGCCTGTCTGGACTCACCATCTCTCTCCTCTCTGTGCAATGCTGTCTCCTTCCTCAGGATAATATATATAACAACGAGTTACACCATTATTATACTACAGCTGACATTGAGTACTTACTAGGTGCTAAACAGCGTGGTAGGCACTTTAATGCATCATTTCATTTAATTCTCACAAGGATCCTATGAGGTGGGTCCTGTTAGTACCCCTGTCTTACAGATGAGGAGACTGAAGCAGAGAAGTAAGTGACTTGCCCAAGGTCATATAAGCCTGGTCAGTACAGAAGTTGAGATGAGAAGCCAGGTTGCCTGGGAGAGGGATGGAAGGAAAGAAATTCTTCCCTTGTGAGTTTTTTTTTGTTTTTTGTTTTTTGTTTTTTTGTGTGGTACGCGGGCCTCTCACTGTTGTGGCCTCTCCCGTTGTGGAGCACAGGCTCCGGACGTGCAGGCTCAGCGGCCATGGCTCACGGGCCCAGCCGCTCCGCGGCATGTGGGATCTTCCCGGACCGGGGCACGAACCTGTGTCCCCTGCATCGGCAGGCGGACTCTCAACCACTGCACCACCAGGGAAGCCCCCTTGTGAGTTTTTAAACTTTACTTCTGAGATATAACTCTGAAGTACAACATAGTGTTGTAGTTCAAGGAATTCTCACAAAAGTGAACTTGCTCATGTAACTGCTTCCATGAGTTTGTAAAAAACAAACCACCACCACCCATATTTCCTAAGTGCCTTTCGATTTCAAAGAGCTTTCACATACAGAAACTCTGAACTTTGCTATTCACAACAAATGCATGCAGTGGATAACAATGGTGTAATTGAGTAGTTTTCTGTTTTGGATGAGAAAATGGGATTGGGGTGTGAAGTGACTGGCCTGAGACTACACAGTTCGCAGATAGTTGTGCTGGGACGGGCCCTCTGGTGCCAAGCCCACCTTCTTTTTACCTTCGTTGTCTAAGGAGCCCTGTGGACCTGATGGGGCTCTGTCCCTATGGACCTGTCATCTTTAAGAAACATGACAGTTCAGAGACAGAGCCTTGGGGTCACATGACAGCTGCCAAGCCACCCACTCTGCCTGCACAGCTCTGGTCCCCTAAAGCCACGCTGCTGTGTCAGTCACGTGCTCTCAGCTAAGCTGAAGAAGGACATGTTTTCAGAGCCCTGAGCTTAGGCCACTCCCATCTCGGCAGTAAAGTACCAACTTTATCCTTCAGCGTTCGGTTAAGTGAATAGAGGAAGAAGTTGTGACTTCCAGTCCAGTGTACGCCAATGACACAGGCTACCCCTGGGAAAGAAGAGAGGAAATGAGCATTACATAAGGAGTGTGGGTGGCCTTTGGTTTGTGTGAAGGGATTTGCCCAAGAGGAAGTCAGTTTGAAATGGTTCATTCTAATGGGCAGCACCCAACTGAAGGGTGAGCTTCCAGATGAGGGTCTGGGCACCCCCCAGGAGGGCTGTTCCTAGGGCCAAGTCGCCTTCCTGTGCAGGGAGTGCAGGGAGGATGGTCACAACTGTCCCTCAGCTGCTTTCACATCTCCTAGATAATTCATGTCCACTTGGCTGTCAGTGTTTTAAATAACATTTTCTACAAAAGGAATTCATATCCAGAAGCAGCCTGGCAGGACGTGTGTGCACACTGTCCTCTGTGGCAGCTCACTCCCTGAAGACAGTGCCAGCCTCCATATCAGGGAATCTGGGCTCAGGGGTCACAGGTCCAACCAGAAACCATTAAGCTGCAGCTGGCAGCCGACTTTCCACCTCATTCCCTCCCAGCAGGCAGGGTGTGCTGTGCAGAACTTCTCTAGGAGGGCTTGCCAAGCATTCCCCCAAGCTGACAACCTGCTTCACGTTCATTTACCTGGGGGGCTCTTAACTTCCACTGGCATTGCAATTATGCAGCTAGGAAGGAGGAAGTGGAACGTGGCCATACTGGGAAAGAAAGAGACACTGGTCAGAGCCATGGCAGACTCCTTGGCAAGGAGAAATGCTGGCAGAGTCTTGGTAGTAAGACCAGAAATGGGTAGTTCAGATGGACCTTCCCAGGAGTTCAGGGCCATGAGGCAAATCACATTCTATGTGCTGGTCCTGGTGAGGGCAGGGTAGGTAGAGCGGCGGAAGTTATTCCCAGGCCGGGAACAGCACCCAGCGTGGGCAGATCCCTTCCCCAAGGGATCTTGGGGAAGATCCCTTAATGCCAGACTTGGGTGAAGTGCATAAATGCTCCTATCCTGGGAGCAGTACAACCAGTGGTGTGCTGATAAGTTGGCACTCTTAAAAAAAACCAAAAAAACCCTGATTTCCTGATTTATAGGGTTCGTAGCTTTTTGTGGTATAAATATTCCCACTATGGACAGTTACCAGTGGTTTAATGACTGGCTTGCAAAATTCCTAAATACCTTGCTGGGCAGCACAGCACTGAACCTTACTGGGTTCCAGTTCAGGCCTCAGGTAGTTTCTGTTAGGGCCTAGTCCTGGGACTTTGTGTGAAGTGAGAAAATTCAAGGCCCACTTGACGGCAAGATGAGAGGTTTCACTTCCCACGTGAAGCAAGGACATCCCTGAGACCCACAGTAGCTGTGAGGAGAGCTGGTTCCTGAACCTGCTCCACCAGATACTTCAAGGACTTGGGCTCAGTTTTTACAATCACTGAGGCCTACCTGCTGACCGAGATTAGAAAGTAACATTTTAATAACTACACATTAACGTATTACATTTAGAAAGACTGGATGCAAATATTAAAATATTAATAGTGGTGACTTTTATTTCCCTCTTGAGGATCATCTGTGCTGTCTAGATAATCAGGAAAACAATTTTTTTTAAGGAGACGCTATCATACAAAAAATTATAAAATAGGGAGTTCCCTGGTGGTCCAGTGGTTAGGATTCGGTGCCTTCACTGCCGTGGCCCGGGTTCAATACCTGGTCAAGGAACTGACATCCTGCCAGCCACGTGGTGTGGCCAAAAAAAAAAAAAATTCTAAAATAAACTCTACTTCTCATCTCCATAGATGTCTATGCCTTCTTTAAAATCTGTTATCAGTTTTTGTTTGAGCTATATTTAAACAATCTCCATACAACTTTTTTCTAAGGAATTTTTTCTTTTTTAAAAAAATTTAATTAACGTATTTATGGCTGCGTTGGGTCTTCGTTGCTGTGCGCGGGCTTTCTCTAGTTGCGGTGAGCGGGGGTTGTTCTTCATTGTGGTGTGCAGGCTTCTTATTGCGGTGGCTTCTCTTGTTGCGGAGCATGGGCTCCACGTGTGTGAGCTCTCTAGTTGTGGCGCACGGGCTGAGTTGCTCCGCGGCATGTGGGGTCCTCCCGGCCGGCCCGGGGCTCGAACCCGTGTCTCCTGCATTGGCAGGCAGATTCTCAACTGCTGCACCACCAGGGAAGTCCCTCCATACAACTTTTCAAAAGACACTCAGAAAAGTCCCCCAAACCATCGAGAGCTTTGGGACCTTGAATTAATTCAGGTCCTTGGGCTGATTCCTGCGTGCGCCCAGGGAGGAGAAGCTCCCAGGGCGGAGGCATTCTAGCTGGGCCCCTCCATGGCTCACCTGAGCAGCTCCTCCTCCCACTCCCCATCCAGGTACTTCCTGAAGGTGTTGTTGAAGATTGCCGCCTGCCGCTCCCACTGACTGTCCTTGATGAAGTGATTCTGCCCAGAGCCCAGCCCACAGCAATCCTCTATCTTTGCAAAGACTTCCAGGGGGCTTTTAAATGTGGTACCTAGGTTGAAAATATTCCAGAATTGGTCAAACCATCTGACTTCCTCCTTCCTGATTTCCCCCTTCTCCTCCATGCTTCCCAATTTCCTGCAGAATCCCTCGTCCTCAGAAATCTGTTCTTGCTTTGCCCAGGTGTTCAGTCCTCTTCCCAGCCTCTCCTACTCCACCAGCTCACGGAGCACAGGCAAAGGGCAGCTGCTCTCCTCCTCCCACTTCTCCATCTCCATCCCGCCGCCATTTCCTGTTTCCAGACTACAGAATCTCCAGAGGCCAAGGACATGTTCACGAGTCACTAGAGGCTTTAGATCACTGTTGCTGTCTCCCAGCTCAGCAAGGCCCCAAATCTGCCGTTACTTGTGCTATTCAGCTGCTGCTGAGGACCTACATTCGACAGTCCCAGCGTCTTCGTGTGCTTACATTTATCCAACTGCCTTCCTTTAAAAAAATCTCCTTTCTCTGCCAATCACTTTTCTTATCACTCTCCTTCCCAGTGACCTTGCATTTCCTTCTTTTTCATCTGCTCCTAAATTCACAGTAAAAATAAGTGATTTATTTTCTGGGTTCACAGCCTAACTTTCAGAACTTCTGAAAGTGCCCAGGTCCCTCAAGTTGCCCAGGAGGTCTCACTGTGCCCCACGTCTCCTTCCCCAGAGGCAACCATTGTTATCAGTTTCTTGCATCAATTTCTAGAAAGAGGCCCCTTCTAGATGGCAATATATTATTATATTATATAATATATACAGTATTATATTATATTTTTTAATATGTATTCCATGTACATTTGTATATATTTTATAAACAAATGATAGCATATATCAACTAGCAGTTCTCAGAATGTGGTCCCAGATCAGCAGGAATCTGGCAGGGTTAGAAATGAAGGTTCTCAAGCCCCACCCCAGACCTACTGAAACAGAAACTCGGTGGGTGGGGCCCAGCAATTTGGGTTTTAACAAGTCCTCCAAGTGAGTCTGATCCAGGTAAAGTTTCAGAATTGCTGTCATACACTAGAACCCTTGCATTTTGACTTAACAAAATGTCTTGGGAGATCTCTTCATTTCAGTACTATAGATCTTCTTCGTTGTTCGTTGCTTATTTTCATTTAGTAAACCTTTTTCTTGTTGTGAAATATAACACATTCAGAAAAGAGCATAAAAATATGTCTTAATAAATTATTATAAAGCAAACATCTGTCTCTACTGAGGTCAAGAAACAGATTATCACCCCTCCCTAAAAGCTTTCCAAGGGCCCTTCTCCAGTCATAACCCCCTGGGAAGAGCGGCAACCATTGTCTTGGCTTTTATGTAATCACTTCATGACATTTATTTTACTTTTGCTACCTAAATATGCATCTAAACACTACAGCTTTGTTTTGCCTGCTTTTGAGCTGTACACAATGGAATTACACAGTGTTAACTCTATATGTGCCCTCTTTTGCTTAATATTGTTTGTGAGATTTATCCATTTTGCTGTGTATAGCTGTAGTTTGTTCATTTTCATTGCTGTATAATATTCCATTGAGTGAACTAAAGTTTATTTATCTGTTCTTTTATTGATGGATATTTCGGTTGTTTCATGGTTTGGGGCTATTGGAAATCATGTCATTATTATCATTCTTGTACATGCCTCCTTGTGCACAGTTACTTGCAGGCCTATCAGGTATACACCTAGAAGTAGGGTGACCAACTTATTCTGGTTTGTGCAGGAGTTTCCCAGTTTTAGCACCAAAGGCCTCACATCCCGGGAAACCCCTTAGTCCCAGGCAAAATGATATTCTTGGTCGCCCTACCTAGGAGCGTAAATGCTGGGTCATAGGATATAACTTATCTTCAACATTACCAGATAATGCTAAACTGTTTTCCAAGGTGGTTGTACTGACTTTCATTGCTAACTGTAATCTATGGGAGGTCTGATTATTCCACATCCTTACCAACTTGGTATGATCAATCTCTTTTAATTTTAGCCATCCTGGTGGGTGTGGAGTGGTATCTCATTATGGTTTTAATTTGCATTTCCCTGATAACTAATTATGTTGAGCACCTTCGTATATGTTTGTTGGCCATTTGAATAATCTCCTGCCTGTTTTATGCTGAATGATCTGTCTTTTTCCTAACAATTTGTAGGAATTCTTTATATAGTCTGGATGTGGACCATTCATAAGTTTTAAGTGTTTTGCAAATATCTTCTCTCCCAATACATGATTTGTTCTTTCATGCTCTTAATGATGTCTTTGGATGATTATAAGTCCTCAGTTTTAATGTAATCAAACTTATCAACTTTTATTATATATAAGTATTTGAGTTTTGTTTAAAAAGTCTTTCCTTACCCAGAGGTCATAAAGATATTGACTTATTTTCTAAAAGTTTTATTGCTTTGTCTTTCATATTTACTTCTGTGATTCATCTGGAATTTCATTTTGTATATCATGTGAGGCAGGGGTCAATATTCACTTTTGTTTCCATATGGACAACCAGCGTCATTTACTGAAATGACCATTCACTACTCTGTAGCACCACCTCCGTCAGGTATCAAGTGTCCATTTATGCTTAAGTTTGTCCTGGCCTCTCTATCCTGTTTTATTAATCTATTTTTCTATCTACTATTTCTATCTATTTATATTTCTGTATTTTATATATATTTCTATTATTCACTCATCACTTTTTCTACCTTGTCTTAATTACTGTGGCTTTATAATAAATCTTGATGGAGCAAATCATATCACCATGTTCTTTTATAAGAGTGAATTGGCTACCCTTGGTGTTTTGCATTTCTCTCTTTGTTTTTAATGGTTGTAAAGTGTTCTGAGTGTACCAGATTTATCTAACCAGTCTTTTGCCTCCATAAATAGCACTGCAGTGAACATTCTTGTAGGTATATCTTTGAATATATGTGTGTAGGTATATAGGTATATCTTTGAATATGTGAATATTGAGAGGATAGACTCTATGTCCCGTGTCTACAGTGGACTTCCCCCCTGCTCCTCTTAACCAGCTCCCACTTATTCTTCAAAACCTTCCCAAATGTCCCTTCTTCTGATAAAGCCTCTGCCTATTCCCTGGGCGGAGTTAGTTACTCCTTCCTCTATGTTTTCATGGCCCTGGATGTTCCCCATTGTTGCACTTATCATATCCTACTATGGTGGTTTCCTCCTATTCTCCCTTGGTACACTAGCAGCTTTTAGAGCACCGGAGATGTGTCTTACTCATCTTTGTGCTTGGTGCAGTATCGGCACTGATGAATGAACTAACACAGGAATGTAGGAATGAATGAACTCCACTAGCACTTGGGAAAGATGTCTCTTTCCTGATATCCCAATTCTGTTAGTTAACTGTATCCTTGTAACATTTATATTTTTAATCTTTAGGTCTCAGAGCTTATGAATTAAAAAATTAGATATTGCTGCCAATAAATGGAAAAGATGGGAAATGTGGAGAAAGGCAGAGAATGAAAAAACTAATAAAGCAATGGCAAAAGGAAAGAAAGTATTCATTGAGTTATACCTACCTGCAACTGGTTTGGGTGGTTTGATTTTCATTATGTAAACTGGAACACTCAATTTAGCATCTCCTCTAAAATAAATGTTTATATCCTACAATAAAGAAAAGGCACAGCTAGTAAGCCAACAAAGGAGATAAAACTGTATCATTAAAAACACTCATTTCAAAAGAAGGCAGAAAAAGAGGAATAAGGAAGAAAAACAGGTGGGACAAATAGAAAGTAAATAGCAAAGTGGTAGATTTAAACCTAAACATATCAATAATCACATTAATATAAATGGCCTAAACACCCCAATTAAAAGGTAGAGATTGACAGATTGTATAAAAAGGCAAGACCCAATGATATGCTGTCAAAAAGAAACTCATTTTAAATATAAAGACACGAATAAAAAAAAAAGACACCAATATATTAAAAGTATAGAAAAAAGATACATCTTGTAAACTGATCAAAAGAAAGCTGGGGTGGCTGTATTAATATCTGACATAATAGATTTCAGAGCAAAGAATATTACCAGTGATCAAAGAGTCATTGAATAATGATAAAACGGTCAATTCTCAAGGGGACATAAAATTCTAAATGTTTAGGCACCTAATAGCAGAGCTTCAAAATACAGGAAGCAAAAATTCTTAGGTGTAAAAGCAGAAATAAATAAATCTACAATCTCACAGATTTCAACACTCTTCTCTCAATAATTGATAGAATAAGTAGACAGAAAATCAGTAAGAATGCAGAAAGGAAAGCAGTGAGGATATAGAAGACTTGAATAACTTGGACCAACAACAACAAGAATACACATGCTTTTCAAGTGCACATAGAACACTTACCAGGATAAACCATATTCTGGGCATAAAACAAGTCTTAATAAATTTGAAAGGTTTCAAATTATATGAAGTATGTTCTCTGATCACAATGGAATTAAGTTAGAAACCAATAAAAGGAAAAGAAAGATGTCTGGAACATCTCAAGTATTTGGACACTAAATAACATGCTTCTAAATAATCCACTGGTCAAAAAAGATATAAAAAAGCAAATTAGGAAGTATTTTGAAGTATTTTCAAAAATGAGAATATAACATATCAAAATTTAAAGGAAGCAGCTAAAGCAGTACTTAGATATAAGTTTGTAGCACTAAATGCCTGTGTCATTCTTCAAAGTTCATAAGGTCTTGGTGTAGGCAAGGACATAGGAATGATAAAGGTCGTACATATGAATGATAAGGTCAGGAAACAAATGGGAAAAGAAGGATTACTCAAAAATATTTGTGTGGCAATTGCTATTTTAAAAGAATAGATAAAAGTTGATCTCTTCCTTGCTCCATTCACAAAAGAAACTCCCATGTGTATAAAAGAGTGA
Organism: Stenella coeruleoalba; assembly: GCF_951394435.1. Classification (NCBI taxonomy): domain Eukaryota; kingdom Metazoa; phylum Chordata; class Mammalia; order Artiodactyla; family Delphinidae; genus Stenella; species Stenella coeruleoalba. The sequence continues at coordinate 110,520,712 of NC_137147.1, forward strand.
AATGTCCAAAAAAAAAAAAAAAAACTATGAAGAGTATTAGAAGAAAACACAGGAGAATTTATTTATAACCTTGAGGTAGAGAAAGCCTTCTTAAGTGCAATGGCTGTAAAGAAAAGATTAAAAATTCTGATTATATCAAAATCTAAAACTTCTTTATAACAAAAAGGCACATAAGCAAAGTAAAAAGGGAATCAACAGAGTGCAAGAAAACATATAATAGGCAAAGAATTCACAGGCAATTCACAGAAAATAAAACCTCAATAGCCAATAAAAATATGAGATTAATGAAAATTAACACGAGATGCCATTTTGTTCCATCAGTTTGCACACACAAAAAATTAATATCAAATTTATCAAGGCTGTGGAGAATTACTGATTAAATGTAAATTGTCATGCCATTTTTGGAGGACAATTTAACAGTATCTACATTAAATTAAAAACGCATATATCCTTCAGAAGCACTCGGGTATACAAAGAAGAATTTACAAAGATTTTCATTGCATTATATAAAAGCCACCCTCAATGGACAAACAGCCAAATAAACTATGGTACATCCTTAATAGGAATAGTACACAGGATGTCAAAAGAACAAGGTAGGTTTATCGGACATTGCAAAACTTTGCCAATAAGTTGATTAGTATAAAAATGCAAATTTGTAAGAAAATATATATAGTATGATGCCACTTATATAGAAGAAAATTCCCATAAAATGAAACTATATTTTTCTAAATAAACTGATACCAGAATAAAAATATACACTAAAGTCCTAGAAAACACACACCAAGATAATAATGGTGATAACCTCTGGAGAGGGCTGCTCTATCTGAATTACTTGGCTTTTTCCAGAGTGATGTGTTCACATATTATTTGTATAATTTGAAACATAATGTAATTTTAGAAGGGAAAAAGGAAAGGACTCTAGAAAGAGACTTCCATTTGGAAGTTCACCACTGCCCTTCTGATAGGCCAGAATCCCAAGAGCTAAGCCTCTGGAAAGTATGGTATGCTCTCTGCCTCAGAGGGAGAGCCAGGAAGCTCCAGGGAAGCCACTCTGTTCTCTACGGTATCCCAATACAAAGACAACCTCCAACACCAAAAAAAAAATCCCTCAGTTTGGTGGATTGGGCTGTTACTTTGGCAGGGGCAAATTGGATTTCATGAGGCCTGAAGTGTATATGATTTCGGGGTCTTTGTAAGAAAGAGAACACAAAAGTTTGAACACAAAGTGCCCATGACCACCCTAATACCACTCAGTCTGGGGGAAATTGTGACAGAGGGGAAGTTTGAGTGAGAAGAGATGGTGGTCTTAAGTGATTACGGTTAAAACATGTTACTTTTTCCAATTTTACAAAAGTATGTGGTCATGTGAACATACTGCTAGGGCCCCTCCTATGGCCTTGGAAGGGGCCATACAAGTGAGGGGCCCTGAAATTTAACCTCCTTTACCTTCAGGGAAACCCATCTCTGAACAAATGACTTGGGTCAATTATCCTCAAGGATAGGGGGCCATCTTCAAGGGAATGAGGCACACGATTAAGTCACAGAGATTCTGAAAATAGTGCCCTGGTAGAACATTTTATTAGTATATTTGATATTTAAGGTAAATTTCAAATCAAAATAAAAATTCTAACACGTAACTTAAATCTCTTTGGAGATTTTCTTTAAAGTTTCTTACCATTTCTAAATTATCTGCAGTCATGGGATCAAGAGTGTTCTGAGGAGAAAAATGAGAAATTAATTCACAATAGGTTTGCTATATGTTTTCCTTCTTCCTTCAATCCTTTGAGATGCTCTTTCTTCCCCCCAATTATTTTCGTGAGATGTGAACTCATCCTGTAGACATGGAGGACCAATATTTGTGTGGTCTTCTGGCCTGCGGATTTTAACACATGATACTTGTCCTCTAGGATCTTAAAATGTATTTGGGGAAACAAGAAATCATTAGTGACGTTAAGAGGAAATATGAGTAGAGGGGTGGAGATCAATTAGGAGACTTACAAAAATCTAAGTTGAAGCGAATATGTCTGATTGGCAAAATATATCAGTGATGTTGACAATTATATTTAAGTAATTCTAAACACAATTCATAGGACACGAATTACCACTGTAACTGGCATTCGTTGATTGCTTCTCAGTGTATAGAAACAGTGAATTATGGCGAGAAACCACCCCCATTCCAAGGTGCTTCTCCCACTTGGATAATAAATTAATCCCTCAAAAAATGTATCTGTTGGGCACCAATAGGATACCATGGGGTTGGATGATAAAAAGAAGCAGAAGCTATGGTCTTAACAACCTAGAAATTTATCATCTAGTTAGGAGAAAAGGACTTCCATGTACAACCAGATAGTATGTGAGAAGTGTCAAAGAGAGGTATAGAGAATAAATTCTGTAAGAGTTTAGAGGAGGAAGGTCTCTGGGCCAGTAACTCTCCCAGGGATACAAAATCACACCCTGCTATGAAGACATTCACTGGAGAGAAAAGGCATTTATTCACAGCCACTCAATGAGCTCGGCATCACTGAGTCTCAATCTTGGTCTCCTATATTAATAATTTCACTAATTCTTTAGCACCTAATACAGTATGTTTTAAAGGCATGCTCAATGAATATTTGTTGTTGTTGATTAAAAAAATAAGTGCACATCAGATAGATGAGAAAATTTTGTATTAGGGACTTCCCTTGTGGCACAGTGGTTAAGAATCCGCCTGCCAATGCAGGGGACACGGGTTCGAGCCCTGGTCTGGGAAGATCCCACATGCTGCGGAGCAACTAAGCCCGTGCACCACAACTACTGAGCCTGCACTCTAGAGCCCGCAAACCACAACTACTGAGCCCGCGTGCTGCAACTACTGAAGCCCATGCGCCTAGAGCCCATGCTCCACAACAAGAAAAGCCACCGCAATGAGAAACCCGTGCACTGCAACTAAGAGTAGAGCCCACTTGCCACAACTAGAGAAAGCCCATGCGCAGCAATGAAGACCCAATGCAGCCAAAATGGAAAAAAAGAAAATTACATCTTAAAATAATATTTACTGAAAAACTATATTTTAAAGAGATGGCATGAAGCCCAGGGATCACATATAACTAAACTGAAATGGTAGAGTTCCTACCTTCTAAGAATAAATGAAGAATGCATGTATTCCTATATAGTGAGTCTCCTACACACAAACGAGTTACATTCTGAAAGCATGTTCGTAAGTCCAATTTGTTCGTTAAGTCCAACAAAGTTAGCCTAGGCACCCAACTAACACAATTGGCTATATAGTAATGCACTGTATAGGTTTATAACACTTTTCACACAACTAATACATAAAAAAGAAACACAAAAAATAAAGAAAACATTTTTAATCTTACAGTACAGTACCTTGAAAAGTACAGTAGTACTGGCTACATCTCCTCTGCTTTTACTCTTGCTTCTGGACATTCTGGGCTTGAAATAAAGATACTGTACTACTGTATACAGTACTGTACAGTAAAGTACACAAAAGCACAAACACTTGTAGAGGATGCACGCATGTGACAATGTACACCAGACATGTGAAGGCACGTTTGCATCTTTGAAAGTTCAAAACTTGAAGGTTCGTATGTAGGGGACTTACTGTATATTTAGAATAACGCTTTTATACCATAATCTGGGGAATTTAGTGGAATGGGAGACATGAAAGGATTATTTCAACCCAGGAGGGAAAAAAATATATCTATTAGAGTCAAAAAAAAAAGACACACTTCCAGAGAAATGCCTGGGAGTGCTCTTGGTGGAGAGGCAACACCTAGATGAGAGAGATACCGGATTCCAACACCTCTGCTTTTTTTTCCCAAATATATATATATATATATATATATATATATATATATATGTATATAGAAGTAAAATTGCGTTACAATGTTGTGTTAGTTTCTGCTGTACAATGAAGTGAATCAGCTATATGCATATCTATATCCCCTCCCTCTTGGACCTCCCTCTCTCCCCCCTCCCCACCATCCCACCCATTTAAATCTACAAACAATAAATGCTGGAAAGGGTATGGAGAAAAGGGAACCCTCTTGCACTGTTGGTGGGAATGTAAATTGATGCAGCCACTGTGGAGAACAGTAAGGAGGTTCCTTAAAAAACTAAAAATAGAACTACCATACGACCCAGCATTCCCACTATTGGGCATATACCCTGAGAAAACCATAATTCAAAAGGACACATGCACCCCAATGTTCATTGCAGCACTATTTACAATAGCCAGGACATGGAACCAACCTAAATGTCCAACGATAGATGAATGGATAAAGAAGATGTGGTACATATATACAATGACACCTCTGCTTTTTAACATCTTATTTTAACCACAGCAAATTGATTTGAGAGACATGGGCCAGTGTGCATCTTGTCCTCTCTTATGGCCTCTAGAAGGCCTCCTTCATCTTGAAATTGCAAGGAGGAGTTAGGCTAGATGTGGGTCAAGGGTAGGGAGAAACATATCAGTTGAAAACAGGGATGTTGCCTACCAGTTGCAGCTGTCTGACTTTTTTCTTTGGATTTATGGTGAGTTGGGGGTGCTCCACTTCCTTGAGCCAAGACTCCTTAGGCAATTTATACACATCCAGCCAAATATCCCCAGCTCCTGCATTAGGAAACCAAGGAACCATTGAGCAACTGCAAGCAGGCAACAAGTTTCCCCTGAGAAACGGCCCGTCTTCACAGAACCTCTGTGAAGGTTGGCACAGAGACCAGCAGGCACCCTCAGAACAGCAACTTTGACAAACGGAAGGAGATGTAGTTCTGCAATGGTTATTGCCAGTCCTCACTCACGGAGAGCTGCAGAGCTCCTCTCCTCAGGCCACTGCCTCTAAAGGAAACGGGCCTCTCACTCACAGCACTGAGGTAACAGTTTTTAACCAAACTGTCTGTGCTGCCTGGTCTCTGTGTTTTCTAGCTTCCAATGGTAAATTCCACTGATGTTTTGTCTCACAGCTATTCCCGTCTGGGGAGGAAAATGGCATATATAGAATCAATAACTGAGAGGGGTATGGCTGAGAAAGGGTTAGAATTGTGAGAGATGCCCCAGAGAATTCTTCTGACCAATATTTGAGGAGATGACAACCCATGGGGTGGTTGTGAGACTATCTCATCAAAGAAACATGCTCAGCTTCTATACTGAACTCCTGCCAACCTGGGAAAAGTTACTTTCCTATGATGGGATTCTGGCTAAATGTTTCCTTAAAAAAGTAATCTATATAGACACGTTGATTTCAGACTTCCGGCCTCCAGAGCTGTGAGAGACAAAATACCTGTTATTTTAGGCCACCCAGTTTGTGGTACTTTGTTACGGCAGCTCTAGGAAAATACTACAGATAGTATATAAGTTTCTTGTGATGCATAAAGCATTATAAAATATGTGTCTTTCTCTAGCACCTAACATATGAGAGGCCTGGGGCAAGAATATACATGGAGGCCCATACTGCATGTCTAAATATTTAAAAATTAAAAATCAAGCTAACAATCATTTGAATAAAATATGTTCTATCACCACAGGAATAAATGCAAGAGGCAAGATCCAACATTGAATGCTAAAAATGGTGGGCAAAACTTTAAGGAGACAATAGTCTCCTTAGAGACTAAAGTTTAGAGACTAAACTTTAATGCTGGGCATAGTCTCAAAGTATCTCCCCCCAGTTTTTTATCAATCACTGTGGAGATTTCAACATGTCTCAAAATTCTTTGATCCTCCTACAACCAGGAAATGGTGTTTACATCCTCTCCCCTTGAGTGTGGTCTGGACTTAGAGTATGGAAAGGGAAAAACAGTAGCTCAACTGTGGAGGAAACTGGCAGATCACTTTAACTAAATGATCAAGGTTAACATCAGCAGTAGTGCTATCACATACACCCCTGATATAATACAACAAAAAGTTCCTTTGTGGGACTTTACCCCAAATCCTTAACCCTGGTTGAATCATGAGAAAAAATTCAGACAAACTGAAATTCAGGGACATTGCACAAAATATCTGACTGGTACTCTTCAAAAGTGTCAAGGTCATGAAAAACAAGGCAAGGTCAAGACATCACAAATAGGTATAGATAATATGACGATGACTAAATGCAATATGATATCCTGGATTGCACCTTGGAGCAAAAAAATTAGAAGAAAAACTGGCAAAACGTGAAAAAAAAACTGTAGTTAATAGTATTATACCAATGTTATTTGCTTAATTTTGACAACTGTACCATGGTTTTGTTAAATGTTGGCATTAGAGAAACTGGGTGAAGGGTATAAGGGAACTCTGTCCTATCTTTGCAACTCTTCTGTAAATTATTTCTAAATAAAATGTTTGGGACTTCACTGGTGGTGCAGTGGGTAAGACTCCGTGCTCCCAATGCAGGAGGCCCAGGTTCGATGACTGGTCAGGGAATTAGATCCCGCATGCTGCAACTAAGAGTCCACATGCCACAACTAAGAAACCCACATTCCGCAACAAAGATCCCGCATGCTGCAAGTAAGACCCCCACCGCCCCCCGCATAGCCTAAATAAATAAATAAATGAAGTTTAAAAGGTTTTGGAGAAAAGTGATTATCTGGAAGAGATTGCAAATCTGAATCTTCTTAAGAGCCTTTGGTTAATCTTACCTTGTAGGAGGAAGGCTGCAAAGTCCCCTCCTTCAGAAATCTCCATCTTTATACAGGTGGTTTGCTTGCTGGTATCATCCTGAAAGGAAGAGAGATACTGAGAGAGGAAGTTCAGCCTGATGACAGAAGAGAATGTATTTCAGGGCTTTTTGTAGTTCACACCAGGGAAATAAATCCTTTTAAAACTTGAGGCATAAAAAATGCCTCAAACTGCTTCAAACTTTCCATTTTTGCACAGGAATTAGACAAGATTGTAAGTAAAGAAGTGGAACTCAGCTTTCTGTCTAAAGGGTTTGGGACTTATTTCCTGGTTTCTTAAGTACTCCTGATGATTTGTAGTGATTTCATACTATCTGATCTCCTTGTCAGGTTTGCAAACCCTACAGACCTATGCCACCACTCAGGTATTCAAAATGAGCTGAAACATGTTCTACATGACACTGAAAACTCTGGTAAGTTGCTTGAAAAAAGGCTCTGTCTAGGCTACTGTAGTGTCATAGTCTGATTGGGCTGCTAAAACAAAATACCATAGACTGGGTGGCTCATAAACAATTAACATTTATTTCTCATAGTCCTGGAGGTTGGGAATCCAAGATTTCCAAGGATTTCTGGCAGTTTCAGTGTCTGGTAAGACCTAGCTTCCTGGCTCATAGACCGCCTGCCACCTGTGGCTATGTCCTCATGTGGTGGAAGGGTTGAGGGAGCTCTCTTGGTCTTATAAGGGCCCTAATCCCATTTATGAGGACTCTGCCCTCATGACCTAATCACCTCCCACATTGGGGATTAGGATTTCAACATGAATTTTAGGGAGACACAAACATTCAGTCCATATTAAGTAGAGACTGAATGTAACCCTACAATGAAACCTGCTCAAACTTTGGGCCAGGTGAGAAAGACTCAATGTGTACGGTTGTGCTATACCTTTAAGGAGCTCTAAGACTAGCAACATAAGGTGGCTAGACAAATTAGGCTGGTGAGTCCCCTAAATTATTTAAGGAGAATGAGTTTTAAACATTTTTAATTTTTGTTTTTCTTTCATTTTATTTTTATTTCATTTATTTATTTGGCTGCACCAGGTCTTAGTTGTGACATGCAGGATCTTTAGTTGTGGCATATGGAGTCTTTAGTTGCTGCATGTGAACTCTTAGTTGTGGCATGTGGGATCTAGTTCCCTGACCAGGGATTGAACCTGGGTCCCCTGCATTGGGAGCACGGAGTCTCAGCCACTGGACCACCAGGGAAGTCCCTCACTTTCTTTCTTAAAAAATTGGAGTATATTTGACGTACAATATAGTTATTAACAATTTTAAAAGTTTATGCTCCATCTATAGTTATTATAAAATACTGGCTATATTTCCCATATTTTACAATATATCCTTGTAGCTTATTTTATATGTAATAGCTTGTACCTCTTAATCCCATACCCCTATATTGCTCCTCCCCACTTCCCTCTCCCCACTGGTAAGCGTTAGTTTGTTCTCTATAATTGTGAGTCTGCTTCTTTTTTGTTATATTTACTGGTTTGTTATATTTTTTAGATTCTACATATTAGTGATATCAAACAGTATTTGTATTTCTCTGTCTGACTTTTTTCACTTAGCATAATACCCTCCAAGTCCATCCATGTTGCTGCAAATGGCAAAATATCATTCTTTTTATGGCTTAGTAGTATTCCTGCGTGTATGTGTGTGTGTGTGTGTGTGTGTGTGTGTGTGTGTCTTCTTTATCCATTCACCTGTTGATGGACTCGTAGGTTGCTTCTATATCTTGGCAATTGTGAATAATGCTGCTAAGAACATTGGGATGCATGTATCTTTCCGAATTAGGGTTTTTGGGTTTTTTTCCATTATATACCCAGGAGTGGAATTGCTGGGTCATACAGTAGTTCTATTTTTAGTTTTATGAGAAACCTCCACACTGTTTTCCACATTCACTCCACTAATTTACATTCCAACCAACAGTGTATGAGGGTTCTCTTTTCTTTACACTCTCGCCAACATTTGTTGTTTGTGTTCTTTTTTTGTTTTTAAGGGCTTTTGTTTTTCGGGGTTTTTTTAATATTTATTTATTTTGGATGTGCTGGGTCTTAGTTGCGGCACACAGGATTTTCGTTGTGGCATGTTTAGTTGCAGCATGTGGACTTCTTAGTTGCGGCATGCATGCAGGATCTAGTTCCCCAACAAGGGACTGAACTCAGGCCCCCTGCATTGGGAGCGCAGAGTCTTACTCACTGGACCACCAGGGAAGTCCCTGTGTTCTTTCTGATAATAGTCATTCTGAAAGGTGTGAGGTGATATCTTTGTGTGGTTTTGATTTGCATTTCTCCGATGATTAGTGACGTTAAGCATCTTTTCATGTGCTTGTTGGCCATCTGCATTTCCTCTTTGGAAAAATGTCTATTCAATTGTTCTGCCCATTTTAAAATCAGGTTGTTTGTCTTTTTGATGTTGAGTTGTATGAGCTATTTATATATTTTGGAAATTAATCCCTTGGTTGCATCATTTGCAAATATTTTCTCCCATTCTTTTCATTTTGTTTATGGTTTCCTTTACTGTGCAAAAGCCTTTAAGTTTAATTAGGTCCCATTTGTTTATTTTTGCTTTTATTTCCATTACCTCAGCAGACAGATCCAAAACAAATATTGCTGCGATTTATGTCAAAGAGTGTTCTGCCTATGTTTTCCTCTAGGAGTTTTATAATATCCGGTCTTACATTTAGGTCTTTAATCCATTTTGAGTTTATTTTTTTATATTGAAGAATGTTCTAATTTCATTAGAACATTAAAGAATTTTTTATATTAAAGAATGTTCTAATTTCATTCCTTTATATGTAGCTGTCCAGTTTTCCCAGCACCACTTACTGAAGATACTGTCTTTCCTCCATTATACAGTCTTGCCTCCTTTATCATAGATTAATTGAGCATACGTGCATGGGTTATTTCTGGGTTTTCTATCCTGTTCCACTAATCTATGTGTCTGTTTTTGTGCCAATACCTACTATTTTGATTACTGTAGCTTTGTAGTATGGTCTAAAGTCAGGAATTGTGATTCCTCCAGCTCTGTTCTTTCTCTAAATTGCTTTGACTATCCAGGGTCTTTTGTATTTCCATACAAATTTTAAAATTATTTGTTCTAGTTCTGTGAAAAATGCCATTGGTATTTTGATAGGGATTGCATTGAATCTGTAGACTGCCTTGGGTAATATGGTCATTTTAAAATATTTTTATTTATGTATTTTAATATCAATTTGTAGGTTACAGAAATTTCAAATGTACATGAAGACAAAAAATAGTATAATGAACCCTATGTATCCATTACTCAACTTCACCAGTTATCAATACATGACAAATCTTGTTTTATTGTCTCCCAACTTCATTAAATATTTCTATTTAATTAATCCTAGTTCCTTAATACCACCTACTATCCAGTCTGTTTTCAAATTTCCTCATTCTAATAAATACCTCTCCACAACTGGTTTGTTCAAATCAGAATTCATGTGTAGCTGATTCACTTTGCTGTACACCTGAAACTAACACAACATTGTAAATCAACTATACTCCAATAAAAATCTTTTTCAAAAAGTCACTATCAAAACTGAGAAATCAGGATTCAAATGAAGTCCATGTATTGTATTGAGTTGGCCAAAAAGTTCATTCGGGTTTATTGTAACGTCTTACGAAAAACCTAAATGAACTTTTTGGCCAACCCAATATTTCGTTAATTTATCTCTTAAGTCACTTTTTTTTTTTTTTCTTAAGTCACTTTTAATTTATAACTGTTACCCTATTTGTTTTTCTTTTCACCATTTTTTAATTGAATAAACCAGTTCATTTGTCCTGTGGAATTTTTCACTTTCTGGATTGGACTGATTGCATCCCATGGCATTGTTTACATGTATTTCCTGTAAACCAGCAACCAGTTCTAGAGGTTTGATTAGATTTAGGCTCAATTAAAACAAAAGGCCAGAATACTCCACAGGTGTTTGGTGTCTCCCTCCGGCATCATATGAGGAGGCTCATAATAGCTAGCTGTTCTTTCTTTTGCTTTTTTTTTTTTTTTTTTTTTTTTTTTGCGGTACGCGGGCCTCTCACTGTTGTGGCCTCTCCCGTTGCAGAGCAACAGGCTCCGGATGCGCAGGCTCAGCGGCCATGGCTCACGGGCCCAGCCGCTCCGCGGCATGTGGGATCTTCCCGGACCGGGGCACGAACCCGTGTCTCCTGCATCGGCAGGCGGACTCTCAACCACTGCGCCACCAGGGAAGCCCTGTTCTTTCTTTTAATAATGTTCATGGTGATCATTGACAAGAGATGTCATCCTGGCTCATCAATTATAAAGTCCCCCATCAGCACTGATGGTCGTTACCTAGACCATTACTCTGCAAAATGGCTACAAAACTGATATCCCCCAATTCTATCATTCCTTCTGCATTTGTTAGAATTCTTCTATAAAGAAAATCTTTCCATTTTTCCATCATCAACTATTTGATTACCCTGAAATACAGCCTATATGGGAAAGTCAAGATAAATGCTGATGCTCTCCCTAATCAGTTTTCAGAATACTGAGTTTGTACCCTAGCAACTTCCAGAGGTAATAATGAAGTCCTTAAAAAAATACGTAATGACTTAACTTTTTTTTTAACACTTTTGGTGTGTTCTAATCCACCAACACTACTTTTTTTTTAATGTCCCTGTCAAGTTTGGATATCACAGTTTTGCTGGTCTCCTAAAATCAGTTGATGAGTATTTCTTGTATTTTTTTTAGAGAGATTTCTTTTTACATAAAATTTAAAAACAGTTGGGGCTTCCCTGGTGGCGCAGTGGTTGAGAGTCCGCCTGCCGATGCAGGGGACACGGGTTCGTGCCCCGGTCTGGGCATGCCGCGGAGCTGCTGGGCCCATGAGGCATGGCCGCTGAGCCTGCGCGTCCGGAGCCTGTGCTCCGCAACAGGAGAGGCCACAACGGTGACAGGCCCGCGTACCGCAAAAAAAAAATAATAATAAATAAAAATAAAATAAAATAAAATAAAAACAGTTAAAGGGACTTCCCTGGTGGCACAGTGGTTGAGAACCCATCTGCCAATGCAGGGGACACGGGTTCGACCCCTGGTCCGGGAAGATCCCACATGTCGCGGAGCAACTAAGCCCATGCGCCACAATTACTGAGCCTGCCCTTTAGAGCCCACGAGCCACAACTACTGAAGCCTGCATGCCACAACTACTGAAACCCACGCGCCTAGAGCCCGTGCTCTGCAACAAGAGAAGCCACCGCAATGAGAAGCCCGCGCATTGCAACAAAGAGTAGCTCCCACTTGCCGCAACTAGAGAAAGCCTGCATGCAGCAACAAAGACCCAACACAGCCAAAAATTAATAAATAAAATAAATAAATTTTAAGAAAAGAATAAAGTACTTTGTTAAATAAAATAAATAAAAACAGTTAAAGGCACAGATATTAAATGTACAACTTGATGGGTTTGGACATATGTATACATCCATGTAACTAACACACAGTCAAGGTATAAGTTCCTTAGTGCCCTGTTTCAGTCAATTACACCTCTATAGGCAACCAACGTTCTGCTCTTCCTCACCAACATAGCTTGGTTTCAACTGTTCCTAAATTTCATGTAACTGGAATCATACAGGGCCTATAACATCGGCAGCCTCTGCACCCTTTCTCCTTCAACAACATCACACTCCACGGTCTATCTCCTACACGGCAAAGGCACTTCCTGGGTTTTTCTTTATGGCAGTCTGTTGTCCAAGTACCTCTTCGTGTCCTTACTGGTGGTGAAACCTTATCTGTTGTTCACAGGAACAATCTGACTGTTCCCCAAACCTTTGTTGCCATAATCTCCTTGTCCCCACCAGCAGGCGCAACTCCTTGCACGGGCGGTGCAGGTGTGGGCAGTGTGGAGGGCTGTGGGCTGCTGGGTCTCCACCTCCTTGCTCAGGCTTGTGGTCATGGTGACTGGGGCCGGCTGTGACAGCTGTGGTTCCTCCTGGGGTGTGAGGGCCACTAGGCAGGGCGGCGGTGGGGTTTCTCAGAGCTCTCTGGGGTCCGCTCTCTGCCGCTGATACTGATAGAACTCTAATAGCATCTTTTCAAAAATTAATTAATTAAATTTTGGCTGTGTTGGGTCTTCCTTGCTGCACGTGGGCTTTCTCTAGTTGCAGTGAGCGGGGGCTACTCTTTGTTGGTGTGCGTGGGCTTCTTATTGCAGTGGCTTCTCTTGTTGAGGAGCATGGGCTCTAGGCGCGTGGGCTTCAGTAGTTGTGGCATGCAGGCTCAGTAGTGTGGCACACAGGCTTAGTTGCTCCACGGCATGTGGGATCTTCCTGGACCAGGGCTCAAACCCGTGTACCCTGCATTGGCAGACGGATTCTTAACCACTGTGCCACCAGGGAAGTCCCTAATAGCATCTTTTGATGAGCATAAGTTTTAAATTTTTTAGCAGCTTTATTAGGGATGTGATAACATAATAAACTGCATGTTTGAAGTATACAGTTTGATTAGTTTAGACATGTATATCCCTTGAAACCAGCACCACAATCAAGAAAGTGGACATATCCACCACTGCCAAAAGTTTCCTCCTGCCCCTTTGTAAGCTTTCCCTCCACCCCTCTCCCAACTCACCCCGGGCAAAAACTGGTGTTTCCTGTCACTAGATTAGTTTGTATTTTCTAGAATTTTACATAAATGCAATTGTACAGTATGTATGTATTCTTTTTTGTTTCTCTTCTTTCACTCAGCCTATTTATTCTGAGATGTAGCCATGTTGTTACGTGCACCCTTTTTACTGCTGAGCAGTATGTACCATGATTTGCTTATCCATTCACCTGTTGATGGGTGTTGAGTGATTTCTGGTTTCTGCCTATTACAAAGAAAGCTGCTGTGAACATTCACGTCTTTGTATGGAGATATGCTTTCATCTCTCCTAGGTAAATGTCTAGGAGTGGAACGGCCACATCATATGCTAGGTGTATGTTTAACTTTTTTAAAAAACTGCCAAAGTGGTTGTGACACTATGCTTTACCACCAGCAGTGAATGAGAGTTCCAGCTCTTCCATAGCTCTGCCAACACTTGGTATGGTCAGTCTTTTCAGTTTTAGGCATTCTAATACACATGCAGTGGTATCTCATGACTTTAATTTGCATTTCCCTAATGACTAATGATGGTGAACATCTTATTTACCCTCTCTCTATATTCTTTAGTAAACTGTCCTTTTTTCCCCAAGACATTTGCTCATTTTAAAAAACTGGGTTGTTTTCTTACTTTTGAGTTTTGAGAGTTCTTCATATGTTCTGGATACAAGTCCTTTATCAGATATGTGACTTGCAATTATTTGCTCCCAGTCTATGACTTGCCTTTTTATTCTTTTAACAATGTCTTTTGCAAAACAGAGGTTTTAGGGGTTTTTTAAAAAAATAAATTTATTATTTATTTTTGGCTGCGTGGGGTCTTTGTTGCTGTGTGGGGGCTTTCTCTAGTTGCGGTGAGTGTGGGCTACTCTTCGTTGAGGTGCGCAGGCTTCTCATTGAGGTGGATTCTCGTTGTGGAGCACAGGCTCTAGGCGTGGGACTTCAGTAGTTGCAGCACACAGGCTCAGTAGATGTGGTGCACCGGCTTAGTTGCTCCACGGCATGTGGGATCTTCCCGGACCAGGGATTGAACCTGTGTCCCCTGCATTGGCAGGTGGGTTCTTAACCACTGTGCCACCAGGGAAGCCCAGAAGGTTTTAGTTTTGATGAAGTCTAATCTATCAATTTTTTTCTTGTATGGAATGTGGTTTTCGTGTTGTAGTTAAAAAATCTTTGCCTAACTCAAGGTCACAAAGACTTCCTCCTATGTTTTCTTCTAGAGGTTTTATAGTTTTAGATTTTTCATATAGATATATGACCATTTTGAGTTAATTTTTGTATATGTCATGAGGAATTAAAAGTATCTAATTTCGATGAAGTCCAATTTCAGTTTTTTCTTTTATGGATAGTGCCTTTTATGTCCTAAGAAATCTTTGCCTGCCCCAAGGTTGCAAAACACATTTCCTGTGTTTTCTTCAAAAAGGATAATGTTTTTAGCCTTTACATTTAGGTCTATAATCCATCTCAAATTAATTTTTATATATGATGTGAGGTAGGGTTGAGGTTCATTTTCCCCCATTTGTTTATCTAGCATTCCAGCATCATTTGTTGAAAATACTTTTTTTTTTTTTTGCGGTACGTGGGCCTCTCACTGTTGTGGCCTCTCCCATTGTGGAGCACAGGCTCCCGACGCACAGGCTCAGCGGCCATGGCTCACGGGCCCAGCCGCTCTGCGGCATGTGGGATCCTCCCAGACCGGGGCACGAACCCGCGTCCCCTGCATCGGCCCGCAGACTCTCAACCACTGCGCCACCAGGAAAGCCCTGAAAATACTTTCTTTTTCCCACTGAATTGCTTTGGTGCCCATCAATAGTATTTTTTATAAAACAAACTACAACTAAAAATATACTCTGAGCAATACCGCCTCTTCTTTGGATTCATTAATTAAAAAAAAAAAAGACACTTTCTAAGAACCTATAGTATGCAGGCAATGTACTAGGAACAAGAAATATATGGTGAATAAGCCATGTCCTCTGCCCTCAAGGAACTTACATCCAGGAGAAGAAGCAGTCATATAAACAAATAAGTGTGGAGGGTAGAGAAAACACTGTGATAGAAATTCTTTCCTATATGGTGGTGGCACAGAGGAGGGAGGGATCAACTTCTCTTGGGTATATCAGGGAAAGCATCTCAGAGGAGGGGATATTTGAGCTGGTCTTGAAGAATGAGAGAAATTTAAGAGGTACACACAGTAGGTAGGGAGACAAGGAGAGCCTTCTATGCAAAGGGAACAGCATGGGCAAGGGAACAGGATGTGAAGCAGCCTGGAAATTTTAGGGAGTTGTAAGCAGTTATTAGACATGTTGGTCTGGTGCTCAATCTGGACCGGAGTTCCTTAGTCATTTTCTTCTCTTGACAACCAGGAAAATGAATCCAAGGCATTCAGTATGTACCCTCTGATGGTGAGGGATCTTTTAATTGGATATTTTGGAGGAGGCTCTCTGGCCAGGGAGGTCTCTATTTCTTTCTACTCTAGGATGGCTGTCATTGCCTCCATGTTAAAAGTAAACTTGATTTGCTACGGCTTTTGGCCCAGCTACAGATGAAAGAACATGAGCTTACCGCTTCATTGATGGCTTTGATGAGGTAAAGACCATCCTTATAAAAATAAAATAGTCTAATGATACCTGAAACAGAAAAATAAGTAAGAGTGAAAGACAGGCAGGTGAACCGAAGAAAAGTTGAAATTTTATATTTGACTTTCTGAGATATCATGATAAACTCATGCATTATTAGGCTTCCTGCCCGGCCCCTCCACTGCCCGTGATCATCTTGGACTCCTTGCCTTCTTCCACCCCTCACTTGAAATGTTCAAGTTATTCTCCCTCTTGGGTCGTCTCGGTCTACACTGGCCCTACCCTCTTCTTCTAGAATCCTCTTGTAAGCACTTCGGCCACACCAATCCACTCGTGATTTCTATTCACCTGTTTTAGCACATCATCCCATAGTATTTCACATTGTTATCCAACTGCTTCCTGTGAGTGTTTTTTATTCCTCGAGTGAGTTCACAGATTCTCTGAGGGAAAGGATCACATCTTACTCTTCTATGTGCCTCATTTCTCACAGCCCAACAAGCTCCTCATGCAGTTAATTTTGTTGATACAATAAGTAATTTTGTCATTCTCATTCTCATTTAACCTAAGGGCTCTAGTTGTGGTCATCATCCACCATGACTTCTTGCCTCTTTCTTTAGGTGCCTCCCAGACACTCATAACCTGCCCCTACAGCCATAATAATGACCTTGCAGAGGTATCTGGATCACTGTGGGTGACAGTCTAACTCAACCCAATAAACATTCATGGGATATCTGCTCCATGACCACAAATGTGCTAGGGACAACCAAGGCAGTCTCTGCCCTCAAATTCATCACATTGAGAATCACACAGACAGGAAACTAACTAGATATAATGCAGTGTGATAAATGCAGTCCCTTTTTTACACCAAACTCCTCCTGAGTATCAACATTCCCACTCCGGGTGCCTCAAAGATGTGCATGCTCAAATGGAATTTCTCAACTCACAGACCCCTGAAATCTTATTCTCCTAAAATTGCTTATCAAGTAATGACATCATCATCCACCTCATTACCTAAGGAGGAAAGGAGTAATTTTTCTTCACTTACCCTCACATACCGCCCTACTCCCTGACCCCATACATATATTCCATCACTCACCAAGTTTTTCTACTATATTTTCCTTTTTTTAAGCTTTTTATTTTGAACTAATTTTAGACTTAGAGAAAAACTGCAAAAATAGTACAGAGTTCCCTTATAATCCCTCACCTCATTTCCCCTAATGTTAACATCTTACAGAACTACAGTACAATTTTCTTTTCATTTTAACAGCCCCTGCCTTGGTTCAGGCCTTCATAATTTCTCTCCTAAATGAATGCACTAGCTCTTCCTGGTCTCTCTACCTCTCCATTTGACTTTTGCAAACTCCTATCAGGGTGCTCTTCCTAAAATGCCAGTTGGGTCAGGTCACTCTCCTGCAGACACGTATCTTCCAGGACACTGTCCATAGTTCTCTATACTATGGTCCCCATGTCTGGGTCATCCTCAGGCTGAGGAAGAAAAGCAAGCCTGGCTTAAATGAGCAGCAGGATTGCTGAGTGCTGGAAAGGATGTGGACTCTGGGCCCACACTGCCTGGTTCAAATCCTGCCTGTGCCACTTACTTTCTGCATTACCTCAAGTAGGTTATTTAACCTCCATGCCTCAGTTGCCTCTTCTGAAAAACAAGAATAATAAACTGTATTTACCTACTAAGGCTGTTGTGACGGTGAAATGGGCCAACATGTGTGAAATGTTAGAATAGTGCCTGGCACGCCATACTGTCCTGCAGATGTTAGTTAATACTACATGACCAGGGAGAACTCTCCAGGTCTGGCCCCTCCCATGCCTGGAAAGGAGATTAAGTTGAACAACAGTCTACAGGTACCTATAAATTAGGCTAAAAAGGAAGATGAAGAACGGGTACCCATTTCATCCACAGAAGCAATAAGTATTTCACTCCCCAAATCTGTGGCCCAGATGTAAGTGACATCAACCTTAAGTTTCTCCCAAACATATATTCGTTTAGCATTGTACAGATTATAGATGGAGAATCCTTTGGTTCCTCCAATAAACACATAGTCTTGGGAAATAGCCATACAATTCGGCATTTTGTTGAGCTGGGAAAAGAAAAACAAAAAAAAGGAATGATTTTTCAGTTATCACCATCTGCAAGTAATATGAGCTAACTTTTCAAAGAGGGAAGCAGGTCCCTCCTAGTTATAGTATCATGTCCAAACACAGTGCCCATCTAAATATCTTGCCCAAACATCAAGAAAGTCATAGCATTCTACTCTTAGGGGAAAGGGGCCAGAGAAAACAAAGAAGTTGAGAATAAATGCTCATTCACAACACTAAGCGTGACCACAGGCCCTGTGGTGAGTGGACCAGTGGCCCCATTCCCTGTACTTTATTCAACTAGAACACTGGTAAGAACTATAACTGACACACTGGCAGATTTTCAACTGTCAAGCAAGGGAGTGATTAATACACTCTGAAAGATTTTTACATAACAATAGGATGTAAAAGATACATCTGTATAATCTTCAATTAACCAGAACACCCATTTCCCCAGGCAATTACTAGATCTATTTTAATCAACACCAGCATGCCTATAATCTTTCAAAAATGCACTGTCCTATTGAATGAAGGTTCCTGGTAGTAATTCCTTCCCTGGATCAGGTGTTATCATTTATTAACACTCAGTTCAGAAACAAGGCCGCCTTGTCAGCTGCTCCATACCTTGCTTTCTAGAAGTGGAGGGTAGATGGTGGGCTGGATGCGGCTGAGCTCAGCTTTCCTCGATGCATCCCTCTCCTCAATAATTTCCCACGAGTGGTCAAACAGAAAGTTCACTAGCTTGTTGATCATTCGATAAGGCTGAGGTAGGGAATCCTGCTCTTGATCTGGACCCTTGAAGACCCAATCCTCTTCATCATCCTTAGACCAGTCCTTCTCTGTAGGGGACGGCACCTCCAGTGTCCCCTTTCGTGTTAAAGTGGGCAGCTTCAGCTTCTGGGCTCGACTTCCTTTGGGAGATGTCATCACAGAAGGTGATGCTGGAAACATCTATGAAATTCTGAAAAACTGATCTAGGAAGTAAGCCAAGGTACTCTGCAAAAAAGGGGAAGTTATCATAAGACAGCTCATCATCCTTAGCATATTAGCCTATGGGAACTATTTATTCTAGAGATTGGCATCTGCGTTATTGCCACATTTCTAAGATATGGTCTTCATATTAATAAGGGTGTTAGCAGAGACAGGTATTGACTATTCACATCTTCCAGACCAGCTCAAGATGATGTGCCCTATGACAAAAGGAAAGGAATTTGGCACCCTGTTGCCTTTCTTCACCTCCTGATAAGAGAGTGGCTGTCTTTCTGTCCCAAATAGAATACACCCTTTCTCCTACAACTTGTGCCTTCTCATGGCTCTTCCATCTCTGCAAATGGTTGTGCTGAAGCTAGCTGGGTAGGGAGCAACAACTTCTCCAGTTCCTTTTCCCTCCCCTCCAATCATATGCAGCTCAAGCACTATCCAATCCTTGCTGTCCAATTTGTTCCTTCCTCTCTACTCCCCCTGCTCCCATCCAGGAGCTCTGTAGGCACAGTGCCCAGAGCCTATGAGATTTTTCAAGGGCCTGCAGAAATGTTTGAGACTTGAAAAAATACTGACTAAAAAAAACCCCCCACAAAATCAAAATAATTAAATATTTACAAAAATATTTATAACTTATCAACTCCACTCTGTGTGTGCATAATGTTTAAGTCTATAAGAAAAGAACAAGCAACCTATACTTTATAAAACTCAAAACTGTACAAATTATAAAAAGATTTTCAAATGTTACAGTTTAAAAGAGGCATTTAATGTGGAATATGGGGTACATTTTAAGATGCTTAGTAGGTAGTGGCATAGGGTCTTACACTGTCAGAGTACCCTGGGGCCATGGAAGTCTTATAAAGGCCCTGCTCCCATCATCTTTTCTCACCTGCTAGAGTACATTTGTGATGTTTCCAGTGCAAAGTGAGGAGAGACTATCTGGGTCTGAGTCTGAAAAGAAAGAATCACCTGAAATCATCAGTGGGAACAGTAAGCTGAGCTCACACAGGGCCAGGAATAATGCCTGTTTCCATCAGTGAGAACGGAAAACCTCATAATTCATAAATATTGGGTTAGAGTACTCTGAAGAGCATAGCCAAGTAGTGGGAAAAATTCACCCTAGAATAAACGCTGCTCTAGTATTGCCCACCAAATCTTAGAAGTCAGAAGATCAAACTTACTACGTAACTTAACTACATACCAGAACAAACTCAAGAATATTTATAGGAATACAAATATGAAACTAAGCCCCCCTAAAACCAAGTTCCCTTACTGAGTTTGTGATTAATCTATCCAAAACTTTATTCCCTTGCTTGTCTCCTCTGACCTCAATCCCTTTCTTGTCCTGTCTGACCTCAATCTTGTGCTAATTGGACACTAATAAACCAGAACAGATGACTAAGATTGCAGTTGTTGACAACATCGTAAATGTACTAAAATTGCTGTTATAGGTATCATCATTAACATATAAACTCAGCTTGTTTCTCTAGGGCAAGATGAACTCACAGACCCCCGAGCCATGGACCACCTGGCCAGAGAATCATAAACCAGAGTCATCCTGACTCCCGAAACCCTGATTAAGAAATGTCGCAAGATGATGATTAAACCCAGTTTCCTTGTTCTTCCCCTTTAAGATATCCCTATCTCAAAGACCACTTCCTTGCTTGGTGCCCTGCAATAAACCCTTACTTTGCTGCAAACACCCGCTGTCAGAGTTTGACTTTCTGCGCTGCAGGCACATAAGCCCTTGCTCGGTTACAAAAATATGCAGCATCCAATGAAGTAAAATTCACAATGTCTAACATCCAATTAAAAAAATTACCTCAAATGCAGAAAAGCAAGAAGACACAAGCCATAATAAAAACTCAATCAATTGAAGCCGACTCATAATCAACATAGAACATTAGAAATAGCAGATATATAATTCTAGTATATATCTAGATTAGTATATTCCACATGTTCAAAAATCAAGAGGAAATGCTGAACATGTTACGTAGAGATGTGGAAGATGTTTAAAAAAAAAAACCCAAACTGAACTTTTAAGGATGAAGACTATTGATATAATGTCTGCAATGAAAATATACACTGGATTAGATTAATAACAAGATTTCAGAGCAAAACAGATTAGATGGGCAAAAATAAAGAACAGTGAATTTGAAAACATAGCAATAGAAACAAAATGAAAGAAAGAGAAAAATTTTTTGAATAAAAATGAAGACAGTGAGGTGTAGGATAACTTGAAGTAGCCTAGTATAAGTGTGATTGAAATCCCCAAAGGAGGGAAGAGACCAAAAAAAGCTGTAGAAATAATGAACAAAAATTTTCAAATTTTGATGAAAACTAAGAAGAAAAACCCTAGCAAATTAAAAATGAAGAAATTTATACCAAGGCACATCATGATCAAACTGCTCAAAACTAGTGATAAAGACAAAATCTGAAATGCAGCCAGAGATAGAAAGGCATGCATAGAGGAACAAAGTAAAGGACAAGAGATTTCCTGAAGGAAACAGCAGAAGTGAGAAGACAGTGAAGCAACATCTTAAATGTACTGACAGCAAAAAATTTGTCAATTAAGAATTCCAGGCCAAAAAGCATATCTTTCAATAAATGAAGGTGAAGGAATTCCCTGGTGGTTCAGTGGTTAGGACTCTGTTCTTTCACTGCCAAGGGCCTGGGTTCAATCCCTGGTTGGGGAACTAAGATCCTGCAAGCTGCGAGGCCAAACAAACAAACAAACACAAATAAATAAATAAATAAAGGTGAAATAAAGAATATTTAGACATACAAAAACTGAAAGAATTCATCAGCAGCAGACCAGCATTATAAGAAACAATGTTAAAGGAAGGCCTTCAGGCAGAAGAAAAATGGCATCAGAGAGAAATGTGAATCTACACAAAGGAATGAAAAGCACTGGATGATAGCTATGTAGGTAAATATAAAAGACTTTCTCTTACTATTTAAATTCCTTTAAAAGATATCTAAAATGTTTAAACTAAAATAATAATGTGGGCTTCCCTGGTACCCAACAACAGCAGGATACAAATTATTTTTTAAGTACACTTGAAACATTTATCAAGAAAAATCATATTCTGGGCCATAAACAAGTCTTAATAAATTTATAAGTCATACAAATTATGTTCTCTGATCATACAGAAATTATTTTAGAAATCAATAACAGATATTTAGAGGTATACAAAACCTCAAAATATTAGGAAATATTTCTTAATAACTTATCAATCACTACTACATACCTATTACAATGGCTCAAATTTTTTAAAAAATATTGACAGTATGAAATACTTGTGAAGATGCAGAGCAATTGGACTCTCATACATGGATGGCTGTTAGGAATGCCAAGTGATACCATCACTCTGGAAAAGGGTTTGGCAGTGTCTTATAAAGTTGAACATATATTAATCATATGACCCAGGAATACCACCCCTGAGTGTCTACTCTAAGAGTATGAAAACTTGTGGGCACAAAAAAGCCTGTACACAAAGTGTTTATAGCAGTTCTATTTATAATTACCCCAAATGGGAAACAATCCAAATGTCCTTCACCAGGTGAATAGACAAACCAACTGTGTTATATCCACATAATGGAATACTACTCAGTAATAAAAAGGGGAGAACTACTGATACATACAAAAACATGGATGAATCTCAAAGGCATTTTGCTGAATAAAAGAAACCAGTCTAAAAATTTATGTGCAGTGATTCCATTTACAAGGCATTCTTGAAAATCAAAATGAGTAATGGAGAACAGATCGGTGGTTGGCAGGAGTTATAAGTGGAGGAGGGATGATGTTATTTAATGTTATTTAGAAAGGACAGCATGAGGGAATTTTTTTGGGTAGTGTGGGACGGTTTTATCCATACTGGAAAGAACTATGTAAAGCTGTCTTTATTTATAATCAGACAAATGATTATCTATAGAGAAAACCTGATGTAATCTTTTAAAAAAAATCTACTAGAACTAATAAATGAAGTTAGCAAGGTTGCAGGATAAAAGTTCAATATACAAAAACCTCCTATATTTCTACACACTGACAACAAGCAATAAAAAATTGAAATTAAAAATGCTATTATACTATTTATAATAGTATAAAAATATGAAATACTTAAGGTTAAATTTGACAAAAGATGTACAAGGCCTGTACCCTGAAAGCTGTAAAATACCACTAAGAGAAGACCTAAATAAATGGAGAGAGAGAGACCTTACTCATGGGTTGGAAGATTCAACTTTTTTAGGATGTCAGTTCTCCCCAAATTGATTTATAAAATCAAAGCAATCCCTATGATAATCCCAGTTGGCATTTTTTTTTAGAAATTAAGAAGCTGATGTTATACTTCATATGAAAATGCAAAGTACCTAGAATAGCCAAGATAACTTAGAAAAAGAAAGAATTAGAGGACCATCACTACCTACTTCAAGACTTATAAAGCCAGAGTAATCAAGACAGTGTGGTATTGGCATCAAAAAAGACAACAAATAACAAGTGTTGGTGAGGATGTGGAGAAAAGGGAACCCTCATGCACTGTTGGTGGGAATGTAAATTGGTGAAGTCACTACAGAAAATAGTATGGAAGTTCCTCAAAAAATTAAAAATAGAACTACCATACGATCCAGTAATTCCACTTCTGGATATTTTCCCAAAGAAAACAAAACAAAACAAAAACTATTTTGAAAAGATATATGCACCCTATGTTCATTGCAGCATTATTCACAATAGCCAAGATACAGAAGCAACCTAAGTCCCCACCGATAGATGAATGGATAAAGAAGTTGTGATATACACAATGAATATTAGTCAGCCATAAAAAAGAATAAAACCTTGCCATTTGCAACAACAGGTATGGACCTAGAGGGTACTATGCTAAGTGAAGTAAGTCAGACAGAGAAAGACAAATACTGTGTGATTTCACTTATATGTGGAATCTAAAAAACGAGACAAGTGAACAAACAAAACAAAACAAACAAAAAAAAAGAGTCATAGATACAGAGAACAAACAGGTGGTTGCCAGAAGGGATGGGGGTGGGAGGATAAGTGAAATAGGTGAGGTAAATGAAGAGGTACAAAAAAAAAAAGACAAATAGATCAATGAAACTGAATAGAGAATACAGAATTAGACCCACACAGATATGGACAGTTTATTTTTGACAAAGGTGCAAAGATAATTCAGTGGAAAAGGGATAATCCTTTCAATAAATAATGCTGCCTCAGTTAGATATCCATATGGGAAAAAAAGAACTCCAATCCATACCTTGCACTATATACAAAAATTAATTCAAAGTAGATCACAGGCCTAAATATAAAACTTAAAACTATAAAACTTCTAGAAGAGAACTCAGGAGAAAACCTTTGCAATCTTCAGTTAGACAAAGATTCCTTAGAAATGACATTAAAGCACAATCTATAAGAACAAATTGATAATTTGAACCTTTCAAAAATAAACTTATTCTCTTCAAAAGACACTTAAGAGAATAAAAGGTAGCCCAAAGACTGGGAGAAAATATTTGTAGGTCATATATATGATAAAGTGCTTGAGTTCAGAATATTTTGAAAACTCTTAAAACTCAGTAATAAGAAAATGATGCAATTTTTAAAAATGGAAAAAAGATTTGCATTGACACTTAACCAAAGAAGATACACATAAGGCAAACAGGCATATTAAAAGATGTTCAACATGGTTAATCATCATAGAAATGCAAATTGTAATTACACATGTATTAGAAAGCCTGAAGTTAGAAAGATAGACCATACCAAGTGTTGTCGAGGATGAGGAGAAGCTGGAACTCTTCCACCTGCTGCTGGGAAAGTAAAATAGTACAGTGTAGAAAACAGTTAGCAATTTCTTAGAAAGTTAAGTTTACACCTACCACAATAGCCAGTCATTCTACTCCTAGGTGTGATATAAGGGAACTGAAATCATATGTCCATACATAGACTTGTAAATGAACATTCATTACAGCTCTACTTGTAGGAGCTCCAAACTGGAAACAACCCAAATGTTTATCATAGGTGAATAGATAAACTCCTATATATTCACATCCCATATTCAGCGGGAACACGAAATAGTAGAGTCACTTTGGAAGACAGCTTGGCAGTTTCTTACAAAGCTGAATATACACTTAACATGATTCAGCAATCCCATTCCTACATATTTATGCAAGAAAAATTAAAACATGTTTCATATGAAAATCTGTGCTTAAATATTTATAGCAGCTTTATAATTGTCTCAAACTGGAAACAACACAAATGTATTTCAGTGGATAAAGAGATAACAAAGTATGGTACATCCATCCAATGGAATACCACTCAGCAATAAAAATGTACAAACTACTGACATACACAACATAGATGAAACTCAAATGCATTAATGCTAAGTGAAAGAAATCAGAAAATGCTACATACTAAATGATTCAATTTATGATACAGTGGAAAAGGCAGAATTGTAGGTATAGAAAACAAACTATATAAATCTGTGTTTAGGAGCACCCTGTGCTCATCTCTATCATCTAACGCATCACTGTGTTGTACTTTCCCATTTTTCTGTGTCCCTCATTAATCTATTGCCCTAGGCCTAGAGCTTAGCACTGTGGTTGGTACAGTGCTAGCACTGAAATTCTTATTGCTTGCAGTATTGCCCTGCTCTGGGACATGAATTAAGAGAATACTTCTGGTTCTCTTCCAGGCACTCCCTTCTGCAAAGGATGAGTAATTCGTGGGGTAAAGAGGCTATCCCCACCCAAAGCCTAAACTGCCCCTCTTCTGGAGTCTAGACCATGTTCAGGGTACCTGTACTCCTGGAATTTACTGCCCAAACGATGCCAGGTTCTGCATGAGCCTCTTTCCCAGCTTTCTCTGGAGGGCAGAGAAATGGGTGCTAATATGGGCACCCCTAGACCTGAAAGGTGGACAAGGCATGGCGCTTTGCAGGATAATGGGCAGAACTTGCATGTGGCTTGGAGTATCCACACTATGTATGCAAGGCCCCTCTCAGTGATGTAAGTGGGAGCCAGAAGTGGGGTGGAAAGGGCTGGGAAAGGACTGGAGATCAGCTCTCCCCGCAGTACCATATTCTAGCCATGTTTCCAGGTATTCCAAGGAGTCCAAGAATCCTGAATGTTAAACTGGACTTCTTGATCATTATGACGGTACATTTGTCCAGGAAGGAGAAAAGAACGTAGCTTATTCCAACAATTTGTTACCTTGATTTAAACATTTAAACATGGTTTGTGGGTTTCTATTTGTACTGTTACCCAGGGCCTGCAAATGTTAGGTGCAGGCCTGACCACGGGAATAAAGATTACAAAAATAGATGACCTTACTTTGTGACTATAGGTTGTACATTTTATAAAATTACTGCTATGGAATGAGTGGGGCTTCATGTCTTCAGCCCTCACAGAAGGAACGTTCAGTGGTGCAATTGCATTTTAATCTCTTTTTGCCCCAACTTTGTTCGCGTTAACCCTTTTAGAATTTCCTCAAGTAGCAATCTTCTTTCAGTGTTAATAATCCTAACAGAAAATTCTCTCACTTTACCCAGCTCTCCTGCTAAAATACACTCCATGAATTGGCTTATTTCTGCTCTAACCATTTCCTTCCCCAGATCTGGAGCTGGTGCTGCTAATGGAAACGGAGGCACAGAGCTGGGAAACGATTAGGCTTCTCAGTTCCCAAGCAAAAGTTCAGAGGAATCTCCATTCGGGATTCCGCTGGGGGTCCCTGGGTACCCGAGATCCGAGGGGAGGCGCGGGGCGTCCCGGGGAAGGGAGGAGACGGGCTCCCTCTGATCGCCCTCTAGGAGATCCTAGAGATAGAGGAGAGTCCTGGGACAAGTGAGGAGCCGCTGCACCCGAGGGCAAAAGCCGAAGTTTCGCTCACCTGGGCCGGCAGCTTGACGTTGCCTTAGTAACCACAACTTCCGGCCCCAAACCGGAAGCCCGAGAAGTTGCTCTTCGGAAAGCGCACCCGCCCCCACGGGGGTGGGGAGACTTGGGTCCTCTGGGTGGCAGAGACTGACAGTTCCGTGGGGACTCGTCAGCAGCCCTTGAGGACTCGCAAAAGAACCCGGTGCCACTCTTGTCCTTGGGCTGGGTGCCATGGACGCCTTCATCCGCTTCACCAACCAGACCCAGGGCCGGGACCGACTCTTCAGGTGAGTCCGGTGCCCGCGGCCTCTAGCCCTTCCCCGTCCCTCAACCCGGTACAAGGTTCCCTGTTCTCCGGCATCCGGAGAAGGAAGTAGCAGCCCAGTGGACGAAAGCAGGAAGGACGCTGCCGGCTCCCGGAGGGAGTGTGGTCCGGAGCCCCTCCTCACCCTAAATTCAGTGGGGCTGGGCCGAACGCACCGCGTCCGGTCCCGAGCCTCGTGCCCCAAAGTCCCGCAGCCGCTTCGGGGGCGCTGGCAGTTAAACCAGCAGTTAAACCAGCCGACGAACCCTCCTCTCCTAACCTGAGAAAGACGGTTTTCTCCGCCCAACATTCTTCCGAGGAATTATTTAAGAGAAACTCTGGGTTGACATTTATGACCAGTGAAGCCAACACTTGTATTTATCTTCCGTTCTTGTCCCGTATATCTCATTGAGATAGCGCATGTGAAATAGTTTTGTGAACTGTAAAATAGTGTGGAGAGCCTCAGAAAGAACTACTGCACCTCTAAGGTACACGAAAATATTAAAGAGATTGCGACTTTAATACTAATTCATGATGTTTCTTTTAGGAATTTGGTTGAGTCTTGCTCAATAATAAGAAATTAGTCACAGTTACAGTTCTATTTAACAGCTTTTCCTTCTTCTGGGTGTACAAGTGCTAATACACACAGATCAGTAGTAGCCCCAATAATTATGAGACTTTTGGAAGCGGACTTAATGCCAGACGTTGTTCTCAGTGTGTTACAACTATTAACCCATTTAACCCTCAACACAACCCTATTAGGTTAAATTCTCTGAATCATCCCCATTTATGTGAAACGGGGAAACTGAAGTAGAAGGTTAATAGGGACTAAGTGACTGAACTGAGCGATTTAGAACTACACAGTTGAGCCTCCCTGGTGGCGCAGTGGTTGAGAGTCCGACTGGCGATGCAGGGGACACGGGTTCGTGCCCCAGTCCGGGAAGGTCCCACATGCTGTGGAGCGGCTGGGCCCGTGAGCCATGGCCGCTGAGCCTGTGCGTCTAGAGTCTGTGCTCCGCAGCGGGAGAGGCCACAACAGTGAGAGGCCCGCGTACTGCAAAAGCAAACAAACAAAAAACGGTTGACTCGGGGCCCACTTCTTTAACTACCAAGCCATACTATCTTTCTAATTAATTTGATAGATTTTCAGAATGGTTGCATTATGTACAAACGTTATTAAAATAGAAGCCTACAAATCCAATGTACTTAGAATGTACCCTGCAAATTTTATCAGTGAGGTTGGTTAATAAATAATTGTTTAGGGGAATTCCCTGGCGTTCCAGTAGTTAGGACTCTGCACTTCCACTGCAGAGGGCACGGGTTCGATCCCTGGTCAGGGAACTAGGATCCCACATGCTGTGGCAAAAAAATAATAAAAAATAAATAATTGTTTAAGATATACTTATTTAGCAAGATGTGAGATCTCTAGTATTCATTTCCTAATCCCCTTGGTGATCTATAGCTTCTTTGAACACACTGGCATTCAAGAAAATAATGCCTTGTGTTTGGACGCATTCCTATTATTAGACCAGATCTGAAAAAGGGGGATTCATTGACCTGACCAGCTTGAGCCCTCTATCCAGGAAGCATGCTTAAAAGAGAAGGAGAGATTGTTTCTTTTTACTTCATTCACAATAACAAGTTCACCATTTTGGAAAATGTGCTATATTTTTATTGAGAATAATATTTATAGCATAAAGGGATTCAAATGCGGTTACAGGACAGCAGGAGACAGGCATCTACCTACTTTATTTACTAGACTGCCAAATGCATTTAGATGTTTATGTGATATAAAAATTTTTGTTATGTTTCTGTTGGTAAGGCATTGCTATTTGTACTCATGACAATAATCACTTTATTGAATATTTAGTATTATTAAACAGGAGTCTGTATTTTATATAAAATACTAATTAGTTTCGAAAGACAAATCTGTACTTATTTATGTATTGGTGTGTATTTGGTCCTTTTATAAAAAGTTAAGCAATATGCAAATGGTGGACTTTTCATTTGGCTGTGGTTTGAGTGTGTGACCTGTCACATAAGTAGTTGGTAAAAAATATCCTTTTAGAAATTTGAAAATCTTTTAGAAATTTACACTGGAAGAAATAAAGAATATGGATCTTTGCAGACTTAACATTTTTGTGCAGTTTTACTACTTTGACTATATCCATTTCTCTGTGCCAGCAAGAGGCCTTCTGAGGAGCTGTTCACTGTATTATTGCAGAGTTTTCTTTCATTACCCTTGTGTTGCATTTCCATGACATGTTCTACCCTTTAGCCCTGTGGAGTGACTCTTGCAGAATTTTGCTCTTGTAAGAGCTGCTACATGAGAAATTGTCTTGGAAACTTTGCTTTTAGCAGGACATGTTTCTCCTTCCCCTACTTCATGAGTCAAATTTTATTTGGTTTGTAAATCGTTCTCCTCATTTTGTTTCCATTTCAGAGCCACTCAGTACACATGCATGTTGCTTAGATATTTGTTAGAGCCTAAAGCTGACAAAGAGGAGGTTGTTATGAAGCTCAAGAAACTGGAGTCCAGTGTGAGCACTGGCCGTAAATGTAAGTACCCTGTCCCTTGAGGGACAGTGGCTCCTGGTTTAGAATCCTCAGACCTTGTAATTCACAAAATATTTCCTAGGTCATGATTTTCTAGTCAATCAACTTTATTGATGAAGTTCACCAGTAAGGCTGCCCTCATGGAATGACAGGCCAAAAGGATTGAATGTTTTGCTGCACACCATTCACAAACACCCTCCTATGTTCACATTTGGTTCTACATTATATCTTTCTGCTTAATCATAACCAGTGGGACATGCAATGTGTTAGTTCACCTTTAGTTCTTAGAATCACAAAACGTTCTGGCAATCTTTGACATGAGCTTCTGGCTCCTGGGAACCCTCGAAGAATAGAATAGCTATATCCTTGACCCCCTGCCTTTTTCCCTTCTCTTGAGGGATTGCTAGAGGAAATGGATGGATACATTTTCTTAAGTCATTTGTGGGATTGTTTCATGTTAATGCCAAAAAGTGGTCAGTGCTTTGTACTCATTTAATTCACTTGAGTACCTGCTTCATATAGATATAGTCCAGAGCTTTATGGGAGAACTAAGATCACATGGTATAATGATCTAAGATTTAGTACCAAATATGTTGGTTGGGGTAGAGAAAAAGAAAGATGTTTGGAGGAGATGGAACTTGAGGTGTGGCAAGAGAGAGAAGGATTAGGAGAACATTCTTGAAGGGTGGTTTCCTCTAGTGGAGGCTCAGGACTGTTCTGGGCAAACCATTGTATTGAGGATCAATGAGAAAACTAGTTTGATGGAAACAAGACTTAGATTGTCAAGCAGAGGGATGGGGAGGAGCTTTTCTGGATGGCTTGGAAAGCCAAGATTAGAAGTTCTCAGGCTCTTTGGAATGTTGGAGCTCAAAGGTCCTTTAAAGATCACTAGTCTCTGAAGTCTAGAAAAGACTTACCCAAGGTCACTAAGTTAGTGCAACAGCCAGAACTGGAACCCAGGATTATTCATTACATATTTTGTGTTATTTTTGATAAAATAATACAAAACATTTTTCTGAGATCATAAGTTTCCTGAGGGTAGCTACTTCTGAGCGTTTGCTGAGTCTAAGATATAGTCACTTAGGGAAAATAGTTCTTTTGTATCCTCCATGATGTTTAGGACTATAACTTACTCTGAGAAGGTGCTCAGTAAATATTTATTGATTGATGCATCCCTGATTAATTGAGTTACATGCTCAGATAAAGGACATGCCCTTGCAATGGTTGATTTAA
Source organism: Stenella coeruleoalba (assembly GCF_951394435.1). NCBI lineage: Eukaryota > Metazoa > Chordata > Mammalia > Artiodactyla > Delphinidae > Stenella > Stenella coeruleoalba. The sequence goes on from NC_137147.1 coordinate 110,551,581, forward strand.
TTGAATTAGGAGTCACATATGACAGTATTATTAGTTGTGTTATCCACTAAATCCTACCATCTCTACTTTGTCTTTTTGACAGTAGGGAGCCAAAGGGGCTTTGGACCAGAGAAATGGCAGTATGATAATGGTTTTTTTTTTTTTAAAGCAATCTTTTAACTGGAAAGTAAGTACAGTGTAAGGTATCAGACTCTCCAAAAGAATGTTGCATCTGGAGTTCATGTAATTTGCAGTACCTTCCTTCTAAAGAAGTGTAGCTGGTGATATTCATATGTAACAATCCACACTTATGATTGACCTTTGCCTAAAGTGTGTAGTAAGTCATTGTTAATGTAGTCATTGAAATGGAGGCAATAAGTTTAAAGAGTCACTGTCTTTTTTACATTCCAGGATCATTTTAGGTGTCCTTAACATACTGTACAGTCCTCCTTTCCTGAGCAAAGACTGAGCCTCAGAGGGCGGTCAGTTGTTAAAAAAAAACAGTGCTGCTGCTGGTGGGAATGTGAATTGGTACAGCCACTATGGAGAACAGTATGGAGGTTCCTTAAAAAACTACAAATAGAACTACGATATGACCCAGCAATCCCACTACTGGGCATATACCTGAGAAAACCATAATTCAAAAAGAGTCATGTACCAAAATGTTCATTGCAGCTCTATTTACAATAGCCCGGAGATGGAAACAACCTAAGTGTCCATCATCGGATGAATGGATAGAGAAGATGTGGCACATGTATACAATGGAATATTACTCAGCCATAAAAAGAAACGAAATTGAGCTATTTGTAATGAGGTGGATAGACCTAGAGTCTGTCATACAGAGTGAAGTAAGTCAGAAAGAGAAAGACAAACACCGTATGCTAACACATATATATGGAATTTAAGAAAAAAAAATGTCGTGAAGAACCTAGGGGTAAGACAGGAATAAAGACACAGACCTACTAGAGAATGGACTTGAGGATATGGGAAGGGGGAAGGGTAAGCTGGGACAAAGCGAGAGAGAGGCATGGACATATATACACTACCAGACGTAAGGTAGATAGCTAGTGGGAGGCAGCCGCATAGCACAGGGAGATCAGCTCGGTGCTTTGTGACCGCCTAGAGGGGTGGGATAAGGAGGGTGGGAGGGAGGGAGACGCAAGAGGGAAGAGATATGGGAACATATGTATATGTATAACTGATTCACTTTGTTATAAAGCAGAAACTAACACACCATTGTAAAGCAAGTATACTCCAATAAAGATGTAAAAAAAAAGAAAAAAAAAGAAAGTGCTGACCCCTCACCCTGATGCAGGGATTCTGCCTGTAAAATCCTATTACATACTGATTAAATAACTGTTAACTCTTGTGGGTTCTTCTTGCAGGGTTCAGACTAGGCAATGTGGTACATGCTGTACAGATGATTCAGCAGAGCAGTCATGCCACTGACCTAGTGCCCCGCATCTGCCTAATATTAGCCAGCCTGAACCGTGTGATTTATTTCATCTGTGACACCATCCTTTTTGTGAGGAGTGTAGGGCTCGCCTCTGGCATTAACAAAGAGAAATGGCGAATGTGGGCTGCACGCCATTACTACTATTCTCTTCTGCTGAGCCTGGTCAGGGATCTGTATGAAATCTCCCTGCAGATGGAACAGGTTGCACACGACAGATCAAAGAAGGAGAAATCACCATCCCAGGATCCTCTTGTGTATAGCGTGGCTGATGAGGAAACAGAATGGCTCCAGTCCTTTCTTCTTCTCTTATTCCAATCTCTGAAGAAGCATCCTCCCTTGCTCCTGGACACAGTGAAGAACTTCTGTGATATCCTGAACCCTTTGGACCAGCTGGGGATCTATAAGTCCAATCCTGGCATCATAGGCCTTGGAGGTCTCGTGTCCTCTATAGCAGGCATCATCACTGTGGCGTATCCTCAGATGAAACTGAAGACCCGCTGAGGTTGTTTCAGACTGAAGACTAGTACCTGCTTTGAAGACAACCTGTTAGTGAAATGGACATTTGCATTAGATACAGCCATGTCACACTGTGCTTACAGACTTAGTCACATGAGCACTGAGTGACCTGTGATGTGAACAGAGGTGGGGCCAAGAATGGTGGAGGGAAGAACATGAAGGTTTATGTGTTTTCTAGAGCGCTGGAGTGACTTCTGAATTTCTGAGTATTTTTCCTTCATCTAATGTTTATCGAGCATCTTTTATGTGCATGTTAGGAACTTAGTGGTTGCTGAATGGATAAAAATTAAGAGAAAAATTGAAAAGGATCCAAACTAACAAGTGGACACTAATATAACTAACTTTTGGGCCATGTGCCTCACTACTTTTGCCCAACTACAGTATGTCTGATACACACCCTCTCTCAGATTTAGTGGAGGCCCCTTATTCTCTGATCAGTTATCCCACTTCCTCCATAGCTGCCAGTGCCAGGATGGAGGAGAGCTGGGTTTATAGCCTCTTAACTTGGCTTTTACATCACTGCGCTCCTGTCTTTCCTCTGTCTAGTAGTAAAATCAGAAGTGCATCAGGCACCTTCATGGTATAAATTGTGTCTTTAAGTAGCGCAGTAAGGAAACAAAAAATCAGAAGCAGATAGAAAGGACTTGAGGTAGAAATAATGTGGAAAGTTACAGTTGGTGCCTGCAGGTTTCCCTGTGACAGATGAGGAGACTTGAGGTTAAAACTGAGGACATAACCTCATTTCTCTGACTCCCAATCCAGTGCTCTTTCCATATTTCACTGCCTTCCTGATTGAGTGGAAGTGCAAGACTCTCCAGAATCCTGTGCGAAAAGCCTTTTTTAGAACCTTTGTTGGTCAGTGGTTTATATTCTGTTCTACAAAAATTAAAACTATATCTAGAAACACCAGCAGGATGGTTTTATTTAAAACCATATAACATTTTGGGCACTTACGCGTTAATTTTCATCAAAATTTGTGCAGTTAAGAAATTTCACGAATACGATGAAATTCTACTATATTCGACAATAAATCAGAGTTCGTATTTGTAGGGTGGTTGGGGGAGGTGGAGAAGAGCAGTAAGGGGCAAGAGAAGAGGACAGTAGAACGATGAGTTGATGCCACTTGCTCGTGTTCCTACTTCTCATCTTGGATGTTGGGTTCTTATTTGTGATTACAGATCCTCTTAATTTGAGGCAAGTGAGGTAGAGAAATAGGGTACCATCAGGTAAGAGGTCAGTGTCAGTCCTGCCAGTAAAGCCATCTGACAGGACTGGATGGAAAGGAGAAAAGAAATGTGCACTAAGTAAATTTCCCATAAATGTGATTGAGATTCTTAAAAAGTAGACTCAGGTCCTTGGCTCTCTATTTTTAAAGTGACCAATCAAGATATGGGATTTGAGAAAGAACATTTCGGGAATTTTAAGAGAAAAGCTGCTAGATCAGGGCAAATAAAAAATTTAACTATTTTTACTTTGTCCAGATCTTCTACTGTAACAAATTATGTCTAATAAACTTATAGACAAAATTTATTCATGTATCTGTGAATGTGTTCTGGGAATGGAGAAGAGTTAAAAATAAGGTGATCCAAAGATAATCAGAGTCTACACAGTTGGTAGAGTGAGTTCTGGTAAAATAAGCTCTTGGCTGGAAGATCCAAGCTCAGGAAGAGGATGAAGGAAGATTTAAATGTAGAACGTCCAGGTTGAAAGAGACCTCTAAGACAATCTCATCCAGACTGCTAGCCAGGAGAGGGTCCTCTATATCATCCCTGTCAGTGGTGCTTTTGATTCTGCCTGGAGAATTTGGCCTTGAATCTGTGATGGCATTTTACAGTGGTGTCCATCTTGGTAGTTTTGTCCTCTGCAAGTTAGGGTGGGTGGTGGAGAGCTTGGGAAATGCCACCTCTTCTAGAATTTGTGAAAACCTTAATGGTGCCCTGCTACCTCCTTCCCTGTGCATCTTTGTCCTTTATAACTAACCATCCCCACCTCCAGGCCTCCACATTCATTCATGAGGGATTCTAAAAACCAAGGACATTTCTTTATTTTTCTTCCAGTTTTACTGAGATACAATTGACACAGTACTGTGTAAGTTCAAGTTGTACAGCATAATGATTTGACTTAACATACATCATGAAATGATTACCACAGTAAGTTTAGTGAACATCGATTATCTCATATAGATACAAAATTAAAGAAAGAGAAAAAAAATTTTTTTTCCTTGTGATGAGAACGCTTAGGGTTTACTCTCTTAACAACTTTCATAAATAACATAAAGCAGTGTTAATTATATTTATCATGTTGTACATTACATCCCTAGTACTTATTTGTCTTATAACTGGAAGTTTGTACTTTTTGACTGCCTTCATCTAATTTTCCCTCTCCCCACCCCCTGCCTCGTAACCACAAATTTGATCTCTTTTTCTATGAGTTTGTTTTTGAAGTAAAGGTGACCTACAGCACAATGTTAGTTCCTGGTGCACGACATAATAATTCAATATTTCTGTACATTTCAAAATGATCACCATGATAAATCTAGGTACCAGCTGTCAACAGACAAAGATATATTTATTATATTCCCCATGCTGTACATTTCATACCTGTGACACAATTATTTTGTAACTGTAAGAAGTTTGTACCTCTTAATCTCCCTCACCTATTTCTCTCCTCCCTGCACATCCCCACCCCAAATGGTAGGTATTCTTACTAAGTGTATTTTTTGTTTTGTTTTTTTTAAATTGAAGTATAGTTGATTTACAATACTGTGTTAGTTTCAGGTGTACAGCAAAGTGATTCAGTGATATATATGTATTTTTTTAGATTATTTTCCATTTTAGGTTATTACAAACCTAATATTTTTGTGGTTATTACAAAAGATATTGAATATAGTTCCCTGTGCTATACAGTAAATCTTTGTTTATCTATTTTATGTATAGTAATTTGTATCTGTTAATCCCATGCCCCTTCCCCTTTGGTAATCATAAGTTTGTTTTCTGTGTTTGTGAGTCTGTTTCTGTTTTGTATATAGATTTGTTAGTATTAGTTTTTAGACTCCACATGTAAGTGATATCATATTTGTCCAGAGACATTTCTAATAGATGTATGGGCCAGCACATTGACAACTGAACATTGTTGCCTGAGAATTTGTTTATTCAGCAACGAATGTTTGAGTGCCATTCTTAGATTTGTTTGGGATCCATTTGTGCACAAGATGACCAAGGTCCCTGTGCTCATGTGGTAGTTGGACAGGGTTGGGAGGGCCATGTAGGGATGGGGAAGAAAACAAGGTAACCATGTCCTTCAAGCTGCTGCTGGAAAGTGGACTCTTCCTGAGGGACTCCCTTAGACCCTTTCACTACTTCTCACCTCTCACCCACATTCTGGACGCCCAGCTGAAGCGGCCAAAGAACGACCTTTGTCAACAGAGCTTTCAGGCACAGAGCCCTGTATGTCCTCTGGCCCAAAGCCACGGCTTCAAAATCTTAACATTACCCTTTGGCCCAGGGTACTCTCTCGACACAGCCTCATAGATAATTTGTCCTGAACCTTGAAGTGAGGTGAGGGCTGAGGCCACTTTTTTTAGATACTTCTCTTCCTCTCCATTATTGTCTTATATTTTAAAAGCCCAGGTTGGATCAATAAGTATTAAATGTATCACATATTTATTACTCCTTTTGGAGACTGCTTGACTCTTTCCTCCCTCTCCTGCTTTATCAGTATCCTAGATACAGGATTGATACAAAGGATCTACCACAAATAGATCCTTTGGGGACTTCCCTGGTGGTGCAGTGGTTAAGAATCTGCCTGCCTATGCAGGGGACACAGATTTGAGCCCTGGTCCAGGAAGATCCCACATGCCGTGGAGCAACTAAGCCCGTGCGCCACAACTCTGAGCCTGCACTCTAGAGCCCCCGAGCCACAACTACTGAGCCTGCGCGCCACAACTACTGAAGCCCGCCCACCTAGAGCCTGAGCTCCGCAACAAGAGAAGCCATCGCAATGAGAAGAACACGGACTGCAACAAAGAGGAGCCCCCGCTCAACACAACTAGAGAAAGCCCATGCGCAGCAGCAAAGACCCAATGCAGCCAAAAATAAAGACAAAAACAAAAAAAACCCAAATAGATCCTTTGTATCAGTCTCTCCATTCCCTGCCTCTTTCTCCTATTGCCCACAGTATACAACTTAGCAGAGAGTCAACACTAAATATGATTCTACAAAAAATAAGGAAAAAAAGTTTTGTCCTATTACCCATTTTAATTAAAAAGCCCTTATTAGACAATCTGAAAACGATGGCTGAAAACCACAGCCTCCATCATCTTTGAAGCCAAGAATTAGCACCTGGGCTCCTGCCTGATTCATCGCTAAGGAAGGGATGAGAGGTGATCGGTGGTTGTCTGGATGCTGTTGATCAGTAACAGAGCCTTGGTCAACATTGTCACTTTTCCAAACTTGACAAAATCCAGTTGGCTTTCCCACTGCATATTCTGGTGGCATCTTAGACCAGGTAGAGTTCAATAAACTTTCTTGAAATCCAGGATTTTGCAGAGATTGAAATTGTTCCCTCAAAGCCTAGATTGTCAAGGAGTAAACCACAGCTCTGGTTCTCTTCTTCACTGGGAGCAATTCATCTTCATAATCAAAGACTAATACATTCAGGTAAACTGTGTTCCTGTGTGGATTTAAATCTTACTGTTCAAAATTCACTCTTGATAGTAAAAAAATAAGGATGAGGCAAATGGGTTGAAAAGGGTTCCGTAGGACCCTCTAATGGAAAAGGAGCCAAAGATTATAAAACTTTAGAGCTTATGAGTTTAATGACACATATCCCAAAATCTTCTTTCTGGAAAAGTTTCTTGAGAACTGGGGGCCAGAAATATGTTACAGAACAGCTATCTCATGGAATAATAACTCCTTTGAGTATGGTTTCCTACAGCTGTGCAATCTAACTCCTAGTTGGCTAAACCTCCTTACAGAAGTTAAGATCTGCCCAGGGGACGCTGGGTCAAATAACCATGAACCAGCTTTCTCTTCCTCTCTGCCCTCCTCTATCTGGGAGGTGTTAGTAGCTTTGCTCAAGACTCCCCAGAGCAACTGGAATTGTTTCTGCTGGAGGAGACGCTCTGCAGCCCGGGCTCCGTGGGACTGAGGTGGCATCAGCTGGAGTGAGTGTGGGGATCCTGGGACAACCTTACCTGGTTTGTTTCTGAGAATTAAAGAAGTTGAGGGCAAGGGTCTTCTGGGAATTTTACTGAGGATGAAGAGGCCTGCAGGGAAACCACTAAGGGAGAGATTATTCAGGGTGAATGACCAAGAGTGTAGAGTAGATATTCTGGGGCCACTAGTTTTCCAGAACAGAGCTGAAATTGCTGGTTTTAAGAATGACTACTTTCTCCTCTGGTTGAGCACAGAGGGAGTAACTGGCAGATTTGCTTATTTAAAAAGAGAGGAATTAATGCAGAACTTTTTCATTTAAAAAAAAAAGACTAAATCTGAAACTTTGTTTGTCTCTTTTGGACCCTCATCTAAGAGCTGCTAAACATCTACAACCTCTTATCTCTTAAAGTTACTTTCATTTTTTATTTCTTACCCTGAATCCTTATAAGAAACTACGGTCTTGACAAGTAGGCTGCGGGACAACTCATCCCTATGGGACTCTAAGGACTGGCCACTTGTCTGTGACATTCATCCTCCAAATACCTTCTCTTCAGGGAACTTGAGTTCCCAGACAGCCTGGGCCCCCCTGATGGCCATGAGAGGTAGGGGACTGATCCTGTGGATCTCAGGCTGAGGACTTTCTCATGGACCTGGAACCCTCTGCTTTGCAGCTTGAAGAGCTCCAATGGCAGTTAACAAGGGTCCAACTTTGCTGGATGAAGACCGCCCTGTAAGTAACCTGGGCTTATATGAGACAGTGGACAACTCTGTGGGGAGGAAGGAGACGGGAGGAGAAGTTCAGGGGCCTTAGAGCAAGATATGTCTAGATTATATTCATAACTCATTGACCATTATGTCTTAGTTATTCTTGCCCTCACTACCTTTTGCAGAAGGCTGTTAGAGAATGTGAGGGGGAAGAAAAGATGTCTATTAAAAACTAGGTACCTTGGAGAAAAAGCACAGAAAAGTTGGCTGGGAGGGAAAGGAGAGGAAGGGAACTACTATATTCTAAAGCCTGAAACAGAAGCCCATGCTTTGTCCACCCAGGCGAAATGTATATTTGGGATGGAGCCTCTGCATTTTGTAACTCCAGAGGCTTCTTGTATGGTGCAGTCTATGTAAATGGCACCTCTTAGAGTTACACGATGCACATTATGTATGTGGGAAGGGGTTAGAGGGGCAGTGTGTCCAGTTTGTGTGTCTGACCTGGTTTTCAGTGTGACTCAGAGTGGTTTGACACATTTAGGTGTATTGATGCCTCCTGGCAAGGCCTCTCTAATTTAGGTACAGTTCAAATAGTGAAACTTAAAAATTGTGAACCCATATAATACCCATCTTGTCCCAAGTTAGGCTTTAACTAACCTCTGTACTAGTAATCACCATGTTAAGTTTTTTATTGGATCATAGAACACAGAGAGGCATAAAATGATCAAGTGCATAGTTAAGAGGTATTGATAGTTTATTGCCGTCCCAGGACCTCTCTCCTTTGGCTTTGCCTATAACAACTCCTGAAGGTTCTGTCCAAAATGTTAAAGAAATTTTTTCTTGTTTACAGTCATAATCTTTTTCTAGTCCAAATTTCAAACTCACCTGCAAGACCAAAAGCTGAAATATTGCAGCTTGCTGTCTAGTATACATCAGGTCTCCTTGATGGGTCTTCTAATTCAGCCGCCTACAAACAGAAGAAGCTAGGTCCTCACCTTTAGAGTAGAACTATGCAACAGTGCATATTCAAAGCTACAGAAGGAGCTCGAACATCTGAGTCAGACCTGGGATGTTTATGTGGAGAATTCTTAATATTCCTAAGAACAGACAGAAAAATATAATACCCTTCACTAGCCCCAGCAACCATAATCCATGGACAATTGTGCCTCATCCTCACCCCATTCATTCCCCAGCCTTGTGTTTTTTGTTTTGTTTTGTTTTTGTTTTTTTGCGGTACATGGGCACTGCTGTGGCCTCTCCCGTGGCGGAGCACAGGCTCAGGACGCGCAGGCTCAGCGGCCATGGCTCACGGGCCCAGCCGCTCCGCGGCATGTGGGATCTTCCTGGACTGGGGCACGAACCCGTGTCCCTTGCATCGGCAGGCGGACTCTCAACCACTTCGCCACCAGGGAAGCCCCCTTGTGTTATTTTGAAGCAAATCTCAGACATGCTGTTTCAGGCCTGAGTTGGCCTGGCAGTGCCACTCACTAGCTGTGTGATCTTGGGTAAGTCACTTCACATCTCTGAGTCTTTGTCTCATTGGCAAAGTGCTGATGATAATGCTGTCCTCAGAGTGTCGCTCTTAGAATTAAATGAGGTCATATCATGAAAGCACCCCAATCAGTGCCTGGAGCATAATGGCACTGAGTAAATGTTTCCCTCTGCAGGATTAGAATCCACTTTTTCTTTTTTTTTTTTAACCTCAAAGATCAGTGTTTCTCCACTAAGATTCTTAGGTGATCTAAAGTTTAATTAAGTGCCTGCTGTTGAGATTAGAATGCATTAATAAGAGCACAGCACCCCAATAACGAGAGGTGATGGTTTCACTATACCTCACACACTCAGACCACACCTGGAATGCTGTCTTCAAGTCTGAGTGCTATATTTTTTAGAAAGGCGATGTCAAACTGTAGTGTGTGCAGAGGAGGGAATCAGCAGATCAGGGCGCTGAGCCGTTTGTAAGCTAAGTAAGGAACTAGAGCTATTTAGAATGGAGAAGGGACTGCTAAAGGGAGAAATATTTGTCTTCAAGTGTGTGAAAGGCCAGCCCATGAATGATGAAACAGATTTCCTCAGTATTGTTACACAGGGCAGAGAGTGGAGCGGATTTCAGCTCAGCCACGCTGTCCAACAAGGGGCATAGGCCACTCTATGAGGGGTGAGCTCCATGCAAGGAGACGTCCAAATACAAGCCTCCCAGAGGGACCATGGGAAGCAGTCTTGCTACAGAGGCCCCTGGAGGCCTAAGATTCTGTGATTCTGTATGGTTGGGCAGATCTAAACTTAACACCTTAGGTGCAGCCCTGACTGTGATTCACCTATTCAACTAACATTACTGTGCAGGCTTTAGGTTAGGCCCTGGAGATACAGAGATGACAGTCTCCTGGGAGAGAGCCAAGTACACACATGATCAATACGAGCACCATGTATGATACGGAAACAACCCAGCGAGGGAAGTGGTGGCTTCTGATGTGAAGGAGGAGAGTCAGGAAGCTTCACACAAGAAGCAATGCTCAAGCCGTGTCTTGAAGGAGTGACATTTTGCCAGACGGAAGGGACTGTGGGAGGGAAGGGGAGCATCCTAGGCAGTGGGACAAGCACTGGAGGCAGGGAGGCAGTCTCCCGAAAAGACCAGAATGATGTTCAGATGAAGCTACCAATCCAAGATGGACTAAAACTCCAGGCAGGTGCGCCGACACACTTGCTCCTACCATTAAGTTTAAGTGGGGTGGCTGCGGGTTGGGGGGTAGCCCCTGGAGGCCAGAGTTTGCCCAGTAGCTCTCCAGAGCCAGGATTGTGACCAGGAGAGCATGGCAGCTTGGCTCTTGTTTTCCCTGTGGGGCCTCCAGAGACCTCTCTAGTCTGGGTTTCTCCTAGGTCTCTTGGACCCAGGCCAGCCCTAATGGGCTCCATGGCCCTGGGGCTGCCTCCCCAGAAGGTGGGAGGAGGAGGTGGGATGACTTCAGTACCTGCTTTCCTTCCACTCCAGGAGCAGGAGAACGTGCTGCAGCGGGTTCTGCAGCTGCCGGTGGTGAGCAGCACCTGTGAGTGCTTCCAGAAGACCTACACCAGCACCAAGGAAGCCCACCCCCTGGTGACCTCTGTATGCAGTGCATACGAGAAGGGCGTGCAGAGCGCCACCAGCTTGGCAGCCTGGAGCATGGAGCCGGTGGTCCGAAGGCTGTCCACCCAGTGTGAGTCCTTGCACTCGGAGGCTGTCTGCCTGTTCAGTGATGCTCACTGCCTGCCTGCCAATCTTTTGTCCGTCTATCAGTCTGTTTGATAGCTTGCTTGTCTGTCTGCCTTTTTGTTTGTCTGACTGCCTTCCTGAGTATCTACATCCCATTACATAGTCTTTTCATCTACAGATATAGATGATATAAATATAGATGTAGATATAGATATAGGTCTCTTCTCATGTATAGATGCCTCATCTGTAGCCCAGCTGGCATTTTCCTAGGACGACAATGATGGGCCACATAATTGGCAGGAGAAGGGGTGGGCAGAGCTATGAGGGCAGTGGTGGGAGTGGGGGCCCATGGCAGACCAGACACCCACTTTGGCTCCAAATCCAGCAGCAGCAGCAGGAACTAGCAGAGTCTGGCACAGAGGCAGAGGCAGTGGGCACTAGGGCTAGCCTGGCAGGGATGGGGGGAGAGGAGGGAGAGGGGAAGCCCTCTGGGTCCAGCAGCTGATGGTACTGGCCCCATGACAGGCCGGGGCAGCAGAGAGCTACCAGTCAGGGCCCTGAAGGTGAGGACAACTTACCAGACCTGCCCCTGTTCAAATTGTTCTGCCCCGTTGGAAAATATGGTCTCCACGGCACGGCTCTGGGCTGAGGGAAATTCCAGAAGTCTAGGACCTGCCACAGTCCTGATTACAGAGTTATGGGTATCTGAGGATTTGGCACAGCCAACGGGAGAGGGCAGATATAAAGAAGACCTGGGCCTGGGTCCACCTCCCTGCCTGCAAACTCCTTAAATAATTTCCCTGGGTCTCACTTTGCCCAATCAGAAGTCAGCCAAGTCATCTGGGCTCTCTGCTGCTTGAGAATTTTGTGAAGAAACCTGGGATATCTGGAGAAAGAACATATGAAAGAGAATATATAGATATCCTTTAAAACTGTGATCTCCATGGTCATGTGTGCAGAGCTGATGTCCTCGGCAGCCCCTGGGCAGTATCTCCCGGGAACATTTGCATCCTCTGGCACTCTTCCCTGTGACCTTCTTCCCAGTGTTGACCATCTCATTCCTAGAGGTTAAAAGGAAGGGCCATGGACTATCTGGAACTCTAGAACAGCCTTTCACCTCTAGAATTAAGCAGTGCCAGGCCTGTTCCCACCCTAGGGCCTGGCTGCCCCTCCACCATGACACCTCTGCTCTCCCCCCTCGTGTTCACCCAGCGCTCACCCAAAGAGGGGTTGTAGGAGGAGGAGAGACCAGGATCTGTTGGTGATTCACAAAGGTTCTGTCACTTCCTCCTCACGACAACCCTGCAAGGTTTGTCCGCATTAATCCACATTTTACAAGTGAGGAACTTGAGGCTCAGCCAGGTTGCGACCTGCCTGAAACTACACTGCAGATGCAGGTGCTGGGCTTTGAGTACAGATCTGCATGACTCCAGAGCTCCAGCTCAGAGGGAAAACATCCTGCTCTCAAGGAGTCACAGTGAATGGTGGCTAAAGGTAGCAGAGGGCCTCAGATTCCCAGATGCTTTGGGGGTAGCAGGGCTGGGGGTTTTGAGGGCTCCAAGGTGCCTTCCTTGGCACAGAGGCCCCTGCTGGGCTCTCACAGTGGGGGCAGAGCTCACCTGACCATGGCCTTTTGCTTCCAGTCATAGCTGCCAACGAGCTGGCCTGCCGAGGCCTGGACCACCTGGAGGAAAAGATCCCGGCCCTCCAGTATCCTCCCGAAAAGGTGAGCCCCTCCCCTCTTCTCTAAGGCTCCCCACATTCTGTTGTCACTGCCTCCCAGTTGAGGAGAGGGCACGAGCCCATGATGCATAAATGTGAGTCTTTTGTTTCTGTGGCAAATGCCTTCCAAGGCTGGTGGCAGCTGCCTGTCCCTAAGACCATACGATGGGCTTCTTCCTCTCCCTGTGGGGCCAGATGAAGGCAGGCTTTCTGAAACCAGCAGGCACAGCCCAGAGGCAAACTCAAACAGGAGCTTGGGGTAGGGCCCACTGCTTCTGATTCCCTGCTCTTTGGACCGTTTGGTGACTACAGCCACCTGAGATCATGGGTCACACTCGTCAGATCCCAGGATTGCAGTCCCATGTCCTCAAGATCCAACACTTTATGGACCATGAGACTGAAAATGTCACTTCACCTGGATGGCTATTCATTGGGCATTTGCCATGGTAAGGGCCATGTCTGGTGCTTTGGGGGAATAAGTTGCACTCTCAGACGCTATCCATCTCACTGACAAACTACCACCCATCTCACAAACATTTACTGAGCCCTACCCTATGACAGGGGTCATGACATATGATTTATAGAGCCCTCTCATTTAATCCTCTTGTCAATCCTCTGGTATAGGGGTGGGTATCCCCATTTTACAGATGAGAAAACTAGTGACTTCCCCCTGACCACACAGCCTTAAGTGGAGGCCACATGAGAGCAGGTCTATTTGGCTCTGAGGCGTGTGCTCTTCACTTATTTTTCCAGATAAACGGCAACGTCTTTGTCACAGAAGAGCTCCTAAGGCAAAGGAGAGAAAGACATTATTTCAATGCAGAACCTGTAGGAAGATCAACCACATCTATAAGTCCACATAAGTGCAGATAGGAATGTGAGCAATGTTATGAGGGCAAGACAGAGCAGACAGCAGAGGAATTTGGAAGAGGAGATGTCTTGTGTGCATGAGGTGTTATCAAGGAGGTGGACTTTGGGGGGCATTCTTGAAGGATGGTTAGGATCTTGACAGGTAGAAATGGGGTGCAAAGAAGCCAGGAGATCTAAGTGGTTGGCACAAGAAGGACTGGAGCCCTTTTCCTTTTAAGTTCAGCTTAATCAAGCTGCCCAAATATTGGTGCCAGTCCCCTTTAAATGAGGCTTTCCTGAAGCTGGGCTCAGGGTCTGTCAGATCCAATGCCTGACTCCCCTCCCCACTTCCTCCAGATTGCTTCTGAGCTGAAGGACACCATCTCTACCCGCCTTCGCAGTGCCAGGAACAGCATCAGTGTGCCCATCGCCAGCACTTCAGACAAAGTCCTAGAGGCCGCTCTGGCTGGCTGTGAGCTCGCCTGGGGGATGGTCAAAGACACTGCCGAATTTGCTGCCAACACCCGAGCTGGCCAGCTCGCCTCTGGAGGGGCCGACTTGGCCTTGGGTGGTGTTGAGAAGGTGGTAGAGTTCCTCCTCCCTCCAGCCAAGGAAGAGTCAGGTATCTGCCATTAGGGGGCCTGGGGAGTGAGTTGGCCCCCATGCTGCTTGGGAATTAGGAAGAGGCAGCCAGGGCCCATCTAGCCCCTGCTCTGGAACAGGGATGGCCCAGCAAGATTTTCAGATGGATCCATCCTCACCTAGCCCTCTCTCCCCATTTTTAAGTGGAGAAAGTGAGTTGCCCAAATCACCAGCAAGCTTGTGGTGGAGCTAGGATGACCACTTTCTAACCCTAGACACAACCCAGCTTTGCCCAGTGCCTTTCTGATCAGCTTTCCTTTCCTTCCCCTCACAAACTCCTACCTAGCCCCTGCTCCAGGACACCAGCATGCCCAGAAACCTCCCCAGGCCAAGCCAGGCCTCGTGAGCAGGGTTGGGGCCCTGGCCAACACTCTCTCTCAACACACCTTCCAGACCACAGCCCGGGTGCTGAAACAGGGCCAGGCCCTGGCCATGTGGATCCCAGGTGTGGCGCCCCTGGTGAGTGTCTGCCCTGAGCTCTGACTGACCCACGGCCTGGGAACCCTGTCTGTGGGCCTCCTGGTCCCTCCCATCCCCTACCCAATTCTGCCTCCTGTCCTAGGAACTTCCTCTCTTCCGGCCTGGGCGGGGACTTTAGGTCTAAGGACAAGAGGACTTAGGTGGGGTGGTGGGCTAGTCCTCTAGGATGCAAGGGGAGAGGGCAGGCCTGCTTGTTAGGGTGGTCCTGCCCCCCACCCTCTTCTGTCTCTCCCATTCTCCCTCTGAGTCACCCCCACCCTCCCAAGCCTTCCTCCTCCCAAGTGGGCCCTCCCACTTGTGAGGAAGCAGAGACACCCCCCCCCCCCCCCCCCGCCCCATCTGCCCTCTAGGCACTAGGGAGTGTCATCTGTAAATAAGCAAGGCACAAAACCCATTCTGTTGGGCAGAGAGCCCCAGCTGGGCTGTGTCTCTGACTGTGCCCAGGGTTCTGGTTTCCCTTTTAGAGGCTTCTAATTTGCATCCCACTGCACCCAAGGTAAAGCTGCCTTTTCTAGGCCCAGATAGGGCTTACTCCCCACCACACCCCACCTCCACCTCTCTGTGTATTTTAGCAGAGATAGCCTGGATTATTTTCATAGGAACTTTAGTAAGAAACTAAGCAGCCCCCCACCTCAAAAAAAAGGAAATAAAAGCATTAACGCATAAATGTCAGCAAACAAGATAACCACTTCTCAGCCATCAAGAGGGTGGTACTTTTAAAAGCATCCTCAGGCCTGGCTCATTCATTCAAGCAAATGTTTGCTGAGAACCTACTATGTGCCAGTTCCTGTAGCTCCAGTAGGGATACAGGAGTAGTAGTTCTCCTCTGTCACCTGCACTGGGGGGCCACTTCCCCATGGGGGCTAGACTAACTCCTGCGCCCTGGCCTAGCCCCTAGTGGGCGGGGGCCACTGAACGGCACAGCCTCAGCCACCACCGTTCATATAGAAAATAATGGTGTCCCAGGGACTTCCCTGGCGGTCCAGTGGTTAGGACCTTGCCTTCCAATGCAGTGGGTGTGGGTTCGATCCCTGGTCAGGCAGCTAAGATCCCACATGCCTCGCAGCCAAAAGACCAAACATAAAACAAGCAATACTGCAACAAATTCAATAAAGACTTTAAAAATGGTCCACATCAAAAAAGAAAAAAATCTTAAAAAGAAAATAATGGTGTCCCCTAAGGATGTATAACAAGGAGACCCTGTTTGTGGGGTTCCCTAGGGGTTTGAAATGAGCCAAGCTGTGCCCCAGGGGACACCAGCCCACCTACCCATGTCAGTTTCCTCCCATGGGATCCTCTGGCCCACTTGATTTTTTTCACTCTTTAAAAGATCTGCAGGGAGGTATGTACTAAAGCTAAACATACATATCCCCTATGACTCAGCAATTCCACCCGACAGAAATAAGAGCTTATGTCCCCCAAAGACACACCGGAAATGTTCCTATCAGCTTTATCCTTAGCCAAGAACTGGAAATAACACAAATGTCCATCAACAGTAGAATGGGTATATTGTGGTATATTTATTCAGTGGAATATGACACAAATGAAAAAGGAGGAACTACTCTGACCCTCAGTAATGTGGATGAATCTCACAACACAACGTTGAACAAAAGCTATTCATGAAAGAAAACACGTTGTGTGAGTCCATTTACAAATGAGAAAAATCAATGCATGGTGATAGAGGCCAGAATGTGGCCACCCTTATGTGGTACTGACTGGGTGAGGGGCACAGGGAGTCTTCTGGGGTGTCGAAAATGTCTATATCTTGATCTGTAATGGTCACACAGGTGTGTGTTTCTAAAAATTCCCAGAGGTGTATACTAAAGCTTGTGCACCTTAGTGGGTGTAAGTTACCACTCCATAAAAAGTTTGAAGAACAGTCTGCTGGGGCCAGGCCCTGCTTGCCTCCCCCAACCCTGACCCTGGGGGTGAGGGGCTTTGCCTGCTGGGGCTGCCCAGCCTCTGGCAGGGGCTGTGAAACCAGCAGCCCGCCACCTTCCCGCCCTCAGAGCAGCCTGGCCCAGTGGGGCGCATCGGCGGCCATACAGGTGGTGTCCCGGCGGTCGAGTGAGGTGCGGGTGCCCTGGCTGCACAACCTCACTGCCACCCGGGAGGAGGACCACAATGACCAGATGGACACAGAGGGGGAGGAGACAGAGGTGGAGGAGGAGGAATCAGAGACGGAGGAGAACAAGCTCAGTGAGGTAAGGGAGAGAGCAGAAGCCGAGCGGGATGCGGGAACCTGGAGGTCCCACAGCCCACCGAGGGGGTGAGAAGCAGAGGCCCCGGGTGAAACAGGGGCCCCAGGAATGTAGTACATGGGTGCAGTGCTCTTCACCTCACCCCCAAACGCCCAGATAACAAAGTTCTCTCAGAGGATCCTCACAACAACCCCATAAAATAGGCAGGACAGAGATTGTCATCCCCATTTTGCAGATGAAGAAACTGAGGTTCAGAGAGCAGAAGTGACCTGCCCAAGAGCCAGGCTAATAGTTTTTTCAGTTTGGTATCCACGTTCTTTCCCCTCTAGCTCTGGGGATGGTGAGGAGAGGGGAAGGGTCAGGGGAGTTGCTGAGGAGGCACTGACCTTGCTCTGGCCCACAGGGAGCAGCCCTGCCTGGCCCACAAGACCTCCTGGGTGGTGTGGTGCACACCCTGCAGAAGGCCCTCCAGAGCACCATCTCGGTCGTGACGTGGGTGCCTGCGGCTGTGCTGGGCACGGCAGGGAGGTTGCTGCATCTCATGCCAGCCCGTGCTGTCTCCTCCGCCAAGGGCAGGGCCATGTCCCTGTCTGATGCCCTGAAGGGCGTTACTGACAACGTCGTGGACACCGTGGTGCACTATGTGCCGGTGAGTCCCCCTACCCTTCTGGCTAACCCTCCCCCTCCCCCCCCACCCCTGAAAGGACAGATAAAGCAGATTTGACTGAAGGGGCTGCAGCTGCCCTCCCTTCCCCAGTCTCTGATCCTCAGTGCCCCAGAAACATTTTGACATACTATGGCCTTGACTGGGGGCCTTGGCAGCCCCCAAAGTACAGAGACCTGTGGCCTTGGCCTGAGACCTTTCCCCACATCTGTCCTTCCCACCTGCTGCTGGGGAGGTCACCCACCATTAATCTGGGGGTCCCAGTGGCCAAGTCCTCACCCCTCAGCTCCGAACTGAAGGACCTGGCAGGTTTGCATGCTGCTCCCTGGGAAAGCATTGCAGGGAGGCTTCCAGGGCACCCTGCGGGGTTGGCTAGTTTCCAGGGGACAGCAGCTGCCGCCATGCCAATTCCAACACCTGTCACCAACAGGAAAACCCCAAGGAGTGCCAGTACTATCACTTTGGGGGTCCCTGGGTCCCTTTCCAGAGCAAGTTACAGGTCGAGCAGTCAGTAGGAGGGCTGGTCAGGGCAGGAGGCCCCTTAGAGCTGAGGGTTGAGGGAGGCTGTGAGGGTAGTGGGGGAATGGGTTACTCAGCCACTCACTCTCACCAAGAGGCATGGCAGGGGGTCTTGGCAGCCAGCTTGTTCACCTTGGGCCCAAAACAGAGCCAGGCGTGGGTACCCTGACCCAGGCAGGGGCAAGGAAGGGTCCAAGGAAGGGTCAGGAACGCCACTGACCTCCCACTGAGGAACCTCCGAGGGAGACCCGAGGGGTCCAGAAACTTTAGAGGGTGGCTGTCTGCCTTGCCTTGGGGGTCTGGACTGTGCACACTGTCAGGGAGGGCAGGACCTAAGCGGTCTCCCCCACACCCTCCATCCCTGTCCCACACCCCGGCCTCTGCCCTCCGGACGGTCGCTCCCTGGAGGCGTGACCGCGAGGGCCGCAGAGGAGGCGGTGGTGGGAGGCGCAGGGACTAGGGCCAAGGCGGGGGCCTAACGTGGTTTGCCGGCCCCCAGCTCCCCAGGCTGTCGCTGATGGAGCCCGAGAGCGAATTCCGGGAGATCGAAAACCCGCCTGCCGAGGCCGAGAGCCCGGAGGCGGAGCGCAGGGGGTCCGGGGCGCTGCCCGCCGGCTCGGATACCGCGTCGCGCCCCGCGCAGTCCCGCGGCAGCCTGCGCAGCGCTCGGGGCCCGGGCGCGGAGGACCGGGTGGACACGGCCGCCGCGCCGCGCACCGCCTTGCCGGCCATGCCCCGCGAGAAGCCCGCGCGCAGGGTCAGCGACAGCTTCTTCCGGCCCAGCGTCATGGAGCCCATCCTGGGCCGCACGCAGTACAGCCAGCTGCGCAAGAAGAGCTGAGCCCGCTGCCCCCATCGCCCTCCCGGCCCGGCCCGCCGCCCCTCCCCGGCCGAGCGCTGGGGCTGTTGTCTCCTGAAAACAAACAGAACCTACATGTCCAAATGAGCATTGACTTCTTCCAAGTAGTCCCCTTGGGTCCCGAGCCTCATTCCAAGGATGCTGCCAAGGCACACATCATCTTCTGAGCATCCTTTTTGGGCTTAGCTGTCAGAGCCCATTTTTGAGAAGCATCAGACTAGCAGTCTGCTTTAATTCTATGCCTTGTTATTTTTACCAAAAGATTAATTGCCTAACTTGATCTCTCACTTCTTTCACTAAATTTGTGGCCAAGTGACATTTAACTGTTTCCAGTATTTACATCCATCCTCTGTAGACAAATATTTGTCACCAGTGAACGTGTCACTACCCTAAAGGTTCAAGCAGTAGATCCTGCCACATTTTTAAGCCCTGAATGCAGAGATTCCTCTGAGTATACAGGCTCTCAGAAGACTACTTTGAAGGGAACAGCAATCAGGTGCAAAAGCTCTTGAGTGTTTATATACCTACGAGCATCACTTTCTGAGTGCCCCACACTCTTCACAGGCTGAGTCCTGGCCTGTGCTCTGTAGCGCCACCGTCCTGTTCACAGCTACATTTCCATTTGCACCCTTACTGCTTTCCACCTGCATGTTCACCCTTCCGTCCACTTCTCGAATGCTGGCGCCCCTAGTGCTGGGAGACAGTGGTGATCGTTTGTTATACAGTATAGACCATATATTTGGACTCTATAGCCACTGTTCATTCCAAGCCCTATTTTTGAAAATGTTAATATTTCTTACATTTGGAAATGCATACATATAAGTTAAAAATTCAAACACTGCCAAAGGATGTGTGCCTTCCTCCCTGAGTTCCCTGGTTTCTCTTCCCCAAAGCAACCATGGTGCCAGTCTCTTCTGTATCTTTCTGATTACGGACTGTGCATGCACAGGCACATGTGTATATACTCCCCACTGTTTACACAAGCTGTGGGAGGTTATACTCAGTGCTGTTTTCACTCAGCAATACATCTTAGAAATCTTTTTTGTATCAGTATCATAAATCCTCCTTGCTCTTTTTAACAGCCACACAGTAAGTGCTTCATAATATAGATGTGCTATGTTTGATTAAACTAGTGCCCTAATCATGGACTTTTAGGTTGTTTCCAATTGTTTGCTCCTTCGAACAGTGCTACAGTAAATGTCTTTATACAAACGTTTCATGTAGACGTGTGCATATAGCTATAGGGTAAATTTATAACTTGGAATGATGACATGTCGAGTGAAAGGGAACGTTCATTTTAAACCTTGATAGATAATGCCAAGTAGCCTTCCAAACCAAACTCAGTTTTTCTTGTCATCTGCAGCTGCACAGATAATTCTGACACTTCTGTCAGTCCTTTTAGACATCTCTATATATATACACTCAGCCCCTATAGGTCCCCCTCAGATCCATGAGCACCCTCTTGGCCGCCACTCTGTGGCACACCTAAGAGTCCAGCTCCGTGTAACTGACTCTGGGCCCTGGCAGATCTTTGGTGTAATGAGTCCTTGGCCTTTATCTGTGGTTTTGAAATCTGAGGATGCCCAGAATGAGGAGAGGGGAGTGTTGATGGACATACACATATGGACATGGTCATGACCTTGAACTAGCTTTGGGCCCTCCACCCAACCTCACAATCCACACCACACTCAGCAGTTTCCTGGGGAGGGGGTATGGATCTGGCAAGAGGGGCCCTCAGAAGGTGATATGACATGGCTAAGAAGGCAGTACCAGCCTACCCCTGGCAGGGTTCCTGTGGGCAGCTGCTGGAGAACTGGCCTCAGGTCTGGTTGTGTAGAGAGAAACACACAGCTATCCTGGGCCTCACCTGCCCATGCTGCTTTCTTCCTGGAGCTCCAGAAACCACACTCCTGACTGTCTACTCCTCCACGGTCCTGTGGCTCCTCCTGCCAGGAGCAACCCAGGAGAACTGTAGAAGTCAGAACACCCATTGGCCAGACACAGACCCCTCACCCTGTCCTGGACCTCAGCCAGGGTGCCGGGAACCAGTACAGGACAGCCCAGGAAGCAAACAGCTTGCCATATAAGTCTCTTTTTATTATTAAATAGATGGTAAAGTGCTCTGAGCCTGGCCCTCAGTATTTCTGAATACTTTTTGGTGAGAAATGAGAGCAAAGCCTCTTCTCTAAATGGCAGAAATTTGCCTCATTGGCTCCAGGTTGGATGTGGGACTTTTCTCTGTTCTGACAACAGAACATGTTCTTGCTCATGTGGATGTGAGCGCTCATCCACACTCATCTTTGGTAGCTCTGGACCTCAGGAAGACTCCCCCTTCACACTGGGATGCCAACGTTCCTCTCCAGAGAAATACTCTATCCCTTCTCTTCTATTCCAGCTCATAAAATGCACCTCCAACTCAATCACAGCTTTTAGAGATGGAAAAACAACCATTACAGACATACATTTATCCATGCAATTAGTTACCACTTTTTTCTTCCATACTTATCTGGGATCTTAATATCCAAAGGACTTCTGAGCCTGGAGAGAGATATCTCTGCAACTTGGGTTTTAATGCTCATTGTATTAGCCATAGTTTTCCTAAACATTTAAGCACTTTTTACTTAATCAAACTTATTAAATGCATTAATCAAATTATTTTAAATATTTAAATGTTGATACAAACTAAAAAGTCATCAGCTCCATTTTCCAGCCACAGAAAAGAGCAAGGGGGTAGAAGAAATTAAACTTCTGCTTATAACTCACTAGAAAAAACTTAGAGTCACATGGCCACATCTGGCTGAAAGGGAGGATGGGAAATATAGTCTTTATTTGGGGTGGCTAGGCATCTAGTTAAAAATCTGAGGTCTTAAAAGGAGGGGAAGTGGATTCTGGGGGTGGGGGGCAACTTGCAATCTCTGCCACACCACTCTCCTGTCAACAGACATTTGGGTTGCTCCTCTATTTCTACTATTACATACTTTTGGCAGTAAACATTGTTATGAGTTGCTTAGGGAATATGATGAAGAGTGGGATTGCTAAGTCATAAAGTATGTGTATTGTTAACTAGATATTGCCAAATTGTCCTCCAACTTGGTTGTTCTGATTTACATTCTCACCAGAAGTATATGAGTCCTCTTATTCAACGTTCTTACCAACACTCGGTATTGTCTGGTTTTATCATTTTTGCAAATCTGAAGTGTGTATAATGGCATTTCTTTGTGGACTTAATTCCGTGAATCACAGTGATATTGAACATTGTTTATTATGTTTATCGAATGTTTGTATTTCCCCTCTGTGAAGTGTCTGTCAAAACTTTTGCGCGGTTTTCTATTGGTTGTTTTTCTTTTTCTCATTGATTTTTAGAAGACTTTAATATTTTTTGGATACCAATCCTTTATCAACTCTACGCATCACAAATATCCTCTTCCAGTGTGTGGTTTTTCATTCTCTTTATGGTTTCTTTCAATGAACAAAAGTTCTTAATTTTTACTTAGTCAAAATTATAATTCTTTTCCTTTATGTTTTGCAATTTTGAGTAGTTTTTAAAGCTCTCCCTACCATGAAGTCATGAAGATATTCCCCTGTATTTTCTTCAAATATTTTCATAGTTTTGCCTTTTACATTTAATTAATTTTTATATATGGTTTAAGTAGGAATCTGATTTTTCTTCCATATGGATAACTGATTATCCTATACTTTTCCTAATTTCTTGAATTTTTAGTTTCTCCTTAATTGAATTGTACACTGTGGGAAGGCTAAGAGTTTCTTATAGAAGTCAGCTGGAAGCTTCTGACCTGTTGATGTCTGATGCCTGAATGATGCTTTCTTGCATCTAGGTGGAACAGAGGGACCAGGTTCTGCTTCATGTATGGAATAGTCTGGCTTCCCCCGACTCTCAGTTCCGTCGTAGATCAAGTTTCCAAATGTGTTCTATTTATCTATTCCTGTGGCATTAGCACATTGTCTGACTTACAACGGTTTAAAATCTGTTTTCATATCTGGTTGGGCAAGCCCCCCACATTGCCCTTCTGTAGGAGGGCTTTACAACTTCTGGCTCTTTGCTTTTCCATACAAATAATAAAGTCAGCTTGTCAAATTCTACAAAAGGAAAATTTACAGACTCAGCTTGTTTCAATTAACTATAATTATTATTTGCTCTTTTGATGCTCAAATTGTCACAATTTGGCCCCTTTAAGTAGGGGCCTTTGTCCTTTAGGCTGACAACGAACATTCTAAAAGCATGTTTTTTCTGACCACAAAAAAATGATTCCTGTTCTTGACCTAATCCATGGGATCAGCTACTTTTAAAGAGGAATAGTGGTAGCACAATTTGGACCCTGGATATGCATATCTGATTGTTCCATGTGCATATTGGTGATAGACAGAAAAACACTGCACACCCACTAGTGACAGCTAGAAAAAAGGCATTTCTTTCCAAGGTCATCAATTCACATTGATAGTTCCCGTGAACTCTAACATCACAAAAATCTTTAAAATTACTGTAACAAAAGTTTCAGTTTTCTTTTCTCTAAACTTAAGTACCTTAAAATTGTAATTATAATTATACCAAGGTTTCACTGATCATGATCACCTTTTGTTACATTTACATACATAAAGATCTAAGTTTAGTTTTAGGCTTCTTCACATTGAGTCTAAATGAATCTTTTTTGACTGTGTGGTAACAGGCTGCTCCGAATCATTCCAGCTGAGGACCCCAACTTCTTTAGAATATTTCAGACCAACAGAGTAGTTCTATAGCATATCAGAGAACAATGGGGTTTCATCTACTTTTCCCACATGCTTGAATTTTTGGTTTCTCCTAAACTGAATTATATATTGTAGGAAGGGTCATAGCTTCTGGCAGCTTCTAACAGATGAATGTTTGGTACAAGAATGATGGTCCTTCATGATACATGAATCAGTTGACCAGCCTCTCTTAGCTTTGAAAATTCTAGGAGGTGGTTGTGGATATCATGGATGACTTCCTGTATTAGGGTTCTACAGACAAACAGAACCAAGAGGAAGTATATAAATTTATACCAGTAGGAAATATATATACAATTGACCCTTGGACACTGCATAGGTTAGGGGTGCCGACCCTCTGCATAGCTGAAAATCCGAGGGAGATTCCCTGGTGGTCTAGTTGTTAGTGTTGTGGTCTGCGATTCGGCGCTTTAACTGCCATGGCCTGGGTTCAATCCCTGGTTGGCCACGGGGCCAAAAAAAAAAAAAAGAAAAGAAAATCCGAGCATAACTTTACAGTCAGCCCTCTGTACCTGCATCTGCGGATTCAACCAACAGGGATTGTGTAGTAATATAGTATGTATTTATTGAAAAATATATGAGTATAAGCCGACCTGCACAATTCAAACCTGTGTTGTTCAAAGGTCAACTGTATATATAACTATGTATACATATGTATACATATTTATGTATGTATGTATGTATACTATGTATACATATGTATACATATTATATATATATAAAGAGATTCATTATAAGGAATTAGCTCACAAGATTATGGAGGCTGGCAAGTCCCGAGAACTACAGGCTGAATCAGCAAGCATGGAGACACAGGAGAGCCAGTGGTTTAGTTCCAGTCCAAAGACTGGCAGGCTCAAGACCCAGGAAGAGCCGATATTTCAGTTTGAGTCTGAAGGCAGGAAAAAAGCCAAAGTCTCAGTTAAAAGACAGGCAGGAAAACTCTCCCTTATTTGGAGCAGGGTCAGCCTTTTTGTTCTATTCAGGCCTTCAACTGATTGGATGAGGGCCACCCACGTTGGAGAGCACAATCGGCTCTCCTCAAACATATGTTAATCTCATCCAAAAACACCCTCACAGAAACATTCAGAATAATGTTTGACCAAATATTTGGGCACCCCACAGCCCAGTCAAGTTGACACATAAAATTAACCATCACACTTCCCAACATCCATGCATATTCATCTCATGTGCATATTCCAAGCCAACCATAGTTATTCTGTCTCCTTGTCAGTGATGATTTCAGGGGTGGACAGGCCTCAGCCATGATGTGAGGGAAAGCTGATGGTAGGGCTCCTAGGAAAAGTTCCTTTGATCCAAAGACAGTGCTGCGTGACACAATGCTCTCTTCCCCCTCTGGATGTTTTATGGTTGATGGTGATGGCAGAGGGGAGAAATGGAAAAGCCAGGTCCCTTGTCACTGACTCAACCTGCCCCAGAGCCCTCCTCCCTCTGGTCTCTCTGTTCACCAAGATAACAAATGGCCTATTGTTCAAGCCACTTCAAAGTGTGGTTTCTGTTCCTTGAGGCTGAGGATTTCCTAATATAGATCCATCCTAAGAGACTTGGCAGTTTCTACAGCCTTTAATTATAATGCCTGTTTGTGACAGGCAATCTTCTGTATATATAATAAATTGTTTCGTTACTACCTCAAAGTTTGATTTTTCTAATGACATTTTAAGTCGCAAAGATGTTTCTAGATTTTCATTAAAATTCAACCATGCGTGATGCTCCCAGTGCAACCAGTCCATCAGAGGTCACAGAGGTGAAGAGACCATCTCTTTCAGGCAGCACGTGGACATTCCTATATCATCTCTCCTGGTGCCCAGTTTCCCTTGGCAATGACTACAAGATGCAACTCAATTTCAGAAATGTTAAAATGAGCGTCTTAAAACTGAGGAAGCATTTTTGTATGTAGGGAGATGCAAGTTTCTGCTGGTTTTGGGCGGAGGGGTGGTTTAGGGCTGAGAGTGAAAACAGGGATGAGTGGAGAAAGGACTCTGAACCGAGGACAGGATCGTCTGGTATCCAGTTTGGAGGCTTGACGTAAGGAGATGCCATCATGAGGATACTTCCTCATTCTCCAAAGATGTTCTACATACCACTCTGTCGTTTGTGCCTGCAAAATGAAAATATGAGCCATATTGATCCACACCCATATTTCTGTTAATGCAAAGACAGTTTTTCCTTTCTTTCTAAAATAACTTGACCAAAAACCTTCATGGAGTGACTATGCCAGGTCTTGGGCCAAGGGAGAGAGACTTGGAGATAAAGCACACTCCATTCAAGGACCTCACAGTTTAGTAAGACAAGTTATAATATGTATAACATATTTGTATATATTATATATGTATGAACATGCTTGTATATCGTAGTGCTATAGTCTGAATGTTTGTGTCTCCCAAATTCATATGTTGAAATCCTAACCCCCAGTGTGATAGTATTTGAAGGCTCGCCTTTGGGAGGTGATTAGGTCATGAGGGCGGAGCTCTCATGATTGAGATCAGTGCCCTTATAAAAGAGACACCAGAGAGCTAGCTTGTCCCATCTGCCATGTGGGACACTGTAAAAAGATGGCCATCTAGGAAGTGGGGCCTCACCTGACACTGAATCTGCCATCACCAGGATCTTGGACTTCCCAGCCCTCAGAACTGTGAGAAATAAATATTTGTTTTTTATGAGCCACCCAGTCTGTGGCATTTTGTTATAGCAGCCTGAGTGGACTAAGCAACATGGAGGGTAATAGTTGGAAGGGTACCCTCCAAAACATGACTATGCTTACCTGTCTCCTTCTGTACTTTTGTGCTTTTTAAAAACTGGCATGCATTACTAGGGCAGAAGGGGGACCAGTGATAAGGCTTTGCAGTGGCCCAGGCAAGAGACAGTGGTGGCTTGGGCAGCAAGGTTGTGGAGGATGAAGAGACTTGCCTGGACTGGAAGCTGCTGAGGAGGGGGAATCAGGGCTTGGTGGTAGATAGAACAGAGGAGTCAAAGATGGCTTGAGCGATAGGGTGGATGGTGGGGGGCATGCTGGAAGAGATGTTTGGGGGCAGTTTCCTGGTCAGCACCTGCCCAGGTAGATGCAGGATGAATACCTCTGCAGGATTTCCACTGGCTGTTCACCCACAAAATTGCCTCCCCAACCGGAGAGGTTGGCTAAGAACTCTACAGCAGCTCCCAACTCCCAGTGGCCTCTTCTAGGGGCAGTTGTCCATCCAGGAACCCAAGGCTGGGTGGCAGTGTAATCCACCAGTGGGCCAGTGGATCCCATGCCCATTCCCACCTGGGGGCTTACAAGCCAGAACTGTGAGGCCAGACTTTGTCAGGGCCTGCCCTGGGGTGAGGCTGCCCCCAGCAGGGGGCAGCAGCCATCCTGCTCTCTGCCTAGAATGCTAGAAGGCCTGAATAGGAGCTCCCTCGTGGTTTCATCCATCCACCCACCGCTTGGTGTTAGTGCCCAGGGTGCAGCCAGGGCCTCGGCCACACCGCCGGGAGTGGGCCCCCATCCCAACCCCGAATATCTCAGGGGGGATGAATCCTTCTCAGCTTTAGAAGGGGTAGTGAAATCAGATAAAAAAAGGGGTGGAGGCTTTGCTGACCTTTGACGGGGCGTGGGGAGTTCTGCGATAGAAGGGTAGCAATGGCGGAAAGGAGGGAAGGTCTGCACTTGAATGAACAAACGAACTAACGAACCAAGAGTAGTTGATTTTTAGGCCACTTTAACCGGAGTCTCAGGGTTAGAAAATCCACCCTCCCCTCCCGGAACGAAAATGTCTCCTAGTTAGTTTTCATTCTCTCACTTGTTACAACTTGCATTATAAAACTTAGGCTCCCCGCTCCAGGAGCTGGTGGGCTTCTCCAGCTCGGAGAATCCGGGCGGCCTTGTTGGTCGCTGTGTCCCCAGAATTCGGCGAATAGTGCTCGCGACTCCGGCCGCTGCTGGGTGCCCCCACACGGTGCTGGGGGCCCAGGGATAAGGGGCCCCCGCACTTCAGCCCAGGCCACGCCCAATCCCCCGCCCCTCCTGTCCCCGCCCCGCCCCGTCTGCCGACAGACTCCGCGGCGCCGCGCAGCCCGCGCCGCCGCCCCCGAGCGCCCAGGTGGGCGGAGTTGCGGATGAGGGGCGGGATGTTTTGGTGGGCGGGGGTCCCGGTGACGGCATCCGCGCGCGCCGCGCTGGGGCTCGAGCCTGACCGTCCCGCGGCGGGACTACGCTCACACCGGAGCGGGTGGGTGTGGGCCGGGGAGGGGTGGCGGTCGAGGACCGGGGTAGGAGGGAGGAGGCGCGCGCCTGGACCGGGTGGCACGGTGTCGGCACGCCTGGGGAGCCCTGACCGAGCACGGGGACCTCCCCCATCCTTGCTTACCAGTCTCCTGGAAGTCCGTGTCTGGGCGGGTGGGAGTCTCCCCTTTCCTAAGTCGGGGGCCTGAGGACGGCCTTATGGGCCTGGCCAGGAGGAGCTAGCGCCCACGCTGCGAGAGTTGGTTTCGCATTTGAAATCACTTCTCCGAACTTTCCGCGAGCTCCTATCCCTTGCCTGGCGCTTCTGACTCCGGTTCCCCTACCCCGGGCGCCCGACCGCCCCGGTGTTGTCCGGGCGCCTTCGGTGCGCGGAGCACTGTGCCCCGAGCCGGGGTGCGGAGAAGCCGGGACTGCACGGGTCTGGAAAAGCTTTGGGTGAGGGGTGCGCGAAGGCGCCCACAGTATCGCGTGGCAGTTACCGCTGTGGCCCCAGGGCCGGGCACCCAGCAGGCGCTGATGATTGAATTAACGAAAGAACCGTTACAGCTGCTGAGAGACGTTAAGTAGTGAAAAATAAAGTGCTGTGACCTGGGGGTGGGGGTAGGGAGTGGTGAGGACTGCGATAAGAGAAAGGAGGAAGGAGATGGGGAAGTTTCCTTGGATGAAGATTATTCATCACTATTGGGCAGCTACTAAGCGTCGGACCTTGTGCTGGGTGCTGAAGATGCAGCACGAAGGGGACAGGAGGGTCCCTGCCTCCCAGCTCCCAGATTGGGACGTGGGGGGGGGGGGACGACGGGTAATCTGTCTTTTGCAAGGGAAGGGAGTGGTCAGTGGCTGATGGGAGAACCACAGGGCATTGTGTGTGTGTGTGTATGTGTATGTGTAGTGGTGGGGGCACAGAGCAGGGGCCCCTCCCTGGCTCCCTGAAGGTGGGACCAGCCTAAGCCTGGAGGGATGAGGAGTCTTGGGCAACACTGAGTGTGCTGCAGGAGGAGAAAGGTGAGGAAAGGTGGGGTATAGGGGGTAGGCAGGGCCCATTAAAAGTTTTTTTTTTCCTGTTAAGGTTTTGAATCTCAAGAGCATTAGGGAGTCTCTTCTGGGGGGAGTTTAAATAGGAGAGTGATGTGAGCGCATTTGCATTTCTGAAAAATGCCCGTGTTGCTGCATAGGAAGGTGCAGGGAGGCTGAGGCCAGTGAGGAGGCTGGTAAATGTCATTCCGTCGAGATGTCGGTGGGCAGGATCAGAGCTTTGGTAATAGGATGGAAAGAAGCAGGTGTACTTGATATTTAGAAGATGGGATTGGCAGTATTTGATGGTGGGGGCTTGGTCTCAAGCGGTACGTGGGCCTCTCACTGTTGTGGCCTCTCCCGTTGAGGAGCACAGGCTCCGGACGCGCAGGCCCAGCGGCCATGGCTCATGGGCCCAGCCACTCCGTGGCATGCGGGATCTTCCCGGACCAGGGCATGAACGCATGTCCCCTGCATCGGCAGGCGGACTCTCAACCACTGCGCCACCAGGGAAGCCCTGCTTTTTTTTTTTTTTTTAGCATCTTTATTGGAGTATAATTGCTTTACAATGGTGTGTTAGTTTCTGCTGTATAACAAAGTGAATCATTGTATGTGTACATATATCCCCATATCTCCTCCCACCCTCCCTATCCCACCCCTCTAGGTGGCCACAAAGCACTGAGCTGATCTCCCTGTGTTATGCGGCTGCTTCCCACTAGCTATTTTAGATTTGGTAATGTATATATGTCCATGCCACTCTCTCACTTCATCCCAGCTTCTCCTTCCGCCTCCCTGTGTCCTCAAGTCCATTCTCTACATCTGTATCTTTATTCCTGTCCTGTGCTGACTCTTTTTAAGAAGGTGGAGCAGGGGATGTGAGATGACAAAAGCAGAGACTATGGAAAACCCAATAGGTGTTAGGGAAGAGATCCCTGATGTGGTGCTGCTTGTGTGTGTGTCTGTGTGTCTTCCTTCTAGGAGGTAGGGTCCCAGGGGAAGGATGCAGCTGGAACACAGAAACCCTTGGATGTCAGGTGGAGGAGTTAGGGCCTTATTTTGCCAGTGATGGGAGCCATGAAATGTTACTGTGTAGGATTTTTATCGTGGCCCTTGCAGCATCTGGGCATTAGGTTGGGGCACGGAGGATGTTCTGAGTTTTGACCACCCTCCCTTTTAATCCTTGCAAGGTCAGGAGCTGCAGGATCTGGCTCCAGGTCACCTGCAAAGTGAGTCCAGGTGCTGATGGCAGGGGCCTCTTCCTCTCTTCGCAGGAACAGCCTTCCCTCAACATGGGGCTGGAGGCCCAGAGGCTGCCAGGGGCTGAGGAGGCCCCAGTGAGGGTGGCCCTTCGAGTCCGCCCATTGCTGCCCAAGGAGCTGCTGCACGGGCACCAGAGCTGCCTGAGGGTGGAGCCGGGGCACGGCCGGGTCACTTTGGGCCGGGACCGCCACTTTGGCTTCCACGTAGTGCTGGACGAGGACGCCGGGCAGGAGGCTGTGTACCAGGCCTGCGTGCAACCCCTCCTCGAGGCTTTTTTTGAGGGCTTCAATGCCACCGTCTTTGCCTACGGTCAGACAGGCTCCGGGAAGACGTACACCATGGGGGAGGCCAGTGTGGGTGAGTGACCCTGCTTGAGGCCCCCTGCCCTTGTTGAGGGTCCTCAATGTCTCCTGAATTTCTGCCCCTGCCCTCTTGCTGCCATTCTCTGTTGAAGATGAGGATGCTGGGGGAGGGGGGAGGGGCAGGTTTCCTAAACAGATCTGCAGCCCGGAGTGGGATCAGCTGTGTCAGTGGGCGGGTCGGGCAGGCAGGAAGAGTCCTCGGAGGTGAGTGACCTTCTCAACTCCATAGAGATGGGACCATGCTGTCTGGCTGTGGGGACCTCACGGGGAGGAAGGGCACGGGAAGTTGGCTTGTCTCTGGAGGTTGTTAGGATGGCTGCTGGGGGTCAGGAATCCATGTTCTGGTCAGAGTGGTTGGAAGGGGAACTGTCCTGGAAGAGATATGCTTTGGCTGCTGCATAGCAGGGAAGTAGGCTGGTTCCATGAGGCTCTGGAGCAGAGTTTTGGGAGAGATGCTTTAGGCCAACTGAAGGAACTGCCCCCTTTTAAAGAGCATGAACTGCTTTATCCTAGGTTTTAAAAGTGTACATGTTTGTTGTGGAAAATTAGGAAAATACAGAAAACACATACACAAAATAAAACTTACTTGATAATTGCCTTTCAGAAATCACTCACCCTGTTAGCATTTCAGTCTTTCTGGGTGAAAATTAGTATATGTTAAAAAATGGTATAATAGTGTACCCACTCTTTTGTATCCTGTTTTATTTTTTTAACAGTATATCATGAACATTTCTCTGTATCGTTAAATATTCTTCAATCAAAAATTTTAATGGCTGCCTGGCATGCCATTGTGAGTATAAGGTAACTTATTTAACCAGGTCCCCTGTTTGGATGTTAGGATGGACACTTAGGATGTTTACATTTTTATTGAGTTATGAGGAAGAATATGTTCTGAATATCCTCTTATTACTTCCTTGGGATAAATTTAGGAGGTCCTTTAGGTAACTGAGCATAGACTATGGTAATGAGTCTCCAGGAGTAATCAAGCAAAGGGTATCTGACCGCCTGGCAGAGATGTAGTGGAGGGGATGCTTACATCATGAAAGGGATTGGTTGAACCTTGAGAGGTTACTTCCAACTCTGAAATTCTGCCTGACCACCCTGGGGCATGGCCTGGCTCAGGCTGCCCAGCCCATCCTGGCCTCTGCTGCTGCCTTCTCCACACTGGAGCCCCATGCTCCAGCTGCTGCTAGGGGCTTCTGGGCCTTGTGGGTGCCACATCCAGCTGAAAGCATGGTGGCAGGAGGCCCTGCGGTGTCTCCTCAGCCTCTCTTCACGAGGACGAGCAGGGCATCATCCCACGGGCCATGGCTGAGGCCTTTAAGCTGATTGATGAGAATGACCTGCTTGACTGTCTGGTGCACGTGTCCTACCTGGAAGTGTACAAGGAGGAGTTCCGAGACCTGCTGGAGGTGGGCACCGCCAGCCGTGACATCCAGCTTCGGGAAGATGATCGTGGGAATGTTGGTGAGGAACTCCTGGGTCTACCACTGGCTGGGAGCGGGATACCTGGCTTGGGGAGGCTTTACCTGCTTAGGGTGGCTTACCTGTCTGGTGGGGGTGCCTCCTAACTGGGAAACCAAGCTCTGGAAAGTTTTGCTTTCGCTTCCCGTCTCTACTGAGTTCAGTATACATTGGTGTGCCCAGAGTGATAGGCATTGAGGTAAGCGTGGGGAAGCTGGAGCCCCCTCAAGCCCCAGCCAGTATGGGCAGGACCCCCTGGGCATGGGGAAGGGAGCCCTGAGTCAGGAAGAGCTTTAGGGGACCAGCCGTGCTCTGCCTGCTCTCCTGGCTGTCAGTCTCAGGCTGCCCCTGCCCTGGGCTCATGGCCTTCTGTGCCCGCAGTGCTGTGTGGAGTGAAGGAGGTCGACGTGGAGGGCCTGGATGAGGTGCTGAGCCTCTTGGAGATGGGCAATGCAGCACGGCACACGGGGGCCACACACCTCAACCGCCTCTCCAGCCGCTCACACACTGTGTTCACCGTGACCCTGGAGCAGCGGGGGCGCGCCCCCAGCCGCCTCCCCCGACCTGCTGCGGGCCAGCTGCTCATCTCCAAGTTCCACTTCGTGGACTTGGCGGGCTCAGAGAGGGTGCTCAAGACGGGCAGCACAGGCGAGCGGCTCAAGGAGAGCATCCAGATCAACAGCAGCCTCTTGGCGCTGGGCAACGTCATCAGCGCCCTGGGTGACCCCCAGCGCCGTGGCAGCCACATCCCCTACCGGGACTCCAAGATCACCCGGTGAGCCGCCGATGGCCGCAGGCCCACAGAGAAGGGGCCCCAAGAGCCACGCTAGTCTGTTCTAGCTGCTGTCTGGCCTCTGGGGTTGGGGGGAGGTGACTAGGAGATGGGTCCCCATCAGGCGGTTCGAGGTATCCGGCCCATGGGGAAGCACGCCGAGGATCGGACCCTGTTTGGGGTCTGTACCTGGGACGTTGGGGCCCCTAACGCGTCTTGCCTGGCGCCCTCAGGATCCTCAAAGACTCCCTGGGCGGGAATGCCAAGACAGTGATGATCGCTTGCGTCAGCCCTTCCTCCTCGGACTTCGACGAGACTCTCAACACCCTGAACTACGCCAGCCGCGCCCAGAACATCCGCAACCGCGCCACTGTCAACTGGCGGCCTGAGGCCGAGCGGGCGCCTGAGGAGGCAGCTGCTGGCCCGCGGGGGCCGCCTAGACACCGCTCGGAGACGCGCATCATCCACCGGGGCCGGCGCGCCCTGGGCCCCACCGCCGCCTCCGCCGCGGCCGCCGCCCGCCTTGGCGCCGAGTGCGCTCGCTACCGGGCCCGCACTGACGCCGCTTACAGCCTCCTGCGCGAGCTACAGGCCGAGCCCGGGCTGCCTGGCGCCGCCGCCCGCAAGGTGCGCGACTGGCTGTGCGCCGTCGAGGGTGAGCGCAGCGCCCTAAGCTCTGCCTCCGGTCCCGACAGCGGCATCGAGAGTGCCTCCGCCGAGGAGCAGGCCATGCAGGGACCCGGCGGACGAAAGGTGGCCAGGGGTCAGGTGTGGCCTAGGGGTGGGGAGGGGATGGGGAAGGAAGAAAGTCTTCACACAGCTAGCTGTGTCCCTGTCCCTTGCTCATTAGCAGAGCACATTCGGGATTCAGAGGCACTTCTGCTGGTGACCTTGATGACTTTCCAGTCCTCAGCGTCTCTATCTGTAAAATAGGGATAGCATTAGTATCTACCTCCTGGTGATGTAAGGACTGAAGGTGTCACAAGTGCAGGTGAAGGCTAGTTGTTCCTAATAATAGTGATGTTATTGTTAATGAAAATATGATTAATAATTACAAGAGCTGGCCCAATGGCTTGTGGAGGGGACTGCAGGCCAGGTGGGGTCTCGAGCCCCTGTTGCAGGTGGGGCTTGGAGCAGAGTAGCAAGCCCGGCTAGGGGAACCTCTGGCAGGGCAGGGAGAGGGCTGAGGTGTCTCAGGGACAGGCAGGCTTGTCTTGACAGCTCCTGGCCCTGAAACTTCTCTCCCGGCCCCATAGGAAGATGAGGGGGCACTGCAGCTGCTGGCCCTGCAGAGCCAGGTGGCCCGGCTGGAGGAGGAGAACCGAGACTTTCTGGCTGCGCTGGAGGACGCCATGGAGCAGTACAAGCTGCAGGTGGGGCACCCCCTTCCACCTGCACAAGTGGGGGGGGCACTTCTGCTGGGAGGTGAAACTGAGCTGAGCCTGTCAGGATGAGAGGAAGTTAGCTGTGTGGGTGGGCGGGTTCTGGCAGGATGGGTAGAGATACGGGGTGCGCAGTATGAGCAAAAGTGTGGAGGTGAGGAACACATTGGTGCGGGTGGGTGTGCAGGATGGTCATGAGGATGGATAGGAAGTGGGACTGGAGGGGTAGCAGAATGAGACTCCAGAGCTGGGCTTTTCCTTTTGTCCCAGGGTAACTGGGTCAGCATTGCTCCTGGCGCCCTCTGGTGGCAGTGAATGGCATGGATATGGAGGGAGTGATAGGATGTGGCAGGGTGGGTGAGTTTGAACCGGAACTGATGCAGTGTGTGTGCGCGTGGGAGGGACACCAAGAGGTGGTCAGAGGTATTTGGCCCTCCTCCATTTTAGCACAGAGAGGGCAGGGTGGCCTCAGACGTGCTCTTCAGTTTCCTGCACTTCTGCCTCTCAGCATCCCTGCACCCTACCTTTCGCACTTCCGCGTTGCCCCATCCGCACTTGGACCGTGTCTTGCAGAGCGACCGTCTTCGTGAGCAGCAGGAGGAGATGGCAGAGCTGCGGCTGCGGCTGGAGCTGGTGCGGCCTGGCTGGGGGGCCCCAGGGCTCTTGCAGGGCTTGCCTCCTGAGTCCTTTATGCCCCGGCCTCACACGGCCCCCCTGGGGGGTGCCCACACCCATGTGCTGGGCATGGTGCCCCCTGCCTGCCTTCCTGGAGATGAAGTTGGCCCTGAGAATTGGGGAGAGGTGAGGAGGTGGCGTGTCTGCTGGGCCTGTTGACCTGGGCAGGCTCTGGCAGGGGAAGGTGATGCTGGGGAATGTGTCCCTCACCCCATGCTTTCATGGGACCAGCTATGAGATGCCCCTTTCTGGTGGTTCCTAGAGGAATGGCCAAAATTTACGTAGGGCTTCTCAGAAGGATCTGGTGCCGTTGAGCATCCCTGGAGTACCTGGGATCGCTCAGAGTGAGGAGGTTATAGAGGGGCTTCTGGCTTCCAGTATGGAGTGGAAAGCTCACATACTTCCAGGGGTGGGGAGCTCATCACCTCCGAGGCCACACCCTCTCCATCTTTGGACGCGTTTCTTTGCAAGTTCACTCTTTCCTGAGCTCTAGTCTGCTCCTCAAGCCTGGTCTCTTGTTTCTAGTTCTGTCACTTGGGGCCTTTTGGACAAAGGCTGCTCCTGCATCTGCCTGAGAGCTCTGGGTCATCTCAGCTCTAAAGGCCTGAGGGACTGAGGAGAGGGAGGACGTGGGTTTGGCAGAAGCCTGTTATGCAGCCCCCCTACTCTAGCAGGGTGTTGTTGGTGAGATAAAACTTGGTGCAGATGACCTGTATACGAGACAGAAAGGACCAGTTGTCCCCCGAGGAGTGCCAGGTTTGCTATGGGAGCCGGAGCAGGGGTGAGGAGGGGGAGAAGAGGGAGGAGCGAGGGAAGAGGGAGGAAGCTCCTGCTCCGACTTGAGAGTGGAAAGGCTTCCCAGAGGTGTCATTTGAGCTAGATCCTGAAGGTAAAGTAGGGCTGGAAGAGGTAGAGATGTGAGGAGCATGCAAGGTGGGTGTAGGTGGGAGCAAAGACTTGGTGGTGGGAGATGGCTGATGAAGAATGCCCTAGAAGCTTCCTATCCTGAAACCTGGCATTCCCCTAGCAAGTGACAAATGGCAGGGAGGCTGGAGCCAAGTTGCTGGCAGAGGGAGAGAGGCTGGGAAGTGGCTCTTCAGCTGCATCAGAGGAAGAGGAGGCGGGGGGGGAGGAGGAGCCACCCCGACGGATCCTGCACCCACGCAGGTGAGTGGGACCCACGGCCCACCTGACAAGGACTGGCTCAGGGCCCCGGCTGGGCAGGAGGAGGATCCCACTGGGGTCTCAGGGTTCCCTCGCCTGCGTCGCCCTGGCCGGCCCTTGGGGGAGAGCAGGCAGGGACTATGGGCTCTGAATCAAGAGTTCTCGCTGGGGTGAGTGTGCTGAGGGGATGGGCCCAGACTTCCTGGTTCTCAACCTCCAAGGTGGCCCTCGGTTCCCCCAGCTGCCCTGCACCCTCTAAGCTCAGCTGCTGGCCTCAGAATTCTGCCAGACTGACATCCTGGGGTAACAGTGACCCTGGTGGCCTCTCTTCCCCTCCTGGGCCCAGGAGGTAGCTGGGCTGGGGAGGGATACAGGCTCCCACTTCTGCCCTCCAGGAATAGGATCAGTAAGGGGAGCCAGAGGATGGGGGCCCGCCCAGGGAGTCCACTCAACAGGAAGGGCCCAGAGCTTCGCCTGGAGGAGCTGGGTGCAACCATCCCGGGGCCCAGAGGTGAGCTGGGTAGGGCACAGAGAGGGTCCTGACCCCTTTTCCCCTTCATGGTCCTGGACTGGCCATCCTGGACAGTCCACACACAACCCCTGGCTGTTGCTGGCCAGGGCATGCCCTCCCCCTCCCCTCCCCTCCCCTCCCCTCCCCTCCCCCTCCCCTCCCCCTCCCCCCCACTGTTAGCTGGGACAGCGGCCCTGACAGTCAGCCTATTACAGTGGTTGGTGGGAGCCAGGCCCTGGTTCGGCCCCACCAGGCCCCCACTGCCATGGCCTCTGAGTGGCGGCTGGCCCAAGCCCAGCAGAAGATCCGTGAGCTGGCCATCAACATCCGCATGAAGGAGGAGCTCATAGGCGAGCTGGTCCGCACAGGTGAGGGGGAGGGTTTTTGGGCTGGCCTCCCACCTGAGGGTGGTTAGGAGCGGGGTCCAGGTGGCATAGGTTTGGTAAACCAGCTCAGTTTCTTCCAGATATGTGACCTTGAGCAGGTAGGATAATGCCTCTGTGCTTCAGTTTTCTCCTCTCTGAAATGGAGATAGTAACTGAACCTGCTTTATAGGTTGTTGAAATGAGCTGATTCAAGTGAAGTGCTTAGGCTGGCTTTCAGGAAGCATTAGTTCTTATTATTGGGTTGGCTGAAAAGTTCGTTCGGGTTTTCAAACCAACTTTTTGGCCAACCCAATATTATTATCAATTGCTGTGTGTCAGGCACCACACTGGGCACAGAATCTCCTGGTCCTTGGGAGCAAACAGCGTCCCCAGATCATCTACGTCTACTACTGGTGATACTGGTGAACGAGCAGGGGATGATTTTTGGTGGTGACTAGTTGAGCTTTTTAATTTTAATAGTTATAATTTTATTTATTCCAAAATGCACTGGGAACAATTTCAAATAGACATATGAGAGTCCCTATCACCAGATTTAGCATTTCCAAGCTTTGCTCGCATTTGTTTTATCTCTCCCTTTTTTCTTTGCTGAAATATTTTGAAGCAAATCCAGGACAGCATGTCATTTCATCCCTACACCTTTCAGTATGCCTCTTTTTCAACATTTTAACCAAAATGCCATTAGCACATCTAACAGAACTCATGCCCTTTCAATGCCCAGAGCAGAAGCAGCTCTACAGCAGTGTCTGTGTGCAGCTCCGGGCTTGTCCACACATTATATTTGCACGTTAGTTCTCTGAAATCTCCCTTCTCTCACCTTTACACAGTCATCCTATAGAATGTTACAAACTCCAAATGTTCTGGGTTTTGTCTATTAGCTTCCTGTGGTGTCATTTAGCTTGTCCCTCTGTCCTCCATATTTCCTACAAATGGAAGTTAGTTCTAGAGGCTTAGTTGTATGCAGGCTCAAGTTACATATTTACTTTAGCATGTGTTAGTTAAAAGTAAAACAAATAAACCCGTATTTTCCCTGGGTCACTGCTATGGATAAGGCTAATTTAAAAAATGTGTCAATTTAAAGAAAAGTATTAAGTAAATCACAGTTCTAGGGGTACAGAGTTGTGGCAAAATCCATGTAGGTGTCCAGGGCTGACAGAGGTCTGGAAAAGCTCCCGGGGGAATGAACTACAATGCTCTTCAGGCAGAGGGGCTGTGCTGACACGACCCTCGCCTTTTCTTCCAGGGAAGGCGGCCCAGGCCCTGAACCGCCAGCACAGCCAGCGCATCCGGGAGCTGGAGCAGGAGGCAGAGCGGGTGCGGACTGAGCTGAGTGAAGGCCAGAGGCAGCTGCGGGAGCTTGAGGGCAAGGAGCCCCAGGACGCCAGCGAGTGTTCGCAGCTCCAGGAGTTCCGCAAGAGGGTTGCTGCCGCTCAGAGCCAAGTGCAGGTACTGACCTGTCCGGACCCTGGGGGTGGTGGTTGCTGCCTCCCAGGCTGGGGTTCTGGGATCAAGACATGTGAGCCCTGGAGCCCACGCTCACTGTGGAACCTGTGGGTGCTCAGGCCCTCGTGCCCCAGCCCCGGCTGGTGGCACTAACGCCCTCCTGGTCTCTCAGGGTGAGGCTGGCATTAGGTAGAAGCTGGCGGTGCTGGGAGTCGGCTCAGGTTTAAACACAGCAGAGGCAGGGAGGTGGGGCCTGCCCGAAGACCATCTAGGAGACCAGTGAGGGTGAGGGGTGGGCATCGGGAGAAACCAGCCTTCTCTCCTGCAGCTCCTCCCGCCTCCCTCCACCTGTCTACCCTTCCAGTTCTCCATTTACCCGCCTCTCCAAACCATCATCCCTCTGTCCCTCCACCCATCAGTCCATGTGTCTATCTAATCCATCCATCCGATTGTCCTTTTATCAGTTGGTATGACTAACTGTCCATTTATGTGTCTATTCATTTGTCTTTCTATTCCCCTTGATGGACCCTTGCATTATCTGTCCATCCTGTTTTTTACCTTTATATGATCCCATCATCTGTCTGTCCACCCACCCTGCCATCCATTCTTTGCAGCTGTCCATCCATTATTCATTCCTTCTTTTCTCAGTTCAGGTGTCCAAGAGACCATACAGTAGAGTGATTAAGAGCACAGGTTCTGGAGCCTGTGCTCTTTGTTTGGGTTTGAATCCCAGCTCTGCCATTTACTAGCTATGTGTCTTTGGTCAAGTTTCCTAGCCTCTCTGTGCCTCAGTTTCCTAATCTGTTAAGTAGGAAACCTTTAAAACCTTTTCATCAGATTGTTAGGATCATTTAGTATACTGAGAGCACTTGATGTAGCGCTTAGTACGTAATAAGCATCGTAGTAGCTTGACATTCTTATAATTTTGATATTTTAATTAGTCCGTCATCCATCTGCCTGTTTTCCCTTCTGTCTGTCCCTCTATGTGCCGTTCTTCTGTCCTGCCTGCCCTTGTTGAGTGCCCGGCACCATGCCAGGCTCTCGGCAGCCCCCACGCGTGGCCCAGCAGAGGCTGTGTTGGTCCCAGGTGCTGAAGGAGAAGAAACAGGCGACAGAGCGGCTGGTGTCGCTGTCGGCCCAGAGCGAGAAGCGGCTGCAGGAGCTGGAGAGGAATGTGCAGCTCATGCGGCAGCAGCAGGGGCAGCTGCAAAGGCGGCTTCGTGAGGAGACAGAGCAGAAGCGGCGCCTGGAGACAGAGATGAACAAGCGGCAGCACCGTGTCAAGGTCAGGCGCTTGGGCGGTGGGGTGCCTGTGTCCCAGCCAGGAGGCCAGGCGGGGCACACAGCCAGGGGAGCACTTACAGCCACGTGACCTTATAAAGCGGCTCACTTGGCTTCCCTGAGTTTGATTTTTTACTTGAAAATGAGGAGAGTTATGGGAAACTCAGGGCTAGGGTGAGAATTCAGTAGGATGAATTATATAAGGGGACTGGCATCTTGCAAATGTTTGCTTCTGTTTGCGGGTCCCCAGCGAGACTTGGGGGTGGCGAGGCTGGGGGTTGCTGCACAGGGCTGTCTTGGGAGCAGGGTAGGCACTCCTTTGGGCTTGGGGGATCACCGGCTCTGGGAGGATGCGGGTACCACTCACGGCCCTGCCCACTGAGCTTCTCACCCTGCACATCCCCAGGAGCTGGAGCTGAA
Source organism: Stenella coeruleoalba (assembly GCF_951394435.1). Classification (NCBI taxonomy): domain Eukaryota; kingdom Metazoa; phylum Chordata; class Mammalia; order Artiodactyla; family Delphinidae; genus Stenella; species Stenella coeruleoalba. The sequence goes on from NC_137147.1 coordinate 110,591,651, forward strand.
GCACGAGCAGCAGCAAAAGATCCTGAAGATCAAGACAGAAGAGATTGCGGCATTTCAGAGGAAGCGGCGCAGCGGCAGCAACGGCTCTGTTGTCAGCCTGGAGCAGCAGCAGGTGGGGCCTGGGCTGAGCCTGCACCCCCAGGGGCACCCACAGCCTGGCTGGGCAGCCTGGCCAGTTGCTAGAGTCCCCGGGGGGTCAGATGGTGGGTACACCATTCTCCCCACCTGACCTGGGTGGCCGCCTGCACCACCCACGCAGCCAGAGGTGAAAGCTGAGTTCCCTCCCCGCCTCCACTGTCCCTCAGAAGATTGAAGAGCAGAAGAAGTGGCTGGACCAGGAGATGGAGAAGGTCCTACAGCAGCGGCGGGCGCTGGAGGAGCTAGGGGAGGAGCTCCACAAGCGGGAGGCCATCCTGGCCAAGAAGGAGGCCCTGATGCAGGAGAAGACGGGGCTGGAGAGCAAGCGCCTGCGGTCCAGCCAGGTGAGGTCCTGCCAGGTGAGGCCCTACCCGATGAGGCCCTGCCATGGGAGGCCCTGCCAGGTGAAGTCCAGCAAGGCGAGAGCCTGCCAGTTGAGTTTCTGCCGGGTGAGGTCCTGCCAGGTGAGATTCCATCAGGTGAGGTCCTTCCAAGTGAGATCTCTCCATTTGATAACACTGCCAGGTGAGTTCTAGACAGGTGCGGTTCTTCTAGGTGATGTCCCTGCCAGGTAAGTTCCAGCCAGGTCAGGCTATATCCTATGGATCTCTCAAGAATTCTAGGGCTTTAGGGTGTCTGTGATGCAGGTGCTGCTGTGTGGATAGAAGAACCTCTCCAAGTATCTATCCCACAATTCATTTTACCTCATTAACCACCTGCTCTGGACTGTGCAGGCGGAACAGGGAACCACAGGTATGGAGAGGTGGTATGGCCAGAGTGGAAGAGCCTTCACTGGCACTGGAGGCAGATGAACCTGGCCCCACCCAGCTCTGCTAGGCTTCATTGCCTCCTCTTGAGCAGGAAGCTTCTGAGCCATACCTTCCTCCTCTGTCAGATGGAATCACAGTGTGGTCATGAGGATCAGAGAAGGCGTATGTCACACACAAAGCCCAGAGCCTGTTCCAGGAGCGGGTGCTCAGGCTAGATGCCCACAGGGTTCCAGACTCACTTCTGCCCTCATGGAGTCCAAGAGGATTCAGCTGGATTATCTGGAACTTCCCTCGGCCACTAGAGCCCTTACTTCCTCCCACATCAGGTTCCCAGAAGGGCCTTTGGGATTTGGCCACTGATTTCCCATAATTCCCATCGCAAGCTGGAGTCACGTCATCGCCGTAACAGGCCACCACCATCCCGCTCTGTTTCTGCCCGGGTTGTTCCCTCCTTGTCAGGACTGCCCTTTCCTCAGCTTGTCTGTATCCTCCTTCCAGGCCGTCTCTGGGGGCCCCTCTTCAGAGGCTCGGGTCCCATAGGTGCCCACTCCCCGGCTTATGCAGAGCTGAGAGTCAGGCCTCCCGCGGAGCAGCACTCCTCAGCATCCTGTGGTGGGGCTGGGCCATCCCTGTCGCCCTGGGGAGGATGGGGCCTGCTTCTTCCCTAATCACTAGCTGTGCCGCCCACAGGCCCTCAACGAGGACATTGTGCGTGTGTCCAGCCGGCTGGAGCACCTGGAGAAGGAGCTCTCCGAGAAGAGCGGGCAGCTGCGGCAGGGCAGCGCCCAGAGCCAGCAGCAGATCCGTGGGGAGATCGACGCCCTGCGCCAGGAGAAGGACGCGCTGCTGAAGCAGCGGCTGGAGATTGATGGCAAGCTGAGGCAGGGCAGCCTGCTGTCGCCTGAGGTGCGCCCTGCGGGCTGGCCCTGGCTGCCTGCTCCACTCTGGGTTGCGGGCCTTGCTGCTTTTGGACACGCACGCGTTCCTCCCGGGTGTTAGCCCACCAAGAACGCACAGAACTGGCCCTCCCCCCCACTGCTCCAGCCCCCATGTCTGGGACACACGGCTGGGGCCTGGCTGCCCTCGGTCCCGCCCAGCTGGACTCTGGACTCGTTCCGCGTCCTGCGGCACGTTGACCTCGTGTATGTATCACGAGCTCACACCTCTCAACTCCCTAACGTGGGATGAGAGTTGGGACCATGTCAGCACACCTCAGCCACACAGGTTTGCCCTCCTGACAGCAGAGAAAGCCCATGTTAAGAGCAGCGGACTTCAGCAGATCCTGGGTGCCTCTGTGGTCCCAGCACGCCTTCCCTTCAGTGCAGGGTCTCCCGAGTGCAGGTCACGCCAGAGGCCATGTGCTCCAGAGGGCAGCCTCTTGGCGAGCCCCAGCCTCCTGTACCCCCCCGGGCTGAGGCTGAGATGGAAGTGTCCCTGTTCCTGCCGTAGTGGCCAGGGGCCCCTCTCTCCATGTGCTGACTCTGCGCTAGGACGAGGGGACATGTACGGGCTGAGTCATGGCTGCGTGTGACTGTTGCAAGCCTGCCCGGGACCTGTTCAGGGAGCGGGCGTTCCGTGGAGCAGGAAGCCAGCACTCCACCTCCACACGTCCCATGTCCCCGCAGGAGGAGCGGACGCTGTTCCAGCTGGACGAGGCCATCGAGGCCCTGGACGCTGCCATCGAGTACAAGAACGAGGCCATCACGTGCCGCCAGCGGGTGCTGCGGGCCTCGGCCTCCATGCTGTCCCAGTGTGAGATGAACCTCATGGCCAAGCTCAGCTACCTCTCATCCTCGGAGACCAGAGCCCTACTCTGCAAGTACTTTGACAAGGTGGGTCACTGGCCCACGAGCCCGACTCCTCCTCCTGGAACTCAGTGGGAGAAGGTTGATGATGTTGGTGGCTAGTTGGCCAAATACCTGCTGCCCCTGGTTGAGGATCCCCTGGGTGAAGGGAGCCGGCACTGGGGCTGAGCCTGGCTGGGCCTTGGGACAGGTGGTGACGCTCCGAGAGGAGCAGCACCAGCAGCAGATTGCCTTCTCGGAGCTGGAGATGCAGCTGGAGGAGCAGCAGAGGCTGGTCTATTGGCTGGAGGTGGCTCTAGAGCGGCAGCGCCTGGAGATGGACCGCCAGCTGACCCTGCAGCAGAAGGAGCATGAGCAGAACATCCAGCTCCTCCTCCAGCAGAGTCGAGGTGAGGCCCAGGCCTGCCCCAAAGGCCGTGGTGACTGCCGCCTGCCCATAGCCCCTTGCCACCTGTTTCTGCCTTTTCCCTCCAGACCACCTTGGTGAAGGGTTAGCAGACAGCAAGAGGCAGTATGAGACCAGAATTCAGGCTCTGGAGAAGGAGCTGGGCCGCCACATGTGGATCAACCAGGAACTGAAACAGAAGCTCAGTAGTCTGAATGCTGCGGGCCAGAGCAGGGGTAATTGTTATGTGCTGTCACCAAGCTGGCCAATGCCTTGCCCTGACGTCAGGTTTTCTTTGTTTTGGAGAAAGCTTAGAAACCACTCTAACTTCAGCTCTTGGGTCATTTCACATGTTGCTTATTGCACTGGGGCATTGGAAAGCTAGGACTTCAGGAAGGTGCTGCTACTCCATTTCTGACAAGGATGTTGTTATTCCCAGTGACAGGTGGGGAGAAGAGGACCCTGTGCCCGGAGAACAGACAAGCCCCTGGAAGTGAAGATGAGCCCCACCCGGCACCTGAGCCTCTGTGGCAGCCCCCCGTCACTGAGGGTGTGCCCCGCCCCCGTGAGGAGATGCGGGACTTGGTACATGCCCCGTTACCATTGACATGGAAACGCTCGAGCCTGTGCAGCGAGGAGCAGGGTTCCCCTGAGGAGCTACGGCAGCGGGAGGCCGCTGAACCCTTGGTGGGGCGGATGCTACCTGTGGGTGAGATGGGTTTGCCCCGGAACCTCGGGCCCTTGCCCAAGCCCCGGCGGGAACTGCGAAGGACCAGCCCAGGGATGATTGATGTCAGAAAAAACCCCCTGTAGGCTCTTGGGGCAGAGCTGGGCTTGGAGGGAGATTTGGAGCCTGCTGAAAGTTGTGATGTCAGTGCTCCCTTCTGTGAAGGAGTCTTTACCTCAAACTCTAAATCAGGTCCTGATTTTTCTAATTGGAGTCAACAAATTTGGGCCACAGCCCAGAACTGTTTAAAAAAGATGCAGATTCCTACCATTCATTTCCTTTAAGCTGCAATACCCAATTGCTACCTTCTGGCTTTTTAAAAAATTTTTATTTCATATTAGAGTATAGGTGATTTACAGTGTTGTGTTAATTTCAGGTGTCCAGCAAAGTGATTCAGTTATACATATACATATATCCATTCTTCTTCAGATTCTTTTCCCATATAGGTTATTACCGATTATTGAGTAGAGTTTCCTGTGCTATATAGTAGGTCCTTGTTGATTATCTGTGTTATATGTAGTAGTGTGTATATGTTAATCCCAAACTCCTAATTTATCCCTCCCCTTACCTTTTCCCTTTGGTAACTGTAAATTTGTTTTCAAAGTCTGTGAGTCTGTTTCTGTTTTGTAAATAAGTTCATTTGTATCATTTTTTTAGATTCCACATATAAGTGATATCATATGATATTTGTCTTTGTCTGACTTACTTCACTTAGTATGATAATCTCTAGGCCCATCCATGTTGCTGCAAGTGGCATTATTTCATTTTTTTATGGCTGAGTAATATTCCATCATATATATGTACCATGTCTTTATCCATTCCTCTATCGATGGACATTTAGGTTGCTTCCATGTCTTGGCTATTGTAAACAGTGCTGCAGTGAACATTGTGGTGCATGTATCTTTTCAAATTATGGTTTTCTCCGGATATATGCCTAGGAGTGGGATTGCTGGATCATATGGTAGCTCTATTTTTAGTTGTTTAAGGAACCTCCATAATGGTTGTGTCAATTTATATTCCCACCAACACTGTAGGAGGGTTCCCTTTTCTCCACACCCTCTCCAGCATTTATTGTTTGTAGACTTTTTGATGATGGCCATTCTGACTGGTGTGAGGTGATACCTCATTGTAGTTTTGATTTTTATTTCTCTGAACATCTTTTCATGTGCGTTTTGGCCATCTGTATGTCTTCTTTGAAGAAATGTCTATTTAGCTGTTCTGCCCATTCTTTGATTGGATTTTTTTTTTTTTTATATAGAGCTGCATGAGCTGTTAGTATATTTTAGAGATTAATCCGTTGGTGGTCACTTTGTTTGCAAATATTTTCTCCCATTCTGTGGGCTGTCTTTTAATTTTGTTTATGGTTTCCTTTGCTGTGCAAAAGCTTTTAAGTTTAATTAGGTCCCATTTGTTTATTTTTATTTTCATTACTCTGGGAGGTGGATCCAAAAAGATATTGCTGTGACTTATGTCAAAGAGTGTTCTGCCTATGTTTTCCTCTAAGAGTTTTATAGTATCCAATCTTACATTTAGGTCTTTAATCCGTTTTGAGTTTATTTTTGTGTATGCTGTTAGAGAATGTTCTAGTTTCATTCTTTTATTAATGTGTGTATCTGTCCAGTTTTCCCAGCACCACTTATTGAAGAGACTGTCTTTTCTACATTGTATGTCCTTTCCTCATTTGTTGTAGATTAATTGACCATAGGTGCATGGGTTTATTTTGGGGTTTTCTATCCTGTTCCATTGATGTATGTGTCTGTTTTTGTGCTAGGACCATACTGTTTTGATTACTGTAGCTTTGTAGTATAGTCTGAAGTCAAAGTGCCTGATTCCTCCATCTCTGTTTTTCAGGATTGCTATGGCTATTTGGGGTCTTTTGTGTTTCCATACAAATTAAAAAAAATTTTGTTCTAGTTCTTTGAAAAATGCCATAGGTAATTTGATAGGGATTGCACTGAATCTGTAGATTGCCTTGGGTAGTATAGTCATTTTGACAGTGTTGATTCTTCCAATCCAAGAACATGGTATATCTTTCCAACTGTTTGTGTCATCTTCAATTTCTTTCATTAGCATCTTATAGTTTTCAGAGTACAGGTCTTTTGCCTCCTTAGGTAGGTTTATTCCTGGGTATTTTATTCTTTTTGTTGCAATGGTGAATGGAATTGTTTCCTTAATTTCTCTTTCTGATCTTTCATTGTTAATATATAGGAATGCAAGAGATTTCTGTGCATTAATTTTGTATCCTGCAACCTTACTGAATTCATTGATGAGCTCTAGTAGTTTTCTGGCAGTATCTTTAGGATTTTCTATGTATAGTATCATGTCATCTGCAAACAGTGACAGTTTTAGTTCTTTTCCAATTTGGGTTCCTTTTATTTCTTTTATTTCTCTGATTGCTGAGGCTAGGACTTCCAAAGCTATGTTGAATAAAAGTGGCAAGAGTGGACATCCCTGTCTTGTTCCTGATCTTAGTGGAAATGCTTTCAGCTTTTCACCATTGAGAATGATGTTAGCTGTGTGTCTGTCATATGTCATATTTTAATTCTTTATTATGTTGGGATAAGTTCCCTCTAGGCCCACTTTCTGGAGAGTTTTTTTTATCATAAATGGGTGTTGAATTTTGTCAAAAGCTTTTTCTACATCTACTGAGATGATCATATGGGTTTTATTCTTCAGTTTGTTCATGTGGTGTATCACACTGAGTGATTTGCAGATATGGAAAAGTCCTTGCATCCCTGGGATATATCTTACTTGATAATGGTGTATCATCCTTTTAATGTATTGTTGGATTCTGTTTGCTAGTATTTTGTTGAGGATTTTTTTTTTATCATCAGTGATATTGGCCTGTAATTTTCTTTTTTTGTGGTATCTTTGTCTGGTTTTGGTATCAGGGTGATGGTGGCCATATAGAATGAGTTTGGGAGTGTTCCTTCCTCTGCGGTTTTTTGGAATAGTTTCAGAAGGATAGGTGTTAACTCTTCTTTAAATGTTTGATAGAATTCACCTGTGAAACCATCTGGTCCTGGACTTTTGTTTGTTGGAAGTTTTTAAATCACAGTTTCAATTTCAGTACTTGTGACTGGTCTGTTTATATTTTCTATTTATTCCTGGTTCAGTCTTAGAAGGTTGTACCTTTCTAAGAAGTTGTCCATTTCTTCTAGAGTGTCCATTTAATTGGCATATAGTTGCTTGTAGTAGTCTCTTATGGTCCTTTGTATTTCAGTGGTGTCAGTTGTAACTTCTTTTTCGTTTCTAATTTTATTGATTTGAACCCTCTCCCTTTTTTTTCTGATGAGTCTGGCTAAAGTTTTATCAATTTTGCCTGTCTTTTCAAAGAATGAACTTTTAGTTTTATTGATCTTTTCTATTGTTTTCTTTGTTTCTATTTCATTTATTTCTGCTCTGATTGTTATGATTTCTTTCCTTTTACTAACTTTGGGTTTTACTTGTTCTTCTTTCTCTAGTTGCTTTAGGTATAAGGTTGGGTTGTTTGAGAATTTTTTGTTTCCTGAGGTAAGATAGCATTGCTATAAACTTCTCTCTTAGAACTGTTTTTGCTGTGTCCCATAGGTTTTTGATCATCGTGTTTTTGTTGTCATTTGTCTCTAAGTATTTTTTGATTTCCTCTTTGATTTCTTCAGTGATCCATTGGTCGTTTAGTAACATATTGTTTAGCTCCATATGTTTGCACTTTTTTACAGGTTTTTTTTTTCCTGTAATTGATTTCTAATCTCAGTGTTGTGGTTGGAGAAGATGCTTGATACGATTTCAATTTTCTTATATTTATGGAGGCTTGCTTTGTGGCCCAGCATATGATCTATCCTGGAGAATGTTCCATGCATACTTGAGAAGAATGTGTATTCTGCTGCTTCCAGATGGAATGTTCTGTAAATATCAATTAAGCCCATCAGGTCTAACGTGTCCTTTAAGGCCTGTTTCCTTACTAATTTTCTGTTTGGGTGATAATGTCCATTGATGTAAATGGTGTGTTAAAGTCCCCCACTACTGTTGAGTTAATGTCAATTCCTCCTTTTATGGCTGTTAGCATTTGCCTTATATGTTGAGGTGCTTCTATTTTGTAGGCATATATATTTATAATTGTTATATCTTCTTGGATTGATCCCTTGATCATTATGTAGTGTCCTTCTTTGTCTCTTGTAACAGTATTTATTTTAAAGTCTATTTTGTCTGAGTATTGCTACTCCAGCTTTCTTTTGATTTCCATTTGTATGGAATACCTTTTTCCATCCCCTCACTTTCAGTCTTTATCTGTCCCTAGATCTGAAGTGGGTCTCTTGTAGACAGCATACATATGGGTCTTGTTTTTGTATCCATTCAGCCAGTCTATGCCTTTTGGTTGGCTCATTTAATCCATTTACATTTAAGGAAATTATCAATATGTATGTTCTTATTGCCATCATGTTTTGGATTTGTTTTTGTAGGTCTTTTTTCTTCCCTTCCTCTTTTGTTCTCTTGTGATTTGATGACTATCTTTAGTGTTGTGTTTGGATTGCTTTTTCTTTTTGTCTGTGTATCTATTGTAGATTTTTGGTTTGCAGTTACTGTGAGGTTTTGATATAGCGGTCTATATATATACAAGATTGTTTTTAGTTGCTGGTCTCTTAATTTCAAATGCTTTTCCAATATCCTGCATTTATATTCTCCTCACAATGATGGTTTTGATATCATATTTGTGTGTGGATGATTTTCTACCTTTTCAGTATATTTGTCTTTACTGGTGAGCTTTCCCATTTGTAATTTTCTTGTTTCTAGTTGTGGCCTTCTTTTCTGCCTCAGTAAGTTCCTTTAGCATTTGTTGTAAAGCTGGTTTGGTGGTGCTGAATTCTGTTAGCTTTTGCTTGTCTGTAAAGCTTTTCATTTCTCCGTCAAATCTGAACGAGAGCCTTGCTGGGTAGAGTTAGAGTATTCTTGGTTGTAGGTTTTTCCCTTTCATCACTTTAAATAAATTATGCCACTTCCTTGTGGCCTGCAGAGTTTCTGCTGAAAAATCAGCTGAAACTCCCTTGCATGTTATTTGTTGCTTTTCTCTTGTTGCTTTTAATATTTTCTGTTTTTCATTTATGTCAGTTTGATTAATATGTGTCTCAGCATGTTCCTGCTTGGGTTTATCCTGTATGGGACTGTCTGTGCTTCCTGGACTTGAGTGTTTCCTTTCCCAAGTTAGGGAAGTTTTCGGCTATTATCTCTGCAAATATTTTCTCAGACCCCTTTTCTCTTCTTCTGGGACCACTATAATGCAAATGTTGGTGCATTTAATGTTGTCCCAGGCTCTGAGACTGTCCTCATTTCTTTTCATTCTTCTTTCTTTATTCTCTTTCACAGCAGTAATTTCCACTAATCTGTCTTCCAGCTCACTTATTCGTTCTTCTGTCTCATTCTGTTATTGATTCCTTCTAGTGTATTTTTCGTTTCAGTTATTGTTCATCTCTGTTTTTTAAAGTTTCTAGCTCTTTATTAAACATTTCTTGTATCCTTTCACTATTGTGCCTCCATTCTTTTCCTGAGATCTTGTTACCTTTACTATCATTACTTGGAATTCTTTTTCAGGGTGATTGCCTATCTCCACTTCACTTAGTTGTTTTTCTGTGGTTTCATCTTGTTCCTTTGTCTGGAACATATTTCTGTGCCGTCTCATTTTGTCTAACTTTTGTCTGTGGTCTCCGTTTCTCAGGCTGCAGAATTTTAATACTTGGTACTGGTACCTACCTGCTGGTGGGTGAGGTTGGTCTAAGAGTCTTGTGCAGGCTTCCTGGTGGGAGGGACTGGTGCCTGCCCACTGGTGAGTGGAGCTGGGTCTTGTCCCTCAGGTGGGCAGAGCCATGTCAAAGGGTGTTTATAGGCTATTGGCTCTGGATGACTTTAGGCAGCCTGTTTGCTGATGAGTGGGGCTGTGTTCCCACCCTATTGGTTGTTTGGCCTGAGGCATCCCAGCACTGGAGCCTGCAAGCTGTTGGGCAGGGCAGGGCCAGGTCTTGATGGCCAAATGGCAACCTCTGGGAGAGCTCACACCAATGAGTGTTGCCTGGGGCATCCACCACTAGTGTCGTTGTCCCCACAATGGGCCACAGCTGACCCCCACCTCCCCAGGAGATCCTCTAAGATCCACAGGTAGGTCTGATCCAAGCTGTAATGAAGTTACTGCTTTGTCCTGGGCCCCAGTGCTTGTGAACATTTTGTGTGCTAAGAATGGAGTCCCTGTTTCCCCCAGTCCTGTGGAGCTCCTGTACTCAAGTCTAGCTGGCCATCAAAGCCAAATGCTCTGGGGGCTCCTCCTCCCAATGCCAGAACCCCAGGCTGGGGAGCCTGACGTGGGGCTCAGAACTTTCACTCATGTGGGAGAAACTCCACAGATACGGGATTTGATTATGTCACTAATGTGCCCCTCCTCCTGTCTTGTTGTGGCTTCTTCTTGGTCTTTGGGTGTAGAATATCTTGTTTGGTAGGTTCAAGTCTTTTTTGTTGATGGTTGTTCAGCAGTCAGTTGTGATTTTGGTGTTTTCGTGAGAGGAGGTGAGCTCAAGTCCTACTCTGCCATCTTGTCTCTCTCCTTCTGCCACCTTTTGGCTTGAGTTTCAGAAGGATGATTCTGGTCTCACGCTGATGTGTGTGCTGTTGGTTCTGAAGTTCAGCCAAGGCTTGTCACAGAACAGTCAATGGCAACAGGGTTGTGGTTTAAATGGTCTTATGTATATTGCAGGGGGGAGGGGACTGAAAAGCTTAGTAGTATCAAGTTTCGAAAACCATTTTAAAATAAATGACAGTAACCTCTGGAGGGAGAAATGGGAGTTTTCACTTAGAGTTTGATTTACAAGATCATAGTAAGACTCAGGTTTGGGAACACAACAGGCTTGAAAGTTTTTCAGAGACCATGAGACTGTTGAACCAGCTCTGTTAGCGAAGCTCCTGGCCAAGACTTGACAGCAAACTGGTCCACGGGGTGCTCTGGGCATATCCACGACTCAGGTGAGTCTCCCTGTGAATGGTGGGAACTGTGCCAGGGACTAGCTGACTCTCGGGGCAGACCTTGAGATGTGGCTGCTCCAGAAACCACTAGAGCTGGACCCTGGTCACATTTAACCTCAGGCTGGAATGTTATACAGAAATGCACTGCATGCCAAGTAGCTAGAGATGATTTTATTGTTACACAGGGAATGCAAAAGATTTATTCTGCCCCCATGCCAGTCTTCCGTTTGGTGGATGCTGCTTCCACCTCCAGGCACTGCCTCTGTCTTGGGCTCCTGGCCTATAGCAGCTCTGTGAGGGACTCATATGTAGGGGTCCTTCTCCCATTTCGTAAGTGAAGCAGAGTGGTCTGAACTTGCCATGGTCACAGCTGGGGTGGGGTGGAATGGGATCCTGATCTTAACAGTTCCTTGTCTGGTTCCTGACTCCCAGGCTGCCTCTAAGTTACACCACCAGCTATACCACCTTACTAAGGTAGGGCAGGCATTGTGGGTTAGGGCTAGGCTTGGAGGTGGACAGACTCCACAAGGGGGATTTGAAAAGTTGAAGGCATTCACGTGGGAATCTGAAAGCTGATCATGGTAAAGGAGGCTTGGGACCAGGCCCCAGTTTCTTTATGCCCATGGGGACCTGGCTGACCTCACCTTCATGTTTTAAATTTCCTAAGTTCCATTAAGCCTTGGTTATTCCTGTTTCTGTGCAGCAAACTGAGGGTTACATATGATGAGCAGACCAGTAGGGCCCTGGCTCAAATGAACCGAGTTTCTGGGTACATTACTAAGAATTCTTTTAAAATACATGTCTGGAATTCCTTGTACGTCCAGAGAAAACTGCTGTCAGAGCACTTCTGTTAAGAAGTGCGGTAGCTCTGGGCAGGCTCAGTAGTGTTTGTAGTTATAAGTCCCCCAACCAGTTCCATCCTGACTAGCTAATCAGCTTCTTCCGTGTGTAAGTTCTGCTGATGGGACGTCTCCTGGAGAATGCTCGGCTGAAAGGAGAGTCTTCTGCCGTGGGGGAGAATACATCCACATCCTCATCTAGAAAAAGGCAGAAAGACTTAGCATACAGGAAGTAACTGAGAACAGAACAAAAGAAAATGGGCTTCAACTGCAGAGGGTTACACGTTAAGATGGACTTAAAACCAGCATTGCTTGTAGGTTCTCTCATCCCACAGACACGCTACCTATACTATTTCAAGGCCCTCTGCCCTTACCGTCAGCACGGAGCTGACAGCAACAAGTAATTGTGAAAACGCAGAATACCTGTGGCACTTCAGTTTGATACCATGCAGTTCTTTTTGTCTCAGATCTGTGGCGGTTTTGCATGATTTCTATCATGGTCTTGAGGAAAGAGAGCCACTGAAGAGCCCCACCTCCTGCACCCCGCTGCAGTTCTAGCAGAAGGAGGAAACCTCTCTAACCAGTGCAGCTAACAGGGTGAATCCCGTTCTTTGCAGGTGGGGTCGAGGGGAATCCTAGGGTCTGAAGGCTTATTATAATAGCCAGTCCGTTCTCAGACTGAATGTATGGAAACACGGGTAACCCCCGAGGGGAAATGACTGGCTCTGCACACACCACCTACCACTCGTGCTGCTTTCCCCTCAGATCCCAGCGACCACAGACGAGCAGGACGTGATTGTGTGCCAGCTTCTGTCACTGTCTTCAAGAAGCTGAAGTAATTTGGTAGGATGTTGAGGGGTTTTTTGGTTCAAATACACATAACTTCTAAAGTGGTATTTCTCTGGGAAGGGCACATGACACTGCAGGGATAAAACCATCCCAAACTGTGGCAGTCCCTACGACTCCTGCAAGATGCAAGTGCCTGAAAACCCCGAGCTAGCTTGGGATAGAGCTAACCAAAGGACAGACGATTGATCCTGGTAACATCTTTAGGACCTTCAACAAATTACCTCTGGTGTCTTTACACTGAGAGGAGGGTGCCTTCCCGTGGAACAGCAGCGGAGAGTGGGTCAGCGCCTGCAGACCGCTGGCAGAGAGGCAGCTCCGCACGGCACAGCCAGAAGGCGGGGTGGCACCTGCAGCAACGGCACGGTCAGCACAGCCCGCAGCCCTCACAAGGAAGCCCCAGCCATCCCAGTAGGCGTCTCTACAGTGCCTCCTGGCCAACACACCCGACAGAGCTGCACGGCAGCCAACTCACCTGAAACAAACACCTCGTCGCCTGCCATGGAGGGGAGCTGTCGCACACCCGTGCCTGGAGACCTGTCTTCACTCTTACTGACTTGGGAGTCTCCTCTCTGCTTGTCACAGACTCTTTTGGTTTGACACTCAGCCTCCTCCTTGGCAGAAAGGAGTCTCTTCCGAGATCCCAACCCAAACTGTCCCCAGGAGAAGGCTTCCTCAGCCTTAGGCTCACTGTCCCTGGGAGGTGACTGGTCTGGCAGCTGACACACCCCCTCGAGCTCAAAATCCCCCAAGATGGGGGTCTTGGTGATGCTGAGTTCAAGCCCTCGCTCCTTCCCCTCCGGCTCCAGCAGCGACACGCCCCCAGGAAGGTCTGTACCAACCTCGCTCCTCCCAGCAGAGGAGCTGAGGCTGCAGTCCACTGCCCTCTTCCGGCGGGGCCAGTCTTTAATTGTGTCAGGAGTTGTCTTCCCGCTGTGCTTGGGGGATGGTGTCCAAGGAACCCCGATTTCTGTCTGAAATGGAGAGGGGGTACTAGAGGGGCAGCGGGTGGGGGTACAGGACTGGCAGATATAGGTCTGTCCCCCGCTCTTGCCGGGGGTGCCGTGCGAGGGGCGAAGGCAGGGGGGCGACAGGTAGGTGGCTTCGGGTTTGCCTGAGGACTTGCTGGCCCTGGGCACGCTGAGACCAGGGAGGCAGCTCTCCTCTCCCAGAGAGCTCTCCTCCCTTCGCAGGGGCTCGGCTTCTGACAGACAGCTGGGGTCTATCTTTTTAATTCGAAGCTTGGGAAGGCCAGAAGCTTGCATCTCCAGCTCAACCTCATAGGTCTGTGGGCTGGCAGAGGCTCTGGAGGGCCAGGCTGATGCCTGCAGATTCTCTAGTTGGGCGGCAGCCTGGCGCTGCTTCCTGTCTGCGGTGCAGCGCAGGTCGTAGCAGGGTGTCAGGGGAGAGCTGGGCCCAGAGGAAGGAGAAGAGGGAGGAATCCCGGGGTTACACAGAGACGGCTTCTCATAAGTACCCATCCTTGACCCCTCACCTTCTTCCACTGGTGAAACGTTGCTTTTTAAGTTATCACTGCTATGGTGCTCAGCAGCTTCATCCAGGAGAGTGAGATACTCCGAGTCTCTTGCAATAAGCAAAGGAGAGGATGTATGCCAGTGACTCCCAAAGCTAGTCCCAGGGTAACTATGTCTTTCAGGAGGAGATGGAGGAGAGAGGGTCTCTTCCTTCTGGTTCTTTCTAGCATCTGTGATGGCAGCTGGGTTATCAGTTGTGGCAACTCTCAGAACAGCAGAGCTGTTAGGCTGGCCCTCCTGGAAGTTTCTTTCTGTTTTAGAAGTCTTTTTATGCCTTTTCCCAATTTTAGAAGGGGGTGGAGGCGGTAGGAGGTCAGATCTAGCTATCTGTGAGGCTTTGTGGGGAGTCGAGGGAGCAGGACAGGATGGAGATGTGGCTATACTGGGTGATTTCTGGGCCTCCTGCCAATCCAGTTCTCCAGAGGGAGGAGATTCTATAGAAAAATTCCCAAATGGAGTCTTCTCGGAAATACCACATGAAGGAGAGGGAACAGGTTTCTTTGGAGAAGTCAGAGCTGTGTTCCCTGGTTTCTCTGGGGTTCCGACAGCATCATTCCATGGCTGCACCAGCTTCTCTGCCTGAGATGCTCCGGAGCCACGGAGGAGTTGGCGTTTCTGACTTGGAGGTGTGCCCATGAAGGCAGCTCGTCTTCGGACCCCCGAGGCTGCTGCCCTCAGAGAGATTCGAGGAGAGTACTTGCTGGGAGTCAGACACTCACTTCTGGTCTGGGCAGTTGACGAAACCAGGGCTGCCGGACAGGAGGTGCTTTCTGGACTAGAATTCACCAAACGTGGCCAAGCAGAATTCTGCAAAAATCTAGGTGGCTGGCCACCTTGTCTTTGGGGAGTTCTCAGTATTTTTTCAAGAGGAGAGTGACCTTCTGCCAGGGAGTGTCCTTTCTGAGGAGTGGCTTTTCGTCGAGATGGCGAATGCCAGCCGTGTGAGGAGTCTTTTAAGAACTCCTTAAAAATGACCTGTTTGGCAGGGGTCATTTCTGCAGGGGATTTTTGCAGCCTTTCAGGAGTGCGCAACGGAGTTCGTGGCGTATGAGGGAACTTTCTTGGTGTAGCTTTAGAAAAGACTGGAGATTTCCAGCAATTCTTCTCAGGAGTCTGTAAAGAAAAATGCTTATTTCAGTGCTTGAACATCATAACCCATATTCTCTGAAGAGTGTTTTAATAATGTCTAAGTTGATTAAAAAGTCAAATTTGGAAGATTTATATAGTCAGCCAAAGGAATGATCTTAAGTTGGATTTCATATAGTGACAGGTTTCCACTTCCAAAACATGACCCAGATTTTACATGTCCACTTTTTCTAGCACCAAGCGCTGTATCCAATCTTAGTTTCTTCTCCTAAGACAAATAGTTTTAATAATTTGCATACTACAGCCAAAACATGCTTTGCCTCTAACTCTAACTCTGTCACTCCACTACTCACAGCTATCTTCTTCAATGAGACAACTATTTCTGATCTTTGCCTAAAGTAACCTTTCGGAGCCACATCACCTGCTGTTGATCTGCATTCAGCATGTGCTTTTAAGTACCTGCTATGTGCTAGGCAATGTGTGTGCAGGAGGAGGCCCGGGGGTATGAGGTGGAACATGGAATATATGGATATATAAGGCACAGCCTCAAAGATAACATCTCAGAAAGGAAACTCTCCAGCAAAAAACTTCCCTTCTTTCTTGCAAAAATACAGTTAAATACTCCAACAGGTAAGGAGGTCCAACACCTATTGTTTAATCTTACCTGATCATCTCAAGGGAGTCCTGGTCTAGTTGGCATTTCATGTGGGATACAGACAGATATATAGTATGGCCAATGCAATGACAGGGGCACGCATGGAACAATGTGGGAGCACCGGGAGGGTTGGCTATCTAACCCAGCAAAGGGGAGAAAGAGGGAACAGGAATAGCGAGTCAGGTCTTAAAAGAATGGGTGTGAGCAAGTGAAGACAAAAGGTGGGAAAGTGGGGGAGAGGGAACTTCAGGCATAGAAAACAGTGTAAGCAAAGGCACAAAAGCAAAAAACAGCAGTTGTGTGCATCTGAGGCTGCTGGAAAGGTGGAGTGTGAAGCAGAGATGGCTGAGCAGGGATCAGATCATGGAGGTCCTTGCCTGTCCATGGAGGAGAATGAACATGGTCCTATAGATCTGTGGTTTTCAAACCCTTCCCCACAGTTCCCTCCATATCCTCCTCCATCCTAAGCAGTTTTTGGGTTTCCAAACAAAGATTATTATCTTTGAACACAGGGTTCCATTTTAGGAAAACTTAGAAAACCCTGCTTTAACAGATGAAGAGTCTATAGAGCTTCAAGCAAAGTGATGTGGTCAGAGGAGCGTCCACTGGGGTCACAAAGGTCCTTCTGACCTCTGGGGACAGGATAAATTTGAGAGAGAAGAGGCTACTGAAGTGTTCCAGGCAGAACTGAACTAGGGCAGGAACTGCAGGGATGGAGAAGAGGGAATGAGTATGAGATAGTTTGTCAGTAAAATGGGCAGGACTAATTGAGTAGCCAGGCCTGAGGAGAGGGGGAAGTCCAGGATGACTCCCAGGTTTCTAACATGGGTGACTGGATCGAGTGGGCAATCTAACAGAAACAGATGAATGCTACTGCACATTTCAGAAGGATATATACGTAGTGTCCAATATAAATGGAAGATGAAGCCAAGAGAGTAGGGCGAGATCTTTCTATCTCCTCCCTGCCACCTTGGCCTCAGCCCAACTGCTACCTAAGTCCCCATACACCCAATAATCGTTCATTCAAGTCAACCCCAACCACCTCAAATCTCTGTTATTATCTTCTCTTCCCTACTGGACTCAGTGGTTTTCCTTGTCCACGACTACATGCTCCCCAAACTATACTATCTGAAACATCATCGTAATTTTATACCTGATAAGCTATAGGTATTTCAGAATCCAATGTGTTTCCTGAAGGCCTTTTAATTCGAGCTGAACCCTTCTCAGAGGGACTGATCATCTCAGACACTGCCCCGAAAAGAAGCCTCTTGGGAGACCGAATACTTTGGATTGGAGAATTTTCTCTTTGGTCTGCAAGTCAAAAACAGTTACAATATTTCATCCTTTCTCAACTCCTGCGCCCCCCACCCGCCTCCCGCACCAAATACCCATAAAACAGCCAGTCCATATGAGAAAGATGATAATTCTTTTAGAGCAAATAGGGGCAGATCCCACCTAATTATGATAGCAGTCCAATAATTGCTGCCTTCTTGAATTTTAACACTGCATATCAAGCCCAGTCCCTGTGTTAGGAGATGTAGGCAACTGAAATAATTTAATTTGCAAAGACAAATATAAAAAGACATATCTGATAATCCAAGCTAATAATGATAAAAGAATGAAGGACAAACAGCACCTGCCACCTGGAGATGCCTTTCTGTAGGATCTGAACATATGGTAGAAATTACAGGTAATTTCCTCTTGAATGAATGAATTACCCACGAGGATAATGTGGACAGCCAGCCATAGGAATCTAAACGGATGACTCTGATAACGGTGGCCATGGATTGTTCATCTGGTCATCACTCTGAACCTCAAATATTTATACCTATTCTATTTCTCCAACGTCAAACTTCATTCTTTTCCCAACAACACTTCCCACCAAATCTGCATGGACCTCTGAAGACAGGTAGGCAAGCACTGTTACCTGACTTGACTTGCTGGAATGAGTGAACTCGTTGTATACTTCGAGACTTTGGTTGAGACACAGAGTAGAAGGAACCAGAATTTTTCCTGCTGAATGCCAACTGCTTGATTCGAGGACTTCGTCTCAAACTTACTTCTACAAGAACTAATCACAGTTAGTTCTGACAAGAAGAAATGCAAGCTTGACGCTTCCCCACATATTAAATGGGTAAGATTTATGTAACACCACGTACAAGATGGAAAATTGACAAGCTGTTGACTTTGAGATCTCTGAAGTGAGACAAAGCTAAGAGGGATATGATACGTGGCCCCAACAAAGTACCAAAAAAACCCAAAAAACCCCCACAAAAACCAAAAACCAAAAAAACCCTGACCCCCCCCACTATAATCTGCAGAAATTTCATAACCTGCCACCTTTAAGAATGATGTAGAGTGAAAAAAGGTTTGTATAGTGTGAGTTGTTAAAAAGTTTAAAAATGAGTTTTCATATTTATGTTACACATATTTGTATAGAAACAACACCTGTAAGAGTATTATTAAAGCTAAATGTTAATAGTTATTTCTTTTCTTTCTCTTTTTTAAAACATATTTATTGGAGTATAATTGCTTTACTATGCTGTGTTAGTTTCTGCTGTATAACAAAGTGAATCAGCTATATGTGTACATATATCCCCATATCTCCTCCCTCAACAGACTTATTTCTAATTTGTGGGATTACCAAGTGATAACTAAATTCTTGGCTTCTCTGTGTTTTCTAATTTTTCTACAATAAACATAAACTACTTGATTTAAAGAAGTTAGTTTTTGGAAACCCCTCCTTCATCATGTATACTTTTTTTTTTTGTGGTACGCGGGCCTCTCACTGTTGTGGCCTCTCCCGTTGCGAGCACAGGCTCTGGACGCACAGGCTCAGCGACCATGGTTCACAGGCCTAGCCGCTCTGTGGCACATGGGATCTTCCCAGACCGGGCACGAACCCGTGTTCCCTGCATCGGCAGGCGGACTCTCAACCACTGCACCACCAGGGAAGCCCCATCATCATGTATACTTTAAAAATAAGCCACAGGGGACTTCCCTGGTAGTCCAGTAGGTAAGACTCCACGCTCCTAATGCAGGGGGACTCAAGTTCAATCCCTGGTCGGGGAACTAGACCCCGCACGCATGCTGCAACTAAGGGTCCGCATGCCACAAGTAAAAGATCCTGCATGCTGCAACTAAGACCCAGTGCAGCCAAAATAAACAAACAAATAAATATATATATATATTTTAAAAAAGCCACAGCACTTTATATTAACGTAGTAGTTTAGCTTTCACCCTGAATCCCATTTCTCTTGTGTAAAAATATTTCTTCTCCAGAAACTCTTAGTACATTCTATGTAAAAGACCATTCACCAGTAAATATGTACTGATATACGTTGTGGGCCCAGAGCTGTCATAATGTCTGTAAAGTATCTTAGGCTATGCTGAGCGATAATACCAGTATAGAATAGCTTTCACAGAAAGTAGAGGAAACACAAAAACTGAGAACCCTAAAAAAAAAACAAAAGGAGGTAATACCATCATCTCCTTTTTCCGGGGACTCTTCAACAACGTCAATTTCAGGACCAGGATCAGAGGACCTTGAGGAACAGCAAGTACAAGGATTATTCAACACCACTCATAAATGACGCATGTCAAAGAGCTACAGGTTCACACCTCACAAGGTAACAAAGACCACAAGTGGTCTTTGGCAAGCACTCTCACACATTACTGTCAAGAATGAAATGGTAAGAATATTTTTTTTTGGAAAGCAGTTTGACAACATAAAGTTAAAAATATGTATACCTTCTGACCCACAAATTTCACTTCTTACAATTTACCCTGTAGATAAACATGCACAAGTGTGTAAAATCCACACACAAATAATGTCCAAATGGAGCCTTGACAAGGAGGAGTAGATGCACTTCTCCCCATTCTCCCTGTTATGTACAGCTAAGAACCCTGGATATTACATATAAAGGAAGCATAAGACTCTCAAAGGTGGAGAGAAGAGGCTTGGGACTTTAGGACCTGAGAAGAGACAGGGCAGCGAGCCCCCGGAGCTCCTGGATTGGGCGCCCGACAACCTGACAACCCCGATACACCAAGAGGTGCAGATGAAAACTGCCCTAAGGATAGCTAGCTCTCCTAGCCAAAGAACCAGGAAAGAGGCAGCCAAGCAAGACAGAAACTTTCAGACCAGAACTGCCCTACTCCAAGTGCCATGGCAAGCTGTGGTCCCACCACAGGCCAAGTTGGGATCCCAGACTTCCAGCCTTGCCTGGCAGTGAGACTCCCTCCTTCCCCAGGTCAACACATGAATAGATTTTTAAATCAGGCAGTATGCATTCAAATGGAATACTACTCAGCAATAAAATGGAACTACTGATATATGCAACATGGATAAATCTCAATAATTATGCCAAGTGAAAGAGGCGAGACACAAAGAGTGCATTCTGTATGGATCTCCAGCCCCCATAAAATCTACAGAATGCTCTTTGGTTATAAGCAACACAGTTGAGACTAGAATCACAAAGGTCATGAGAAGGTAAACATGGCCCATAAGATTAGGAGGGCTGTGCAGGTGTATGAAGAAGATAGACAAGGATGTCATTTACCTGCCCTTGATCTGTCTATGAAGCAGCCTTCTGGAGATTTGCTTATGTACTGGAGTCTCGGCCACACTCTTGGTTAGCAGCTTGCGATAACCTAAAATGTAAAAAGGATAAATTTCACATAATCTTATCAAGAAGGAAGAGCAAGGCAAAGGGAACAGTTTGAACTTAAATATGGTCTAATGTTTAGCCGGAGTGGCTCTTAATGGTCTTTTGGACCAAGGTCTAACCATAAGACTCAATTTAACATGATATAACAATTTATCAACACTATTGGAGTTTAATAATAAATAAGCCAATGTAAAATATTATAAAATTTTAAGATAATATTCCTGAAAAAGTGAAAAGTTCTCATTTATTTGGGCTAACACATCGGTGCACCTACTTGGTGGTTCTTGTATTTATGATTAAATGAAATAAAGCATGTGAAAATGCTGATGTGTCATACAATAAGATATTTAATATAACGATAAATCTAACTTATGCTCTGGCATAAGTTTTCTCAATAGAGTAGGTATGCAAGCTACTCATGGGAGGACTGGTTTTAAGGGAGATAAAAATGACTAGAAAGAAGAGTGATGTCAGCAGGAATGTGGAGTAAGGACCTCTTAAAAAAACTCTCCTCCATTAAAGGAACGAGAACACTGGCAAAAGTTCAAAATCAATTTTTCCAGAACTCTGGCAATTAACCAGTTTGGAACAATCCAGGGAGTATTTATTCAACAAAAGCAGCTGAATCTCATTAAGAATAGCAAGCTTTGTGGAACTTTAACTTGCCCCAATCCCAACCTCCTCTCCCTAGGCCTGTGGTAACCTTGAGAACCAAAAGCCCATAATTACAGTGAAAACCAACAGCCCAGGAGCCTCTGGATGGAACAGAATGGGATCCAAGCTCCTCCAAAGCCCCATTTCCAGATAACAATTTGGCCTGTCTGGCGGTTCCCTGGAAAATCCCACTCACAAGGCCTGTCTTTATTTGACCTGACTCAGAACTCATCCAATGCAAACAACGTTTTTCCAGGGAGCATTTACTGAAAACAATCAGCAGCAACTGTAAACATCACAGCTGCCTGAGGTGGTGATAACACTTGGTGCAAACCACAAGCTGACCAAAAGTTTAGATGGGAAAACTGGGGAGTGAGATGTCCCTAAGGGACTCTGCTGACTTCTGACACACTCCTGGGACCCTAAAAGTACATGTGTGGTAGGGCTGTGTGCATGCCCAGGATGGACCCAAGAAGGCCCTTAGCTGTCACCTCTGGCTGACCTTGAGGCTCTGGAAAACAGAAAGAGTTGTAAAATGTCTGGCTGAGTATTGAAGACATGAGCCAATGCACACATAGGGCCCCTCAGCAAAGGCTGGGAAACTTACTGGTTCTGGGCATGTAAGAAAATCTCTGTCCAACCCTTAGCTGACCACTAAGCTAACCAAGCAGAGACTTCAGTGGCTACACATGACAGAATACAGACTTAAAAGACTTAGTTCAGGAAAGTAAACAAACAAAAGCAGTAATGGTAACAACAAACCCTGCCCTGGAGCAGTGGCAATCTGATCATCAGAGTTGACTCATTATTTAAAATGTCCAGTTGTCAACAAAAAATATGAGACAAGAAACAAGAAAGAATGGCCCACACACAGTGGGAAAAAAAAAATCATTCAACAGAAAGCATCCCTGAGGAAGTCCAGACACTGAATTTATTAGCCCAAGACCTTAAATTAGCTATCTGAAATATGTCCAAAGGAAAAAAAAATCATATCTAAAGAACTAAAGGAATGTATGAATGAGCCTGATGACTTGCCAAACAGAGAATGTCAATAAAGAGAAATATCATTAAAAACAGAACCAAATAGAAATTCTGAAGTTGAAAAGTACACTATCTAAAATGAAAAACTCATTAGAGGGGCCCAGCAGTTGATATGAGGTGGCAGAAGAAAGAATCAACAAATTGAAGACAAGTAATTGAGATTATCCAGTCTGAGGGACAAAAAGAAAAAAGAAGAAAAATGAACAGTCTCAGACACCCATACGACACAATCAAGCATAATAACATAGGCACAGTGGGAGTCCTGGAGGAAGAGGAGAGAAAGAGGCAGAAAAATATTTGAAGAAATACTGGCTGAAAACTTCCGATGTTTGATGACAGACATTACGTAGCCAAGAAGCTCAACAAACCTAAGTATGATAAAGTCAAAGAGATCCACACCAGACAAATCATAATCAAACTGTTAGAAGCCAAAGGGGAAGAGAGAATCTTGAAAGAAACAAGAAAGCAGTGATCCATCATGTACCAGGAACCCTCAATAAGATTAACAGCTGATTTCTCATCAGAAACATAGGATAACAAAAAGGCACTGAGATGAAAGGCAAAGTGCTGAAAGAAAAAGACTCAAGGATTCTATATCCTCTAAAACTGTTACTCAAACATGAAGGAGAAATCAGCACATCCTCTCCACCTCCAAAGAAACACCCAAAAAACAACACTGAGAGAATCTGACACTAGCAGACCAGCCCTAAAAGTAATATCAGTTCTACAGGATGAAAGGAAAGGGCACTATAGAGTAACATGAATCCACGTGAAGAATTAAAGAGCACTGGTAAAGGCAACTATACAAGTAAATGCAAAGAACAGAATAGAAGTATTTTTGGGGCTTCCCTGGTGACGCAGTGGTTGAGAGTCCGCCTGCCGATGCAGGGGAAACGGGTTTGTGCCCCGGTCCGGGAAGATCCCACATGCCGCGGAGCGGCTGGGCCCGTGAGCCATGGCTGCTGAGCCTGTGCATCGGGAGACTGTGCTCCACAACGGGAGAGGCCACAACAGTGAGAAGCCCGCGTACCGCAAAAAAAAAAAAAAAAAAAAGTATTTTTGTTTGTAATTCTTTTCTCCTTTGAGTTAAAAGATAAAGCAATGATTACAAATGTACTGATGGGCATACAATGCATAAACATGTAATCTGTATGACAATATAGCCCAACGAAGGGGATAGAAAACAGAGTTATACAGAAGCAAAGTTTTTGTATACTCCTGAAATTAAGTTGGTATTAACCTCAACTAGATAAATTAAGATACTTAATTGTAACCCCCAGAAAAAGTGACATCACATGAAACAGGGAAGTAGGAAGCTCTAGGGTTTGGTCCCTCCCCCCAAACAACTAGTAAACTAGGGAAAAAAATTATCAGAGTAAACTATTTTGGAACTCTGGAACCTGACTGGCACTTATGACAACCAGGGAAGTGCCTGATGAAGGGAGAGGCTGATATTTAGTAAGTAAATGACGTGCACGAACCAGCTACCAGCCTCCTTTGCTCAGCCCTGCTGTAGCTGTGGGGACAGTGGCCCACATTCTAGGAGCAGCTGGCTGGTGGTAGGGCAGACAGTGGGGACCCTGTCTTCCAAATTTGCGGTTATACGGTTCAGTCAGTGTGCTTTGGAGAGCGGAGTCCTGTGGGGCTGGTGCAGACATTTGCCTTGATTTCTGCTCTCTCAGGCTGCAGCAGCTTTCCCCCACTGCATCTAACAGAAGATTTAGAGGGACAGGAACACCTTTTTGGAGCCAGACACTTAAGGAAATCTTTGTCAGGCCACTGGCTAACCACAGAGATAACAGAACAGAAACTTCAGTGACCACACAAGAAGGAATACACGCTTTGTAAAAAACAGTTTGGAAAACGCACAAATGGACAGACCCTCAATAAGCAAAGATCAGCAATTCCTCAGAAGTGGGAGAATTTGATCTCCAGAGTTAACCAACTGTAATATTCAGAATATCTAATTCTCAAAAAAGAATTACAAAGCATACAAAGAAACAGGAAAGTGTGTCCAGGAAAAAGGAATTTGACAGAAACCACCCTTGAGAAATCCCAGACATTGGAATCACTGGTCAAATATGTTAAATCAAATATTCTAAACATGCTCAACAAGCTCAAGGAAAAAAAAGAACAAAGAATTAAAAGAAATAAGGAAAACGATAAATAAAATGAGAATACCAATGAAGGGACAGAAATTATATAAAGGAACCAAACAGAAATTTTTGAGCTGAAAAGTACAATAACTGAAATGAAAAGTTCACTAGAGGGGTTCAACCTCAGATTTGAGCAGGCAGAAAAATCAATAAACTTGAAGATAAGACAATCAAAACTATCCAATCTGAGCAGAAAGAAAAGAGGATAAAGAAAAATGAACAAAGCCTGCTTAAGGGACCTGTGAGACACCATCAAGCATAACAATATACAGACACTGGGAGTCCTAGAAGAAAAAGGAGAAGAGAGAAAAAGGCAGAAAAAAGTCGGGAGAAATAATGGTTGTAAATTTGCTAAATATGATGGAAATATATAGCAACAGAGTGTATACTATTGAAACTAAGTCGTATTATTCAACAGGTTTAAATTTAAGGTGTTAATTGTAATCTCCAAGGTAAACACTAAGAAAATAATTAGAAAATATACAGAAAAAAAGATGAAGGGAATTGAAACAGTATACTACAAAAAAACAAAACAAATCAGCTACAAAAATGGCAGTAACAGAAAAATGAAAGAACAAAAGAGGTATAAGATATATTAAAAAATAAGTAGAAAATGGCAGAAGTCCTTCCTTATCAGTAACTACATTAAATGTAAATGGATTAAGTGTTTCAATTAAAAGGCAGAAATTGGGGACTTCCCTGGTGGTACAGTGGTTAAGACTGTGCTCCCAATGCAGGGAGCCCAGGTTTGATCCTTAGTCAGGGAACTAGATCCCACATGCCTGCCATAACTAAGGAGCCCATGTGCCACAATTAAGGAGCTGCTGAGCTGCAACTAAGACCCAGCACAACCAAATAAAAAAAATAAATGTTAAAAAAAAAAAGGCAGAAATTGGCAGAATGGATTTTTAAAAATATGATCCAACTATATTCTGTCTATAAGCTCACTTTAGATACAAAGAGGTTGAAAGTAAAAGGACAGAAAAAGATATTGTATGCAAAAGAGAGCTCGCATGGCTATATTATTGTCAAAATAGATTTTAAGTCAAAAAAGGTTCAAAAGACAAAGTTCATCATGTTGATTTAAAAAATTCAATCCATTAAGTGATATAATTATAAACATATACACGCAACTAACAACAGGGCCCCAAACTCTATGAAGCATGAAACTGACAGAATTGAAGGAAGAAAAAAATAGATAAGTCAACAATAATACTTGGAGACTTTAATACCCTGATTTCAATGATAGAACGTCTATACAGAAGATCAAAAAGAAAACAGAAGACTTGAACACCATAAACCGACTAGGCATAACAGACATCTATAGGCATTCTACCCAAGAGCAGAACACACATTCTTCTCAAGTACACATAGAACATTAACCAGAACAGGCCAAATGTTAGGCCATAAAACAAGTCTCAAAAAATTTAAAAAGACCAAAATCATACAAAGTATGTTCTTCAACTACAATGGTATGAAATTAGAAACTAATAACAGAAATTTGTGGAATTAACAAATATGTGAAAATTTACACCCTCCTAAATAGCCAAAGGACCAAAGAAAAAAAATCACAAGGGAAATTAGAAAATATTTTGAGATGATGAAATTGAAAACACAACATACCAAAACTTACAGGATGAAGCTAAAGCAGCGCTTAGAGGGGAATTTGTACCTGTAAAAAGCTGTATTAAAAAAGAAGTCTGGGGAATTCCCTGGCAGTCCAGTGGTAAGGACTCCGCGCTTCCACTGCAGGGGCCACGGGTTCAATCCCTAGTCAGGAAACTAAGATCCCACAAGCCATGCAGCGTGGTCAAAAACAAAAACAAAAAAGAAGCCTGGAACCCTCCTACACTGTTGTTGGGAAAGTAAACTGGTACCTTTACATTGGTACCTAAGCCACTATGGGGAACAGTATGGAGGTTCTTTTAAAAACTAAAAATAGAACTACCATATGATCCAGCAATCCCACTCCTGGGCATATATATCTGGAAGAAGCCATAATTCGAAAATATACATGCACCCCAATGTTCACTGCAGCACTATTTACAACAGCCAAGACA
This sequence comes from Stenella coeruleoalba, assembly GCF_951394435.1. Taxonomy (NCBI): domain Eukaryota; kingdom Metazoa; phylum Chordata; class Mammalia; order Artiodactyla; family Delphinidae; genus Stenella; species Stenella coeruleoalba. The sequence goes on from NC_137147.1 coordinate 110,618,002, forward strand.
TGGAAGCAACCTAAATGTTCATCGGCAGAGGAAAGGATAAAGAAGACATGGTACATATATACAATGGAATATTAGCCATAAAAAAGAATGAAATAATGCAATTTGCAGCAACATGGATGGACCTAGAGATTATCATACTAAGTGAAGTAAGTCAGAGAAAGACAAATATGATGTAACTTATATGTGGAATCTAAAAAAATGATCAAATGAACTCATTTACAAAACAGACACAGACTCAGACTTTGAAAACAAACTTTTGGTTACCAAAGGGGAAAGGTGGGGGTAATTAGGAATTGGGAATTAACATATATACACTACTAATATATAAAACAGATAATCAACAAGCTTCTACTGTAGAGCACAAAGAACTCTATTCCATATTCTGTAATAACCTATATGGGAAAAAGAGTCTGAAAAAGAATGGATATATGATAATGTGTAACTAAATCACTTTGCTGTACACCTGAAACTAACACAACATTGTAAATCAACTATACTCCAATATAAAATAAAAATTTTAAAAAAAAGGACAGTGGTGATAAACTGTTCAATGAGTGATGTAAATAAAAAAAAAGCATGTATTTTAAAAAATCAATAACAAAACCTTAATCTTAAAAAAACTGAAAAAGATCAAACTAACATCAAAGCAAGTAGAGGGAAGGAAAAAATAAAGATTACACAGGAAGTAAACGAAATCAAGAGTAGAAAAATAATAGAAACATCAATGAAACCAACAGTTGGCTCTTTGAAAAGATCTTTAAGTTAACAAACCTTTAGCTAGATTGACAAAGAAAAAATACAGAACACTCAAACAACTATGAAAGAGAGAATAAAACTACCAAACTTACAGAAATAAAAAAGGACTATGAGGTAATACTACAAACAATTGCATAGCAGCAAATTAGAAAACCTAGATGAAATGGACAAATTCCTAGAAAGACAAACAACTGAAAACAGACTAAACAATAGAAAATCTGAATAAACCTATAACAAGTAAAAAAAAATGAAACTGTTATCAAAAAACTTCCAAAAAATACCCAGGACTAGATGGCTTCACTGCTGAATTCTACCTAACATTTAAAAAGAACTGGGGGGATCCTAGTAAGAGAAGAGAGATATTTGAAACACACAGACACAAAGTGGAAAGCCATGTGAAGACAGAAGTGAAGATTGAAGTGATACATCTATAAGACAAGGAACTTCAAGGATAGCATAAACCACCAGCAGTTAGGAGCCAGATACACCAGAAATACATCTACACGTGGAACAACTCCTACAGAACACCTACTGAACGCTGGCAGAAGACCTCAGACATCCCAAAAGGCAAGAAACTCCCCACGTACCCGGTTAGGGCAAAAGAAAAAACAGAGACAAAAGAATAGGGGTGGGACCTGCACCAGTGGGAGGGAGCTGTGAAGGAGGAAAGGTTTCCACACACTAGGAAGCCCCTTCACGGGCGGAGACTGCGGGTGGCGGAGGGGGGGAGCTTCGGAGCCGCTGAGGAGAGCGCAGCAACAGGGGTGCGGAGGGCAAAGCAGGGCGATTCCCACACAGAGGACCGGTGCCGACCGGCACTCACCAGCCCCAGAGGATTGTCTGCTCACCCGCCGGGGCTGCGAGCTGAGGCTCGGGCTTCTGTCGGAGTGCAGGGAGAGGACTGGGGTTAGCGGTGTGAACACAGCCTGAAGGGGTTAGTGCGCCACGGCTAGCCGGGAGGGAGTCCGGGAAAAGGTCTGGAGCTGCCGAAGAGGCAAGAGACTTTTTCTTCCCTCTTTGTTTCCTGGTGCGCGAGGAGAGGGGATTAAGAGCGCTGCTTAAAGGAGCTCCAGAGACAGGCACGAGCCGCGGCTATCAACGCGGTCCCCAGAGACGGGCATTAGACGCTAAGGCTTTTGTTGAAGGCTGTGTGCGAGCACAGGTCACTATCCACACCCCTCTTCCGGGGAGCCTGTGCAGCCCGCCACTGCCAGGTTCCTGGGATCCAGGGACAACTTCCCCGGAAGAACGCACGGCGAGCCTCAGGCTAGTGCAACATCACGTTGGCCTCTGCCACCGCAGGCCCGCCCCGCACTCCGTGCCCCTCCCTCCCCCCCAGCCTAAGTGAGCCAGAGCCCCCGAATCAGCGGCTCCTTTCACCGCGTCCTGTCTGAGCGGAAAAACAGACGCCCTCCGGCAACCTACATACAGAGGCGGGGCCAAATCCAAAGCTGAGCCCCTGGGAGCTGTGAGAACAAAGAAGAGAAAGGGAAATCTCTCCCAGCAGCCTCAGAAGCAGCGGATTGAAGCTCCACAATCAACTTGATGTACCCTGCATCTGTGGTATACATGAATAGACAACGAATCATCCCAAATTGAGGAGGTGGACTTTTAGAGCAAGATTTATGATTTTTTTCCCCTTTTCCTCTTTTTGTGAGTGTGTATGTGTATGCCTCTGTGTGCGATTTTGTCTGTATAGCTTTGCTTCCACCATTTGTCCTAGGATTCTATCCGTCCGTTTTTTTTTTTTCTTAAATTTTTTTCTTAATAATTTTAATTTTAATAGCTTTATTTTATATTACTATATCTTCTTTTTTTCTTTCCTTCCTTCCCTCCTTTAGACAATGAATCATCCCAAATTGAGGAGGTGGACTTTGAGAGCAAGATTTATGATTTTTTTCCCCTTTTCCTCTTTTTGTGAGTGTGTATGTGTATGCTTCTGTATGAGATTTTGTCTGTATAGCTTTGCTTCCACCATTTGTCCTAAGGTTCTATCCATCTGGGTTTTTTTAATTTTTTTTCTTAATTATTATTTTTAATTTAATAACTTTATTATATTTTACTTTATTTTATCTTCTTTCTTTCTTTTTTCCTTCCTTCCCTCCTTCCTCCCACCGTCCGTCCGTCCGTCCCTCCCTCCCTCTCTCCTTTCTTTCTTTCCTTCTTTCCTTCTTCCTTCCTTTCTTCCTACTTCTACTAATTCTTTCTCTCTACTTTTTCTCCCTCTTATTCTGAACCGTGTGGATGAAAGGCTCTTGGTGCTGCAGGCAGGAGTCAGTGCTGTGCCTCTGAGGTGGGAGAGCCAACTTCAGGACACTGGTCAACAAGAGACCTCCCAGCTCCACATAATATCAAATGGCAAAAATCTCCCAGAGATCTCCATCTCAATGCCAGCACGCAGCTTCACTCAACGACCAGCAAGCTACAGTGCTGGGCACCCTATGCCAATCAACTAGCAAAACAGTAACACAACCCCACCCATTAGCAGAGAGGCTGCCTAAAATCATAATAAGTCCACAGACACCACAAAACACACCACCAGACGTGGACCTGCCCACCAGAGAGAAAAGATCCAGCCTCTTCCACCAGAACACAGGCACTAGTCCCCTCCACCAGGAAGCCTACCATAACCCACTGAACCAACCTTAGCCACTGGGGACAGACACCAAAAACAACAGGAACTACGAACCTGCAGCCTGCAAAAAGGAGACCCCAAACACAGTAAGATAAGCAAAATGAGAAGACAGAAAAACACACCGCAGATGAAGGAGCAAGATAAAAACCCACCAGACCTAACAAATGAAGAGGAAATAGGCAGTCTACCTGAAAAAGAATTCAGAATAATGATAGTAAACATGATCCAAAATCTTGGAAATAGAATAGACAAAATGCAAGAAAACATTTAACAAGGACCTAGAAGTACTAAAGATGAAACAAACAACGATGAACAACACAATAAATGAAATTAAAGATACTCTAGATGGAATCAGTAGCAGAATAACTGAGGCAGAAGAACGGATAAGTGACCTGAAAGATAAAATAGTGGAAATTACTACTGCAGAGCAGAATAAAGAAAAAAGAATGAAAAGAACTGAGGACAGTTTCAGAGACCTCTGGGACAACATTAAACGCACCAACATTCGAATTATAGGGGTTCCAGAAGAAGAGAAAAAGAAAGGGAATGAGGAAATATTTGAAGAGATAATAGTTAAAAACTTCCCTAATATGGGAAAGGAAATAGTTAATCAAGTACAGGAAGCACAGAGAGTCCCATACAGGATAAATCCAAGGAGAAATACGCCAAGACACATATTAATCAAACTGTCAAAAATTAAATACAAGGAAAGCATATTAAAAGCAGCAAGGGAAAACAACAAATAACACACAGGGAATCCCCATAAGGTTAACAGCTGATCTTTCAGCAGAAACTCTACAAGCCAGAAGAGAGTGGCAGGACATATTTAAAGTGATGAAGGAGAAAAACCTGCAACCAAGATTACTCTACCTAGCAAGGATCTCATTCAGATTTGACGGAGAAATTAAAACCTTTACAGACAAGCAAAAGCTGAGAGAGTTCAGCACCACCAAACCAGCTCTACAACAAATGCTAAAGGAACTTCTCTAGGCAAGAAACACAAGAGAAGGAAAAGACCTACAATAATGAACCCAAAACAATTTAGAAAATGGGAATAGGAACATACATATCGATAATTACCTTAAATGTAAATGGACTAAATGCTCCCACCAAAAGACACAGATTGGCTGAATGGATACAAAAACAAGACCCATATATATGCTATCTACAAGAGACCCACTTCAAACCTAGAGACACATACAGACTGAAAGTAAGGGGATGGAAAAAGATATTCCATGCAAATGGAAACCAAAAGAAAACTGGAAGAGCAATTCTCATATCAGACAAAACAGACTCTAAAATAAAGACTATTAGAAGAGACAAAGGGCACTACATAATGATCAAGGGATTGATCCAAAAAGAAGATATAACAATTGTAAATATTTATGCACCCAACATAGGAGCACCTCAATACATAAGGCAAATACTAACAGCCACAAAAGGGGAAATCGACAGTAGCACATTCATAGTAGGGAACTTTAACACCCCAATTTCACCAATGGACAGATCATCCAAAACGAAAGTAAATAAGGAAACACAAGCTTTAAATGATACATTAAACAAGATGGACTTAATTGATATTTATAGGACATTCCATCCAAAAACAACAGAATACACATTTTTCTCAAGTGCTCATGGAACATTCTCCAGGATAGATCATATCTTGGGTCACAAATCAAGCCTTGGTAAATTTAAGAAAATTGAAATTGTATCAAGTATCTTTTCCAACCACAATGCTATGAGGTTAGATATCAATTACAGGAAAAGATCTGTAAAAACTACAAACACATAGAGGCTAAACAATACACTACTTAATAATGAAGTGATCACTGAAGAAATCAAAGATGAAATCAAAAAATACCTAGAAACATGACAATGGAGACACGACGACCCAAAACCTATGGGATGCAGCAAAAGCAGTTCTAAGAGGGAAGTTTATAGCAATACAAGCCCACCTTAAGAAACAGAAAACATCTTGAATAAACAACCTAACCTTGCACCTAAAGCAATTAGAGAAAGAAGAACAAAAAAACCCCAAAGTTACCAGAAGGAAAGAAATCATAAAAATCAGATCAGAAATAAATGAAAAAGAAATGAAGGAAACGATAGCAAAGATCAATAAAACTAAAAGATGGTTCTTTGAGAAGATAAACAAAATAGATAAACCATTAGCCAGACTCATCAAGAAAAAAAGGGAGAAGACTCAAATCAATAGAATTAGAAATGAAAAAGGAGAAGTAACAACTGACACTGCAGAAATACAAAAGATCATGAGGGATTACTACAAGCAACTCTATGCCAATATAATGGACAACCTGGAAGAAATGCACAACCTGCCAAGACTGAATCAGGAAGAAATAGAAAATATAAACAGACCAATCACAAGCACTGAAATTGAAACTGTGATTAAAAATCTTCCAACAAACAAAAGTCCAGGACCAGATGTCTTCACAGGCGAATTCTATCAAACATTTAGAGAAGAGCTAACACCTATCCTTCTCAAACTCTTCCAAAATATAGCAGAGGGAGGAACACTCCCAAATTCATTCTACGAGGCCACCATCACCTGGATACCAAAACCAGACAAGGATGTCACAAAGAAAGAAAACTACAGGCCAATATCACTGATGAACATAGATTCAAAAATCCTCAACAAAATACTAGCAAACAGAATCCAACAGCACATTAAAAGGATCATACACGTTGATCAAGTGGGGTTTATTCCAGGAATGGAAGGATTCTTCAATATATGCAAATCAATCAATGTGATAAACCATATTAACAATTTGAAGGAGAAAAACCATATGATCATCTCAATAGATGCAGAGAAAGCTTTTGACAAAATTCAGCACCCATTTATGATAAAAACCCTGCAGAAAGTAGGCATAGAGGGAACTTTCCTCAACATAATAAAGGCCATATATGACAAACCCACAGCCAACATCATCCTCAATGGTGAAAAACTGAAAGCATTTCCACTAAGATCAGGAACAAGACAAGGTTGCCCACTCTCACCACTCTTACTCAACATAGCTTTGGAAGTTTTAGCCACAGCAATCAGAGAAGAAAAGGAAATAAAAGGAATCCAAATCAGAAAAGAAGTAAAGCTGTCACTGTTTGCAGATGACATGATACTATACATAGAGAATCCTAAAGGTGCTACCAGAAAACGACTAGAGCTAATCAATGAATTCAGTAAGGTTGCAGGGTACAAAATTAATGCACAGAAATCTCTGGCATTCCTATACACTAAGGATGAAAAATCTGAAAATGAAATCAAGAAAACACTCCCATTTACCATTGCAACAAAAAGAATAAAATATCTAGGTATAAACCTACCTAAGGAGACAAAAGACCTGTATGCAGAAAATTATAAGACACTAATGAAAGAAATTAAAGATGATACAAATAGATGGAGAAATATACCATGTTCTTGGACTGGCAGAATCAACATTGTGAAAATGACTCTACTACCCAAAGCAATCTATAGATTCAATGCAATCCCTATCAAACTACCGATGGCATTTTTCAGAGAACTAGAACAAAAAATTTCACAATTTGTATGGAAACACAAAAGACCCCGAATAGCCAAAGCAATCTTGAGAAAGAAAAACGGAGCTGGAGGAATCAGGCTCCCTGACTTCAGACTATACTACAAAGCTACAGTAATCAAGGCAGTATGGTACTGGCACAAAAACAGAAAGATAGATCAATGGAACAGGATAGAAAGCCCAGAGATAAACCCACGCACATATGGTCACCTTATCTTTGATAAAGGAGGCAAGAATGTACAGTGGAGAAATGACAGCCTCTTCAATAAGTTTTGCTGGGAAAACTGGACAGCTACATGTAAAAGTATGAGATTAGATCACTCCCTAACACCATACACAAAAATAAGCTCAAAATGGATTAAAGACCTAAATGTAAGGCCAGAAACTATCAAACTATTAGAGGAAAACATAGGCAAAACACTCTATGACATAAATCACAGCAAGATCCTTTTTGACCCACCTCCTAGAGAAATGGAAATAAAAACAAAAATAAACAAATGGGACCTAATGAAACTTTAAAGCTTTTGGACAGCAAAGGAAACCATAAACAAGACCAAAAGACAACCCTCAGAATGGGAGAAAATATTTGTAAATGAAGCAACTGACAAAGGATTAATTTCCGAAATTTACAAGCAGCTCATGCAGCTCAATAACAAAAAACAAACAACCCAATCCAAAAATGGGCAGAAGACCTAAACAGACATTTCTCCAAAGAAGATATATAGACTGCCAACAAACACATGAAAGAATGCTCAACATCATTAATCATTAGAGAAATGCAAATCAAAACTACAATGAGATATCATCTCACACCAGTCAGAATGTCCATCATCAAAAAATCAAGAAACAATAAATGCTGGAGAGGGTGTGGAGAAAAGGGAACACTCTTGCACTGCTGGTGGGAATGTGAAACTGGTTCAGCCACTATGGAGAACAGTATGGAGGTTCCTTAAAAAACTACAAATAGAACTACCATATGACCCAGCAATCCCACTACTGGGCATATACCCTGAGAAAAACAAAATTCAAAGAGTCATGTACCAAAACGTTCATTGCAGCTCTATTTACAATAGCCCGGAGATGGAAACAACCGAAGTGCCCATCATCGGATGAATGGATAAAGAAGATGTGGCACATATATACAATGGAATATTACTCAGCCATAAAAAGAAATGAAATTGAGCTATTTGTAATGAGGTGGATAGACCTAGAGTCTGTCATACAGAGTGAAGTAAGTCAGAAAGAGAAAGTCAAATACCGTATGCTAACACATATATATGGAATTTAAGAAAAAAAAAATGTCATGAAGAACCTAGGGGTAAGACAAGAATAAAGACACAGACCTACTGGAGAACGGACTTGAGGATATGGGGAGGGGGAAGGGTGAGCTGTGACAGGGCGAGAGAGAGGCATGGACATATATACACTAACAAACGTAAGGTAGATAGCTAGTGGGAAGCAGCCGCATGGCACAGGGATATCGGCCCGGTGCTTTGTGACCGCCTGGAGGGGTGGGATAGGGAGGGTGGGAGGGAGGGAGACGCAAGAGGGAAGAGATATGGGAACATATGTGTATGTATAACTGATTCACTTTGTTATAAAGCAGAAACTAACACACCATTGTAAAGCAATTATACCCCAATAAAGATGTTAAAAAAAAATAAAATATAAAGAGAATTAGGGGGACTTCCCTGGTGTTGCAGTGGTTAAGAATCTGCCTGCCAGTGCAGGGGACACAGGTTCAAGCCCTGGTCTGGGAAGATACCACATGCTGCGGTGCAACTAAGCCCGTGTCCCACAACTGCTGAGCCTGCGCTCTAGAGCCTGCAAGCCACAAATACTGAGCCCACATGCCACAACTACTGAAACCTGTGTGCCTAGAGCCCATGTTCCACAACAAGAGAAGCCACCACAATGAGAAGCCCATGCACCGCAATGAAGAGTGGCCCCCGTTCGCCACAACTAGAGAAAGCCTGTGTGTAGCAATGAAGACCCAATGCAGCCATAAATAAATAAATAAATAAATTTATTTTAAAAAAAAAAAATTGGGACTTCGCTGGTGGTCCAGTGGCTAAGACTCCATGCTCCCAATGCAGGGGGCCCGGGTATGAACCCTGGTCAGGGAACTAGATCCCAGATGCTGCAACTAAGTGTTTGCATGCCGCAACTAAAGATCCCACGCACCACAATGAAGACCCAATGCAGCCAAAAATAAATTTTAAAAAATGGATATCATCAAAATTAAAAGTATTTTATGTATCAAAGAACACTATCAAGAAAGTGAAAAGAAAACCCAACAGATTGGGGAAAAAATATTTGCAAATTGTATATCTGATAAGGGGCTGGTATCTAGAATATATAAAGAACTCTTACAGCTCAACAGTGAAAAGACAAACAACCTAATATAAAAATGGGCAAAGAGTTCTCCAAAGAAGATATACAAATGGCCAGCGAGCACATGAAAAGCAACTCAACAACATTAGTTATCAAGGAAATGCAACTCATAACCACAATGACACACCACTTTACACCCACTAGGATGAGCAGAATCAAAGAGGGACAATGGAAGGTGGAGGCAAGGATGTGGAGAAATTAGAACCCTCATACACTGTTAGTGGGAATTAAAATGGTATAGCCACTTTGGAAAACAGTCTGGTAATTGCTTAAAAAGTTAAACATAGAGTTACCATATGATCCAGCAATTTCATTTCTAGGCATATGCCTGAGAATTAAAAATGTGTCTACACACAATCTTATATATGAATGTTTACAGCAGCATCACTCACAATAGCCAAAAGTAGGAACAACTTAAATGTCCACCAATTGATGAATGGATAAGTAAAATGTAGTTTATCCATACAATGGTATATTTTTGTCAATAAAAAGAAATGAAGTACTGAGACGTACTACACCACGTATAAACCTTGAAAACATTATGGTAAAGTAAAAAAAGCCAGTTACAAAGACCACATAATATGATTCCTCTTAAAAGAAATATCCATAAGAAATCTATAAAAACAGAAAGTAGACTGGTGGTTGCCTACAGCTGGGAAGACTGGGAGAAATGGAGAGTGATACTAATGGGTAGGTACAGGGCTTCTTTCTGGAATGATGAAAATGTTCTGGAATGTGTCATGATGGTTGCACAACTTTGTGAATATACTGAAAACCACTAAAAGTTGATTTTATGATACATGAATGGTCTCAATTATAAAAAAGCAAAAAAAACCCCAACACACCGAAAGACTAGAAAATTGCTAGTCACTATCTTTCATTTTGGTTTAATTGGTTTTATAAAATAGATGTTTGTCTGTTGTCTGTAGGGGTAACCAGAAAGGGAGGAATGAGAAAGACCAGGATTAATTCTTCATCTAAACTTGGAGGGAGAGACCCCAAGTGGAAAATTAACTGATAGTAACCAAAGAGGAGAGGAAAACATGAGATTAATGAGCTTCTGCAACAAGAGTCTGGAGACCGGTTTGGGTCCAAGAATCCCCTTCTCGTGGTTACCCTAAAATGTAGTACCTTTGGTCCTCTTGAAGTTGTCAAGTTTATACTCTAGACCTTCCACAGCTGACACAGAATGGCTTCTAGGCAACCCCCGCTTTACAGATCTCTTTGAAGGAGAAATCATTTCCTGGTTGAAGAGATTTCTTCGAACTTTGGTCACTTCTGAAAGCATTAAGAAAAAAAGAAAGTCAAATATTATCATTAATAAAAGCCACATGTGGGAAAAGAAAGATATCCAAAACAGAGAATCTGCTTGAGGAAGCTATTTTACAGGCTGACTGCTATATTCACATTTACTAATAGGATTTCCTTAAATAGTACACTCACATGGTATATCAAAACTATTTACTTCCCTGATGGCGCAGTGCTTAAGACTTCACGCTCGCAACGCGGGGGGCCTGGGTTCGATCCCCGGCCAGGGAACTAGATCCCACGTGCATGCCGCAACTAAGGAGCCTGCCTGCCACAACTAAAGGAGCCCACGTGCTGCAAATAAGACCTGGTGCAACCAAATAAATAAATAAATATTAAAAAAAAAACTTAAAAAAAAGTTTTTAGAAACTACTTACATTTGTAAATTTAATTTAAACCCAACCTTTCAGGAATACAAGGAAGGCCCACATCACTTAAATTAGAAGTTTTATTCACTGTAAAATGGACATAATCCTTAAGTGAGAGGTTGGATAATGTAAATCATAGTCCTTTTAATATATCCCAGTGTTACGATATTTTTCTCACATTGGAACTTTTTGCTGCTTTGTATTTCAGCGTCAAGCAGAGAAACTGTTCTTTTCAATCCCAGAGATTTCATTTTTCTTCTTTTGAGTATATTACTAATTTGCTGGGATACAGTAGTCCCTCCCTATCTGCAGTTTCACTTTCCACATTTTCAGTTACCCGCAGTCAACTGCAGTCTGAAAATATCAAATGAAAAATCCCAGAAATACATAAGTCATAAGTTTTAAAGTTGTGTGTCTTTCTGAGTAGTGTGATAAAATCTCATGCCATCCTGCTCTGTCCCACCCAAAACATGAATCATTCCTTTGTCCAGCATATCCCACCCGTTAGGCACTTAGTAGCCAGCTGGGTTATCAGATCAACTGTAGCAGTATAGCAGTGCTATATTCAAGTAACCCTTATTTTACTTAAATACTTCTTGTGTCCCAAAGCACAAAAGTAGTGATGCTGGCAACTTGGATATGCTGAAAAGAAGTCATAAAGTGCTTCCTATAAATAAAAAGTTTCTCAACTTAAGGGAAAAAAAAATTGTATGTTAAGGTTGCTACGATCTATGGTAAGAGTGAATTGTCTATCTGTGAAACTGTGAAGGAAAAATTCACGCTAGTTTTGCTGTCACAACTCAAACTGCAAAAATTATGGCTACAACGCACGAAAGTGCTTAGTTAAGATGGAAAAGGCATTAAATTTGTACAAGATATTTTGAGAAAGACCACATTCATGTAACTTTTATTATAGCATATTGTTATAATTGTTCTATTTTATTATGGTATTGTTAATTCTTACCATGCCTAATTTATAAATTAAACTTTATCATAGGTATGTATGTATAGGAAAAAACACAGTATAGGGTTTGGTACTATCTGAAGTTTCAGGTATCTGAGGGTATTGGAACGTAACCCCTGGATAAGGGGTTGGATAAGGGGGTGGATAAGGGGGGAACTACTATATTTTAAATCCTCTTCCTAACTTCAGAGCATGAGAGTTGTAACCATCTAGACTCAAAGTTAGGAAAAATAGCTGAAGAGTCAGGAAATACTTGACAAAGCCAGCAGGCTAGCATTTTAATCTTAATCTTAAGCAAGATGGCCTGGTGGAGGCTACTCAAAAATTCACCAAGAGTAAAAAAATTCTAATTGCAAGTCACTTAAATAAAAACCAAATAAACCAGGATCCACAAACTGGGAGGAGCCTTTTTTACCCATCAATGACATAAACATTAAGGACGCCAATAATGCACACCAAAGTTTCAAAAAAATGTTTCTCTATCTCCATTATAAAAGCCTCTGTTACCTGCCTTAGGCTGTCTATGAAACTGATTTACGGCCTGACAGCCAAATTTGATCTGTTTTCCATTTTTCCCAAATTTTGGAGAAGTTTAATATCTATAGAAAATTTCAACGTAGAATCATGGTGACTTTGGTGGTGGCTCAGTGGATAAGACTCCACGCTCCCAATGCAGGGGGCCCGGGTTTGATCTCTAGTCAGGGAACTAGATCCCACATGCATGTTGCGACTAAGAGTTTGCATGCCACAGCTAAGGAGCCTGTGTGCCGCAACTAAGGAGCTGGCGAGCTGCAACTAAGACCCAGCACAACCAAATAAATAAATATTAAAAAAAACCAAAACCAAAAAAACACACATAGAACTGTCACTAAAATTCACCAACTGTCAACATTTGTTTTCTCCCTCCATCTCTCTCTCTACGTTTGTACAACTGCCCACCCCAGAACGCTGGAGAGTGAGTTGCAGACATCACAACTCTTCAGTTTCCTGTATTTCAGCATGTATCTCCAAAGAACAAGGGCGTATATCTAAACCATCTTCGAATTTCCTCTCATCGTCTCAGTAATATCCGTTATAGCTTTTTACCCTATATTTAAGACCCAAGCAGGGATCATGTAGTGCACTTATGTCACAGTTAAATTCCTTTTATCTAAACCAGCTCCACTGCCTCTTTTCTTTTTCAGCTTTCATGTTAATGGCATTAAAAAAAAATTTTAGGGCTTCCCTGGTGGCACAGTGGTTAAGAATCCACCTGCCAATGCAGGGGACACGAGTTCGAGCCCTGGTCCGGGAAGATCTCACATGCCACGGAGTAACTAAGCCCGTGCGCCACAACTACCAAGCCCACGTGCCTAGAGCCCATGCTCCACAGGAGAAGCCACCACGAGAAGCCCGCGCATTGCAACGAAGAGTAGCCCCCCGCTTGCCACAACTAGAGAAAGCCCACACACAGCAATGAAGACCCAATGCAGCCAAAAATAAACAAACAAAAAATAAATTAATTAAAAAATTTGAGACCAGTTATTTTACAAAATGCAGTATTTTGAGACCATGTGAACATCCTACTCCTCTAGCACACAGTATATGGACATATTTCATAAACCAACAATTACAAAAAACTATAATTTTTAACTATATGCAACTGCTTAAATATATGTAATCAAAATAAAACTGTCACTGAGTATAACAAGGAAACAAAGTATACCTTGTACCGTTTCTTTCACTGGGGGTGGAGGCTGCTGAAGAGTAGGGTGAGAATTCTCCTGAAAGATGAGAAAATCCAATAAGAAAATTTAAATAGGAATTCATTTAAAAGAATAAAAATTCCACAAGAAACCCTTTGATCCTTGCAATTCCACTTGTAGGAATCTGTAACAGAAATAGTTGTAAAATGCACAAAAACAGGGCCTGGAAATATACACAACAAACTGCCATCAGCGATTACTTCTGAAGAATGGATGGTGAAGAGGCACTAACAGTTAACTTTATATAATTTCAACTTTTAAACGATGTTTCTGTATACCTTTTATAACTAAAACATCAGGGAAACCCCATAATATTAGAGGATGGCTATATACTCTTAGGAACGTCTCTGTATAAAACTGCTATTTGGGGACTTCCCTGGTGGTCCAGTGGTTAAGACTCCGTGCTTCCACTGCAGGGAGTGCTGGTTCGATCCCTGGTTGGGGAACTAAGATCCCACATGCCGTGTGGCGGGCAGAAAAAAAAATACCCACCTGCTATTTATTTGCTATTATAGTAGAGGATTCAAGTGCCTAAACTCAAATGGCATCTAAACAGAGAATTGTTTTTAAAGATTTTGTTGCTGTTTTTTTCAATTATGCCACTGCAATCATTAAAGAATAAACAGCCAAATAGGAGCAGAAACTTAACAAATGATATTCTTTTTTAACCAAAATCAAATCCTGATCTCAGTAAATCTGGTCTTAAAGAAGTTAAGTTTCTAGGCCAATCTGAAACAAAAGTTTTCCAAAAGGAGTGCTAGAAAGGACTGCTAATCGTGTAAAATCTAGTGAGAGAGGTGGTCTGATACCTTTTGGACTTCATACTCTCTGAACAAAATCTCCAAGATATCTAAGATTTGCATCTTATTCACTCATATAAGAAAGTGAACACCACTAACTCTTCCAAAGAAACCCCACCTCCAGTACTAAAGCACAGCTATAAATCTCTAGAAACAAACCACTATTGTAATGATTAATGCTTCTAAAGCTAGTTCTCCTAGAATTTTAACTCTTCTCATAATTCATGCAGTTTAAAAGTTTCAATGCATTTTTTTGTCTCTCTCCTTCTCTTAGTAAGACATTAATTCTACTTAGTAAATAGACTCCAGCTGGATTTCTGTTTTTGCAACTAACAAGTCCTAACATCTACTGCCACAGAAAAATAATTACCACCTGGCTTCAGGACTTTTTTTGTTTGCTTTTGTAACTTGTTATTGACGTAAAACATACTTACTGAAAAGTACTTTCTGATACACAAAGTCCTATTATGATTGTACATTATTTTTCAATGGCTTCTTTTGCTTATGTTATTATTTCATGAGTTTTCTTAACTACATTAAAGATTTTGAATTAACTTATTCATTCCTAACTTTTACTATTTTTTTCCCCTTAATATTACCTCTGTCACACTTTTGGGAAAAATGATTAATATTTAAATTTATATTTCTTTATTCCTTAGATTACAGTTGTAGACACATTCATAAAAATACCTAATTTTATTTCTGTATCCTCCAATGCTCATTTCTTAAAAGTAAAGACACTGTGTTTCATTCTTATTTATTGTATGAACTCAGGCCCAAAGTGATACCACTTTCTATCTCCTGGAAATGACTTACATTTTTCGTAGCTCTCTTGGATACTTTGGGAATTTCAATTTGTCGCAGATTTTGTGAAACCTCTGCAATGCTTTTATGTCTTATTGCATTTTTCCTTTTAAAAATAGAAAGAAACAGTCAATATACACTGAATACAGGTTACAGCTAGTTATATCAGAATGGAACTAGAGTTTAAAATAAAACACTTAAATAAAAGTCGGTTATCTTGAGGTTGCCCTGAACTTACAGTAAAACAAGTCAATCCCAGAATTTCTAAAAGTAACAACTATAAATTTAACTAGTTATGAACACTTAGAGCATCATGGAAAATATACAAAGTAAGCTGAAACCCTAAGCTTATCTCATGGAAGGCTCCTAGTTCTTGGAGACCCCATGTGGAGAGTCAAGAGGGGACTGTGACTACACAATACAAGACTATATATTCCCCAGATAACATAAAGAGTGTCAGATGCTCCTTGTTAAGAACTCTAATAATTGGCTTCTGTGATTCAGACATAAGGGCAACTACTAATTCAATAAATTATAGACAAAGACAACTGGACTATGGCTTAAACATACCCTATACCAGAACTGTAACAGTGCAAGTAATTCCTTTAATTCCTTGAGCTCCTACCTTCTCTTCTTAGCTGATCTGGAACGAAGCTCCTCCAGTTGGTCAGATTCAGTGCCACCCGACACTGACCTATGAGCATTTGACGTAAGAGGCACAGAAAGGGGTGATTTGCTCTCCTGTGTCATGGAGTCATCACTGATAAAATCTGTAGGAAGGACACCAGCCAGCTTCTGAGGAATCACAAATCCTAGGCTGTGGTAAAGATGTCCAAGTATCTTTGGGATTGAATCAATATACCTGTGGAATAGATTGATTAAATATGGAACAGTCAGTCACCATTCCACCCTCTCTACTCCCTTCCTCACCCAGCATGAGAAATAGTCCTTACAATGCTACAATTCTGAGACAATACCTATATAAGTTCTTGGTAAAATTATTTTAAATTTAAATTAGAAGTCATCAAACTTACAATTCCAAAATTTCTTCCAGAAACTTTGCTAGGTATGCCGAATCTTCAGTTAAACACACCATGCGCAGCAAATCTGTCACCTGAAGATTTTAGAAAATTACCACATGGCCTCTGCAGGAAGCTGAATGCATCTACAGCACATCCCCAGTGGCACTAAGCAGCATACTTGCCTCCTCCACTACTTGCTCCATTTCACCTATATGTTCATATACTGAAGGGCACTGCCGACACATCTCCAAATGAAGAAATACCTGGAGCTGGCACCTTGAGAGAAAAAAAAAAAGCTTGGTTATATCTGCTTTGAGTGTCACTTAACTGAAATGAAAGTTCCTTCCTTATGCAGAGATCTGTTTACATAAGAAACAACAACCAAAAAGAAGAGCCATTGCTTTCTAAATAGCAATATGGTTATTAGGTAAACAGGTGTTGCAAACTGAACATTAGAACGTTATAGAGAATCAGCTACAAAAGCCTCTTCAAGCAACTGGCAATCTATTTTAAACTGATATATACTCAGCCATTGAAAAGAAAAATGAAATAATTCAATCTGCAGCAATAGGAATGGACCTAGAGATTATCATACTAAGTGAAGTACGTCAGAAAGAAAAACATACATCACTTATATGTGTGGAATCTGAAATATGACACAAATGAACTACCTATGAAACAGAAACAGACTCAGACACAGAAAACAAACTTATGGTTACCAAAGGGCAAAGGGCAAAGGGCGTGGGGGAGGGATAAATTAGCAGTTTGGGACTAGCAGATACAAACTATATTATATATAAAATAGATAAATAACGACATTGTAAAGCAACTATACTCAAAAATTTTTTAAAAAAGATAAATAAGGTCCTAGTGTGCAGCACAGAGAATTATATTCAAGATCCTGTAATAAACCATAATGGAAAAGAATTTTTTAAAAATGAAAAATTAAATTGATACAAGTAAATCTTGGAAGTTCTGTTTTGGAGTAATGGTTTAAAAAAAAAAAAAGGGGGACTTCCCTGTTGGTCCAGTGGAAAAGAATCCGCCTTACAATGCAAGAGACGTGGGTTCAATCCCTGGTCAGGAAACTAAGATCCCACATGCCGCGGGGCAACTAAGCTCACACGCCACAGCTACTGAGCTCGTGCACCTCAACTAGAGAGCCCACGTACTCTGGAACCCGTGTGCCACAACTAGAAGGAAGCCCACGCACCGCAAGGAAGAGCCCGCATGCTGCAACTAAGACCCGATGCAGCCAAAAATTTTAAAAATCATAATAAATAAATCTTTAAGAAAAATTAAAAAGGTAGTTAATTACTCTCTGACTTTATCGTCTTTATCCAGTTTTCCTACATTCTGTCGAAGACTTTTGCTAGTTTTCAAGAGGTTGTTTCTTACTTGATGTAGGCAGTTCATCTGAAAATACAAAATTACATAGGAGAATATTAATATTAATGCTTATCATTATTTCTAATTTCTTCACAGCTGACTAATGCCCTAAAAAGGGAAGTACATCCTCTTTCTTTCATTTGAATGAAAAATAGTGTAATATTCTTTTATATTTTTTAAAAGAACATGTAGAAAAGTATTTGAGAGCAAGTGGGCATGGATACAGCAAGCCTGCCGATTTGAACTTTCATAAAAGGAAGATTCCATAAAGTAGTGATTGAGAAGTCTAAGCAAAATGAATCAACATTTTAAAGAAATGTTCCAGGTGACTCTAAAGTGCAGCCAGGGTTAAGAACCACTGGCTTAATTCATGCAGCTAACATGCAACTCAGATGAGGACAGAGCTTTCACTGGAAGGGAAGTACATGTAATTACTCCCACTTGGCCCATTTCCTTGATTTCTGCCTTCTCAGTGGACTACGTCCATCTTCCAAGACATAGAATTGTGCTCACCCCCTCACTCATCATTTTTGAAATGTGCACTGCATAACAGATATTTTCCAAGACATATGAGCCAGACCCACCAACAAGCAACTAACATTGTTATGACAAACAACAATATCCGGATTCCCTTACTTCTAATTCCTTGGTGCCTTTGGACTTTAGGAATGCTTTAATGTTTGAGATCATGTTCCGAGCACATGAACACAACACGATTTCTCCTGTGGCCACAGTCTTTTGGTAATTTTCATGTATGTAAGATAGTAGCTCCTCCTCAGTTTTAAAATCTGTGGGAAAAAAAAGTCACATTGATCATCAGACCCAGCTGAAGTCACTGTACTGCTTAAGCCAGTGGTTATAAACTGGGAAGTTTTGCTGCCCAGGGGGACATCTGGCTATGTCTGGGTGGCAGTGACTGGTGGGGAGAGGGAGGGTACTACTGGCATCTAATGGGGTGGAGGCCAGGGATGCTGCTAAACATCTTATAGTTCACAGAGGATTACCTGGTCCAAAATGTCAAAAATGCTGAGGTTGAAAAGTTCAGAGATAGTGATTAATTTTAAGGGTTTGCAAATCACGTGTACATGTTATAAATTTAAGGATAACCAGTAATGGAGAAGAAATAAACTATACAAACCTAGCAGAAAGGAAAAAGATGCATAAAGAAAACTTGATTAATCCCATAGCCTGCTATAAAGGAAAAAAACAATTGAAAGCACAAAATAAGACACTAAAATACACCCTAGCTTATCAGTAATCATAATAATTATAAATATTTATTTTACGAATACACTTGCTGGTTAAATAAAAGATAGAAACTGTCAGGTTGGGTTTAAAAAAAAAATTATGCTATTTACAAAAGACATACCCAAAACACATGACAAAGAAACATTGGAAATAAAGGAATAGAGGTATAATCACAAGGAAAACATAAATGATTTTGTATGGACCTAAAAAGAAAGCCTCAAAATATATGATGCAAAAATTGGCAGAACTGCAAGGAAATTTAGACATCTACATGGTGGAAGACTATAATACAATCATCTCAGTTATAGATTCTTTTAAGTAGAAAAAAATTAATAAGGATTTTGAATATTCAAATATTAAGATGAATATGTATGGAACCAAGTACCCCAAAATTAGAGAATACACATTATTTTCAAGTACACATGGAATATTAACAAAACAATCACATATTAGGCCATAGAGTTTCCACAAATATTAAAGATTCAATATCTTACAGAACACATTGTGCACAGTCCAAAAAAATTAAAAGCTAATTACAAAAATAAAACACTCCTTTCTATTACAGATGTCAGAAAATATTTAGATGTATCAATGAAAACAGAATATAGCGAACTTATATAATGCAGCTAAATTTATACCTAAAGGAAAATTTATAGACAAATTATCTTTTTAAAGAAAAGTTCAAAAACCGAATTAGCTAAGGGTCCAACACAAGAAATAACACAAAAGAGTAAATCCAAATAATAAAGAAGGCAACAATAAAGATAAAAACAGAAATGAATTAAGTAGGAAAAAAAGAAATGAGAGAGCAACAAAAACAAAGATGATTCAAGAAAATAAAACAAATTCAAAATACTATTAAGAGATAAGGTTTAAGTTCAATTTTTCCATAAACATATCCAGTTATTCCTGCACCATCTGTTGAAGATTATCCTTGTCCTGTTGAATTGTTGGGGGCACTACTGTCAAATATCAATTTACCACTGTTGTGCAGGTCTATTTCTGGAAAGGATCTAGTCCAGAAATTATGCTAATGCCACACTGTCTTGCATTACTGTTAATTTTGCTCTCCCATCTGCATTCTGGTATACCATACTAGCTCATCGAAGATGTGCTATCTCACTCAAACTGATTATCATCTATGATCCAGTATTCCACAAGAAAAAAAAAATGTTTAAAGAAGCAGAAAACTTTCATTCCAGAATTTTCAAAAGGACTCAAAGGTGACATCAGGTAATTATCGCCCAAAGTTCATAAGCCATTGTCACAATCACCCCACAGTACTGGCACTGTCAGTGTGAGCTAAGAATGTACCCTGAGAATGAGAAACATACTGTAATTCAATCCATTTTTAAATAAGAAAAAAGAATAAATAGGAAAATAAAAGCTACTGGACTAAATTCTTCTGCCTGACTTTGAAAGACCTCAATAATCTAACCCTAGATTATTCACGAACCTTTTCCCTTCTCTTCATTCACAAATGTATAAAACTTCTTTAACCACTTAAAGGGCCAAGACCCAGCCCTTCTTTGTGACTATGCTTATGCTAATCCTCCATCTAGCACACACTTCTTTTACCTTTCTGCCTTCTAAACTCTGCTCATTCTTCAAAGTCTAACCTGGGCTCCACTGGCTCCGTAAAAGCCTTCTCAGCCTGTTCTGCTCAAGACTGGACTTTCCCTTTCTTGACTCCTAGTATGTCTTTACTTCCAAAATGAACAAGTATTTTCTGTTACAGTCTCTTGGCTCTCTTACGTATTCATTTTACCAATTCGTTGTGTATATGTATGTGTATATATATATATATATGTTCATTATTATTCTTTGTAGCTGGATCATAAATCTAAGGCTATCTTATTTACTGTACTCCCCATAACACACTTGTGGACATACAGTAGATAGCCAATAAATGTTCATTAAGCGAGGGATATGATTAAAACTTAAAAATATGAGAGTACAGAAGAGTAAACATGAATTTAGATACCAAAATGCAATGGAACTGAGGAATACCTTTAGGTTTAGAACTTCTTAGTGTTCTTCCTTTGTTTCCCAAGTTATCTGCTGTTCTTCCATTGGCTATCTTTTGGATCCCTTTCTCCCCAGCTGTGTCTGGACTGCCATCTGGATGTAACTTCTGAGCCTTTACATTCAGTCTTGCAACATTCAACATCTTTAAGGAACGGCACATGGTATTCATCTTCTGCCTCACTGGAGTACGAGGGACACCTCCTACCAAAACGACATCGTGGGAAGGAAAGTAAAATAACTTTTACTTCTGTGGAAACAAGAACTACTTTAATTCAGATGAAATATTCTGTGAAGGAGTATTGAAATGAAGTATATCCATTCAGAATGATCTGAATTAGGTAGTTCTTGCATCTCTTTCTACCTACAACACAGGGTAGAAAAGAGCTCTTTTTTAAACTGAAGTTTAGGAACTAAATATCTCAAGGTGGTTAGATGATTTTTACATCTAATGCCAAACAGACAACAGACAAATGCCGAACTGACTCATTTTGGTGTTACCCAGTAGTCACAGAGTTGTGATGAAACTCTTTTGAAAGGCAATTAAGCAGTCTGCATCCAGAGCTCCCTTTTCCATGAATAACTTGTTCATGGAAACTTATACTAAGGAAATCACTCAAAGGTAAATCATATGCATGATGTACACTATAGTATTATTTATAATGGTAAAAACTGAAAACAATCTACATGTTCAACAACATAAGAAATTTGCAAATTTTGTTAAGCAATGAGGTAACTAAAAAAGCAAAGTAGTAGATAAACAAGTAATTATAAGCAGCACACAAAGTTGTATTTAAATTTCTATTATAACTAAAAACAAAAATGGTTTAATTCATTAAGAAGGTAGAAAAAAAAGAAGGTAGGATTGTGGGAGATTTTTAAAGTCACTACTGTACTAATATAATTACTTTAAAATATGAAATATAAGAACGTGTCCTTCTTTATTCAGTTACCATTTCAACTTCATTTTAAGGAATATCAATCTTTTAAAACACACTGTCAAAAAAGACTGTAAGAAACAGCCTTTCTATGTGCTTACGCTTCTTTTTGCTGTCTTCTTGATTGGACACAGTATATTCTTCACGAGACTTTCTCTGGTAGAGCTCAGAGAGGCAACGTGTCAATTCACTTTCAGTTTTGGAAGGCTCTTCCTTATTAGATGACGCAGCCTGTAGTAACCTGTGAATAAGTCAAGATGTCTAGTACAAAGTTGAAATTCTGATTTTCCAAAATGCTTTAAAAACAGCAACAACAATATTCATTATCCTTTTAAAAGCTAATCAAAAGATGTCTCCACAAGATGCCTTCACAAGTATTTTTTCTCAGGAGGGAAAATGTCCCTCTTCTCATTTATGATTTGTACAAATTCAGGGGCAGAAGCTACCTGTTCACAAAACCATTAATGTATTATTACATACAGTATTGACTTTTATTAATAAGATTCTTCATGTCCTAGGGTACATGTCTAATTATGCTAACTATTTCACTCACTTCTGGGCTTCCACAATTTTTACCCAGTTTCCATATATTAAAGTACAAGATGATGTAATACAGTGTAGTGAGTATCAGAATAACTTTTGAATAATTATTTCACACTCTAGTAAACTAATTTGGGATTGATGAGCAGGGAAAGAAATAGGGCAGGGGAGATGATTAGTTATTAACTGCTTTCCCGCCTACAGCTAAATATCAGTCACTAAGGAAATAATGAAAATAGCACAACTTTCAAAATGTATTATTTCTATTTCATTATCTTCCATTATCTGATATCATCTGACTTAAAAGTAGGAGAAAGTTATGGTGCCATTAGTTGAATTAGTTCATACCAGCAGCAGGTCTGAAGCAGCCTAATTCTCCTAAGTGTGCTGGTATTTCCTTGAGCAGTGAGGGTTGCTTTTTCCCCCCCGTTAATTTACTGTATCTGCTTCAGATTTTTTTTTAAATAAAATTAAGCATTCATGGACACAGAGAAAGCCTCACCCAATTTCTTCCCATCCCTTCCTCCCAGAGGTATTCCTAGATTCGTGTGTACCTTATTTACAGAGACATATATATGTAACAAAACGAACAAACTGCTGTTTCATATGTTGTAAATCTTATGAAAATGGTATCATACAACACCATCCTTTGGCAATTTTGTTTGCACTCAACATATTTTTCACGTGTTGCTCTGGTTTATTCAGTTTTACTAATCTACGTATAATATTCTATTGTATAACTATACTGTAATTTATTTATCCATTTCCCTGCTGAGAGTCTGCTAGTCCTTTCCACTGGAAATGAATATTCTAGCACAGCTCTCCTTGTGTTTGTGCAAAAATTTCTTCAGTGCAGACACCTAAAAGTAGAATTGCTGAGTGTCAGAGTATGTGAAGTTTCTGTTTTACTAGGAACATTGTTCTCTAAAATGGTTGTAACCATTTCACACTTCTACCATCTAAAATGTGCTCATTTCCCCACATGCTAATTTTTCACAATCTAATAGTTATAAAATAGAATCTGGTGGGTTTTTCCATGTTGTGGTTTTAATTTCCATTTGCCTATGCTGAGTATCTTTCCAAATTACTGCTCTGTTGGATTTCTTCATATGAACTGCTTGTTCACAATTTTTTTTTAATTTATTTTATTTATTTATTTTTGGCTGCATTGAGTCTTTGTTGCTGAGCATGGGCTTCCTCTAGTTGCGGCAAGCGGGGGCTACTCTTCATTGCGGTGCGCAGGCTTCTCATTGCGGTGGCTTCTCTTGTTGCAGAGCATGGGCTCTACGTGCACGGGCTTCAGTAGTTGTGGCGTGTGGGCTCAGTAGTTGTGGCTTGTGGGCTCTAGAGCGCAGGCTCAGCAGTTATGGCACATGGGCTTAGGTGCTCTGCAGCATGTAGGGATTGAACCCGCGTCCCCTGCATTGGCAGGTGGATTCTTAACCACTGTGCCTCCAGGGAAACCCTGCTTGTTCACATTCTTTGCCCAAGTTTCTATTGGATTTCTTATATTTAGGAGATCTGTACTAATTTGGATACTAATGCTTTGCTGGTTATATGGATTACAGCTACCCGAGTCTATGACTAGTCTTCATCATATAAACATTTTAAAATTCATTATAGTCATATATGTTCCTTCATGCTTTGAATTTTTTAGGTCTTATTTGAGAAATCCACCCTTAGCCTAATCTTCTTCTCTAGTGTTTCTCCTTCTTACAATTTTAAAGTGTTTACTTTTCATGTTTGGTTTTTCAGTTTATTTGGAATTTATCATTATGTATGCTGTGAAGTAGAAATCTAATTTTTTATCTTTTTTGTTCTGGATAGCCAATCATCAACACCACCATTTACTGAATAGTCAATTCTTTCCCTGCTGCTTCTACTCCACTGGTCTATCTGTTGATCCTTGCACCGATACCACACTATGTTATTTACTACAGCTTTATGGTAAATTTTGCTATCTCATATGAGAAGGTGTACCTGTTATGCTCTTAGTCTTTTGGAGCTGTACCATGTCCATGAATCAGAAGACTCATTATTATAAGATGTCAATTCTTCCCAAATGGACCTATAAGCTCAATACACACTCAATCAAAAATCCTAGCGGGCTTTTTTTGGGTGTGTGGAAACAGGCTGATTCTAAAATTTACATGGAAATGCAAAGGGTCCAAAATAGCCAAAGCAATTCTGAGAAAAAAAAAGAACAAAGTTGAGAGGACACAGACTACCTGATTTCAGTACTCAAGATAATGTGTTATTAACATAATTTCTGGACTAGACTCTTTCCAGAAATAGACCTGCACGTTGGTGGTCAACTGATTTTGACAAAGGTGCCACAGTGATTGAGAAAAAGATTGTCTTAACAAATGGAGTTGGAACAACTGGGTATCTTTATGGAAAAAAATAAACCTCAACTTCTTAATATTTTGAATTTCTGCCATATCTTTTACATTTCCAATATTATTTATGACTGCTCATACAAGTAGCTCAATCTTGCTATAGATTATTTTACTTGGCTTCTCAAAGAATCATCTTTTGTTTCTCTTGACTTCTATTTATTATTTTTAATATTGCCTTCTTTTTTTAATTTTTGGGTTTACTCTCTTGTATTAAGTGTGTCAGTCTCAGCTAATTGGTTTTTAATTTTTCTCTTCAAAAGATACTTTAAATTTTCCTTTAAGTATAAATTTAACTGCATTATTCAAGTTTGCTATTTTCCTTTTTTATTGAGATTTAATACTAAATATTTTCTGACATCTATGAGTGTATTTTGTTTTCGTAATTAACTTTTTCTAAATTTTTAGTTCTGATAAAATACACAACATAAATTTATCATCTTAATCACTCTTAAGTACATAGTTCAGTGATATTAAGTATATTCATAATACCATCATCTCCATCCATCTCCAGGATTCATCTTGTAAAACTGAAACTCTAGGGGCCTCCCTGGTGGCACAGTGGTTGAGAGTCCGCCTGCCAATGCAGGGGACACGGGTTCGTGCCCCGGTCCAGGAAGATCCCACATGCCACGGAGTGGCTAGGCCCGTGAGCCATGGCCACTGAGCCTGCGCATCTGGAGCCTGTGCTCGCGACAGGAGAGGCCCCAACAGTGAGAGGTCCGCGTACCGCAAAAATAAAAAAAAAAACAAACCCTGAAACTCTATACCCATTAAACAATATTCTCCATTTGTAATTAGTTTTTAATATTATTGGACTGTACTCAGAAAGGGTGGTCTGTTAAAAACAACAACAAACTCACATGCAGATAACTGAGAGCTGACTTCAATAATCAATACCCAGAGAAAAAAATAAGTTTTACCAAAATGACTCCATCAAATTTGAACTGGCACCACTAAAGTTAGAGCAAGGAAACCACTTCTCCACAACAGAGGAATTCCAGGGAGCTGTGCGGCCAAGCTCCTGCTGGGCCCATTCTGGAGTAGGCGGAGCTACAGAAACAAAGAAGCAGAGATGGAAGAGGAAAAGAGGCATTAGAAGCAAAGCAGAGAATTCCAAGCACTTGCTCCTCCCTTGGACTGACTGCATTCTTCTAAAGGACATCATTAACAATGTTCCTTCAGCTGCACCCCCAATCCCAACAGGCCTATGTTGTCTATGAAAAATGCGCAAACACAGGCTTCCTGAATGTTCCTCAAACACACCAGACACACAAACCTTGGCACTTACTGTTGCTTCTACAATGTTCTCTCCCTATCACTTCCTTCAAAGCCTTTGCTCAGATATCACTTTTTTAACAAGGCCTGTTTAAAATTACAACCCTCCTATTCTTTTTTCTCTGCTTTATAACTATAGCACTTAACTCTTTCAAACATACTATATAATTTCCTTATTTAACTTATTGTCTTGTCTCCCCTGACTAGATAAGTTTCTTAACAACAGAGACCTTTGTCTATTTTCTTCTCTAATGTACTCCCAGCCCCTGGAACAGAGCCTGACATACAGCAGGCACTCAATAAATCTATTGAGTAAATGTGAATGGAAGAACTATCAAATTGATTATATCTATCTAGCATAAATAAGGTTTGTATCATATCAGTAACAGTGCAAAAAGTGGAAGACAGAATCATAACAGTTTTACATGTAGTCTTTATTAAACATATTAAAAAATACCCTCGATTTCAAAATGGTTTCACAGAGCCTTTGGCCTCCTCAGAATTGCTTCAGGATTTCTATAAATAATGATTTAAAGTGCCAGAAATATTGTAGACTACTTTTATCTGTTTTATAACAGATATTGGGCTCTACTAAGAGCACATTGAAAAAAAGTTATGTTGCTAGAAAAGATGGTAAACCACTAACCTAGAGTATGGTAGTTATTGCTTCAGAAGCTTACCTGAGGTAGCAGGATCTTCAAGTGAATTGTGAATCTGATTCAATACACCATCCACAACCTCAGAAAAAAGGGAAGCTGAATCCTGGGGGCTCTCTGCCACAACTGTTTGGAGAAAATGTCTTTGAAATTCAGTCTCCTTGGTGTGGAACACAGTGAGAATTGTAGCACTGGCAGAGAAGGGGGAAATAACTCCAGTGATGGGGGGCCAGCCTTCACCAGGGTCCACACTGGTAACCTACATAAAAAGATCTAATTAGTTGGGAATATTGTTGACATATGTCTAAAAAGGCATGTAGTTTAGTAAAAGACAGAATGATAGTTTCACCCAATGATTAATATAAAAGAGAAAACTGGAAAAGACAGACTTCACGGATATTAGTGCTAGCATTGAATTTACTGATCATCTAATCCTAATCCCTCAATTTACAGATAAGAAAAGCCTAAGGTTATTAGGAATATTTACTAAGCACTTATTATGTACTTATTATAACTCAATGGATTCTCATAACCACTCTGAAGTAAAAATGATTATTATCAGAACTTCCCTGACGGTTCAGTGGTTAAGACTCTGTGCTTCCACTGCAGGGAGCACGGGTTCCATCCCTAGTTGAGGAACTAAGATCCTGCATGCCATGAGGCACAGCAAAAAAAAAGAGATTATTTTCCCCATTTTATAGAGGAGGAATTGAGGTTGAGGAATAAGCAACCTGTTTGTCACCCAGTTAATAAGAGGCAGAAGCCAAGAGTGTATGAATTTGAAACCCATGCTCTTAACCAAGAATCAATTCTACCACTTAAGGGGATTTATTCAGATCACATGGTGGGCAGCAGAGCTGTGATCTAATCCAGGTCACCTGACGCCCTGACTCCAGTGCTCTGTCAGAGCACACAACTCTTAGAATAACAACTGTCCAAATGACTACCCAGTTTTTCTCTGGAATGTTTTACAGTGGAATCCAGAAGATAAAAGCTTTCTGAGCTTACAAAAGCAAAAGGCAAAGTAAGGTAAGGAATTACTGGTAGTTAAAAAATTAGCATCACCTTTATATCAAATCTGGGTATGTATGTATTCCTTTTCAGAAGATATTACTAAATTTATATCAAATCTGGGTATGTATGTATTCCTTTTCAGAAGACATTACTAAATTTGTATAACTACTGGACACTAGTATATCTAATTTTACAATGTAGAGTTTTTTTAAAAATGAAATATATTTATTACGTAAAAGTAATAAATACACAATGCAACATTTAAAAAATGAGAAACCACCCATCACTTCACTGCCCTAATATAATCATTCCATTTGGCTCACTGCCTCTTCCCTATGTGAATATAATTTGGTTTAATTGGATTCAAGGTACATGCAATTTTTATAAGCTGTTTCTTCACTAATGAGCATTGTCACGATGCTATAAGACTTGCAAAAATATCATCTGTTTCACTGAGACTGTATTATGTAGGGCACTCCTTGGCATTTCATAAATGCACTTATTTCACTTTACCAGTGTGTTATTAGACCAGAATAACTTGCCACGTGGAAGATACCTACCAGATGTAATTCTTCAGCAGTCAGCCTGTTTACCAGCTGCTGAAATAACATCCTTTGAGTTGATTTGTTATCCTCTGGACTTTGTAGCATCCAGCTATCAGTGCCCAAAGTGCAGCTTGTTGGGAGGGACCACTGGGTCACTGTGCCTTTTAGAAAAATTCTGACTGGTTTCTGAAAATGTCTCTGATGTATGGCCAAGGGCTCTAGAGTAACTGTCCATGTTTCTTGATCTTGAATCTCTTTGCCTGTTAGAAATAAAGAATATTGAAATTCTAATATAAGAAGTAGCTCCTAATAAG
This sequence comes from Stenella coeruleoalba, assembly GCF_951394435.1. Taxonomy (NCBI): domain Eukaryota; kingdom Metazoa; phylum Chordata; class Mammalia; order Artiodactyla; family Delphinidae; genus Stenella; species Stenella coeruleoalba. Next base: position 110,646,692 of record NC_137147.1, read on the forward strand.
AGATTTAATAGTAAGAAAAAAAATTAGATTGCCAGCCGAGGTACTAGTATTGTCACTTAGTTCACCCTTCAACCCTCATTCTACTGCTATCATAGTTAAGTTCATTCAGTTTTATAGGAAAAGCTGTATTTGACTGGAATTACAATGGTGTGACTTGATATCAGAACTTCTCAATTATGACTTAGAAATAAGTATTCAAGCAGTACAAACACACACAAAAGCCACTGCTTCTTAAATCCATAAAATACAGTGCATCCTATCTTACGAGTTTAAATTCTAAAGACCATGTAAGACAAAACTGCTTTCCATGAAGAGAGATGAGGTTCCCTTAACATCTTTCTTTCACTACCAAGCAGTGTTTCCCAGCTTTAGTAAAATCCTGGCTGAAAGTTTCAAAACTACTCTTGAAATTTCCTTAAATTGTCCATAGTGTATAATATAGTTTTATGTACATATCTCTATATGGTATTATTTATGTGACTACATAATGATTCAGAAATTAGATTCACTATATAGCAAATCATATGATAAAGCAAATTTATGAAGATTCCGACATGCTGGCTCTTCCTGGTACCAGGCACCATTTTCTGCTTCAATTGACTAATTTGTTATTTCTTCTCTGAGTCAATCACTGATTTTCTATGATCTTCAATTTATCAATCTCTTTTATGAAGCAGTGAAACCTTACTACCCATTTGCTTGGGCACCTGAACAATATTATCCTTCTTTGCAAAAAGTTGGGAAACTCTTTAAAAGCATTCACTTGTCCTTTTTACATGGGCTTACAGTTGTACCAAACTTTAGTCCTTTCCTGTGGTATCTCTGATTTTGCTTAGATATCTTTCAATGACAAGCGTTAATGGAATGCCTAGGCTGCTGGAAATTCTAAATTCTAAAGAATTCATGGGCCTGACTTGCAGAAATGAATGAAACCCAGACCAACCACCCCATCACCACTCCTCCCCCGCCCCGGCCCCAAGTATTATTTGCTTACCTTCAACAGGGAAAAATAATGTTCCTTCCACCCGTGGAAATGAGGCTTCATACTCAGGAGAATTATAGAGCAAACAGTTTAAAGTGGAATCAGTTGGCAGAGTTGAAATCCATGAAGAGAGGTGAGGTTCCCTTGACAGCTTTCTTTCACTACCAAGCAGTGTTTCCCCAGCTTTAGTAAAATCCTGGCTGAAAGTTTCAAATGGCAAGACAGTGCCTCCTACATGGTGGAGCAGTTCACATACTGTCCAGTACCCAAGGTGGTCCGGAGATTCCCACAACTAAAATAAAAATTACAAAGAATCTTGGGTTATTGTAAGTTAGGCATTCATAAAGCTAAGGGAAATCAGGAGAAAGTAAAGTTGATATGTACATTAAAGGATCAAATTACACAATTAATGTATTTGTTGAACCAAACACAAATAATGGCCAGCATCCCATTACTTGCATAACTGCTATATAATATGCCTTGAATAACTGCTATATAATATGCCTTCAAGAAAGCACCTATTTAGTGAAAATAGCACTTCAATTCTATCTTCTGTCAAGGAACAGAAGTGATGCAACTCACGAGGGATAAATCATAAAACGTTAGAAGGAATGCAAAGTCATTACACATTAATAAAAAAAAATCGTCCTCCACAACACAACAGCGGCCAAGTGTCACAGGAGAGAGGCAGGAGCACCTCCCTTAGAAGGTGATCACCAGAGACTCACCCACCCTGCCCACACCCACGGGTCTGTGTGGAGACCAAACAGGTCTTCTCAGTTCTATCTTCAGTGTTTTCACTAAACTCTGGACTCTTACTGAAGCTTACAGAGTCTGTGCTCTGCCTCCAATCTTTCCTTTGTTTTAAGAAGTATTCTTCGAAACTACATATCCAATCATGCTACTTCTGTAAAAACTCTGAAGGGCTTCCCACTGCCCTACAGTATAGCCATAAAGCCCTTTACAACCCAGCTCTAAACAATATTTCCAAACACATTATCCTTCCCTCACCCATCCCTACCTTCCAGGCACACCGAACCATTTGCTGTTTCCTGAACATGCCACATTTTACAATGCTTCCATGTTTTTGCTAGTTCTGTTTGCTGTGTATTCCCCTTCCATCTTCACCAACTGGATGCTTATTATACTTCATTACCTAGCTCAAACCCTGCTGTCTCTGTAAAAGCCATTCCTCACTCCTTCACACATAGCTGACTCTTCATCCAACCTTCTTTCAGCAAACTTTTATTGAGCAACCTTTATGTGCCATTGAGATAGGCTGGGACATGGGACCCTTTATTGGAGTGCTTGCACCTGAACAAACGAATACAAAGAAACTATAAGGGACTAAAAATAACTGCATGCAGTCAGGGCAATTATGAACAATAGGATACAAAAAGGCCACAAATCAACTGCCATTTCTGAGGTGCTGAGAGGTGCAAAGAAACTATAAGGGACTAAAAATAACTGCATGCAGTCAGGGCAATTATGAACAATAGGATACAAAAAGGCCACAAATCAACTGCCATTTCTGAGGTGCTGAGAGCAAAAGCAGGGTACTGAGCATGATCCCTGCACACAGCACCAAGGGGGTGCACAGATCACCTAAGCTACGCCTCCTGCCCAGCCCACCAATCTGCTCCTACTACACCCCCATTTAAGGAATCAGGCCCCTGCCCTTCTCTGGGGAGTAGGAAGGGCCCCTGTTTCTTGTTCTTACTCCCTTGTGCAGCACGAGTCCCAGTAAAGCCTTGCCTGAATTTCTCATCTGGCCTCTTATCAATTTCTATTGATTAAAGAGTCCAAGGACTCAGGATGATAATACCATGAACTAGCAAGACATAGTCCCTGTCTTCTATGATCTTAAAGTCAAGGGTGGGGTGAGTAAAAAAGCAATAGCACGAAATATTTGGCTCAGAATCACAATGTACCATGACAATATGCAGGTACTATGGGAACATAAAGGCGCACCTACCCTAGAATACATTGATCGTGCTGCTTTGCCTACTCCACAGGTGAGTTGACAACTGTGAACCACAAATTGCTATGTGAATGTGAAAAATTAGAACTAGAAGGGTCTTCTAGGTCCTCTCCAATCTTTCTATTATATTGAAGTTCAAAGGGTGCCCAAGTTCACAGCAAGGCAATGATAGTCCAGTCTAAGAACCCACGACTCTCTTGGGTAGTGCTTTTAAAATGAGGATGGTGATCCTGATGAACTTGGATGGACCCTATGATGAATCAACTGAATGGTTTAAGATCGGTGTTAAAGAAAAAAACCAGGAAAGAAAATATCAGAGCACAACAGAAACTATCACATGTAGTGAAGATAAGTAATGTACTGCCAAACTTTTGTTTTGGTTATGCCTATCAGTTTGGAAAATGCTGTGATAGATTAATCAATTAGTATTTGATGTTACCACCCATATATCCACACCTGTGCTCACTGCCAAGGGGGAGAATGGTAAGCCAGTTCAACTATCATAGATCCTGATTAGGATTTTCTGCCAAAGGGAAACAAAAAAATTGTTGAAATTATTTCAGTCAGAGGACCAGCCAGGAAAAAAAAACTGCTTGGCAAATGAAAAGTAAAACTTTAAAAGGAGTTGAAAAGGACATAAGCTTTGATTAAAAATATATGAACATGATAAAAAAAAAACCCACAACCAGTATATAGATTATGGCTACATTTTTCTTTTTTATGTACATTATGGGCTAAGTAACAGACAAGTCCTAGTGGTAGTTTCAAATTTAGGGATTTATAAACATCCACAAGACTATAAGCTCCAAGACAGCAGGGACCACATCCATCTGGCTCACTAATGGTGCACCCAGTACTCAGCATACCTCGCAGTTTGTTCAACAACAGGTATCTGTTGAGTAAATCAGGGTTAGCATAAAGTGGAAAATGTGAGAGAGGTCTCTTATGCTCCCTTCTATCCTATATCTTTGCAAGAGTTATGTGTGCTTGGATTCCCTCCTCCCTGAGTCTGTTTCTCCCAGTTTTACTTCCCAGACTGTAAGCTCCACATGGCAGACCCTGGAATTTCTCTTCTCTTCTCTCTACCTCATAGTGAGAGCTCCCCAAGGACAGAACCTAAGTCTCCCTTTTGCCTCCACAGTGCAGCTAGGCAGAGGCTTTTGAACAGGAAAAGACAGATCTACACCAGAACAAAAATTCCAGAAAAGCTTAAGATTATCTGATGGGCTTTTTCTTATGGGAAACAACATAATAGATGTAAGAAGCCTCAGAGAAGACCCATCTCCACAGATGATGGGATGTGTGAACTGGAAGAATCTTTAAAAAGATCCTGTCAACCTACTTATTTTAATGCCATTCAGAAAAGAAAAAAAGAATCTCCAAGCCCAATCTGCTAAGACTTATTTCTAGCCAATATTTGATAAAATACAATTCCAGCATAAAGTCTTTGATGTGATTTAATATCAACTATCCCAAATCAAGCCCTTATGTGTTGTGTCCAACACCTGATTTGCTGCCTTAAACAAACTAAGTTTTAGGATTCCATTTTCTCCGTCAATGTTTACCATTCCCTTAAACACTTTTGCCTTTTCCTTTTCTTTTGACCAGCCACTGCTGCCTTACATTGCATTTGCTAAGTCTTCCTTGGGCTTTGCATGTGAAAGCAATTTGGAAATTTTAACCCACTATATCACTACTTGTGTTAAGTATCTGCTCATTTCCCATTTGCAACCTTGCAATTTAACCCACCCCTACTTTAGTGACATATGTTTCCAACAGATGCAATCACATCTTTCACCTGGTTAAGCCACTTTCCCAACTATTAGAACAAAATCCGAATTTATTACCTTGGCCCTACAGATATGCCTCTGCTACCTTCTAACTTCCTCTCCTACTGTGCTTGTCCTTGCCTACTAGTTTTCAGCATTCCTTGCCTTTTTGTTTCTGAAACAAACTAGGCTCATTTCCAGCTCAAATCTTTACACTGGCTCTTCTCTTTGCCTGGAAAGTTCTTGCCCAACCTTCACTATCCTCCTCCTTCACCATTCAGTTCTCTGTTCAAAAAGGCCTTCCCTGACTACGACCCTATTTACAACTGTCTCCTGCTTCCACTTCCTCTGCCCCACTGTCAGCCCCTTACTCAGCTTTATTTTCTTGAGAGCATTATTTGAAATCCTATCACTTGTTTATCTGTTTAATCTGTTAACCATACCTGTCTAATATATCTTCCCCCAGAAGGTAAACTCCACTTTGCTGACCACCGCATCCCCAGCAGCTAAAACAATGTAGTCGGTACTCAATGTAGTGGCTCCTCAAATGAAGTTATTTATTGACAAAGTGAAGTGACAGAAAGAAAATGATGGAGGTAGAAATTTATACTTATCACTGGAGCAGGAGCTCCACTGCCTCAACGAAAGTCCAAATTAGCCATTTAGGACTGTAAGTACATAAGAATTTGTTCATTTGGTCAACAAATATTTTCTGAACACCTATAACAAGCAACAACACATCTGCAGGAGATACAGAGATGTGTGTGCCTGCCTCTTAGGTTATTTCTAGGCTAGATGGAAGGTGAGGGACTGCACGACTGCAACATATAATGGAGAAAGGGTAAGTGCCACAAAAGTGTTTGGAAATTCAGAAGTTGAGATTGAGTAGTTGCCATGGGGGCAAAGGCCCTAAAGAATGAGTGTGATTTAAACTGGCACAGAAGAGAGAGCAGTGGCGTTTCACTGCTAAGACAAAACAAGCCGTCAAGGCCTGTTGGCCAATTAAACTGTTTCAACAGTATGGAATAAGGGTCGTGTGTAGGAAAGATTAAGTCTGGGAAGACAGATAGGGCCCAAATTGTGAAGGACCTCAAACGCGTTTACTCAGGTACCGAGGACCTACCTATCCCGTTGTGATGAATGTCCCTCTTTGTGACCCCAGAACTTTCCTTCTGAAGGGACACCTGTTGGTCATGTTAGTCTCATTCTGGGTCCACGGGCTGCTCTGCAGATGCTGTCAAGTTCTGGTTCATCAGCACCAGCACCACGTACTAAAATCTGAGTTCGCTGTGTAATCTTACCTTAGGCCACTCGGTGGTATCCACCCAGTACAAGGTGATTTTTCGGGTTATCATGACTTCCTGGACTCTCTTGGGCAGCAACTTGTCCATCACCTGCTTAGGAGTAGGCGGCAGGCGCTGGGCCTGGGCCTCGCACCCGGACACGAACTGCAGCAGCTCCCTCTGCGAATGCGGACAGGGGGCTAGGAGGAAGACGGCGTTCACAAAGCCGCCGAGCGCAGACTGGGCCTCCTTGGCCTCGCCCTCCACGTCCAGCAGTCTCCTCCCGCTGCTACGCAGAATCGGCTTCGTGGGCGATGTGATCTCGGGCCGGTCCCACTGATAGTCTAGCAGCGTCTCCATAAGGGCACTGTGCGTGTGGGTGGCCCTGGGAGCCGGGCCCGGCAAGTGGGCGCCGTGGGCGCCATCCCCGAGCCTGGCCTCCAGCTCCTCCTCAAAGTCCTCCCAGGAGCGGACCCCCAGCTCGCGGAAGTCAGACACGCGGGAAGGCCGGCTCCGCGCACCCTGAGAGTCAAAGAACCTGAAGGCCCAGCGGACCCTGGCCAGGCCGAACTTGCAACTCAGGTAGGTGAGGAGGCGCAGGGCGACCCGCCGGACTGGGCTCTCAACAGCGGCGCCTCCCGCGGTGTCCAGCAGCAGCATTACGTTGTGACAGCAGGCCATGTCGGCCGCGCAGCCGCCTCAGGGTTAGAGCCGGGGCCGGCGCCGCTCTCTCCTAGACCCTCGCTTCAAAGAACCAGCGCCATTCTCCGCTTCTCTCAGGAACCCTGGTCGAAAGCCTCCCGCGCTCTCCAAGGGCTGCTGGCATTGGCGGAGCTAACCCCCAAGGTCAGCTCCCATTGGTCGCTTGCCTTACGTAAGGGACGTGAGCAACTTTCATCCTTGGCTCTGATTGGAAGGGTGATGGAGAAGAGCCCTGCTTGATTGGTGGACTGCGGGACGGCGGGCGGGACGCTGTGTTCCGAGAGAAACTTAACGTTCATTGGCCTGGGCCTTCGTTTTAAAATTTAAAGAGGCGGTGCTGGAGGCCTGTGGCTTTAAGTTTCTCTTTTACGAAGGAGGACTGGGGCCGTGCGATGGTACGGGGAGAGGTTTACTAAGATCTGAAAATAGTAGGGGAAGAGAATTTGGGATGGTTTGAATCGAACTGGTTTAAAGCCACCCTAGACTTTCTATGGAGCGGGATCTGATGGGGAAGACTTAAATTTTCTGTAATTTAAGAAAAAAATATTAAAAATTAAAAGTTCACTTCCTTTGCCCTAGTAATTTCTAAGCGTTTCTCTTGAAGAAGGTAATCGAAGATCAGGATAAAAGTTTAATTTGAGAAAAAAAGGAAACAGCTTGGGAATGATTAAATAAGGCATGGTGCACCCCCAAGGGGAACATCGTGCAGCTTTTTAAAGTAATGTTTTTATATGTAATGTTAGATGGAAAAAACTGCAAAACCGCACATGCAATGAGATCCCCAAATTTTCTATCTGCCTATGTGTATATTTTTAAACTGTTAAGATAATACTGTGTACTGAAAGTTGTTTTTAATTGTATCTGGGTAACGAGATGGTGATTTTTAAAAGTTTTTTTTTCTTTTAATTTTCTAAAGTTCTATATTTTTATTTTACTTTTACATTCGAGGAGGGGGGGAATATTCTTAATGAAAAGGATCTTTTTGTTGCAAATAGAAGAATCCTCAATTGTAGAGAAGGTTGTGACTCTAGATGGGAGAAATCCCTATTATTGGTTCTAACAGCAGAGGAGAATTTAAACTCTCTCTAGCTAGGACTGGCCTACCTTTAAATATCCTTCCAATCCTGAGATTCTCTGAACCAGTTGTTTCAAGAAAGACCACCAATGATACTTCGTAGATTGTCAATTTATTTTATTCATGGACTTTTCCTGATCCACCGACTGTCATTTTAGAGTCACAAACATTTTTTAGTCTTAATGTGTCAGGTGCTTACTAAAACTATACACACCCATTGTGTTGTTCATCATTCAACAAATAGTCATTACAGGGAACAAAAGAGCTAACTATACTTCCTCTGGGAAGCTTACATTCCAATAAGGGGAGCCAAACAAATAAGTAAAAGATATAATATGTTAGGTGGTGATAAAATCTTTGGAGAAGAATTAAGTGGAAAAAAGAATATGAAGTAGGTAGGAGTATGCAGGATAGGGAGAGAGGCACCGTGGACAGTTGGGAGAAGAGGGTTTCAGGAAGAGGGAACAGCAAATGCAAAGGCCCTGGGACAGGATTTTGCTCCCTATTCGCCAAAGTAAACTTCTAAAGAGTTATTAAACTCATGCTTTTATAAATAGAGGAAACTGAACCTCAGAGCAATTGAAGAATCTCTGCCATGATTTTATACACAGCAGAACCACAAATGGAATCAAATTCAGATTCCCAAAAGCAGGTTCCCAGGGTGCAATGCTTGCAACCTAGATTGAAAAACCAGCTTCATAAGGAGGGACTTAGTATACTTTTAAGAGTAAGGTTGATTGGTTAGGTCTTCACTGAAAACAGTGACAGGATCTGGCTATTTAATCCGCATTTCTTCTTCCCTCTCCATTCAACAATCTCCCTTAAAGATTGTTTGTTTATTTAATATTTGTTTTTCTTTCGCTCCCTGTCTTCTACCCTTTTATTTAGTTAACGAAAAGTTATTGCCTATCTGCCTACTGTTAGTGGAAGTGAGGAATGGATGTAAAGGAAGAATAATATTTTTCCCTAGGAGGAATTAAAAACAAAAATACACAGAATGCTTAAGAGACAGTTCAATGCTAAACTGAATGTTTAGTATTTCCAAAAGAAGAAACCATCCAAAAAGAAACCATCACAGTGAGCTGGGGTTTCCAGATATGCCACCCTCACACCAGGCTGGGAAGGATGAGAGTGTGAGAGAAGCATTTTATCATTGCTGGAAAATTTGGATGCCTTTAGGCACCAGACAGGTAAAGGAAATGAGACATGGTGGGCATTAGTGATAAATGGGAAATAGAGGGGGGTGAGCTTGTGGCCCAAACACATTCAAAGTCTCTTTAATTAAAAGACATTTTATTTAAAATAAAAGTAAAAAACGTCCTTGCCATACTGCTTAACTAATTTAAGTGAAAACTCAGCAGCTGAGCGTCTTTCTTGTAGTGACAAAAGTAAAATGATTCCTATTTTAAAGAGGTCACATATCAATCAAAACAGCAACTTGCTAAATGCTTATATCTATACTGTGAAATAAACAGCAGAGGAAATGTTCCACATCACTGGGGACAGTGGTGGAATATTTGGACTAAAGTGCTCCAAAATTGGAGCCAAATGCAAAATCATGACGAAAAATAGAGATATACATGTCCTTAATTTTTTTTAAATCTTACCAGAGAAAAGGTTAAGGCACTGGTCTGTCCAGTTAGATACTAGAAAACTACACTCCCACCCCCACTGGAAGATATCGTCATAGTGAGAGCAAGTTTATTGAGTGTTCACTGTGTACTAGACAGTATTTTGCAGAAGTTTCATAGAGCAGGTAAACATTTATCTGAGTTTTTATTGTTTATCAACTGTAGGATAATATAGGTAGTGAGATTTTATTATTTTATGTCACACTAAAAGAAAAATTCAGCCAATTATAATAACCCAATGTTTTCTAATCACTTCAAATTTGGGGGGTTTATGTATGAAAGAACTCCTTTAGATTTATGTAGACATAATTTAAAAAAAATCATTTATCACTCTTGTACATATGAAAGAAAGAAAACAAGAATATAAGCAAAACTAATTGGTTAAAGTATTCCTAAAACTTCTTCAGAATCCCAGTCAATCACTTTTCAATTCATTCTCCAGGGTCCATCTGTTTTCAGAAACTATCATCCATCCTGTCTGCCATCAGGAGTGTTGGCAATGCAGTATTTCTCAAAAGAATGCTCCACTACTCCCTCTGGTAGTTACTTTCAAACCATTCTCTCCCATTCTGCAAGTTCTGTCACACTCCCACTGACCATGACACCTACCTCACTGCTCTCACCGGCCAACAGATTTTTCATAAAGGAGAGCAGAGAAATGAGGTGGTAGCCAGGGAAAGGTTGTGTGTGTGTGTGTGTGTGTGTGTGTGTATTTTTAAGGTAGGAGACATTACAGTGTATGTGGTTGGGAATGATCAGGAAGTGAGTGGGGGGTCCCCTCCCCTTCCCTGGTGGCGCAGTGGTTGAGAGTCCGCCTGCCGATGCAGGGGACGCGGGTTCGTGCCCGGGTCCGGGAGGATCCCACATGCTGCGGAGCGGCTAGGCCCATGAGCCATGGCTGCTGAGCCTGCGTGTCCGGAGCCTGTGCTCCGCAACGGGAGAGGCCACAACAGTGAGAGGCCCGCGTACCGCAAAAAAAAAAATAAAAGTGAGTGAAGGGGAATTCCCTGGTGGTCCAGTGGCTAGGACTTGGCACTTTCACTGCTGAGGGCGTGGGTTCAATCCCTGGTCAGGGAATATTCTGCAAGCAGCACAGCATGGCCAAAAAAAAAAAGGACTGAAAATCTGATGATACAGAAAAGGGTTGGGGAGGGAGAGGATTGCAGTAGTGCAGTAGCCTGATGTCTGGGTGGGTGAGAAGGATGGGCTTCTCCCTTTTTCTGGGTGACCATGGGCTCTGTGACAACTTTGCGGTTCTATTACTAAAGGGAAAAGGGGAGAACGGGTATTGGGGAATGACTTGCCGCCTTAGACACCCCAGGATTTGGTGATGCTGGACAAGAACAATAGGTGAAAGAGGAAGGTGAGGGATTTGAGGATGTGCACCAGGGAGATGTTTACTGATTATAAATTATTTCAGCTGCAAAGGCAGAAAATTTGACCACAATGGCTTAAAAAACAGCTTTTTTTCCCTTTACATAACAAGAAGATTGGAGGTAAGTGGCTTCTGGTGTGAGTTCCTTGGTTGAATGATGTCAGGACCAACAAGTGTGCCATCCTCCTGCCTTTTCCACATGCTCATAATCACAAGAAGGCTGCAAACACCCCATTCATATTCAAGTTAGGAAGAAAAGAGCAGATCTCACGGCAGGAAAGCAAAGCTTTCACAGAAACCACCCCACCGTCAGATTTAGACTTAAGTCTCAATGGGTCACATAGCACTACCTCTAGCTGCAAGGGAGGCTGGGGAATTCAGGGAGATTGTTATGATTGACCGAGAGGTCTAGTGTTGGATGGATCATTTTCACAGATGCTGAAGTTACCAAGAATGATGACAGGGCTTCCCTGGTGGCGCAGTGGTTGAGAGTCCGCCTGCTGATGCAGGGGACACGGGTTCGTACCCCTGCTGGGAAGGTCCCACATGCCGCGGAGCAGCTGGGCCCAGAAGCCTGCACGACCAGAGCTTGTGCTCCGCAGCGGGAGAGGCCACAACAGTGAGAGGCCTGCGCACCGCAAAAAAAAAAAGAAAACAACAAAAACAAACAAAAAAAAGAATGATGACAGGAGCAGTGGTGGAGAGAGACAGTGAGCCAGTGGCCAAAATGTTCAGTGAAGAGGAAGAGATCTACAGATGACTGTGACAAGGAGGCAGGGTATAGTCTAATGTCAAAGAGGCTGGGGTTTTATGGAGAAGGGGAAAAGAGGATAGCTACTGCCACCTGCAGGCCAGGTGGAATAAGGGATGTGAAAGGGAAAACAGCCCTTACTTGGGGAAACTACACTGGAAGTAATATCTGCAGGCATTAGCCAGGTTTCCAGTAGAGCAGGAAGGTGAAGGGCTGAGGACATAGGGGAGTTTGTTCCTGGTACACTACCATTCCAGAAGACACTGTAGGGAGATCAAGGAAGGGTGGGAGATGGGGTCAGCTTAGGGGATATACAGAGCTGTAAGTGGTTAAAATCAAGATGATGAGAATTGCCTGGAAAAAAAGGGCTGAGGGTTCAGTGCAGGACTCAGAAACCATTCTAGGTATTTAAAGCAGGAAGACTTTATTTTATTTTTTAAACATTTATTTATTTATTTATTTTTGGCTGCGTCGCGTCTTAGTTGCAGCACGTGGGAATCTTCCGTTGCAGCACTCGGGCTTCTCTCCAGCTGTGGCGCACGGGCTCTAGAGCGTGTGGGCTCAGTAGTTGCAGGGCACAGGCATAGTTGCCTCTCGGCATGGGGGGTATTAGTTCCCCGACCAGGGATCGAACCGCGTCCCCTACATTAGAAGGTGGATTCTTAACCACTGGACCACCAGGGAAGTCCCTAAAGCATGAAGAATTTAATGCAGGCATTGAGTATCAGCCTAAAGTGGGAGGAGACAACCTCTGTCTATAGTAAGATAATGTGGCAGCTCTCCTAGTGTTTTAGCTCTCCTAGTTCCTTTAGCCTTTCCATATAAATTTTAGAAAAAGCCTACCTATATCTAGAAATAATCTTGCTGGAATTGCTTTAAACTTATAGATCAATTTGGGGAAAATTGACATCTTTACTATGAGTCTTCCAATACATATGTGAACATGGTAATGTCTCTTCATTTATTTAGATCTTTGATTTTTTTGGTTAAAAAGAAAACTTGTTTTGTAGTTTTCAACATACAAGTCCTATATGTGTTTTGCTAGGTTTATACCTAAAGTCTTTTTTTTTTTGAGCAATTGCACATGGTATTGTATTTTTAACTTCAGTTTCCAAGTATTCATTGCTAGCATATAGAAAAACAATCCATTTTTTCATGTTGATCTTGTATCCTGCAACCTCACTAAATTCATGTGTTAGTTCTATGAGAGTTTTGGGGGTTTTTTGTTTTTCTTGTAGATTCCTTGGGATTTTCTAGGTAACCCATAAAACCATCTGCAAATAGGGGCAGTTTTACAACTTCCTTTCCAAGCTATATGCCTTTTATTTCCTTTTCTAGCCTAATTGAGCTGGCTTAGTAAAAGTGATGAAAGCAGACATACTGGCTTTCTTTTTCGGTACACGGGCCTCTCACTGTTGTGGCCTCTCCCGTTAAGGAGCACAGGCTCTGGATACGTAGTCTCAGCGGCCATGGCTCACAGGCCTAACCGCTCCGCAGCATGTGGGATCTTCCCGGACCGCGGCTCGAACCCGTGTCCCCTGCATCGGCAGGTGGACTCTCAACCACTGCGCCACCAGGGAAGCCCCTGGCTTTGTTTTTGATCTTAGGAGGAAAGCATTAAACCTTTTACCATTAAGTATGTTGTTAGCTGTTTTGTAGATGTTCTCTGCCAAGTTGAGAAATTTCCCCTTTATTTTTAGTTTTATGGGAGTTTTTATCAGAAATGGGTGTTAAATTTTGTCAAATTCTTCTGCTGCTTCTATTGATATGATCATGAGACTTTTGTATGTATACATGATAGATTACATTGAATGATTTTTCTTTTTTTAAATTTTATTTGGCCATGCCATGCGGCATGCAAGATCCTAGTTCCCTGACCAGGGATCAAATCCCTGTCCCCTGCGTTGGGAGCGCAGAGCCTTAACCACTGGATCACCAGGGAAGTCCCTTGACTGATTTTTTAATATCGAACCAGCCTTGGATATCAGGAATAAATCCCACTTGGTCATAGTATATAATTATCTTTATGTATGGATGAATTCTCCTTGTTAATATTTTGTGAAGGTTTTTGCATCTATATTCACAAAGAATTCTGGTCTATAGCTTTATTTTCTTACATTAACTTTGTCTGGTTTTGGTATCATGGAACACTGGCTTCATAAAATGAGTTGGGCAGTTGTTATACAACAATGTGAATACAGTTAACACTACTGAACTGTACATTTAAAAAGGATTAGGAGGATAAATTTTATATTTTGTATTTTTATCACAACTAAATATTACAAAATGAGTTTGGGAAGTTTATTAATTACAAATTCTACTTCTCTATTAGTTACTGGGCTATTCAAATGATATATTTTATGTTGGGTGATTTATAGTAGTTTGTGTTTTCCAAGAAATTGGTCCATTTTGTCTAACTTATCAAATTTATGTGGGTAGAGTTGCTTGCGGTATCCTCTTATTATCTTTATGATGTCTGCAGTGTTTGTAGTGATAGCCTCTGTTTCATTCTTTTTTTTTAAGCAGTTCATTTTATTTTTTTATTATTATTTTTTAATGTATTTAGTTATTTATTTATTTTTGGCTGCATTGGGTCTTCACTGCTGCACGCAGGCTTTCTCTAGTTGCGGCGAGTGGGGGCTACTCTTTGTTGCTGTGCGCGGGCTTCTCATTGCGGTGGCTTCTCTTGTTGCGGAGCACGGGCTCTAGTCACGCGGGCTTCAGTAGTTGTGGCTCAAGGGCTCAGTAGTTGTGGCTCGCAGGCTCTAGAGCGCAGGCTCAGTAGTTGTGGTGCTTAGCTGCTCCACGGCACATGGGATCTTCCCAGACCAGGGCTCGAACCCGTATCTCCTGCATCGGCAGGCGGATTCTTAACCACTGCGCCACCAGGGAAGCCCTCTTTCCTCGTCTTTTGACTAGAGAGAGCAGGCTTTGTTATTGTTTTGTTGGTTTTTGCCTGCCTCCATTGACATATTAGGTTGCCAGCTTCTCCAGTATCCAGTTAGATATAAAAGGCAAAAAGGAAACCCAGGGTACTCACTGCCGTATCATTTCTTGGGTCTCAAGAGAGCCCTAGCCAGTCTGCCTCTTCTCTCAACCTCTCAGAGTCTTCTTCTGTTTGTTTATGTGGAATGTCCAGGGGATATTTAGCTTTTACTAGTGGGAAGGCTAGGAATAAATATGTCTACTCCATTTTGTTTGGAACCAGAAGTCGGGAGTCATTGTTTTTATTAAAATATCACACTGCACTATAATTCAAGCTATCTCTTTAGGAGTTTGTTTCACATTCTAAACTATGAGGGCAAGAACTGTGTTTTATTCATCTTTGCATCCCTAGTGTCTAGCAGAGTAGCAATAAATTATTTTTTTAATTGAATTGTAGTGTGTTATCAAGCATTTTTATATTTCCCGGAAGGATGTTAGGAATTTGGGCAGATACAGATATATTACCACCAGAGGGCAGTAGCAGCAACACTTCACTAAGGGCTCTGAAGCATACACACCCTGCTCCAGAACGAAACCTTTCCCCAGAACTACTTCCTCTTAGTTTGTATGAGAAAAGCTGAAGTCTGGGAACTTAATGATGGGCCTCCCAGGGGGGAAAAAAAGGACTTGACAAGGCTGTACTGGGAGCACATGAGTCCCCCTCTTCCCAATAAAGGGATGGGAAGTCACATATTTCCAGCATCTAGAGGGACAGTCATGCTTCTGGACACTCCTCACAATAATTCACAGGCATTATTTCCTCCATTTTACAGATGAAGAAACTGAGGCTCAGAGGGCCTCTCACAGATAGTAAGAGGGAGCTCTGAAGCTCTTACACTGCTTCTTCCAAGAGATGCAAGGGCAGCCTTCTCCCTGTGATGGAATGAACAGGAGAAGGAACCTCCTTGGGCAATGAACCCAGGTCAGCCCCACACCCAGCAAGCCTCTGAGCTCTGAGTGTGTTCCTCATCTTTCTTTAGAGGGGTGATGATCCATTCTGCTTTCAAGAGCTGTACGATATTGGGCCAGGGCCAGTGCAAAGTGAAAAATGTGGGACCCCCTTGTTAAGAAAAATTAAAAATTTCAAAACAGCAAAAGCAGAGCGTTAAACCAAGCCTGAGGGCCTGTGTGGCTGTGCAAGTCACCTGTCCCTGAAGCCAGCCCTGTCTAGAGCAATAATAGAAATAATGAAATAATAATAGCTTCCCTCTTTGGGGCACCTATTTTGCACTAAATTCTCCCTTTCACTTTAAATATTTATTTCTTTTAACCTTTCTGAGATTGTTTTTATTTCCCCCTGTGTGTTTTTATCTCTACAATGGGGAGGTTGGACTAGACCAGTAGTTCTTAACCCTGGTTACACATTAGAAGCACCTGGACTTTTAAACAATACCCAAAGCTGGTCCCACCTCCACAGATTCTAACTGAACTGGATTGAGTCTCAAGATGGGAATTTTTACTGGCAGTGACATGAAGAATAGGTGTCCTTGGTGGGTCTGGGTAAAGGGTGGGTCTTTGAGGACATTGTTTCTCCTCCACAGCAGCCATTTACCCAGCTGTCGGTTCCGCCCAGGGTGTCAGTACTCCAGTGTTAGCTGGTGGCCTCTGGAGGAAGCCATCCATTGGTGGCAGTATTTCTGGGTACAAAGAGAAGACGGTGGCTTCCCCACCTCTTCTGGGAACTGCCAGCCTGCCTAGCTTCCCTGATAAAACCAAAGCAATGTGCATAAAACTGTTATAGAGAAGAAAGCAGAGAGGAAAATGATGTGTATTGCACACTTTCTGAGTGTCTGGCATTACACAAGGAACATTCATATTTAACCTTCCAAAAACCCTTCTGGGTATTTTCTAGAATCCCCATTTTTACAGCTCAGAAAGCTTAAGGATGTTGCTGGACATCACACAGCTGATTGAGTGGTCCCTGTACTTACTGTAGGGGCAGTGTTGCGGTTCAGCATGGTGGAGGGTGGAGTGGGGTGCAGAAGTGTAGGTATAAGGCTGGGTGGTGCTTGCCTCACCTCTGCCCCATCATCTATCTTGACCCCTGCTAGCCTGAGGCCTGGGACCCCTACCGTCTTGCTCCAACCCCACCTCCACTCCCACCCAGCTGTAATCCCTGGGCAAACCATGACTGAGGGCCAGTACAATCTCAGAACCCTGTGGGACTGGCCCTCCCTTTTCTGGCAAAGAGAGCCAAGCCGTGGATGAAGCCAATGAGGCATGTCCCAGGCCTGCCTTATCAGGACCGCACAGAGCCCAGAACAGCTCACCTTGGGTCCTATGGAAATGGTCTGGAACACTGGGTCCATTCACTTTTGTGAGAACCCAAGGACAAAAGGAAGGTCCCCTGGGGAGGCAGCCCAGGCTCCTCACGGAAGCCTGTCAAGAGATGGGACTAAAGCAGATGGGGGGCTCTGGAGCTACTGAGCAAGGCTGAAACTCCTTCTAAGACTAAACTCCTTCTTTGAAGCCAGTTACGCTGCAAAGATCCTGAGTCTGCACACGGACTGGGGCAATTCTCACCCTGATGACAGACCGTCAGCCTCAGGCTCTGCCCAAGGCGGGATAGTTTCACTTTTGAGGAAGGAGCTCATAATTCCCCTCCCTACTCTTGGAGGGCCTTGGATGGCATCCTGCCCATCCTTCCCTGGCTCAGGGAAGCCATGGGGTCTGGGGTGGAATGTTGGGAAGTAATGCAGACCCCAGACAATTTAGGGGGTGGGCAGGACTGCAGCCTCTCTAATGGAGCCATGGCCAGAGCAGAGGGGAGGGCTGGAGCTGATCTGGAGGGCCCCTCCCCATAGGAATCTACCCACACTTCCACTTAGGCGAGTAGACCTGCAGTTTCACAGCCCCAAGCTGGGCTAAGCCAGTGAGGCCTGGACCAGCTAATAGAAGCCACAAGGAAAGAAAGATTTCTATCACATCATTCATCTTGGGGCAGCCAAGTGGTTTGGGTGTGGAGGACTGGGGAACCTGCTTTTAATTCATTCTTTTTCTTTTTTTTTGCCCACACGGCATGTGGGATCTTACTTCCCTGACCAGGGATGGAACCCATGCCCCCTGCATTGGAAGCACAAAGTCTTAATCACTGGACCACCAGGGAATTCCCTAATTCATTCTTTTTTTTTTCTTAACAAATTTATTTATTTACTTATTTATTTTTGGCTGCTTTGGGTCTTCGTTGCTGCTTGCGGGCTTTCTCTAGTTGCAGTGAGCGGGGGCTACTCTTCGTTGCAGTGCACAGATTTCTCACTGCGGTGGCTTCTCTTGTTGCGGAGCACAGGCTCTAGGCACGCAGGCTTCAGTAGTTGTGGCACGAGTGCTCTAGAGTGCAGGCTCATTAGTTGTGGCACATGGGCTTAGTTGCTTCGCGGCATGTGGGATCTTCCCGGACCAGGGATTGAACCTGTGTCCCTTGCGCTAGCAGGCAGATTCTTAACCACTGGACCACCAGGGAAGTCCTAAAATGGTAAATTTTATGTTATGTGTATCTTACTACAGTTTAAAAAAAGAAAAAAGGATATTTAATGGTGGTTAGCTTAGAAAGCACACCAGACCAGAAAGCGCATCATCAGACAGTCTCATCTGAGGCTGAAAAGAGGCTTCCAGAAGCACCTGCAGGCTTCTGGGGAAGGCATAGTCTTCCCCTTAAGGCTCAAAATGATCCACCGAGGGGGTTAGAAATGAGTTCTTAAAAGCCTGTCAGATGTGCCTCCCTTCTCACCCTTTCTGGCTGTCCTTAGGTCCATGAGATGGGATTATCTCTCTCCTCTCCAGTAAAATTTGGGGGTGCATGTGAGGACCGAGCCAGTAAGCCAGCCCCTGGCATTTTTGCACCCTGCTTTAGGACTGCTGAACCATTTTACAGAATCTTAGCTGTTATGAGTGTGTGAAGTTTGCAGTGGAGAACGCAGACTGCATCCAGGCTGAAAGAGCCAGCTAACGATGCCCCAGAAGGTATACTCTCCGGGCAGAGGTCCCATACGCCCCCGGTAGGGGTCTGTGGCAGTGTCTAGGAGCACAGGAGGCCTCGGGAGAGAAGGGACTTACCTGCCTGGAGTGTATTTTTACTTAAAAATTCACAAGAGTGGATCTTATTACGTTTTTACTTAAAACACATATAACATCACTGGAATGACACAAAAGATTAACCTGGTCCTTGTACAAGGATGACATGCAAATTTGTGAAGCATTTCATATCTTTTTAGCAGTCGATAACTGAAAAGTGAAATTGGAAAAGCAAACCAATTTACAGCAAAACAACAACAAAAACAGAAAATACTTAAGGATAAATTTAACAAAAGATGTGCCAGACTTACATGCTGAAAACCACATGTCACTGGGGCACCATCCTGCCCCGTGGCCTGCTGGCTTTGACTACCAGGTTGGGTGACTGCTCAGTTGACCTGACAGCAAGGGCACCAGCCTGTGTTGTTTTTGCCAGAACTGGCAGGGGTGGAGTGGGATACGGCTGGCTGGGAAGGGCCAGACAATCAAAATGCTCTCAAAGACAAAGACAAAGATGACTTGACTCTTTCAGCTAAGGGCCTGTGGCATCCTGTCCTGGTCACCCCATCCTGCCCCTCCCCACCCTGTGATTAGTGTGGTAACTGTGAGTGGTGAGGATGACAGTGAATACTGTGAGAGTCAGAGTTGATGAGTAGATGTGTAACATCCCTGCAGGTACCTACAAGGCTGGTGTTCTCTTGTCTAAGCATCTCTGACCTTAAAGGCATGGTCCTGGGTCAGCCCAGTTCTTGTTTGCTTACCTAGTATGGCTACTCTTTGAGTATGCTTGTGTGTTTATCCTGATTTCATTTCTTAAATATTATTTCTTATTAAAAAGTGATACTCAGGGACTTCCCTGGTGGCGCAGTGGTTAAGAATCTGCCTGCCAATGCAGGGGATGCGGGTTCAAGCCCTGGTCTGGGAAGATCGCACATGCCGTGGAGCAACTAAGCCCGTGCGCCACAATTACTGAGCCTCCGCCCTAGAGCCCATGAGCCACAACTACTGAGCCCGCATGCCACAACTACTGAAGCCCACGCATCAAGAGCCCATGCTTTGCAACAAGAGAAGCCACCACAATGAGAAGCCTGCGCACCGCAACAAAGAGTAGCCCCTGCTCACCGCAACTAGAGAAAGCCTGCACGCAGCAACGAAGACCCAAAGCGGACAAAAATAAATAAATAAATATAATTAATTAATTAATTTAAAAAAATGTGGTGCTCGGGACTTCCCTGGTGGAACAATGGTTAAGAATCTGCCTGCCAATGCAGAGCACATGGGTTCGAGCTCTGGTCAGGGAAGATCCCACATGCCTCGGAGCAACTAAGGCCATGTGCTCTAGAGCCTGCAAGCCACAACTACTGAGCCAGCATGTCACAACTACTGAAGCGCGTGCGCCTAGAGCCCGTGCTCTGCAACAAGAGAAGCTACCTCAATGAGAAGTCTGAGCACCACAACGAAGAGTAGCCCCCGCTCGCCGCAACTAGAGAAAGCCCACGCGCGGCAACGAAGACCCAATGTAGCCCAAAATAAATAAATAAATTAATTAATTAAAAAAATTAAACTTAAAAAAAAAGTGATACTCACTTATCATAGAAAATTTACATAAACAAATTGAATAAACTGAAATAATCACCCAGAGATAACCTCTTGGAAGCCTGTGATGTGGTTCCTGACAATGCCTTCCGGTAGGAACCAATAATTCCCATTTCAGGATAAGCGAATAGTCCCAGCTAATTACAAAAGTTTTTATTTACAGAAGAATGCCAGCTAATAAATGTCAAAGAAATTATAGCATCAGAAAAACACTCTTTTGCAATCCCTAATGAAACAATTGATTCAGGCAAGGAACATCAATGGATGCTAAAATCATTAGGTAAACGCTTTCTTGGGGGAAATGATCAGTCTAAAGAAGAAAATATAAAGTTACAATGGGAGGGATCATCTTAACCTAGTTCTTCATCTAGCATCACCACTAGTAGGACATCATCCCATGCTTTCTGGGGTGATGAATTAGGCAGAGTCAGCAACACCTGGATATATTCTTGCCAAATTTAATCAAGCCTTTAACTTCCAGTTTTCAGAAAGTGCAGGGAATAAAGGAACAATTGAAGTGACATCACAAGGAAACAACACATATCTAGACAGGACAGTCAACAAGACGCTGGTGTGGCTTCTTCAAGTCACTGTCAGTAGAAACACACAAAAATAACAGAACAGACCAGTGTTTCTTCTAGATTAAAGATACTTAAGACATGTAACAACCAAATCCAATTCTTGGTCCTCTATTGGATTCTGGTTTGAACAACCCATCTAAAGAAGTCATTTTGGGGGAGTAAAAGAAATTTGAGTAAAGACAAGGTATTTGTTCATTTTCTTAAGTATTATTGCAGCTATTCAGGAAAATATGTTTTAAACAGAAACCTATTGAAGTATTTAAGGATGAAAATATTTTATTAGCTTTTTTGATTTTGTTACTTTAAAATACTTAAGCAGAAAAAAAATAGATGAAACAAATATGACAAAACGTCAAAAGCATTAAATCTGAGTGATGAGTGAATTTGGATGTGGATGATTATTATACTATCACTCTTTTTCTGTATATTTGAAGTTTTTCACAATAAAATAATTTTAATAATCAAGAGTATTTAATCAAACATTTAAAAAATCTGGAGATATCATGTAAAGAAATCCAAATTTCTGGCTTCTCTGGAAACTTCACAGTATCTGGGCCACAGGGTCCATATTTCCAGATGGAAACATCTGGCCCTGAGCAGTGGCTGTTCTTTAGGTTCCTCTCCTGTCCCAAGTATGCCCTCCCCTCTGCTCACTTCACCCACTTATTTACCTGCCTGGCACTTGAAGTCAATTGAGTTTGCCTAAAAAGGCCCAAACAAAAGCAACAATTAAACCAATGCTTCTGGGATACATAGGGAATGAAGGCCCCTGATGAGGAGGGGGGTCCACCCTTATGCTGTAGACTCCCAGGGGCAGAGTAAGAACGTGAGGGCGTGTAGGGTGGGTTTACACCCACGCAGCAGGTCACGGCCCAAAGGTCTCTGTGAAGGTAGTATGGTTGGTTCTGAGGGGGTCTTAGTCATGTGATTTTTTAAGTTGTTGATTATATGTTAACATCGGTCATTCCTCTTGGCACCCGCAACCAATTTCCTTTAGGATGTCCTCAACCGTTTTATTCTGCGAACCTGGTAAAGCAGAAACCCGAAATGCACTTTCCCAGCTTCCTTTGCAGTTAGGGCCCAGACATGTGACCTGATGTCCACCAATCAGATGCAACCTCAGAGCCTGGATTTGGGAATTAAGCCCCACCCAGTTTGGCGAGGGTGGAGGCGGGCGGAAGTGCCCAGCTGCCAGAGGTAGCAGTAGCGGAGTGTGAGCCCAGCATCGGTCTTGCCAGGGGTCTCACCTGGTCCACACTCAGTCAGGGCAGCAGTGGTGTCTCCTTACAGCAGCTCTGCCTTGTCACAGCTGCCAAGCCTGGCTTCATGCCCTCATAGAGACTCTTAGAAGTACCTTAAGCCTTTTCTGCTTAAGCTCGCCAGATTGGGTTCTATCATTTGCAACCAAGAATCCAGAGTGATTTGCCACTTTCTCTCTTTCAGTCCTGTGACTGAAGATGGAAGGAGATAACGTTGCCTGGGATGAAGTCAGAGCCCTTTTCACCCAAGCCCTCCACTTCCCCAAACCCTGGGTCATTTTGGGAGTCATCCCCCCAATGAGATGTGAAGCCCCAGGGTGCTGGGAAGGCATCAGCAAGAGAGGTGCTGAGTGAGAGAGTCACTGTGTGTTGTTGAAGTCTCCAAAAAGAGCATTGTCCTGTCTACCTTGGCAATTAACTTCATGTTTCTTGCCTTGAAAGAGTTAGTCTCACTAATCAGATCAGAGAAATGAGAACTAAACTTGTCAAGCCAGCCTAGCAGATTTTCCCTTGGGCCAGTTTGACATTTAAGGATCTCCTAGGATGAATACTTCTTTCGGATGATCCCAGAGCTCAATGGTTAGTATCACCTTGATCCCTTGATCACACTATGATCCTGCGATCCCCATAATCCCCAGAGGCCAAGTTCAGTGGATATGGGGGAAAAGAGAGAAGAAAAAGAAAAGAAAACCACAGCCATAAATTCAGAATATTGAGAAAGAGTATGTAGAATTATCCAGATCAATTAGTCAAATCATTTATAGCAGCCATATTTAAAAAATGCTCTCTGACTCAACTCTCCTGAAACCACTGTGGGAATGAAACCCACACACATCCTGGGCCCCAGCCATCCACCCACGCGTGCCCTCATAGCACACAATGAGTGAAAGGGGGAGATTTTCACCACCTGCTGATGTCACTGCATTTTCAGCTCACCCAGACCAACCTCTTCGGTAACCACCTGGGTCTGCCCACCTTCCTGCCTTACTCTGGGACTGGAAGCAGGAACTTAACTCCAAGACACATGTGGAGACAATCTACCACTCAGCCATACCGAAACTCAGGAGGAGTCACTGGATGACTTGGGCTGCAGATAATAATAATGTAATAATAGCCAACAGTTAGTGCTTACTCTGTGCCAAGCACTGTCCTAAGAACCACATATATATTAACATTTCATTTTCGTAACTCTGTGAGGTAAGCACCATTATAATCTCCATTTAAATGAGGCACAGGGACTTCCCTGGTGGTCCACTGGGTAAGACTCTGTGCTCCCAATGCAGGCGACCTGGGTCCGTTCCCTGGTCAGGGAACTAGATCCCGCATGCATGCCACAACTAAGAGTTCACATGCTGCAACTAAGAAGTCTGCATGCCACAACTAAAAGATCCCGCCTGCTGCAACTAAAGATCCCGCATGCCACAACGAAGATCCCGCGTGCCGCAACTAAGACCCAGCACGGTCTAAATAAATAAATAAATATTAAAAGAAATAAATAGGGGCTTCCCTGGTGGTGCAGTGGTTAAGAATCCGCCTGACAATGCAGGGGACATGGGTTCAAGCGCTGGTCTGGGAAGACCCCACATGCCACAGAGCAACTAAGCCCATGTGCCACAACTACTGAGCCCGCGTGCCACAACTACTGAAGCCCACATGCCTAGAGCCCGTGCTCTGCAACGAGAGAAGCCACTGCAATGAGAAGCCTGTGCACCACAATGAAGGGTAGCCCCTGCTCACCTCAACTAGAGAAAGCCCACACGCAGCAACGAAGACCCAGCACAGCCAAAAAAAATAATAATAATAAATAAAAATAAATAAATTTTTAAAATATTAAAATAAATAAATAAACGAGGCACAGAGAGGTTAAGTGACTTGCCCAAAGTCATATCATCTCCTTCACGTACTCTCTACTATTTACTCATAAGTGTAAGAAGCAGAGTGGGAACTGCATTTGTAGAATTGTACCCTAATTTCTGGGAGGGCTTTTTACTCTGAGAATGTCTGGAGGATGAGGCCATTTCTCTAGGCTTTCTGTGAACATGAGGGGTCTCTTCTTATGATCCTCAAGGGTTTTCAGTGGCTCTCTGTGTGTTCAGTTCCCTGGACAAGCACACATGAGGAGCCAGAGGAGCCTGACGTATTGGTAAGACTGTTTAGCTCTCCTCTGACCACATGTGCAGCCTCACTTAACCTCTTTGAGTCTTAGTGTCCTTATCTGTAAATTAGGAATAATACTACTACTCAGCTCATGGAGTTGCTATGAGGGTTAAATGAGATAATGCATGCAGAGTGCTTATACAGATTAAATGAATGTTCATTGTAATTATTAGATATATTTTCTTCCCTATTGTCCATATCCACACACCAGAGTTACACTGCACGCAAAGAATACAGGACAGATGGAGAGAGTCTGAGCTGCCTAACTCTTTCCTAATCCCACAAGAGACTGGGAAACCACTAAAGACCAAGGGAAGGCAGAGGTCACCAGACAGAACTGACCTTGAACAAACACTTGCAGGATGTTGGCCTGCTGTTGGGAATCATAAAAGACAAATGAAAAATGGGAGAGGGAGAAAAAACAAACTAGTGGCGGGGGGGTGTGCAATGGCCCCACCTAAACTACAGGGAAGGAACTGTAGGGTCAGAGAGTAGAGAAGACACTGTCCCCATCTATGGAGAACCAAAGGGGACAGGACAGCAAACTAGGCTGCATTTAAATTGTCCTCCAGTTGCAGAACTTGATGCTGAAGCAGGGCGCCCAGGATGGCTCACCCCCAGTCCTTTGCAGAGTCCCATTTTTAATCTGCCTTTACAACTACCTTTTCCTTCTTTCTTGAAAAAAGTTATAATTGTAATTATAATGATAAAATATTTTATACATACAAAATATTATTAAAATTGAACTATTTTAAAGAAAAATAATAGAATGAATATCTATATACTCATCACCCAGCTAAAAAATAACATTTGACCAATGCCTTAGAAGCCACTGTGTGTCCCTCCTTGATTCCACACCTCCTCCTCCTCATTATCCTGATTCTGGTTTATCCATTCCCCTGATGTTCTGTATATTGGAACCACTTATACATGTTTCTTAAACAATACAGTATTGAGTTGTGCCTGCCTCTGAGCTTTACCTCCTTTCTTTGTTTTCTTCTGATTTTTAAAGATTTTTTCATTCCATTGTTCCCACCCTCCGACTTGTTTGCAACTTACGTGCTTTATGTCTGTTCTTTTGGTGATTACCCTAGCTGCTTCTTTCTTCTTTTCACTGTGGTGAAATATACATAACGTTAAATTTACATTTAACATTTTAACCATTTTTAAGTGTACAATTCAGTGGTGTTAAGTGCACTCAAGCTGCTGTGCAACCATTACCACCATCTATCTTCAGAACTTCATCTTCCCAAAGTGAAACTCTGTACCCATTAAATAATAATGGATACATTATTATCTCCATTCTCCTCTCTCCCAGCCCCTGGAAACCACTATTCTATTTTCTGCTTGTAGCATTTTCTTTTCTCTTTTTAATATTTATTTATTTTGTTGCATCATGTCTTAGTTGCAGCAAGTAGTCTCCTTTGTTGTGGCTCCAGGACTCCTTAGTTGCGGCTTGCTGGCTACTTAGTTGCAGCACACAGGCTCCTTAGTTGTGGCATGCAAACTCTTAGTTGCGGCATGCATGTGGGATGTAGTTCCCTGACCAGGGATCGCATCCAGGCCCTCCGCATTAGGAGCACAGAGTCTTATCCACTGCGCCACCAGGGAAGTCCCTGTGGCATTTTCTTCAACATGCATACCTAACATAGTGAAGTCTAAAGTTCAATCAGTATCTGTGCATTCTTTCCAAATACATAAGGATCTTAGAATTCTTTCATTCCAATCACACTCTCTTAATTTATTTGGTATTCTCATCCAGCACTGTAGCCTGTTTCCCTTGTCACACACACACAAATCTCACAGTAGTTAATATTTTTATATACATATTTGTTAACATCTTTGCTCACCATTCCTTTTTTAAATTTTATTTCAGTTCTTCTATCCAGGATATCTGAAGTACATTCTTTAAGTTTCCTTTAGTGAATTTTTTTTGTCAGCACACTCTGTTTTTATTTGTTTGAAATGGTTTTATTTCACCTTTCTTCTTTTTTTTTTTAATTTTTTTTCTCTTTGGTCATTTATTTATTTATTTTTAAAGCAAGCACCTGCCTTTTTAAAAAATATTTATTTATTTATTTTTGGCTGTGTTGGGTCTTCGTTTCTGTAGTTGTGGCGAGCGGGGGCCACTCTTCATTGCGGTGCGCGGGCCTCTCACTGTCGCGGCCTCTCTTGTTGCGGAGCACAAGCTCCAGATGCGCAGGCTCAGTAGTTGTGGCTCGTGGGCCTAGTTGCTCCGTGGCATGTGGGATCTTCCCAGACCAGGGCTTGAACCCGTGTCCCCTGCATTGGCAGGCAGATTCTCAACCACTGGACCACCAGGGAAGTCCCCAAAATATCTTTTAAAATGTATCACTGAACTGATACAAAAATGAGTAATGCACAGATCTCAAAACTGGGGGTAAAGGAGCTCCAAGGCCAGCTGCTACTCTCAGGCTTTCTGCTGGACACTGGATACTGTGAGCTTGTACTTTGATGGCTGCCCCAGGTGAGAGATCAAAGACAAATCTCAGGTTCCATCCAGTGATATGGGAAAAATGCATGCAGATATATGTACATAAATTTTACTGACATAAAGGATGTATGGAACCAATTTACAAATAATAATAAAATATACAATACTCCTTATTGTAAATTCTATATAGAAAACTGATTCACACAAAACACTTGATGATTTTTGCCAAACTCTTGTATCCATAGCCAACCTATGGTTGCAATTCACTGCAGTTCTAAAGTGAATGTTGGCTAACACTTTTATTTATGTTAAGGAGGAAGATAAGATGAAACAACAAAGACATACACTGGCACTTCCTTTGTTAGTCAGTAATGTAAGCTACTTCTTTGCTAAATCAGATAATAATTTTGAATAGTGGAAGAATATTTCCTCAGTTTTTCTGTGCTATTCTCAATGTAATGGCTACAGACACAACACACTTTTAAGTTTAAATTATTAACATTTTCCATCAGTTTCTTAAGGTTAGACAATAAAACATTAAACCAAGCCTTCATTTGTAGCATTTGCTTATTTTCAGGTGTAAATACTCCCACCATGGCTGATTTCAGGCTACCAGTGTGACATCACTGAACATCACAATACTATTATATAGGATTTCCACCACCGTAGAGATCACTATAAAGACTGATGAAGCAGATTTGAAAAAGAACCAAATCAATGTATAATAATTGAAATAAAATATTCAGTGGATGACCATGAAGAAATAGACAAATCCAGAATGTGGAACATACTACAAGATCATTCTTTGGTTTCATCAAAAATCAATGTAAAAAAAAAAAAAGAAGCGAGGTGAGGGAGGGGAGGAACAATCCTAGATTAAAGATAAGAGATAAAATAACCAAATGTATTGTGTGTTCCTTGACTGGATCCCGGTTTGAAAATGTAGCTATAAAAAGTATTTTAGGGCTTCCCTGGTGGCGCAGTGGTTGGGAGTCCCCCTGCCGATGCAGGGGACATGGGTTCGTGACCCGGTCCGGGAGGATCCCACATGCCGCGGAGCGGCTGGGCCCGTGGGCCATGGCCGCTGGGCCTGCACGTCCGGAACCTGTGCTCCGCAGCGGGAGAGGCCACAGCAGTGAGAGGCCCGCGTACCGCAAAAAAAAAAAAAAAAAAAAGTATTTTAGAGTCAATTGGAGAAATTTTAATGCACTCGGTATTAGCCAGGATTAAGGGATTATTGTTATTTTTCGTGGGTGTGATAATGATATTGAGTTATTTAGGAGAATGCTTTTTTAAAAAAGAGACATGCTGAAGTATTTAATATTGAAGTATCATGATGTCTGTTATTTATTTTAAGATAGTTCAACAAACACATATAAACGAAACAAGTATGACAAGATGTTAAAATGATTGAATTTAGGTCACAAGAATATAGGTGGTTATTATACAATTCTTTCCTTTATATTTAATGTTTGAAATTTTCCATAATTCAAAACAAATTTTTTCAACAGTAAATGGTTTAAATCAGGGGTTAGCAAACTTTTTCTCTTCAGGAGAGGGCCAGGGCCAGGCAGCCCTGAGAATTGAAGGGAAGGGAGGGGAACCTGAAGAATTGGGACTGCTGAGAGCTGACACCAGGCCAAGCTCCCGCCATCCACTTGCACTGCCTAGAGGGGCAATGCCGGGCAAGGTCCGCACTGTGCTGCTGCTCTCCAAGGGGTCTTTTTTTTTGGCCTCGCCATGCAGCATGCAGGATCTTGCTGCCCAGGGATTGAACTCATGCCCCCAGCATTGGGAGCATGGAGTCTTAACCACTAAACCACCAGGGAAGTCCCTCCAAGGGGTCTTACTGGTCGGTTGTGTCAGTGGTTACTGGTGACTATAAAAGGCTCATCCTCAGTCAGTTCTTCTCTTATCTGAACTCTTAGCTGTTGACAGAATCTGCCGTTTTACTCTCTTCTCTGGGACTTTGTACCTTTCTTCCCCATCCTTTTTCCCTGACTCATTCCTGCTCCTTGCTGAAAACTCAGCTTGAAGGCCACCTTTTCCAGGAAGCTGTCTCTGCCCCTCCTTAACTAACTGCTCCCTTCCCAGCCTGTCTTCCCCACACTCATGTCTCACATGCTTTAGGGATGCTGTGCACCTGCCTGCCTTTCCCTCTAGTTCCTTGGAAAAGTCTAGAGAGCCGTGAGGTTAGGAGGGCATGCTCAGGATTGAATGCTGGCTGTGCCACTTCCCAGCTCTGTGAATTTGAACAAGTCTCTGAATTTCTAGGAGCTTCACTTTCCTCATTGGTAAAATGGAGGCACAGATCTTTTGAGAATTAAATAAGGTAAGAGGTGAATTGCATGCGAGACTTTGAGCTACAACACAGGTGTGCAAGAAACACCACACTTCCTTATTTTCTTTAAATCAGCTTAAGTCTGACTCCAATAGGCTGGAGGGGAATTCAATTTCAGTTCTTACTGGGGCTTTCCTCCTCTCTCTCTTTCTCTCTGTTCACACATGAAAATTTTCATGATGTATGGAGAATGGGAGAAGGGCCCTAGATCTTGAGTCCCACCCTGGACGTCAGAGATTTGCACACTTGAGTATGTAGGGTAGTGGTCGTGGTTAAGGGAGAGTTCAAGAGTCGGTCCAGCCTCCACCCCACAACAGCTGTGTTGCTATGATAAATTCACTTGACCTCTCTGACCCTCAGTTTCTTCATTCTTAAAGTGAGGGTTGTTCTAAGGACTCAAGCCAGTCCATAGAAAGCACTTAGCGCAGAGTAAATATAAAGCATGTGGCACCCGGAAATAGTTAATTCAATAAAAGTTAGCCATTATTATTATAATGTACAATGTATTTATTATTGATCTTGTAGTCAGCCATCTTGCTAAATTCTCTTATTATTTCTAAAAACTTGTTTGTAGATTCATCTATTGGCTTTCCATGCAGACAATTGCATAATTTGCAAGGATAGTTTTATTTCCTCCTCTCCAATCCTTATCCTTCCATTCGTTTTATGACCTGACTGTGACCTCTGGAATAATGCTAAATAGAAAGGATGATAGAGGGCCTTGTCCTCATCTGGATTTTAAAAAGGATGCTTCCTATTTTCCCCACTAAGAATGATGTTTCCTATAGCTTTTCAGTAAATTAAGGTAATCGGTGTATTTACATTCTTTGTTGTCTATTTGCTGACCTTCTCTCTCCAGTGGCCTTTAGACCCTTGACGACAGGGACTGTATGTGCCATGAATCAAGACAATTCCCACAGGGTTTAATTTACTGGTGGCCTGTCATTAGCCAAGGCTCTGGGCTTCCTGCCCCATTTGAGGCTGCACTGGAGTCCAGCCTTCAGCCTGCACCAGAGTCCAGCCTTGAGCCTGCACCACTAGCCCTCTTTCCCATTGCTGGTTGATTACAAGAGTTTCGTGGGAAACCTTTTAAATAGAGAAAACCTCAGTCCACCTCCTGTGTTCCTCCTTTCCTTTCACACCACTACCACACTCAGAATACTTCTGACACCAGTTGTGTGGGTTTTTTCCCCCAATAAGCAATTCTCTGTGACACCAGCTGGGTGTCCTACAATTTAACTCAGTTCTGACACTATCTACCTGGAGAGAGTGTCAGATCCCATAGGTTAAGGGCTCAGTCCCATGAGACTGGCCCCCCACTTCAGATGCCAATGGCACATAGTAGGTCCCCAAGTTATGCACAACTTCTGTCCAACTTGGCTACAAATCAAAAGTTCCCACAACCTCCTCCCCCTTGGATCTGATTACTTGCTAGAGCAGCTCACAGAACTCAGGGAAACACTTACGTTTCCCAGTTTATTAAAGGCTATGATGAAGGATGCAAATAAACAGCCAGATGAAGAGATACACAGGGCGAGGCCTGGAAGGGTCCTGAGCACAGGATTTTCTTTGGGTTTTTTGTGTTGTTGTTGTTGTTTTAATTTTTATTGGAGTATAGTTGCTTTACAATGTTGTGTTAATTTCTGCTGTATAGCGAAGTGAATCACCTATATGTATACATATATCCACTCTTTTTTGGATTTCCTTCCCATTTAGGTCACTACAGAGCATTAAGTAGAGTTCCCTGGAGCACAGGATTTTCCCTCCCTGTGGAGCTGGAGAATGTCAGCCTCCCAGTACATGGATGTGTTTACCAACCTGCAAGCTCCCTAAACCCCACACTACTGGGATTCTATGGACGCTTCCTCACATGGGCATGATTAATTATTGACTCCCTTTCCAGCCCCTCTCCCCTCTCTAGAGAATGCGGAGCATGGCTGAAAATTCCAAGCTTCTAATCATGGCTTGATCTCTCTGGTGACCAGCCCCCATCAAGAGCCCACCCAGATTCACCTCACTAGAACAAAAGACATTCCTATCACCTAGAAAATTCCAAGGGATTTAGGAGCCCTGTGTCAGGGACCAGGTCAAGGACCAAATATTAGACCAAAAGATGCTCCTAATGCTCTTATCACTTTTTTACAAGGGTGTTTTTTGTTTGTTTGTTTGTTTTACACTCAGGTTGCCCTGTGTCAGGAGCTGGAACAGAGACCAATGTACCTTGCTTTTTCACATCCAGGATAACCAAAGTGGATCAGGTGCTGGCTAACCTCTTCCTTGGACCCTGGCTCCTAATCTCAAGGCAAACAAGGCCCCAGATTAAATCCATCCCAGAGGAATGACCCAGAGGACAGTTGGCATCTTTCCCAGATTCTTATTTAAGATCTTTTCCTTTTCCTGGGAGCTCCAACAAGCGGGGTTCCGGGTGGGGCCTGGTGACCCTCTGTGGAGTCCAGCTTACACCGCAGATAATAAACAACCCCCTTCTCTCCCTCTTTCAACACTGAGTCCCTTCCCCACTCTGCATTCCTCCCCTCTCTGACTCCCTGTCCATCAAGGCCTGGCCTCGAAGTCTCACAGTTTGCTCTTTACTCTACATGCCTATCAGCATCTCTCTATAACTGTCAGGGGTCAGGCAGACACTCCCTCTCCCTAGAAGTGAAGGAGGCTGTCCTCTCAGGCCATTTGGCTGAGCCAGCACCTTGTCACACACAGATGGATCCACTTTAGACCTGCTTGTAGGGGGGACCACCAGGCCTGCTCAGACCTCCAGTCCTACACGTGATTCCTACTGTTCTGCAACTCTCTGGCTTTCTCACAACTCCATGTATCTGACCTCCCTAATTAGTACATAGGGAGAAATATACTTATCTGTACTTCATAGACAGATATATGCTTAATAAAGAAACTGAATCCCTGCTGGGTTCTTCAGGGTCCACAGTGAGCACCTGATTCCCAGGTAAGAGGTCTGGGGCCTGGAGGACCATTGGTAGAGGCAGGGCCTTGCACTTTTGCTAGCCCTGCCTTACATTATGTACAGCATATTAAAATGCCTCCACATTTCACATTAAATATAAGTTTGCCCTAAAATCATTTGAAATGATGTGGGGACATTTCTTTCTCTTCTTTCTGCTACAAAAATATATTGTAAAATTTTATTACATTTTTCATAAATAAAATAAAGAATAATATAATAAAAACCTGTGGTACTCACCACCAGCTTAAGCAATAAAATGTTCCCAGGATAGTTGAAATATCCTGTGTACCTCTCTCTGCTACCCTCCCCTCCCTACAGAGGAAACTACCATCCTGCATTTTGAGTGTATTGTTCCTACTGATTTCCTTAAACTTTATATATATTTCTGAAACAGATTGAAAATGTTTGCATTTTCAGCTCTATCACAGTGATTTACGAAAATAATTTTTACAATTTTGCATTTGAAGTTATCTGGTTACAAGTTACTTACATTCTGATTGGTTCTGATTCTTAGTCGTCATCACTTAGATTCTTGTAGAATGAAAACATCTAACGTATAAATGGATTTCAAATGTTATTAAATGTTTGCAAAGACAGTTAAGGAAGTTAAAATAACAGTGTTTTGTAGACACTTCACAAGGCATTCACTAGTTTTTGGTTTTGCACTTTTCCTTTCATATTTTGAGGCCAAACATCTTTTTCCCAGGTGATATAAATGTTTCTATTGATAGGAAAACCTCCTAGGCCTAGCACTTGTCCAGAGTCTCTGAGGGGCACAACAGGCTGGCTGTGCCCACCACAGAGCAACAGCAGTGGCAAAATTAAGCTGACACTTTGGAGCACCCACTGAGCCAGGCCCCCCAGTCCTCAGCCTTTCACATCCGCCTATGAATTCACTTACTCCTATCAGGTAGATGCTACAGCCATCCCACTTTCTATTAGAGGAAATAGGCACCAGGCAGTCCTGTGCCAGGTGAAAAGGGGTGGAGCTGGGATTTGAACCCAGGCAGCTGCCACCCTTCCTCCTACTGCCTTCCATTTTCTGAGCCCCACCTGTACCGTACATGAACGTGTACGGTATCAGAATCCTCTCAAGGACCAGGCATTGTTATCCCCATTTTATGAGGGAACCTAGCTCAGAGACTTGCTCCGGGTCACGCGGTTGAAAGAAGTGGCAGATTTGGGATTTGAATCTGCGCCTGCGTGATTCCAAATGCTGTGTGTGATTTTCGGGACACCGCACTGCTGCCCTATCCCAACCTCGCCGCTTGGCAGCCAGGCCGAGTTCCCTCCTGCCCACATCTCCTCCCTCAACTCACCCCTTTAGGGGAGGGAAGGATCTGCAGGTGTTAGGGGTGGGTGAAGAGGGGCACCGACCTAGCTCACCCTCACCCAGATTCCAGGCCTCTGTCAGCCCAGGGCCTCTGCAGTAGGGAGGGGGCTCTTTATCAGCAAGTCCTGGCACCGTGCCTCTTCCTCCCCTCCCCACCAGCTCTCCCTCCCACCCCCCCCTTCTCTCCCCACCCGCCTCCTACCCAGGGTGGTGAGTAGGTGGTTAGAAGCAGGCCTCACTGCTTTCTGCTTTCCACGTGATAGTCTCAGCTGACTGGCTCCCCTCCCCCTGCAGATCTCCTTTATCTTGAGCCATCAGAATCTCTCTGGAGAGCACCCTCCCCTCCCCCAAGGTCACCTCCAGGGGGTTTGGCTCTTGCTCACTGAACAGGCCCCCTTCTGCCTGGAAATGGAAGATGGTTTTAAAGAGCCAGATCCTTCCCTGGAGTCTTCTACTTTCCACCCCAGGGAACAGAGTCAGAGTGAAGGTGGGGCGGGGAAGGGAAGGACCATGGCTTGGAACCAGAAGACTAGGGTTTTGTCTCTGGGTCTGTGCCTCATTCGTTGTGTGACCTTGGACTAGTCACATCCTCTTTCTGGGCCTCAGTTTCCTCAACTAGAGAGTGTGGCTGGACCAGATGCTCTCCAAGATCCTTTTCTTCTAGAGGTGTATGACTAAATCTATCCCATGCCCTGCAACGTTGGATATGTGACAGGTATATATACATATAATTTTTTTGTCTTTAACTAGAAATACGAGCAAACCTGTCTCCTGCTATTTCAGGAAGAAGTCTCACTGACTTTTCAGCCCAGAGAGGGAAGAGAAAACCAAGGTGAAACTAATACCTAGGGGAGAGAGGAGGAACTCTCAGGCTGAAGCAGGAAGGGGGAGGGAATTCCAGGGTACAATTTGGAAGTACACTAGAATCAGAGATGGAGTTTTTTTTGTTTTGGTTTTTTTTTAAATATTTATTTATTTATTTGGCTGCGTTGGGTCTTAGTTGCAGCACGTGGGATCTTTATTGTGGCACGCAGGCTTCTCTCTAGTTGTGGCACATGGGCTTAGTTGCCCCAGCATGTAGGATCTTAGTCTCTCAACCAGGGATCAAACCCGTGTCCCCTGCAGTGGAAGGCAGATTCTTTTTTTTTTTTTTTTTAGGTTCACTAACTTTATTTAAAAAATCATAAAACATTTCTTACAAAAAAGCATCACATTCTGCACACCGCTCTGAATAGATGCCAGGGACATATGGACTATTGTTACTTTTCCTCCCTGTCCCACCCCTCCAGATGTTACAGCGACCACAAAGCAAAGTGTTCACAATAATTAGACGGGGGGACTTTTTTTAAACCACCAACAATGAACAAAAATTAAAATTCACTCTGCCGCTGTTTCAAAATTTCAGTGTTAGTTTTTGCATACCCTCCCCCAACTCCCAACCCTGTTTGTAAGGAACTAAAACATTTCATCTGGTGAACAGCAAAGATTTCACTACACCTCAAATTCAGAACACCTACAAGGTAGAGGAATGTTGGCTTTTTAAACGGAAGCAGATTTAAAAAAAAAAAAAGATGCAGGACTCCTTCAGTTCTTCATTAGTCTTAGAAAAATTTTCCAGAATACTGCTTCACACTGTTCTGCAGCAAATACTGTGCATTCCGTATCTGGTCCTGTGTTCCTGTAACGGTAATGACCTGATCTTCGGACCCTTCTAAAGGCTCATCAATTTTGATTGAAGCTCCTGACTCATGACGGATTTGTTTCATCTGCTGACCACCTTTGCCAATAATCGATCCAGCCAAATCTTTGGGAATAGTTACTTGTGTAGTAATAATAGGTCTGCCAAGATCACCATATGAGCCACGACCTCCAGCATAGGAATAATCACATCCAGAGCTACCCTGTGGTTCATAAGCCATCTGCCACTCTGATGGGCTCCATGCATCTATTGCAGAGTCCCAGGTTTCATCAGCACTGAAACCAACCATGCCATCATAACGGTCTCCAGGTCTCCCTCTTCTGTCATAGGCCATTAGATCTCCTCCTCTAGGTGGTGGTGGTGGAGGAAGAGGAAGATTCCGAGCTCTGCCACCACCCAGACCCCCTCGTCCAGGAGGAGGTGGAGGAGGTCCTGGACAGGCTCCTATCATCACAATCTCTTCTGGATGGAGGCATGGGACGCCCAGGCCGACCAGGAGGCATTCTGTCAAAACCACCTCTTCCCCGCATGGGAAATCCCATGGGACGTCCACAGCGGTCATCGACCATCATTGTAAAACCACCATAATCATAGATTTCGTCGTAAAATTTGGGATCATAAGGCTGAGCATGTCCTTTGATGCGAGACTCTGATATAAGATCAAGGATGATCTTTATGCACTCTACAACCCTATCAGGTTTTCCTCCAATAAGAACGAATCTGTCAGTGGGTTGAGGACAACGTTCCTGGAAAAGCTTGATTGTTGTCTGAGTGGTCTCTCGAAGTTCTTTGATTTTAGCACCTTTGACGCCAATAATTCCTCCAGCCAGACTCTGATGAATCAACAGTCTCAACTCACAGTCAAAGTCGCTTCCTTTACAGTGTTGGTAATTTAAGCATTCCACAGCATCAGATTCGAGCGGGAGCTGGCTGGTTGCAGTTGGTGATGGCAACTGCAGGCCCTCTTCCAAGGTAGGGATGATTTTCTTCAGAATTTCTCCAATTGTTTCAATATTAGCACTGTTCAGTATGCGCTCGGGGCCACTGCTGTCTGGGGCTGAAACACTGGCATTGTAGTCTGTACGGAGAGCCTTAATATTCTTGCTTCCTTTTCCAATCACTGCCCCAGCATTCTTGCTCTGCAGCAGAATGAGTAATTCAACCATCTCATCAGTGTTTCTAGATCTTTTAAAAACTTGTTCCTCTTCGTATCTTTAGCAGGGCGTTTATCAAATCCGCCACTGGTTTCGGTGTTGGGAAGGGTTTCCTCTGGCTGTTCAGTTTCCATTTTCTTGTATTAAAGGGACACACCAATCAGTTATTAAATATATCCTTGCAGGGCAGAACTGAAGTGTTCTGGGCGGGACCAACTGACACCCTAGTGCTGCAGTAACCGGGCAAGGCTACCGTCCCTATCGGAAGGTGGATTCTCAACCACTGGACCACCAGGGAAGTCCCAGGGATGGAGCTTTTGAAAATGGGATGCCTGAGCCATACTCCAGACCAATTAAATCAGAATTTCTGGGCATGGCCGTGATGTAGGTGTAACAAACCCAGTTAGAAGTAGTTGGAGGAGTAATAGTTACAAGAGAAGACCTTTAAAAAATAAGGTTGCAGTTATCAGCTGCCAGCAGACATTGTTTTGAGAATAGCTGGTGACATCCCAAGTCTGACACAGCTCAGAAAACTCAAGTTCTTGGCAATACAAGAACTTGTCTAAAATCACACCCATAGTGTCACCTAGTTATTTCCTTGGATGTCTGAACCACAGCTACTCCATTTTGACTTTTAATTGTAATTCTCTCCTTAATAGCCAAAGCAGATGTCACTGTTAATGATGTTAGTGTTTCTCTGGGTATGAGAAGAGACAAGAGTTTGGGCTCATAAAATCTTCTCCTGAAAAGATCTAACTATCTGAAGGCTTGTTCTGCCAGTTTTTCCCAGAGCACAGAGTGCCTCATTCCTGATCTCCACCCTAAACTCCTTTCAGGGGGTGTTGAAGGTCAGCAGCTGCAGCGGCTCCTGATTTAATCTTTGTAGAGGCACATGGCAAGTGCCAATGGCAAGTGCCAATTTGTAGATGACAGGGCCTCCTCGTGGTTACAAATTTAACCATGGTTTGGGAGGCATTTCGTGACCATTTTGTCCCATGGTGCCAGGAATGCTCATTCCCAGGTCTGGCGAAGATTTTGCTGATAGGCTACTCAATGTACCGTTATTGGACTAGGCCTTACAAGCAGCAGAAAGTCTCTGGACCTCCTGTCTTACTAATCTCTTATGGTCCAGGAAAATATTCCCTCTTGTTGCTTCTTCCCATATCTAGAGTTACACTCTTACAATTATTGATCTCATATGGAACTATATATCATCATTTTATCAGAGGCTCAGTCACACATTTGGTAATGTAAGAAACAACAATTTTGTAAAACAGGCAATATAAAAAAAATATATAGCTAGCAGTATTAGTAAGTTCATAAGTAAGAATTAAGCCAAGAACTTCCATTAGGTGTGGCCCAATATATCCCAGGTCATCTGACTTATCTTTATCTTATCAATCCTTATCTTTCAGGGAAATTATATATTGGCACTGTCCATAAGGTACCCAGCCCAGTTTCCTAGTGTTACTAGACTGACTATCCTTAGTATGATTTAATTATCCCCAACATAGAGGAGCCTTTAAACTTAAATTACCATAGCCTAGTGTTAACTACATAAATCCATCCCATAATTGTGGGAGGTTTTATTCCTTGGCTGAAATTTTGCTTGTTGCTCTGATTGAGCTTGAGTAATAGAGGAAAATTCATATTTATGGCCAAGGTCAGAACAGGTATTATTAATTGG
The DNA here is from genome assembly GCF_951394435.1 of Stenella coeruleoalba. Classification (NCBI taxonomy): domain Eukaryota; kingdom Metazoa; phylum Chordata; class Mammalia; order Artiodactyla; family Delphinidae; genus Stenella; species Stenella coeruleoalba. The sequence goes on from NC_137147.1 coordinate 110,684,476, forward strand.
TTAGGTGAGGGGATCCCATCTAGTAATATCAATAGTGGTCTGAACATGACTTAATTTTTTCTCCATAAAGTCTAAAGAATATTGTGGCCACACTGTCAAAAATTTCCTAAGGACCAACCAATTAGAGCCTTGGAATGGAGAAATCTAGCAAGGAAACTCAGAAGTACTAGGCACAGGTAATTGGCCACAAACCCAACAATTGGACTGATTTTTAAAACTAGCATAGGATCATACCCATGAAAGGAAAACATTTGATTCATATGCAGAGGTCTAAGAAGTCAAGAAAACATTATAAATGATCATACAAGTCAGGTCCAGGATCTTGGGCTGTCTACTTCTGATGTCATCTTCTCTTCCTAGTGCAAGTGTAGTTTCTCCCCTGTTTGAATGTTGTTTTAAGGTGAGTTTGAGGTCAGCAGTCCTCTCTATAGGCCAGTCCAGTGCAGGGGCCCTGTTAGTGAGGTAGCCAGCCTAACTTATCTGCTAAAGCTGCTGGGAACCTAAGAGTTTCCAATCTCGGGAGGGAGCAGAGAGAGAGAAAATATAAATGTTTCAATTCTGGTTGCATAAGTAATTTACCAAATTACTGTATGCCATAATTAGTTTGAGGAGAAGATTTTCCTTACACCTGGAAAACACAGATTTAAACCAGTAAATTTTTCAGATAGAAACCATAAAAATTATAACCACATTTGTCAGTTCACTCAGTCCTATGTAACTAATCCTTTTTGTTAACAGCTTTATGAAGCCATCAGGTTTTTCATTAGGATTCTTCCATTTCTTACCCAGTTCGGCATTATGGTCTGAAAGTCAGAAACTTGTATTAATCCAAAAGTCCTTTCTATAAGTCTTATTGAAGAGGAAGCATTTTTGCAAAGGTATTAGGGTGAAACTGTAAGTGTCTATAATGACAAAAGACTTAAGAAGGCACATTTAAAATCTGATTACAATGCAACTGACAAAGTAACTTGGTTACTGTTGTGACATACAACACTTTAAGATAATAATTAGAATTATCACTGATAACATTTTACCAGGACATATCAGATCTTTAGGAATTCCATATAATTTACAAATTAACCTCAGAAATATTATCCAAAGACACATACTGAGACACATATACATATCCAGACAGACACAACGAGAGATCTAGCTTCATTTTCTAAACTTAGTCATGAATCAGATGTCACAATATAAAACTCACTCATTTATAAATAACAGTTGGAATAAGAAAAATTGTAAAAGGCTTCGTTCCCTGTTTTTTTCCCCTCAGTTTCAGGAATCAGAGGCGGTCTAGATAAGTGTTCCTGAGAGCCCGAGTCTCAAGGCACAGGGAGAGAATATCAGCTTCTCCTAGTAGGACTTGCTCCTTAGGGTCAGAATTCTGGGGAAAAAAAATGTATTTTAACAAGCTAGCTTTCTCTAATTGCACATGCAAAAAAGAACCAGTTTTGTAATTTCAAAAAAAGTTTTTTCTTAACCAGAGGAGTCGAAGCTGCCTTTAGAAGTGGATGTCTAGGAGTAGAAATGGGTAAGAGGATTTTGGCTGACATTGGTAGAGATGATTTCTCCTTTGTGTCCCCTACCCCAAACCCAGGAAATGCATAAACAAGACATTCAAAGTAAGATTGGTGTTTCCTTTGGATGTGACACATTGAGACCCATCTTAAGGTGGGAGCAAGGAGGCTCAGCCAATTTAAGTCACATGCAAGATAGGGGATTATGAGATCTTTTTCTTCAAATACCAGGGATGCTTCAGATGGGCCCTACATGAAAACAGAGGCCATATTAGCTGTTACTTCAAAGGCATCACTCTGTACAAGTGGCACTTGGAAGGTTCACCTCCCTGCAGACTGCTGCGTTTTGGACTTAGCACCTGGAGTGTTCCCGTTCCCTGTCCTGATTCTGACATTCTAACCTCATCCTCCCTGACTCCCTTTTCCTTTCCCTTCTCTTCACTTCCCTTGCTGTCAGGTCCTGTCCAACCCCCAGAAAACACTTCCTTCTAGAGCACTTCATGGATTCCCCTTTCATGATTTTAGTGCCCATTTCCCTCTACTGTTCAACATGTTCTATGACAACTGAGGATAGTGCTTATTTAATTAATTTTAGTTTGTTTTTTACTTATTTGTATTAGGTCAGAAAGGTCTTAAATCAGTTTAAGATTATTGGAGAACCCAAGCTCTATGTTGTGTTTGAGTTTGAATCTGCTAGAGCCACTTTTTTTTTTTTTTTTTTTAACTTTCACAGCCAGTAAAAGTAGGAGATACACCCAGGGGTCTGAGATTTTTCTAACAGAAGGGCCTGTAGTTAGTTCATTTATAGCCTAAGTTAGCAAATTCCAGTTCCTTCAACAAATATTTTATATATTAAATGAATAATACATTGTTTCCAGGGCTTCCCCAGTGTGGAGACTCTGTACTTAACACTAAATAACCATCTCAAGAGGAACTCTGTATTAGTTTGCTCAGGAGTAAATGAGACAGAGGTTAAAATGTAAATAGGAGCTTTTTCCCACCTCTCTGGTGTCTTGATTCCTTTTGCTCTAGAGATCCCTGGAATTTAAATATTCTTCCATCCCCTTTCACTTTCCTTTACTAAACTTCAAAGTAATTGATATAACAGTACTCTTCCCTGTAGTGTCTTTTCATCTTAATCAAACCTAAATCAAAGTGATTTTTTTTAGATATATAATTCCTATTTCCACATAGGGATACATGAAATGCAGCAAGATTATATAAATAAAAAGTAAAGTTTTCCCCTTGATGGGGAAAACAAGGATAAGAACATAAAATTAAACGAGGAACAAGGCTACGATTAAAAACAAACAAGCAAACAAAAAAATCCACTATGGAATTCTATACTTTTGCTACAAGTACTTGTGTATTGGGTTTCCTGGCAGGCAAGGGGAAAAGGGACAACTAGTTAGTTACATACTTCATAGTATCTATGTGGTAAAAAATGAATCCACAGCTTAAGAGAGGCACAGTTAAAAGACCAGAATGACCCTGTGTAAAGTAGGGAGCCACCCCTTCAATACCAGCTTTGCAATAGACTTGGTGCCGAGTTTTGCATAGCATTTTTTTCGCGAAGCACAGCAGAGTAAAGGTGACTCTGCAGGAAGTGGTATTCATCCCCTGTTGGTCTGGCTTACACTTGGGTTAATTTTAAAATATCTGGATTGGATCATCTGGTTGACCTTCAAAGAGAGTTTATTACCAGAAAAAAGGTCTATCAGTTAGGATCCGGACAGTTGCAAGCAACAGAAACTCCAGCCCTACTGGCTAAAACAAAATGACGTTCTGTGTTCCTGGGACCAAAAAGATCAGCAGTAGTTTTAGCATCAGACAAGGGTTTACCTAGGACTTAAGTGCTCTGAACAGGCCTGGTTTCTTTCTCTACATTTCTCAGGAGCACTTCCTGGGTGTTGGCTCCATGCTCAGACAGATCAAACAGCTCTCAGAACTGACAGCACTGAGAGTAACAGTGTGCTGTTACATTGATACAAATAGTTATAATGTTGGAAAATTTCTATGCTCATTGGTAAATAGCCACCATCCCAAGCTATCTGAGTAACCCCTAATGTGATGGTTAATTTTTTTTTTTTTTTTTTGCAATATGCGGGCCTCTCACTGTTGTGGTCTCTCCCGTTGCGGAGCACAGGTTCCAGACACACAGGCTCAGCAGCCATGGCTCATGGGCCTAGCCGCTCCGCGGCATGTGGGATCTTCCCAGACCGGGACACGAACCCATGTCCTCTGCATCGGCAGGCAGACTCTCAACCACTGCGCCACCAGGGAAGCCCAATGATGGTTAATTTTATGTTCAACTTAACTGGACCAAGGGGTGCCCAGGTTAAACATTATTTATGGGTGTTTCCAGGTGAGATTAGCATTTAAATGGTGGACCCAATGGAGGTGGGATGTCATCCAATCCACTGAAGGCCTAAATAGAGCAAAAAGAAGGCGGAAGGAGGAATTCACCCCTTTTGCTTCCTACTTGCCTGCTTGAGCTGGGACATCAGTTTTCTCCTGCTCTTGGACTGGAATTTATACTACAGTAAGTCCCCTACATATGAACGACTTCCATCCCAAGAGCGTGTTCGTAAGTCCAATTTGTTCATAAATCCAACAAAGTTAGCCTAGGTACCTGACTTTTACAGATAATGTCAGAGACATATGAACTAACTTACGTGATTGGACATGCGAACACATGTTCGCATCTTTGAAAGTTCGCAACTTGAAGGTTCGTATGTAGGGGATTTACTGTATTGGCTCTCTCATTCTCAGTACTTAGGACTCAGACTAGAATTACACCTCCGGCTTTCCAGCTTGCAGATGGTAGATCATGGGACTTCTCCACCTCCATAATCATGTGAGCCAATTCCTCGTAATAAATCTCTTCCTATATTCATGTATTCTATTGGTTCTTTTCCTCTGGAGAACCCTGAGTAATACACCTAGCCACCCTGGACCTCCCTAAAATGCAACTAAAGTGTTAAAGCCCAGCATAGCCAGGAGCCTTTAAATCCTTACTTCCTGCACTGGCTTGTTCTGATTTTGAAAATCATCCCTGACTATATTTTCTCCTTTATATTGACTGGGGTAGAGAAGGTGTTTTCCCCAGCATCCTCAGTAAACGTCCTGAGTCTCAGTCTGATTGCATTAGCTTAGGTCACGGATACATCCCTTAATCAATCACTGTGAACTAGAAAGCATTGATTGGCCTAGGCTAGATTACATGTTCTATCCTTGACCCCACTAGTCCCAAGATAAGCACCTTGTCTGGGAGCAAAGTGGTGGAGCAGAAACTCATGGGCTTTAGAATCAGACAGATCCTGGTTAGTTCATTCATTCATGAATCAAAGCAGTGGGAATAAGGTACCAAACAAAACAGACCTAGTCCAAGCCCTAATGGAGACACTAAATGAGTTATCAGTTATCTAATGCTGTGTAACAAACCACTCCCAAACTCAGTGACTTAAAATCAACAACCCTTTTATTTGCTCACCACTGTGTGTGTCAGCAGTGTGGGCTGGGCTCAGCTGAATGATTCTTCTGGACTCACTCCTGTGGCTTCAGTCAGCTTGTGGGGCAGCTGGGGCTGGTTGATCTAGGGTGGCCTTACTCCAAGGTCTGGCAGTAGTGGTTGGCTGGGCCAGGGTACTCCAGCAGGCTAGCCTGGGCTTCTTCACTTGACAGCAGTGTTTGAAGAAGGCAAGCCCAATGCACATGTGCTTTTCAAGTCTGTGATTGCATCATCATGCTAATGTGCCATTGGCCTAAGCGAATCACATGGCCATGCCCTGGAATCATTATGATGAGAGGCTTCCCAAGAACGTGAGTATGGAGAGACATGATCAATTGGGGACAGACTGTAACAATCTTCCACAATCTGTAGTAAACACATAAACAAATGACAAATTTTGATTACTGCTCTGAAGGAAGAGAGCAAGATGCTGTGAGAGGATTATAGGAAGGCCCTCATTTTAGGTGGTAGTCAGGGCAGGCCTTTCTGAAGAGGGTCATTTGCACTGATATCTAAAGAAGGAGTAGCCACATGAATGCAGGGAAAGAACTGGAAAGGACGACATCTATGACCTTGCTAATCCAAGTGGTTCCTGGACCAGCAACATTGGCATCACCTGGGATTTGTTAGCGAAACAGTAACTCAGGCTCTGTTCCAGGCCTGTTAAATCAGAATCTGCATTTTTTTTTTGCTTATGATTACCCTTTTTATTTTTTGAATTTTATTAATACAGCAAGTTCTTATTAGTTATCTATTTTATACATATTAGTGTATATATGTCAATCCCAATCTCCCAATTCATCCCACCACCACTCACCCAGAATCTGCATTTTAACAAGACATACGTGTGCCCAATAAACTTTGAGAAGCTTGTGACTATCAGAGAGAAGGCAGAGGTGTAAGAAAGAGGGAAGGAAACAGCACAGCTAGCTGGAGACACTCAGGTGCGTTCCTCAATCCTAAAGTTTCTACTGTGACCTGGCTACCAGGCCAGGAGAGACCCTTTCTCCACTGCCCTGGGCCCCACCAGATGGCCCCATGTTCACAGCTCCGCGGTGAGAAGGGCTTTGGTTCAGTGGGCAACACCCAGAGGGAAGCACCCGAAACCAGAGCTCTGCTGGCCTTGGCAGGCACTTGCCCTCTGATAGGAAGGGACAGTACAAATGGGGCCTCTGTTTATGCATACACAGTTCCAGGTGGGAGGGAGGCCAGTTATGGAGCAGCCAGTTCTGGGGCACCCTGATAATCCCTGGGAAGGCCAAACCCTCAAGGTTGCTTGGTGCTCTGGCCCCTCACTGGGTATGGAATGTGATGATGAGTTTTCAGGTCCCTTCAGCCATAAGGCTACAAAGAAGCTTTCCTGGGGGGCAAGTGGGTGGTATTCAGCTGTCATGGTAGAGTGATCATTTGTCCCATTTGCCCATGGCAGTCCTGTTTACACCTGCTCTCCTGGTGTAATGATTAATAATGCCCCCTCTCACTCTGGTTTGGATGATAATTAGGGTCACCTTAGTTATAGCCCAATTTTGATCTCCAGAACCAAGGGAAGGTGATTCTGAAAGAGCACTGGTCCAGGAGTAAGAAATATGGACTCTTGTCCTGCCCTACTGCTGACAAGCTGGGGGACCTTGGGCGAGTCCTCTCTGGCTGCAGCTGCCTCATCTCTGAATTGAAGGGGTTAGATCAGACAGGCCTCTTCTAGCTGGGGAGTTAATGAATGTGAGACATGGGTCCCTGGGGGTTCTGGCCCAACAATAGGTTTATGAGGACATTGTCCCTTCTCTAGCATCTTTGACTCCATGGCCTCTGGGGACCCTGCATTCTGCTAGCTCTTCTTCCAGGTCCTGCTGTCTGTGCCCACAGCTCTCAGGGGCCCTAGGCTGGTGTCTCTGCCCAGGGCTCTGTGTCAACAGGGCTTCGCTGCCTGTCAGCCACCTTCTCCTCCCCTGCACTCCACCCTAGGGGGACCCTTCTTTAGCCTGCACTTCCTTATTGTGTGATGTTTGGGACAAACAACTAAATCACCTGCAATTGAGTCTCCACCTGTCATGGAGGATAAGATGTCAATATTGTAGGGTTAGGGATAATGTTCATAAAGTGCCCAGCTCATAGTAGGAACTCACCAAGTTATTGATAAGCCTCACATTCCCCCATCTTAATGTTAATGCATCATCTCTTTCCATTTTAAAATTAACCATCTGCTAAAGGGTCTTAACAGAGTTGTCTGAGAACCAAAGGCAGTGATGGACAGACAAGTGTGAAGGCACAGAAGGTCACTCCCTGTAACTTTCTGTAACTGGAAGGGTCTGTGAAACCTCTCATTCCTTAGCCCCACCTAATAGACTACATGTTCCTCCTGTCACTGGCTGGTGCACGGGGTGAAGCCTTACGGGCCCTTGAATCCCTGAAAAATGACCACATAGCTTCGATAATCTTTATTCCCATGACATCATGTTGCTAAACTTAACTTTCTTCTTACTTGCTCCTTTAGTCTTGCTTTCGGGTGCTTTGCTCCAGCAAAAAGAATACCAGCTCTTCAGTCTGACACTTAACTAACCCTTCTTATCCCCTCAGAACCCCCATTTCCTCTTTTCCCCAGCTCATAGAATCATGAGGGTTATAGGAGGTGGTTTATGAAAAGGATCTGTCTTATGGCAGGACTCAATAAATGGAGGCCTTTTATCCTGTTATCTTTCTCCTTGCTGAGAATAAAGAATTTTCTCTGGGGCGAGACAAGGAAGCAAGCCAGAGTTTCTAGTCTCTATTGCTGCATAATAAATGATCTCCAAACTTAGCAGCTCAAAACAATTTTTTTTCTCATGATTTTTTGGGTCAGAAATGTGAGAAGGCTCATCTAGGCGGTTCCTGCTGGGGGTCTCCCAGGCAATTGTTGAATGGAGCTGTCATCATCTGAAGGCTCTGCTGGGCTGGATGTCCAAGATGACTCTCTTACTCAGTTGGCTGTTGGCCGGGAGCTCCATCTGGGACTGTCAACCAGACTGCCTACATATGCCTGTCCTGCATCAGGATAGTTGGACTTCTTACACGGGGACTGACTTCCTCGCCAGAGCAAGCATCTCAAGGGGACCAGGCCAAAACTGCCTGGCTTCTTATGACCTAGTTTTAGAAGTCACACAGCATCTCATCTGCCATACTCTATTTGTGGAAGCCTGCCCAGATTCAAGAGGAGGGGCCATAGACCCCACCACTCCATGGAAGGATTGGCAAGGTTATATTGTCGATCAGTATGTGGGATGGGAGAAATTGACTGATGAGAGCATCTTGGGAAAATACAATCTGTCACATTCCCCCCATTCATATGTAAATCAGGGCTGTTATCATTCATAAACTACAGAAGCTGGCTCTGGTTAGCTTAAGAATAAAAATAATTTGGACACCTTTAGGGCTCATAGAATTGATGGAGGCTGGAAGGCCAGGATTGGCAAATAGGCCAGAAACAAGGAGATCTGGAGGCCTGGGCAGCAGGTATGCACATGAAGGAGGAACCTAAGAACTATGCAGTCTAATTACTATAGCCCACCACTGCTAGAATAAATACAACCACTAGGCACTCAGCTTCCTTGCAGCCCTCTGAAGAGCAAAGCCCAGGAAAGGCGAGTTGATGGGTTGAGTCACATGCTTTCCTCTGCTTGGGCCAGTGTAGACAGAGACCTATTGGTACCTTTTGCTTTCATACCGGGAAGTTGGGCTGTCCTCCACAGAGACTGTACACAGTGGGAGATTCTCCAGAGGAGATGTAGGGTGCTATAGGACAGTGTGGAGTACGTGCTGGAGATCCCCAAATCACAAGTGTCCACCAGAGAGCCCACCGACTCCGACACCCCTCTGTAGTGATTGATGTCCCCAGTATGGAGAAGGAGGAACAGAGAGCTGAAGCAGATGCTCGGAGGGAGCAGAATACTGTCCTAAGGATTTAAAGGGCTGTCATTTAGAGGAGGATTTGATTTGTTCAACATGGTTGTAGGACATACTATTTTTTTTTTTTTTTTTTTTTTTGGCAGTACGCGGGGCTCTCCCTGCCGTGGCCTCTCCCGCTGCAGAGCACATGCTCCGGACGCGCAGGCTCAGCGGCCATGGCTCACGGGCCCAGCTGCTCCGCGGCATGTGGGATCTTCCCGGACCGGGGCACGAACCCGTGTCCTCTGCATCAGCAGGCGGACTCTCAACCACCGCGCCACCAGGGAAGCCCGGACATACTTTTGCTCAACATCAGAAAGAACTTTCTCTTAAAATTTTTTTAATTCTATTTTTAATGTTTTGAATATGCAATACATTCATTGAAAGAGTATTAAAAGGAATGCAGTGAAAGTCTCCCTCCCACTACTTTTCCCTATCCACCTACTTCTCACTTTATTCCCCACCTCCACTCCAGATACTCATCTTAATAGTGCCTTGTATATGCTCCCATAGGTTTTAAATTTCCTTTTAGATTTTTAAAATTTATTTTTAGTTGTGATTAAAGTATACATAACATAAAATTTACCATTTTAACCATTTTTAAGTGTACAACTCAGTGGTATTAAGCACATTCACATTGTTGTGCAACCATCACCACCATCCATCTCCAGAATGTATTTCATCCTCCCAAACTAAAAATCTGTACCCATTAAACAATAACCCCTCATTCCTCCCTTCTCCAAGCCCTTGGCAACCATGATTCTACTTTCCGTTTCTATGAATTTGCCTATTTTAGGTACCTCATACAAGTGAAATGATACAGTATTTGTTCTTTTGTGTCTGGCTTATTTCACTTAGCATAATATCCTCAAGATTCACCCAGGTTGTATCATATGTCAGAATTCCCTTCCTTTGTAAGCTTAAATAATATTCCATTGCTTCATATATTTTGATGGTCTGTTATTAGATGCATATATGTGTATAATTATTATATCTTCTTGCTATATTAAAGCTTTTACAGATAGATAATTCCTTCTTTGCCTTTTATAAACTTTTTTGATTTAAAACCTATTTTGTCTGATATTAGTATAACCACCCCTGCTCTTTTTTGGTTACTGTTTGCATGGAGTGTCTTTTTCCATCCTTTCACTTTCAACTTATTTGTGTTTTTGGATCTAAAGTGAGTCTCTAGTAGACAACATATAATTGGATCATGTTTTTTTTTTAAGCCATCCTACCAATCTCTGTCCTTTGATTCAAGAGTTTAATCCATTTACATTTAAAGAAATTACTGCTAAGGAGGGACATACTTTTGTTATTTTGCTATTTGTTTTCTATATGCCTTTTGACTCTTTTGGCCCTCATTTCCTGCATTACTCTCTTCTCTTGTATTTCAGTTATTGATGTTAGAAAGCTACATCTTTATACATTATGTGTCTAAAACCATAGACTTAATTTATTTTTAATGTACTAGTTTCTTAAATCATATAGAAAACAAAAACTGGAGTTACAGACCAAAATTATAATAATTCTAGCTTTTATAATTGTCCATGTATTTATCTTTAGGAGAGATCTTATTTCTTCATATGATTTCAAGTTAGTGTCTAATGACCTTTCATTTCCATCTGAAGCACTTTTCCTTTAGCATTTCCTGCAGGGAAGATCTAGTGGTAAGAAACTTTTTTTTCCTTTTAAGAATTTATTGTCAGAAAAAACTTGAAAAGGAAATTTTAAAAGAAAAACTTCCACCACTCTGACAAGGCTGTTTTTATTTTTCTATGGTTTCCAGTCTTCAGCATAGGAATATATAGTTCTATATTTTGTAAAACAACGTCATTTCACATTGTTTCATAAACATTTCCTTGCTGCCAGAGACCATTTTCATGGTCTTTGTAATATTTCACCTGGAGAACACATCTGGATTTATTTAATCAGTCACTCATTGTTGGACACTTAGTTGCCTCCCAGTTTTCTACTATTAGAAGTAACACTGCAGTAGACGGCCTTGTTTGGCTTTTTCTTCATTTGAATTGTTCCCTTAGAAGGATTCTGTTCTCATAGGATGCTTTTCCTTTTAGGAAAATGAGATCCATTCAAATTATGTCAAGGAACTGGGGGAAAATAATAGTTATTCTACAGATTTTGTATGCGAGGGGATCCAACAAAAGGTAAACAACCAGGCTGTGGGGAGGAATGTTGTTTAATAGAGCTAGTCCATGGGGTCTTCTCTCAGGGACTTCTCTCTCCTTCTCTCTCTTTTTTTTTTTTGCCACGCTGTGCAGCTTGTGGGAACTTCGTCGTTCCCTGACCAGGGATCGAACCCAGGCCATGGCAGTGAAAGCACTGAACCCTAACCACTGGACTGCCAGAGAATTCCCAGGGACTTCTCTTTTAATAAGTCCCAGCTACTACATCAACCAGTGCCCTTGACTCCAGTTGAGTTAGGCAAGAAAGGAATTTATTTACATGTTTGTGGGTAGATCTCAGAATTGGATGGAAGGAAGGAAAGAAGGAAGAAATCCTTCCTTAAATTCATGTGGGATTAGAGAATCAGGCTTAGAGACTTCACGGGATCAATGACCAAAATCACATTATGGGACTAATCCAGGGAAGACCATCACAGGCCCTAGATACCTCCTGGGCCACCACCACTGGACATACCATAAGAACTGTGGCCATGACAACCCTAGAGACTGTATATGGTCACTGCTGCAGCTACCACCCATCACCAAAATGAGCTGTGCACTATCCCTGCTAGTTTGCTTCCAATTCCAAGTCTGAGGCTGATGCTCCTGATGAGTGGTACTAGGTCAGCCCTCAAACTTCCAGGAAAACTGGAATGTACCTGGAATTTTCCACTTCTATAATGCCTCATCAGAAAGGACTTTCCTCAAACATTGGAAGGAGATTTAAATGCTGGTCAGCCAAAAAGTATGACAAATACCTGCTACAGATCACAAGCCCATCGGGGATAAAGATCAAAACAGGGATGGCAAATTCAGATGCCTACAGTGAGTGACCAGGCAGGTAATGTACTAGGTGAAGAGCTCTGAGTGGGCACTTATGTAAATTTATCACCATACAGAATAAGAGGTCAGCAGGGCCACTTCTTCCAATAGTTCAAGAGAAGCTAGAAATCTAAAAAAAAAAAATGTATGAGAAATCTCCTGATTTTAAATGTTGGCACTGTGGAAGACAGAGTATATCAATTGTCTGGATTTGCTCCAAGGGCAGCTGGTTTGTGGCTTTTGTATAAACCAGGGCTTTACTAAGGCTGCTCAGTGTCTAAGGGCTGAATATGCACATTTTATAGATTTATCTGTTGCTATATTTTGCTTTAAGAAATAATTTTTTTTACCATCTTAACCATTTTAAGTGTATAGTTCAGTAGTGTTAAGTACATTCACATTGTTGTGCCATCTCCAGAACTTTTTCATCTTGCAAAACTGAAACTCTATACCCATTAAACAAGAACTCCTCATTTCCCTCTTCTCTAGCCTCTGGCAACCACCATTCTACTTGCTGTCTCTATGAATTTGACTACTCTATGTACCTCGCGTAAGTGGAACTGTACAGTATTTGTCTTTTTGTGACTGGTTTATTTCAGTGAGCAAAATATCCTCAACGTTCATCTGTGTTGTGGTATGTGTCAGAATTTCCTTTCTTTATAAGGCTGAATAGTATTCCATCGTATGCCTACGCATTTCGTTTATCCATTCATCCATCAACAGACATTTGGGTTGCTTCCAGCTTTTGGCTATTGTGAATAATGCTGCTACGTACACAGGTGTACAAATACCTTTTCAAGACCCTGCTGTCATTTCTATGGGGTATATACCCAGAAGTGGAATTACTGGTTAATATGGTAATTCTACTTTTAATATTTTTGAGGAATTGTATTTTGGGTTTTGAGAGTTCTTTCTATATTCAGATACAAGTCCCTTTTCAGATAGGTAACTTGCAAATATTTTCTTCAAGTCTGTCATTTATCTATCCATTCTCTTAAAAGCATCTTTCAAAAATCAGTTCTTCATTTTGATGAAGCACAATTTAGCAAAAAAGAAAAAATTTTTTACAGGTAATGCTTTTAGCATTATATTTAAGAAATCTTTGCCTAACGCAAAGTCACAAAGATTTCCTCCTATTTTCTTTGAGAAAATTTATAGTCTTAGGTTTTACATTTAAGGCTATAATCCATTTTGAGTTAAATATTGTAAGTAACATGAAGTATGGATTGAGGTTTTTTATTTTTATATGGATATCCAATTGTTCTAGTACCAATGTTGAAAAGTTTATCCTTTCCTCATTGAAATGCATTTGCGGCTTTGTCAAAATTCAATTGACCGTATATGTCTTGGTCTATTTCTGGACTCTATTTTGTTCAATTGGTCTATATTGTCTTTTCACCAGTACTACACTGTTTTGATTATTATAGCTTCAGAGTAAGTCATGAAATTAATGTGAATTCTCCAACTTTGTTGTTATTGTTTGAAATTGTTCTGATATTCTAGTTCCATCGCCTTTCCAAATAAACTTTAAAATCTGCGTGTCAATTTCTACAAGAAATTCTGATGGAATTTTTATTAGAATTACATTGAATCTACAGATCAGTGTGGGGATAATTTTATTGAGTCTTCCAACCCATGAACATGATGTACCTCTCCATATTTCAGGTTTTCTTTGATTTCTTCCATCAGTGTTTTGTAATTTTTAGCATACAGATCTTGCACATATTTTGTTAGATTTCTACCTAAGTGTTTCATGTTTTCTGGTGCTACTGTAAATAACGCTTTAAAATGTTTTTTTTCAATTTTCAATTGTTTATTGATAATGTATAGAAATAATTTTAATTTTTGTATATTGACCTTGTATCCTGTGACCTTGCTACTAAGCTCACTCATTAGTTAACATTTATTAGTTATTATTAGCTAATAACACATTAATGTTTTAATATTATTTAAAATTGCCATCCAATCCTTGCCATCCTGATCCATTTTAGCACACTCTTCCCCCCACTTTTTTTGCTAGAGCATTTATTACCTTCTAGCTTTCTGTAATTTACCTATTTTGTTTAATGTCTGTCCTCCCCACTCCATGCCATTAGAAGGTAAGAGTCACAGGATCAGAGATTTTTGTCTGTTTATTCACTGATTTATTTCTTAGCGCATAGTAAGCACTCAGTACCTAGCTCTCAATATGCACCATTTGATTGACTAGATTACTAAACAGCAGTATCTAATGAGTAACTGGGCCACCTTGAGAGGTAAAGTGCTTCTTGCCACCTAAGGTGTCCTTCTTGCCACCTAAGGTAGAGATCAGAGAGAAGATTCAATCTTCAGTGGGCCAGGTCAGTTGAAAAAGGTGAACTCTAAGCTCTCTTCTAGCCTACTGGAAACAAATCTGAAACTTGCCTGATCTCAATAACAATACCAACACCCTGTGCCTGAAGGTGTTTGTACTGTGCAGTGGCATCCGAGGAGGGGCAGGTTATCTGGAGCAGCTGCAAGGAGGAGGCAGGGGACTCCAACATCCTGGTCTGTTTAGGAGAAGCATTTTCTCATTCCCAGGGAGGGGGTAGCAGGGAGTCAGCACCCAGGAACTCCTTGATCCCAGCTGCTGCTCCGGGCAACAGAAGGAGGGGAGAAGGCTGACTCTTAGAGACCCAGCCTGTCTTTACTGAAGGCCTTGCCACTAAGCCTGACAGGGAGTGAGATGTGGGTGGGTCTTGCTCACTGCTCCGTCCCCAGAACCTAGCACAGTGCTTGGAACAGGGAGGGATCCCTAGTGTTTGTTGACAAACTAACGCTTACCAGGGGTGCCCTGAAAGGGTACAATTACAAAAAGAGATTGGTAGATGGAATGATTACAGGCAACAGCTTGTTCAAAACAACTATATTTGGAGAGGTCTACTGATGCAAAAAAAAAAAAAAAGTCCTGTTTCAGGATGAAACGTCTCCCTTTCCACAGCTCACTATCAATTATCTCAATCTCAGCTACTGCCCAATTCTTTGTTTTCCCCACAAGGTCAGATTTGAATGATACTGCTGCTAATCATCAAAGAAGTTATTTCTAAAACTTGTAGTTCAAAATCAGCTGTCTTTTATAGTATACTTGTGTGTTTGTTTTATTTTTCAAATGACAAGGGCTGTTTTCCCAAAACTTGCTTTTAACAGTGAAAAAAAAAAATGGGGGGAAAACTCTAAATGTTCAAAGAGGTTAAATAAATAAATTATGTATCTTCATTTACTAAAATATTTGCAGCCACTATGATGATGTGAAATTTTATTTATTAATACAGAAAAGTGTTCATAGGCATTATTGGATGGAAAAAAGGAAGTTTCAAAACACTATGTACAGTGTGATTCCAGTTTTGTTTGTTTTAAAAAATCTTTTATATATTTTAACATACAAATATATAAATATATATATATAAATTCTAGAATGATATGCAGCAAAATGTTGACAATAGTTATCTCTGGGATTTTAGGTCATTTTTGTATTCTTTCCTTTGTATTGGTAATCATGAGCTTTCTTTCCTTTATATTCAGGGAGAACAATAATACTATTGTCATTTTGTGGAAAACATTAAAATTAAATGAAAGCACATTTCCCTTTAAGAACACAGCTCTGAAATTATGTGAATCAAATAGAAATGAGCAAGAACTAGACCTAATAAGAATTTGCCAGTCCTGTCTGTTCCCAAGCTCTCCCTTGGCCCCCAGAGCCGTCCACGCTCACTTGTCAGCCTGTGCCCATCCCAGCCCCGCATAGTCCCAAGCTCTGATGCTCAGCAACCACCAGCCTGCCTGACCCCTCTCCCTGGGCTGGGCCTGCATGGGGCAGGAAATATGTAGCAGCTCAAGTCCCAGCTGCTGCAATGCCTGGGGTAGTGTTGCTGTTGATAAACCACTGACCGTCAAGCAGGGGTGAGGCTTGGGCATCTGTGTAAGCTCTGGGTACAGGAGTCCCTCCCTCCTGCCCTCCTCCCTTCCTTCTTCCCTCCCTCTCTCTTCCTTCCTCTCTCCCTCTTCAGTTCCTTTATCCTTCCCTTCCTCTCATCCTCCTTCCTTTTCTCTTTCCCTCCATTCCTTCCTCCTTCCTTCTCTCATTTCTCTACATCTCCAAGCACCTACCAAGCACAAGGGACACAGTGATGAATCACCCTCTGTCCCCCCTCAAGAGACTAACAGTCTGTAGAAGGAAGTAGCCAAGTCCCAGAGTTCACTGCTGTGAACTCAGAGTCCTAGGGGAGGGCTTCCTGGAGGAGGTGGTACCTGTGGTGGATCCTGATAAATGAGGAAGAGTTGATCAGGAAAGAAAATGGGCAAGAGCTCAACCCTCATGGGCAAGTCTGTTGTAGCTTCAGGTTCCTGACTGGCCCTCCTGCTCCACAGAACCAGCCCTGCCCAGAAACCCTCTTTGGCCGGGGCAGGCTCCCTGGCCATCTCATGCCACTGCCTCCCTGGCAACCCAGCCCACCTGGCCCTACAATGGCAGCAGCCCTGACTACAGAGCTTGGCTTAGTTTCACTCCATAAATGCAACTGCATCAGCACTTGTCTTTGTGGTCAGGACTTCCCGGAAGGAGCTGGCCCAACTGCTCCTGCTGGGTCATGCCCAGGTTCTGAAGTTCTCACCATCAGTTTGGCAGTTCTTTTCTTATTTTAAGCCCAGATCCTTTCTGCTGCATTTAATCCAGTGTTATTATTATAAGCAAAGATTTAAAAACTGGTCTCTCAGCTCTAGATCCAGACCTTCTAGAAAGATGTGATTAGGTTTGTCTCTCCATCATTGTTAGGCACTTGGAACCACTTTAAGCAAAAGTGTGGGAGAGCAGGAATGTGTTTGGGGATCTTTCTCACTACTTTCACCTCTGCCAAGGACCCCTCCTGGGTGTCCTGATCCACTTGCCATGTTTGGACCATAATTTGATAAAAGACCCATTCAGGGGTGATTAGTCCATGTGGATAAAGCCACTACCCTCTCCAAATTTTCCTAGTTTTAAAAGGTGTTCCAAGCGAACATAGACCTTGAAGAGATCAGTGTCAGTATGAGTCACCGTGGAAGCTCAGACATGGGAGCTGGAGACCAGGATGAGAGGTTTGGAACAAGGGCAAAGAGAGAGACCCACTGAAACTGTTTAAAGAAAGGAGAACAAGTAAATACGCATGGCTGTATGATTTAAAATTTTTTTGCCAATAAATTATATTCAAAAAAAGAGAGAGAGAGAGAGACGGATTGGAGGGAAACTGCTGGAGTCAACGAGAAAGGAGCGTCCACCATGGAGGCTAATTCAGAAAAGATGGAATAAGGTTGGAAGGGGCTTTCATCAGACGGGGCAGGATGGAGCAGAATCTACAGCTGCTGCCTGCAGAGACCTTCCACCAGGGCCAGCAGGGAAAGAGGGACCCTGGGCTGAAGGAGCAGGGCCCACGGAGTGTGGTCTAAGGTAGGGAGGATACGAAGGATGTTGGGGTCAGTGTAGCTACAGATGTCTCTATTTCTCTCCTTCCTTTATTCTATTATCACTGATGGTCCATCTCAAAGTCCTTAGAGCACATCCTGAATGCTCTCCAGTTTCAGAGCCCAACCTACCTTCCCGTAAAGGGAATTGGAGGAAAAAAGGTACCCAGATCGTCAAACCACCCTAATCCCAGGCACAGCCTCACTCCACCAGGTCCCTGATCCCCAAGGCCAGAAATCCACTGGGGGAGATAGACAAGTAAATGTAACCTTGCAAGACTTACATGATGGTGTAATAAGACCAATCTTAAGTTCATTCATTCGTTCAGTGCTTACTGTGGGCTGCCATGTGTCAGGCTCTGTTCTAATCTCTGAGGATAGAGTTGAGCAAAACAGACAAAAATCTCTGAACTTTTGGAGCTAACATTTTTTTTCTTTTGTATTGAAGAATAATTTACATGTAGTGAAATGCATTAATCACAGGTGTAAAGCTTGATAAATTTTTATAAGTATATACATCTGGGTATCTGCCATTCCCAGTCAATCACTGCCACCCCCTCCCCAAGGTAACCACTATTCCTAACTTCTTTCACCATCCATTAATTTTGCCTGTCCTTGAACTTTATAGAAATGGAGTCTTTTGTGCCTAGCTTCTTTCGTTTATGTTTGTGAGAGACATCTGTATGGTTGCATGTATACGTAGTTAGTTCTTTTTTAATTTCTATGTAGTATTCCATTGTGCGAATAATCCACAATTTATTTATCCATTCTCTAAGTGATGGACATTTGAGTTATTTACAATTCGAGGTTTTTATGAGCAAAGCTGCTATGAACATTCTGTATAATACATATCGTTTGGTGGACATATTCATTTTTCTTTAGTATGTCCAGTGGCATACCTAGAATACTAGACACTTGGGATGGATATTTTTAATGCTTCCAGTTCTCTATACAAGAAAATTATTTTTAGCAATAATAATGAAATTGATAATCATAATAATGATGACAAGAAAAACAACACAGAAAATGACACTTTAATTTTATTGCACTTCATGTATATGTCATCACACCAGTAAAAAAATTAAGAATAAAATAAATATTACCATAACCCCCCAAAAAGGATTAATATTTTTTAAGTATGTTAACTTTTTTTAAAGGAGACAAAAAAACATATACCAGTTTATACTATTTTACTGTATTAAATTTGAAACACAGAAACGCCAATAGGGAATTCCCTGGCAGTCCAGTGGTTAAGACTTGGCACTTTCATTCACAGGGCCTGGGTTCGAGCCCTGGTCGGGGAACTAAGATCCCACAAGCTGCTCGGCCTGGCCAAAAGAAAAAAAAAAAGCCAATAATCACATAAAATTAAATTAACTTAGGTTCTGCTTCTTTGTCTTTAAAATCATTGTGCTACCGTTATTTATTTCAAATATATGGTTAGGTGCAGGAATATGTAATACCACAGGGAATGGAGAGAGGAACTGTGACTTGAAAAAGCTTGAATGATTCTGAATCTTTAGGAAATTACTCTCAAAATAAATACAGGTACAATGGAACATTATACAGCCATAAAAAGGAATGAAGTTCTCATAAATGTGACAATATGGATGAACCCTGAAAACATAATGCTAAGTGAAATAAGCCAGACATGAAAGGACAAATACTATATGATTCCACTTACATAAGGTACCTAGAATAGGCAAATCCATAGAGACAGAAATATTAGAGGTTACTAAGAGACAGGGGAAGGTTGTAATGGAGAATTAATGTTCAATAGAGTTTCAGTTTGGGAAGATGAAAAAGTTCTGCAGATGAGTGGTGGTGATGGTTGCACAAAATAGTGTATGTAATTAATGTCACTGGATTGTACATTTAAACATGGTTAAAATGGCACATTTTAGGGACTTCTCTGGTGGCGCAGTGGATCTACGTTGATTTAATGTGTATGGTGTGAGGAAGGGGTCAGAGCAAATTTTTTTCCCTTATGAGTATGCAGAGAAAAAAGCATTGGTTCATCCCCAGAATTGCATAGGTGTCTTTATTGTAAGTCAAGTTACCATATGTATGGATCTATCATGAACAACTTCAGAGGTATTAAATTCCAGATCCTCAACTTCTCTCTGCCCTCTTTTTCTAAAATGAATCTATTTGCTTCTGCAGTCAAACATCAAGCCAGTTGTCCTTTCCCACTTCACTTACCTTTCCAAGTAAGGCTTACCTTTCACTCAATCTCAGTTGGACCATGGTCCATCATTTAGACAAGTGCAGACCACTATGGACCCAAACAAAGGAGCAATGAGAGAGTGCACACTTCTGAGGGAGAGATCCCCCCAACAAAGCACAGAGAGCACTGGCTATAAATATTGAAGGGGCAGCATCTTATTCCATCTAAGGGACAAATGCTTGGTGACAAGGCTCTGTGCACTATTTAGCTTAGAACTAGAATATGAAAGTGAGATGGTTGTCACAGGGCTATGTATTAACGCATTTATTTGAATTGAAAAATGAATCCAGATTTTCTTTTGACAGATAGTAAATCTGATTGGGCTGACTGACTTGACGATGAATTCTGGCTTTGCCAATTAGCTTATATGGCAGACATTTCCCATAAATTAAATAAACCAAATCTGCAACCCTGAGGTTCTGGAGAAAATATATACAACATGCAGGAAATTATATTTTTACAGCTATTAAAATTATGATAAAAAAATTTAGATGTCAACTTAAAAATATGAAAGTATGTAGTTTTCCAAAATTCTTTTAGGGGATACACAGCATGAAAATGTAAAGAACACTGATCTAGGTCAGTGGTTCTCAACTCTGGTTGCAATTGGAATCACTTGGGGAGTTTAAAAGAAGATGACTGGGCTTCACTCCAGGCCCATTAAATCAAAGGAGCTGGGAGTGAATGCTTTTTAAAAGCTCCCCAGATTCAGCCAGGCTAAGAACCACTTGCTCCTTCCTCCACCCTGCCTTGTCTCTGTAAACACACTATCTAAACCCCTCTCCCTTTCTCACCCCCAGCGCCCAAGGCTGTCTCCCTAACCCACACCCTTATCTAGCTCCAAGCCTAGACATTACCTCTTGGACATTCACAGGCCCTTCAAACACAACATGTCTCAAGACAGCCTTGGCAACAGTTTTGATCATGCATCAGTAGAAAATGTGGGAGGGGTGCGCCTCAAAATACATATATTAAAAAATAAACCAGGAGTGTTCCCTGGTGGCTTAGTGGTTAAGATTCCTGGCTTTCACTGCTGTGGCCCAGGTTCAATCCCTGGTTTGGGGAACTGAGATCCCACAAGCCTTGCAGCACAGCCAAAAACAACAAAAACCATATATGTATCACTATGTTAATATGTCTATAAAATAGAAAATAAAAAAGCATGAGACTAGAACTTAATATAAATACAAGTTCTAACATTTTCTCTCCACATCCTATGGATGACCTCTGCTTTTGCACATGCTGGTCCTTCTTCCGGGAATTCCCTTCCCCCTTTGTCCTTCACTACGATCCTCCACTTATCCTTCAAGACCCAGTCCTCTGAGACTCCTCCACAGGTAGACCTTTCCTAGCTCCATGGTGCCCCCAGGGGACTCTGTACAGGCCTCTACCTTTACAACTGCTGTGCTACATGAATCGTTGATGTTTGGTTGTCTCTTTAGTCCCTACGGGCCCAGGAACACTTTGAGGGCAGCACCTAGCATAGGACCTGGCTCATGGTAGGTTTGCAATAAATGTTGAATGACGGAGGGAGTGAAGAGGAAATAGCCAAAATATGTAACGACCGGTATAGCAGTGGGGGGTGGCGGATGGGAGGTGGGGAGGAGGTTCCTGGAGGTTCTTCATTAGGAGAGTGTTAACCCTTTTTTTTTTTTAATTTTTAATTTTATTCAACACTGGTACAGAAGTGCTAACATTTCCATAAAATAATTTCTGTGATACAGAAAAGAATATACTTTGCAAGAAATGTAGTTCATCTTAAGTCTCCAAATACTTTTAAAGGTTAATGCAGCAGCTGGCAAGATAACACACAGTACACAGTGGCTGGCTTGGCGGAAGCCAGGGCGTCCAGGTCAGCTGCGGTGGACGGGCACTCTAGTTTGGCCATACCACTGCTTACTGACTGTACTTTATTTGTTAACGGTGAATTCCTGGAGACCTGACTGTCCAAGGTCTCAGGGACTTTTTAAGTCTGAAGGACAGCATTTCCATCTGGGCTGCAGAGAGAACTCTGCCCTGTGTGGGCGTGGAGGGGACGATCCCTGCGCAAGAGCCCTCCCTTCGTCACTCACTGTCTGGAATTCAGGCCTGGCCAGGAACCCTGAGGCCACAGCAGTGATCCATTGGGATTCCTCAAAGCAGTTGTGTTTGTCTCCGTGTTACAAGTGGGGACACTGAGACACTGGAAGGGGTGACCTTCCTAGGCCCTGCAAGTGATGATCAGGGCCTGGCCTGTCTCTGGCCACTCTCAGCTGGCCCAGGGGGCTGCTGCTCACTGGACTCTCCAAGAAGAGCAGTCAAGGCAGAAATGGAGGCGAGGACAGTGTGGGAGGAGAAGCCGGGTGCAGCCGCAGAGATAATGCAGAGTTCATGCCAGGGTTAGTCCACCTGCCCACCTCAGGAGGGAGCAGGCACAACCCTCCAGCCAGGAGCAGAGCTAGGCCAAGGGCTGCCCTTCAGCTTAGGGCAGGATGCAGATGCTTTACCCCAGTGGCTCTCAGCGGCAGGGATCTTGCCCCCAGACAAACGTCTGCCAATGTCTGGAGACATTTTTAGTTGTTTCAGCAAGGGGTAGAGGGTGCTACTGGCTACTGGCATACAGTGGGTAGAGGCCAGGGATGCTGCTACACATCCTGCAACGCACAGGACAGACGCACAACAGAGATTTATCTGGCCCCAAATGTCACTAGTGTTAAAGCTGAGAAACCCTGCCCACACTTTCCTCCCTCCACATCTTCACTCAAGCAGTCCCTTCATGCCTGGCAAGCAACAAACTAAGTCAGTTTGACGGGACTTCCCTGGAGGTCCAGTGGTTAAGACTCCGTACTTCTACTGCAGGGGGCATGGGTTCGATCCCTTGTCGGGGAACTAAGATCCCACATGCTGGACGGTGCCGCCAAAACCAAAACCAAAACCAAAACTAAGTCAGTTTGTCAAACCTCTTCATGACTGAGATCACGTCACCTCCTTTTCCAGATCTGCCATCCTCTAGCTGTGTGACTTTAGACAAGTGATGTGACCTCTCTGAGCCAGAGTTTCCACCTTGTTAAAAAAAAAAATCCCTCCTGCATGGTCAGCCATTGTGAAGAAGAGACACAGTGTTGTCCAGAGAAGGCCCAGCTCTGTGCTTGGCTTCTAGAAACGCCCAGTTCACAGAGGCTGCTACTGTTGCTAATCTCTGCTTCTGTCTTCCCTGAGACCCCTGCATTTTGGTTTGTGTGTTTTTGGACTCCTGTACCCAGAACATACTCTGCAATGGCATGAGCTGACCCCTCCATGTACTGTTCACACTGAAAGAGCGGGGGCTTGATGTCTTGGTGCCTAGTACAGGGCCTGGCATGGGGTAGGTCCTGAGTAAGTGCTGAGTCCCTGGTACACGCTGGCCCCTGTTCTGTACGGAACACAGGGAGCCCAGTGGGTCATGCAAAGTTTGAACTGTAATTGGGCAGAGTGTGTGGGTGGGACTCTCCTTGAGCCTATAACTCTGTGGTTTCTGCCCCAGGCCTTGGGGAAGCTGATTTTTCCTAGCACATATCGGAGGCTCCCAGTGACAGCTCCACAAGGGATTTTCTCCAAACTTTTTGTTTATGAATTTTCAAACCTACAGAAGAGTTGCAAGAATGGTGCAATGAACATGCATGTACCCCTCACCTGGATTCACCACTTTTGCTTCATCACACACACACACACACACATACACACACATTGTTTTCAGAACCATTTGAGAGTTGACATCATGACATTTCACCTCAAAATGCTTCACCAGGCATACTCTCAGAACAAGGACACTGTCCCATACAACCACACTACAATGATCATACTCAAAACACTTGACGCAGATAAATCCCTTATCTAACCGTGGTTCTTGTTTAGATTTCCCCAGCTGTCCCAATAGTGGTTTTTTACAGGGTTCTTTTTGTTTGTTTGTTTTGATCCAGGAGCCAATCAAGGATCAATCAAAGCACCACATGCAGCTGTCATGTCTTTTTAATCTAGTTCTCTTTTTTTTTTGTTGGTCATCCGGGACACCTACATTTTTTTTAAGGAATGCAGGCCAGTTGTTTTGCAGAATGTCCCTCAATTTGGGATTGTCTGCTGCTTCCACATGACTAAATTCAACGTGTATGTTTTTGGTAGGAACAGCACAGATAGAATGTTGTGACCCTCTCAGAGCAGCCCACCAGGGAGCACAAGATGTCCCGTGTCCCACTATCTGTGACCTCATTTTTGATCCCACAAGTTGTCATAGGGGAGAGAATTTTGCAGAAGCCTGCATTCTCTCCCCTTGCCCCGCAGGCCAGCCACATTGGAGACTGCCCCATGAGCGTGGAGATGTGGCACTCTCTGTGGCTCTGAGGAGATAAAGGGAATGGGGTGTGGCCAGAACTGCTTCCCAGGGCAGTTCAGAATCACCTTTGTCCCCAAACCACAACTCCCCTCCTGCCTGCCCACGTGGCTGCCATGCCCTGCCTCTCTTTGGCGGGGAGGAAACCATCCTGTCCCGGCAATCCCCACTCATCCTCCCTACTTGTCAAGGCACTCACGTTTTAGGAGGAAGCGGCTGGTTCCTGTGGTAAACCCCTGCCTGGCCCAACAGACCTGAGCAGCCGGTGTCTTGAACCCTGGTCTCAGAGGAGAAGCCTAGAATCCCAGCCTGCTGGTGGCAAGAGAAAATACTGGGCCAGGACAGGGAGGTGGCCTGGAATCAACTGGTGGGATGTGGGTGAGTCAAGGGTAGCCAGAGGGCAGAGGGGAAAGGTCTACCTCTTAACTGCTCTACAAATCCCAGATCAGTTCACCTCTTCCATGAAGCCCACCTTGATCATCTTGGTGCCCACCAAACTCTTCTCAACTGCATAGGAAAGTGCTTAATTCTGCTTTAACCACTGGGGCAAATTACTTGTGCCTCCTCTTGTATAGTACTAAACCTGGGGAGGCGGCGGGGGGGGTGCATCTTTGTGCAGCTATTTGGGCCTAATCCTGCATTGTGTATGTAGTAGGTGCTCAGTACATGTTTTGATTAGCTAAATAAAATGAGAGTTCATCTATTCATGCATTCATTCACTCGAAAAATCATTAACGAGCAACTACCTTGAGCTAGAATCTCTTCTAGAGGCCCTTGCCCTTGGGGACTGAATGTAGGGGTCAGACCACAGACAGATAAATAAGCAGATGATGTGAGGCCAGCGCTACAAAGAAAGAGTGTGTGAATGACTGAACGACTGAATGAATGTATGAATTGTAGATCGAGGAGAGGAGAAAGTGGATGAATGGCCCGGGGAGGGAGCTCCCATCCTCCTGCCATCACCCTGGGAGGACAGGCGCTCTGCAGAGAGTCTGGCCCTTGTCTGAGGTGGGGCAGCCTGCTGGCCTGGCCTTATGTTAGCCGGAGAGAAGGTATTCTGGGAGGAGGTATTTTCCCTAGGCTTTTGGAGCAGTGGCCATTTCCCCCCAGGGGCACCAGAAATGAAACTGCTAGCCACTCGAGGGAAAAACAGAGCTCAGTTCACCAGTAAGACCAAGGGCAGCCAGTGAAGAGGACAGCTGCCCTGGGACATTCAGTAAAGTGCAATAGCATCAAAATGCTACTGAGGAGGTCATGTTCCCCAAGTTCAGGGGCAAGCTGGGACTAAAGGCAGCAGAAGAATCTCCTTCCTTCCTCCCTCCCTCCCTTTCTTTCTTTCTTTCTTTTTAACTGATGAATTCATAGAAGTGCTAACAAAAGATCAAAATTAAAAAAATTAATTACATCGGACTGAGTGAAATGATGAGGATGATTATAATTTTTGTGACTTTCTGTTTGAATAAAATTTTTAAAAATCCCACAAGGACTCAGAGGCAAAAAATATACAAATCAATTTTCACTGCAAAGTAAAGGAGCTGTTACGGTGGAGGATTCCTGGACTGAATGTCAATATTATGACATAGTATGAGTGTGTTTCGTGTTTGGTAATTGCAATCATTGTTACTTTTGTTGTGGTCATCCATCTACAATGCTTGGTGTCAGTTGATTTATCTCTTGTAAAAATAAAATACAGTCTGTGTGTGTGTGAAAAATACAGGGAAAGCAATATTTAAAAAAATAAGAAATCAAATTTATTTTGACAAAATACGGACTAAGCAAAGATTTAACTTAAATTCCAAGGTTAAATTCTATCTTGACTCATATCAAGATCACTTATAGTAACCAATAGATAATTCCTGATCATAGTTAAATGAACTTGTGAAAAGCTCTTAAACTGTTCCTACAATCTTTTATATATATATTTTTCTTAATACCCTTTTCTTTGGGAATAATGTTAATTTACCTGAAATGTGCAAAGATAGTACAGAGAGTTCCCCTGTACCCCTCACCCAGTCCCTCCTAACTTGCATAACCAGGGTACACTTGTCGCAACTAAGAAACCAAGGAGGGTACAACACTAGTAACTAAACTTGAGACTTTATTTGGGTTTCTCCAGTTTTCCCATTAACATCCTCTTTCTGTTCCAGGATACAATCCTGGGTATCACATCACGTTGATGTGTCATGTCTCTTCAGGCTTCCCTGGTCTGTGACAGTTTCTTGAACTTTCCTGGTTTTTCATGTACCCTGTGTGAATTTTGTAATCAGGAAAAGAAAGGCACGACGATGAAGAAGATGAAGATGAAGATGAAGAAGATGATGATGATGATGATTTATGCCCGGGAATGCCTTCGTTTTTATCTCGGTGGGAGGCAAATGATCGGCTTTTTCTTCCTCTGTTCACCGGAACAGAAGAGGAAAGGCAGTGCTGCCCGGTATCTATGGGATCCACAGAGGCTGGACGCCTTAATCCCTGCCCTCTGCCCTCTCGGTCCCTACTCCCGCCACCGTCAACACCACCCCAGCGCGGGGGCCCTTGGGCGGAGGGCGAGCCGCGGGCCGCGGGTCCCCTCCCCGGTTGGGCGAGCGCGCGGGCGGCCCCCGGATCAGCTGTTCCGCAACCGGACTCGGCCGCCCCGCCCCTGCCCAAGTCTTAAAAGCCTCTCTCGCCTCCGAGCGTCCGAACTGCCTGCTGCCCGTCCCGGCCAGGCGCCCCCTGCAGCATGGCCTGGAACACCAATCTCCGCTGGCGGCTGCCGGTCATCTGCCTGCTCCTGCAGGTGGCCCTGGTGGTCCTCTTTGGCGTGTTCGTGCGCTATGACCTGGATGCCGACGCCCATTGGATCGAGGAGAGGATGTCCAGGAACATTTCCAGCGACTTGGACAACGAATTCTACTATCGGTACCCGAGTAAGTCCCACCACCTTGCAGGCCCAGCTGCGGCATATCCGAGCTGTCCCCACCGGGCTGAGGGCCCCGCCCGGCCTCACCTCCGCAGCCTGCTGCTCAGGAACATCGGGCAGGCAGGCGGGAGCGGAGGAGGAAATGCTGCCCACAGGCCCCCCTGCCCCGCCCCTCTTAGGCTCCCCACCAGGGGGACTTCCCAGTGTCTGGAGATCAAGCTTGGGAAGTGGCCCGATGTACACAAATTCCTTTCACCCCCTGAAAACTCACCGGGGAGAGCTCACTCCTTCCAGGTGCCGTCAGAGACCTCCAGCCTCCCTGTCAGAGAGCCCTTCCTGATATCTTCCAAAGACCTGAGTCTCATCTTGGTCACCAACCAGTGGGTGACTCTGGTTCCCTTGTCCAGCTGTGCCCATGCTCTCCATGTTAAGGGGGTAGTTCCAATGTCGAGGGCTGCAGGGGTGGCTCATTGGCCTACCAGCCCTGCTGCTGGGAGAGGTGTGGGGGACCACGGCACCTACCACCTTTTGGCTTGGAGAGGGAGAAAGAGCACCCCTGAATTCTCTCGCATCTGTGGTGCTGTGGTTAAGAGCATGGCCCTGGAATCACCAGACCTCACCTCTATCATGGCTCTGCCATTAACCAGGTGGGTGGCCTTAGGCAAATGTCAACAATGCAGAAACTCAATTTCCTCATCTGTCCAGTGACGATAATAATAGATCCTACCTCCCAGGAGTGGGTTGAGACCTTGCACATAAAGTTCTGGCCTGGTGCTGGGCATGGAGTCCTCACTTCATAATGGAGCAATTGCTAGAAGAGCACTAAACACAGAGGCCCTAGGATTCAGGAGTTAGAAGAACTGGCCCAAGGTCACTCGGGTCGGCCCAACCTCCAGACTCCCAGCCCAGGACTCTTTTCATGCCCTTGTGCTTTCTAGTTTTCCACACCATCTGCCAGCAGCCAAAGACAATCTTTCTAACTGTTGGTGCTCACATAGTCATGGACTATTGGTTTTGGAACAGTCACCTACACAAACTGGTCTTCCCTCCATGGCTTATACACCCTCAGTAATGGGATTCTACCCATTGTACTCAGATCCAGTTAAATAAGTACACACATTCAGGATGGCAGCCTGCATGAAAAGAAGTAGAGGTGGAGGAGACTGTAGGTCCCGTGGGAGCCAGCCACATTAAGTGCCTCCCAAAAAGCCAGCAAAATCACAGGCTTCGTTAACAGAAATATGGTGCCTAAAAGAAGGGAGGTGAGAGAAGAGGGTGCCCAGCGTTGGTGACACCACAGCCTCTACTGGGCTCCACTCAGGGCCATGTTTTAAGAGATCTTGACAGCTGTAGCCTTGGAGCTTAGACTCCAAATCCACCTTTCACATTGCCCACTTTTATGCTTCTTGGCAGGGGACTGACCCAGCAAATGGTGAGGCCGGCAAGCTTGAGACCCTCCTTTGCCTGTTTCACTCCTTCCCTCCAGCTCTTGCTTCTCTGTTGGCCACAGAGCCAGCCCCTTGGTAAAGCGTCAGGGCCAAGGCTTCCCATGGGCGTTTATAGGTCCCGCACGTGTCTGTGCAGTGGAAGGTCTCAAGATCCTCTAATAGGAGCTACAGAACCACGGCAGTAGGGGGTACAATCCTCACATCTCCCCAGCTCCTATCCCCACTCTCTCCACACCCACCCACTTCCTTGCATACATGCTCTACTTTTATTCACTCAGTGATCACTTATCTATAGGGTGGCCGTATAATTTATCAACCAAATGACACTTTGGAGAGTGAAGAGGTAGGAAATTTGTGCTAGTAGTAATTTGCCAGGACACAGGCATAAACCATGACTGTCTCAGCAAACCAGGGCTTATGGCCACTCTGGTCAGAGAGGTACACCCCGACACCACAGGCCTCAGCAAGGGGGTCAAGTGCTCTGTGCAGAAGAGATCTGTGACAGCTTCCTGGAGAGCAGTAGGATGATGAGGAGGGGAAAGCAGGGCAGTTAAGGGGTCCATGGAAAGAGCATGCGGGGATGTGGGCTGAGCGGCTTAAGTCTGTGAAAAGACTGGGAGGGAGGTCGCTAAGCGGGATGAGGTAGTCCCAGCCATCAATGAGGGCCTTGAGTTTCTCCTGCCACGGCCGGGGCGCTCTTTGTCATCTGAGCAGGAAGTGACAGAGAGGAGAGGAGTGTAGGGAAAGAATCTCGGCCTCAGGATTCCTTGGCAAGGGCAGGAAGTAGTGGCAGCAACTCAAACCAACATACAATCTCTCCATAAGTCATCACCGCCACCGCATGAGGAAGGCAATGTTATGACTCTCATTTTACAGGTGAGGAGACTAAGGCCAGAGAGGGGAAGTATCTTGCAAAAGTCACTCAGCTAGGAAACTAGTGAGCCAGAGTAGGAGCTCCGGGGACCTGAGCCCACCCTGCTACACTGCCCTCCTCCCCCTAGTCTCACCTTTCCCCTCTCTTCCTGCCCCTCTTGCTCCCAGTGGCCATGGTTAGGAGTTGGAGCCCAGGTGGGGCCCTGTGCCTGGATTCCTGGGCCTGAAGGCAATTCCCAGGGGCGGGAAGTGAGGGCAGCCCTTGTGGTACTTTCAGGATTCTTGGTTCCAGGCTGTCAACACCTGCGTGGGCCTCATTCCCGCCCAAGGGATTAGTGGAGTACACTGGGCATCTCGGTTTCCAGAGGAGTACCGCTCCAGCTGGCTCAGGCTGGGGCCCGGGAGTGCCTGAGGACAACTCCCCAAGCATGGGCCCCTTGGCGGCAGGCACAGAACCAGCTGGGGACCTGCCCTGGCAGTGGCCTCAAAGGCCGTGTTGCAGGCACCGGCTGCTGAACATGAACTTCCTCCTGGGCTGGTGCTCTGGGGCCTGGGGGTCTCCAGGCAGTGTCTGGGGGAGGTTGGCCTGAGGAGGAGCCATCAGAGCCTCGGCTCTTGAAGCCTCCTGGGAAAACTAAGGGAGAAGGGAGATCACCCAAGGTAGAGGATGCCACAGTTTCAAACCTGAAGGACTGTTTCATGAAACCGAGGCAACAAGGCTTGGCCTGTGCTCCTGGGAACCTGAACCTCAGATTCAACTCCATTTAATAAAGACCAATGTTCCCACAAGCAGAGGGCAGTGTAACCTGGTGGTTGACTTTGGAATTAAACAGATCTGGGTCCATCACTAAATGGAGTAAGCCACCTCCTTAACCATGCTGAGCCTCAGTATGCTCATCTGTGAAGTGGGAATGTTCTTTAACGCACAGGCTCTCCTGGAAGATTGAAGATGACGGGTGGTGGGGAGGGCACGTCTCATGGCATGAAAACAGAGGACAGTAAATGCTGATATCGAGCTTACTCAGAAGGGAGTGAGTGCTCTGCTGCTGAAGGTGTTTAAGTGCAGGCTCAGCATCCCTTTAGAGATGTGGCCGAGGAATGTCTCTTCCAATATTAGTTTGAACTATTATAGCATTTAAATTCCTTTGTGCTCTCCCCACTTACAAGTGCTTTTTGCATGCTCTGTCAGGCAGGGAGTGTATTTGTTTCTATTTTATGGTGCCGGTGATGGAGGTTAGAGACTTGCCCAGCTGGTCAGTGGCACAGGCAGGGGCGAGGCCAAGCCCTCCCACTGCACAGCCAACCAGCTTCCCCCAGTCTCTGCCGCATTGCTACTCCCCAGCCACCTCCCCAGGAGGTTTTGCAGTGATGGGGTGGTTCTGTGGTCGGCTCTGAGGCATGGGGGAGGTGGGCACAGAGCCTTGGGGAATTGAGAGTCTGGCCGGTAGGTTTCAAAGGCAACAGGTTAGGCTGGGCTGGCCTATAGAGCATGGGAAGGGCTGGTACCCAGGCTGCTGCAGGGCACCACTCCTGCTGTGCTGAGGCAGCAGAGGAGGGAGAGCTGCCATAGCCCGTCAGCATGGGAAGATTTGTCCTCAGGCTTCAGAGATTTTTGAGACTTGGCCAGCTTCAGGCCAGCTTCATTAGGGACCCATAGGGAAGAGTGAGCAAGGAAGCGGGTGCAGAACAGCTGTGTACTGATGCCCCCTTGTGGCAGCTCTCAGAGCTGGACGCCAGGTGCCAGACTCGCCCTATCAGGGACCTCCCAGTGGAGAGCAGGTTCTGGGCTGGGCTGCTTGAGTCACTCCAGGCTGGGGAAGGAGGGGGAAGAGGGGAGGTGTCTTAACAACTTACACTGTCCTCCAGCAAGTCGCCAACGCAATGCAAAGCACCTAGTCAGTCTTGAAAGAGAAAAAGAGAAGTATTACAGTAGCTAATATGATTGCACAACGGCTAAAGGGCCAGGCCTATGCCCAGGGCTTTGGTTGGATGACCAATTAAATGTGCACCACACACCTCTGAGCTCTGTTACTATCCCCCACTTTACAGAAAAAGAAACTGCAGATCAGAGAGGTATGTCCCTTCTGAAGTTCATGCACTCCGGACCTTCACACTATTTTTTTTTTTTTGATGTGGACCATTTTTAAAGTCTTTATTGAATTTGTTACAATATTGCTTCCGTTTTATGTTTTGATTTTTTTGGCCACAAGGCATGTGGAATCTTAGCTCCCCAACCAGGGATCGAACCCACACCCCCTGCATTGGAAGGCAAAGTCTTAACCACTGGACCTCCCGGGAAGTCCCCAGACCATTATTATTAAAAGCATTTTCAGTAGCATCAAACTTTATGAAATATAAGTTAATAAAGTGGTACTTCTAATGAGGACTTTGGGAGATAAAGAGAGATGAGCAAGAGAATGGATAGGGAAGGTGCCCAAGGAGAGAGAAGCTGGCATCTGTGTGCCTGAGGTGGGGGGAGGAGAAAGAGACACCTGCAGAGAGGGTCAGAGACAGAGGTCAGGACAGCCAGGGAGTCACAGAGAAGGACAGAGAACTGGCCAGGTGGGGACAGTTAGGGAGAAGCCCTGGGAAGCTGAGGCCTCTCTTCTGCTCCACAGGGAGAACGAAGGCAGCCCTGAAACTGCATATCACCCCCCAGGAAGGCCGCCTCCAGTACTCTTCAGCCCTGCCCCTGCCCGCATGCTTCCTCTGCCACCAAACAGCTGACACCCCGCTCCTTGAATGGCCCCCACCTTCTGTGATGCTACCTTTTTCCAGGGGTTCCCCCCACCTCCTTGCCAGCAGCTTCCCTGTCTGGTCTGTTAGCTTCAAGGCAAGCTAGCAGATCCTCGGC
Organism: Stenella coeruleoalba; assembly: GCF_951394435.1. Classification (NCBI taxonomy): domain Eukaryota; kingdom Metazoa; phylum Chordata; class Mammalia; order Artiodactyla; family Delphinidae; genus Stenella; species Stenella coeruleoalba. Next base: position 110,716,533 of record NC_137147.1, read on the forward strand.
TTCTGGCTCCCACTCACCATTCCCACATTCCAGCTGCCAGCTCTGTCTGCAGGTCTGCCTGATCTCAGACCCCAGCTCCAAGCCCCAAGGCCAGGATCCATTCCTCCCACATTACCCTGCCCGACACTCACCACCACCCCTGGGGTCATCTCAGACTCCCACAACCAGCGTTAGTCCCAGCACCTCCCTCCCACCCCGGCAACCTCCTCCTCCTTCCTTGTGTTTACCCACAGCTCTGCCCTCCTGCCACGTCCCCTCCCTGCTTTTGTAATTGTGGTCTGAATGTGTCTTCTCCCTCTCTTTCCAGTCTGTCACCCATCAGTTCTTCCCAAGAATAACCATAACACCGTGTATGGTGCTTCACATACATTAGCTCAGCTTCCTCCACAACAGTTAGAAACGTGATAAACCATGAAACACGATAATACATGAAATCAGCTACACACATTGTGAACCTAAGCTGAGCTGCTGTTTGTTTGTGTAGGTCTGCGCAAGAAGCGCAAAGCTCAGAGCACCATACTGGGGCGACACCCACAGCTCTCTTGCATCATCTGCTATGCCCTCAACCCTTACCCAGCAATGTGCCAGGGCCTCCTCTCTCAGCCTCGTCCAGGTAGCTGCTAGCCAAGGGGTCTATGGCTGTGGCCTGGGCCTCAGGGAAGCCTGCAGGGGAGACAGATGAGGGCAGATGGGGGCTGGCAAGCGTAAGCATCGCCAGGCTGCTGTGGGCACCAGGGCCTATCCGCCCAGTGGGTAGGAGACTTTGGACGGTAGAAGGCCTGCAGCCTCCCCTGATGGTGAAATCCCACCTGAGCCCTAGGCTGGCATATCTGGGTGCTGCTGAGATCATGACAGTAACCATTCATTCATTCATTCATTCATTCCTGGATTTTTATGGGACATCTACCTGGGCACTCTCATAGACAATGGAGAATACCAGAGTGAACAAAACAGGCTTGGCCTTGCCTGCTTTGAGCTTTATAGTCTGGAGGGCTAGACAAACAAACCTAACTACAAATTGTAATAAGAACTAGAATAGAAACAAGAGGGTGCTGTGAGGGAAAGAACCAAGTTTAAACTCAGGGGTCAGGAAGGCCTCTGTGATGAGGTGACATTTTGCCAAGATCTGCAGGAAGAGAAGTTGCTTGGCCATTCTGTGGGAACAGCATCCCAGGTGGAGGGACCACCACGGGCAAAGACCCGGAGTGGGACCGAGCACAAGGGAGGCCAGTGACGCCGGGGCACAGGAGGGAGGGGAGGACTGAGGAAAGGAAGAATGAGGAGGCAGGCGGGTAGGCCAGGTCTGGTGGGCTCTGCAGTTCACTTTTATTCAAAAAATGTTTTAATTTGGAAATCATTCCAAATTTACAAAAAGTTGCTAAGACAAAAATAGTACAAAGAACACTGTATACTCTTTAACTCCGATTAAGCTATCTGCTCTTCTCTCTCTCTCTCTCTCTCTCTTTTCCCACATAAACACAAGCACATACACACACTTACTTTTTCCCTGAACTACTTGAGAGTCAGTTGTACACATCATGGTCTTGTAGCCTTAATTACTCCACAATGTTTCCTAAGAATAGAGGTATTCTCTTCTATAACCACAGTGATCAATTTCATAAATTTACATTGCACAGTACTTTAATATACTGTCCCTATATAATTTTGTCAGTTGGCGCAGTAACAACCTTTGTAGCACTCCCCTGCACCTGCACCCACCCCCCACCCCAGCCAAGTCCAGGATCCAGTCTAGTGTTAGGTGTTGAATTTATTTGACCTGTCTCTTTAGCCTCTTTTTCTTTTTTTTAACATCTTTATTGGAGTATAATTGCTTTACAATGTTGTGTTAGTTTTTGCTGAATAACAAAGTGAATCAGCTATACGTATACATATATCCCCGTATCCCCTCCCTCTTGTGCCTCCCTCCCACCCTCCCTATCCCACCCCTCTAGGTGGTCTCAAAACACCGAGCTGGTCTCCCTGTGCTATGCAGCTGCTTCCCACTAGCTATCTATTTTGCATTTGGTAGTGTATATATGGCAATGCTACTCTCTCACTTCGTCCCAGCTTACCCTTCCCTCTCCCTCTTTAGCCGCTTTAATCTGGACCATTCCTGTGCATGTAAAGCACCTAGCACAGGGTCTGTCCCATAATAGATGCTCAAAATGGGCAGCCTTTCTTTATCTTTTACGATATTGATTTTTTTCAAGAATACAGCCTCACCCCTTTCTAATAACATGTTGCTCATTTTTTGTCTGATGTTTCCTCACGGTTAGAGTGGGATTATGCATTCTCAGCCAGAGCACCACAGAGGGGATATGTCCTTTTCAGAGTATCTCCCTAAAGGAGCACATTGTCCATCTGTCCCTCACTGGTGATGTTCATTTTGATCACCCAGTCAAGATGTTGCCCAATTTCTCTGCCGTATAATTTACTGGGTGCTTTTTCCCCTCCCTTGCAACTCATAAGCAGTCTATAGGGAGACCCTTTTAAGACAAGGCAAATGTCCTGCTCTTCATAAAAATTTGTCCCTGGATTTCAGCATCCACTGATGGAATCTTTGCTGTGAAAATTATGATTTTCCAACTTCAGCGCTCATTCCACATTTAACTGTCAGGCTGGCAGCATTCTGCTGTAAGCAAGAGCCCTCCCTGCTATCTCATTTATTTATTTACCTATTCTGAGTTCCTATTTTTTTATGGTTTTAATTTGTTATGGTAACCTAATTATTTTGGTGCTCAAATTGTCCCAGAATTGGCCAATGAGAGCGCTTCCATCTGGCCCCTGTGTCCTGTGACACCTGTGGTAGTTCCTTTTAGTGGCTTATACTTTTGTAGCTGTCTTTGCTTCTCAAAGCTCTTTGCCTTCTGTTATTTTCTGGGAATCTAGAACCATGCAATGTTAGCCCTAGGAGGACACTTGAGATCATTCTAATCCATCCCTTTAGTTTTATCATTGAGAAAACTGAGGCTCTGAGAGGGGAAGTGGCTTGTCTTTTCTTTCTTTCTCCCTTCCTTTCTTTCTTTCTCCCTTCCTTTATTCCTTCCTTCCTTCCTTTCTTTTTTGCTGCACCATGCGGGATCTTAGTTCCCTGACCAGGGATCGAACCCATGCCCCCTGCAGTGGAAGCGCAAAGTCTTAACCACTGGACCGCCAAGGAAGTCCTGGAAGTAGCTTGTCGAGGCCACACTGTGAATTGGTAGAAGGGTTGGGTCAGAACTGAGAATTAGACTATACCTAAGTAACAATAAATGATAATCAAGTAGCAATAAATAATGACATGCCCATTTGGAGCATCTATTATGGGATAGACACTGTGCTATGTGCTTACATACACATCTGCATTTAATCTCTGCAACATCTGTCAGTAAGCATTGCAGAAGGTGCTGAGAATCAGGTATGTTAAGTGACTTTCCAGAGACATCTAATGCAGATCTCAGTGATGCTGGAAGGTGTGCTTGCTGGGAGTGGGGGTGGGATGTGGCGATGTTTCTGGGAGTGATCAACTGATGAGCATGGCCAGTCAAGGGACTCCTAGGCTAGATAAGACTAACTTCTCCATAGTAGAAGAATGGAGTTGAGGGGGCAAGGCCCTAGACCCTGGGTGTAATCCACAGCCTGGCCCCAGTTTGAAATGCTTAGCTGCCCACACCCACCCTTGGTGAGAGTGGTGAGGGGGAGCTGTCATCTCCCGAGGGGGACCTCAGGCATTTCTTGGCCTTAAAACCCAGTGGTCTAAGTGGTCTAAAGTCGGGGGGCCCACCTCTGTTCCCCTAGACCAGTCCACTCCAGAAGGTCTTTTTTTTTTTAATTGAAGTATAGTCGATTTACAATGTTAGGTTAGTTTCTGGTGTACAGCAAAGTGATTCAGTTATACATATATATAAATATATTTTTTCTTTTTTTTAATAAATTTTTTAAAAATAAGTTTATTTATTTATTTATGGCTGCATTGGGTCTTCGTTGCTGCGCTCAGGCTTTCTCTAGTTGTGTAGAGTAGGGGCTACTCTTCATTGCGGTGCTTGGGCTTCTCATTGTGGTGGTGCAGAGCACGGGCTCTAGGCACGTGGGCTTCAATAGTTGCACCACGTGGGCTCAATAGTTGTGGCGTGCAGGCTCAATACTTGTGGCTCACAGGCTTAGTTGCCACAAGCATGTGGGATCTTCCTGGATCAGGGACTGAACCCATGTCCCCTGCATTGGCAGGTGGATTCTTAACCACTGCACCACCAGGGAAGTCCATTCTTTTTCATATTCTTTCCTTTACGGTTTATTACAGGCTATTGAATATATTGAATAGTTTCAATAGTTTCTATTCAATATATTGAATAGAAGTATTGAATAGTTCCCTTTGCTATACAGTAGGACCTTGTTTATCTGTTTTATACATAGTAGTTTGTATCTTATGACTTGATGGGGTAGTAATGGCTCCTCTACTTGCAGTAGAGCCATTCATTACTGCGCCTAGCCTCAGGATCCAGATGCGGGCATGGCGGGGCGGCCCGCCCCGGCCAGCGGCAGGGAAGACACAGGCTCTATGTCGGGCGGAGCTGGCCCAGACCCAGGGCTACGGCGGGTCTTCGCCAGGCCGCCAAGACCCTCGGCTGCGCTTTCCCCGCAGGCTTCCAGGACGTGCACGTGATGATCTTCGTGGGCTTCGGCTTCCTCATGACCTTCCTGCAGCGCTACGGCTACAGCGCCGTGGGCTTCAACTTCCTGCTGGCGGCCTTCGGCATCCAGTGGGCGCTGCTCATGCAGGGATGGTTCCACTCCTTTGACGGACGCTACATTCTCTTGGGCGTGGAGAAGTAAGCGCGGCGCCGGCGGCGGGGCGGGCACAGTGGGCGGGGCCCCGGGTGAGGGGAGGGTCCAGGGGCGGAGCCCGGCGCTTGGGGCTGTGAGCTGGGTCCTCATCGTCCATCCAGGGTACCCGGGGCCCTGCGACATACACCACACACACTCGCTCACTCACTTCCTGATCAACGAGTCCCCAAGGTGGGAGTTCTAATGGTGTCCAAGTGCTGTTGGAGGCTTTCCCTCCTCCTAAGACGCAGGCTGCAGGGACACAAGGCCAGGCTTCTTCTCTCCAGGGGTCAGAGCCAGACCCTCCCCTTTGACACATCAAACATCAAAATTGCCCTGAGAAACCTCAGCCCCTGGAACCCATGGAGGGGGCGGTGTTGCGGGTGGCAGAGGAGGGGAAGGAGTGTGGGGCTGCCTGAACCAGCCTCCTAAGGTTCATTGTGGACGGAATGGGGTGCTTCTCCCTGCCTTGCCCTCTCCCTGACTTGCCCGTATCCCCACCCACGGAACAGGCATAGGAAAGAGCTGAGGCAGGTGTGGAGACCGAAGACTGAAGCCCCTCCCTGCCTCAGCCTCCAGGGGGCACCTTATCCCCATCTCTTCTCACCTCTATCCACATCACTTTTCTCTGTGATAATCTCTTGGTCTGGTGAATACCACCACCCCCTCACATCAGGTAACTCAGCTCCTCCCTCTGTCTGAGGAGACCTCCTAGGAGCCTCAGTGTATCCCTCCCCCCAACACCACCACCAGGTTATACAATAAATTTGCCAACTTGCCAAAAACCAAGTTGCCAAGCAGTCACTTCACTGAATGTCTCATTTATCAAACTCTCTAGGCCATGGCAACTTGTGAAACCTATAGCAATTTGTGTTGCATGGGAGAAAATCAGAAAACCAAGTCCACAGAAAGGGTTTAGAGGCAAATTGTTATAAACCACATTTAAAGTGCAAATCCCTGCTGTCACATATAGGGCACCAACCAGGTATCATAAGCCAGGTGCCTGAAATTTTAAACATATGCCAAATATTTGCAAAATATTAATTCACTTAAGCCAGTTAGTGACTCCATGAATTAAGAGAAACAGGAAAAATAGTTGACTAGATAGGAAATGTTTCGGAACCAAGAAGTCAGTCTTTTTGTATATAAAATCTGTGACATGCATATCACTCTACTGTTTAAGATACACAAGAAATTCTCATTCCCAAAGCCATAGACCCAAAGCATAAAAAATATCTGTAATATATTTAATTGGCCACCACAGCAAAATAGCTATGGCTAAATGCTTTTTAAAATGTTCAAAGGGAATTATTGTAAACTTTTGTGAGTTAAGTTTTTTGAACCAGTTATTTAACAAGTTAGTCATTTGACAACTTGAGTTTTGGCAAATTGGTTTTCAGGGAAATGATTTTCACCAACTGAGCCAGAGCTGATCTCTGGTGCCCAGGGCTGAGATGAGCATGTCGCCCCCAGACCTGACCTGTGGACCCTTCTCCTGGCTTCTGTCCTGTCCCTGCTGCCGAGTCCTCCAGATCGTACCTGTCACTCCAGGGTAGTTCCCCTCTGCAGGCTCTGCCTGAGAGGTGAAATCCAGATCTCCATCTCCTGGGAGCTGATGGCCCAGGTGTGGGCTTTGGTACTCTCCCTCTCACTCCTTCCTAGTGGTCACCTCTGTCAGATGGTCTTCTGGCTGCAGTTATGGGAATTGGGGCAAATAACTCGGCCTCTCTAAGCCTCCATTTCCCATCATTGGTTCGGGTGTGGTACAGGAGGGCCTGAGCAGTACTGAGCAGGCATTTAGGTGCCTGGCACTTAGCAGCTGTCATTGTTCATGCAGCCAGGCCCTGGGGACTCAGCAGTGAACAAGGCTCATAGTGAAGCATACATTCCAGTGAACATCCTTTGTCTGGGGAGGGACCCTGAGGGAACAGTGCCCTGCCCCCACTCCACGCACTGACCCTACAATCAGCTGGCTTCTTACTTCTCACCTCCTGATTCACACACACACACACACACACACACACACACACACACACACACACACACACCCCTGAACGTGGGGGAGGGGCACTCCCCTGGATGTGACTGCCTTAAGGAAGTAGTAGCCCCTGCTGTGCTTACACGAACCCCAATTAACAACGCTCTTACATGAACCCCAATTAACAACGCTCATGACTCAGAGAGCCACGCTGAGAGTCTGCCTTGGAATCCAGGACAGCGTTGCTGCTGGCAGGGCCCACAGAGGCCTGGGTTAGGCAAAGCGGACACACGGATGGAAACAGGGTCTCCTCTGACCACATGATGTCCGCCTCTGCTGGCTGGCTGGGCTTTCAGGGTCCACACTTAAGGAGCGCCTATGTGCCCCTCTGCCTCCATTCTCTCTGTTGGCCTTTCTGCCCCCTCCCTCCACCCAGCCTCCAGCTCCCTACTGCCTGCAGGAAGGCCCCTCTCTCTTCCCTGGACACATATCCTCTCTCCCAAGTAAGGTGAGGAGGAGGTCACGATAACTCAAACCCAAGCAAGGCCCTGGTAGCCAGCAGGAGAGGTGTGTGCACAGTGAGAGATAAGGATTCGGAGGCAGAGACCACATCTGGTTAGAGGAATTGGGGAAGGCTTCCTGAAGAGGAGGCAGGTGAGAAGAGGTTCTGGAAGGGCAGGTAGAAGATGGAGGGCAGGGCAAGGCCCCAAATATGGGCCACATTCAACAACAGCAGCCAGACCACTTGGATGCCTTAAACGCAAGCTGCCTGCAAGGAGGGGTGGGGGCCTGAGATGGGGCCGCAAAGGAAGGGTGTGGCATCTAGTATGTACCACTGCTGTGCTGGATACTTCACGTGCTATTTCTTTCAATTCTTTTTTTTTTTTTGCTGTACGTGGGCCTCTCACTGTTGTGGCCTCTCCCGTTGCGGAGCACAGGCTCCAGATGCGCAGGCTCAGCGGCCATGGCTCACGGGCCCAGCCGCTCCATGGCATGTGGGATCTTCCCGGACTGGGGCACGAACCCGTGTCCCCTGCATCGGCAGGTGGACTCTCAACCACTGCGCCACCAGGGAAGCCCTCTTTCAATTCTTAGAGTAGCTCTAAGATGCTATGTGCCCATTACCACAGATGATGAAACTGAGGCTCAGAAAGTTTAGACCGCAAGCCCAAACCCACAAGTGACCAAAGTCTAGGTTCAACCGCAGGGCTTGGAGTGCCACTTCTTGCTGTGGCCTCAGCCCCTCCCCTGACCTGTCTCCCCACAGCCTCATCAATGCGGACTTCTGCGTGGGCTCTGTCTGTGTCGCCTTTGGGGCAGTTCTGGGCAAAGTCAGCCCTGTCCAGCTCCTCATCATGACTCTCTTCCAAGTGACCCTCTTCTCAGTGAATGAGTTCATTCTCCTCAGCCTGCTAGAGGTGAGCAGGGGTCAGAACAGGGATGGGAGTGGAAGGGACACTTGGGTGGGGGCAGGAGGGGGACAGAGAAAGAGAGAGCTGGGGAGACATGCCAGCTGAATTCAATTCAAGCTTGGCAAGTCACTTAACCTTCTGAATCTCAGTTTCCTCATCTGTAAAGCGGGAGTAATGACATTTATTGGGCAGGAATGATAGTCTACCTGGTACATCAGTCCACCAGCTAGGCAGAGAAGTGGTTCCTCACATGTTAATTTTCTCTCTTCTTTCTCTTTCCTGTATATCAGATGGAAAGAATGGGATGTTCCTGCACATCCTCTTCCACACACATATTCCCAGATTGCTCTGCCAAGAAAAAGGCACAGTATATTGAAGGGGCACATCAGTAAGAAAAGTTCCCAGGGGAGTGGCCAAGGTGGATATGTATAGCTTCACAGGTTGCACAACTCCAGAGGTGCCATTCACATGCACCTCTATGGCAGGAATGATGCCCCCTGGAGTTGGCCAATTCACTGGCCCAGGTAAGGGGCACCTTAGGCTGCTGACTCTTGCTCAGACACCTCTTTGGTATATTTGCAGGTGTAGGGATTATTCAGGGACCCCATCCATTTCTTAGCCCCCAGCTCCTCTATATTTGGACTCTGCCTGAAAACCCCCAGGATTTTGGGGGTTTTTTTGTTTTTTAATACAAAAGCTTATTTCTCAGAAGCAGGGAGATCAGGGCTTGTATAGTGGTTCCTCAGTATCATCTGGGATCCAGGACCCTAATCTTTTTTGTTCCACTATTGTGAGCACATGATTTCCATTCTTTTTCTTTTCTTTTTTTTTCGGCCATGCTGTGCACATAGGATTTTAGTTCCCCAACCAGGGATCGAACCCATGCCCCCTGCAGTGAAAGCACAGAGTCTTAACCACTGGACCACCAGGGAAGTCCCACTGCCAGGGTTTTTGTTTTCAGGCCACCCTACATTCAATCATTCATTTTGTCATTTTTTTTCAGCCACCAGACTAGTCCAAGCCACCATATCCCTTCCTCCTGACTCATCTCCCTGTCTTCATCCTTTTTTTTTTTTTTTTTTTGGCCGCGCCAGGCATGTGGGACCTTAGTTCCCCTACCAGGGATTGAACCCACGCCCCCTGCAGTGGAGGCGCAGAGTTTTAACTACTGGATGGCCAGGGAAGTAAGTCCCTCGCTGGCTTCATCCTTGCCCCACCCACCACCTCAGGCTAATCTCCACCAGCAGCCATGGTGACCTGTTAATAATGCATATAAGACCATTCCCCGGATTAAAACACTGGTTTTTAAAATTTCACTTCAAATAAAATCCAAACTTGTTATAAGGCCCTACATGTTCTGGTCCCAGCCTTTTCTCCAAGCTTATCATCTACTGTCTCCCGATCTTTCTGTGCTCTGGCCATACCCTGCTGTCTGCTCTTCAAACACACCAAGCTTGGTTCCACCTCAGGGCCTTTGTACTTGCTGTTCCCTTTACCTGGAATGCTCATCCCCCTACCCCAGTCCTTTTTTGTGGTCTAAACTGGAATCTCACCTATTCAGAGAGGCCCCCCCAGATTCTCCTACCCAGTGTTGCCTTCTACCTTACCTCTTCCCAGTCACTCTCTCTCTCATTGCCTTAATTTATCTTCTTCATAGCATGTATCCTTATATGATAAGGATGGGAAACCTTATCTTATCTGGACAGTCTCTATTCCTGGCACCTGGCCCAATGCCTAATAAGTTCTCAAGAAATATTTGTCGAGGGAATGAATTTTGGAGTCTAACTGCATGTCAGGCAATGCTCCAGGCACTAGGATACAGAGGTGAGCAGGACTCACGTTTTGATCCGAAGGAGCTCACAGTCTAGTGAGGGGGCCAGGAAGCAAATAGACAGTGACCATGCAGTGAGACAAGGATTAAGCTCCAGGGGTAGGTGGCCTGGAGGGAGGGGAGGAAGGCCTGAACCAGCACCTGGCAGGTCAGGGAGGCTTCCTGGAGGAAGAGATATCAAAGCTAGAAGTCAAGTAGGAGATAACCAGGCAAAGGAATGAGCAAGGGCATTTGAGGCAGAGGAAACGGGGTAGGGAGATGAACATGGATCTTCAGACTTTCAGAGGCTGTGTTAAAGAGTCTCAACTTTATTTTTTTGTTTGTTTGTTTTTGCCTGCACCATGCGGCATGTGAGATCTTAGTTCCCCGACCAGAGATCGAACCCGAGTCCCCTGCATTGGAAGTGCAGAGTCTTAACCACTGGACCACCAGGGAAGTCCCAAAGAGTCTCCACTTTATCATGAGGGCAGTCGGGAATTATGGAAGGTTTCAGGCAGGAGAGTGACATGGTCAGACACATGTAATGGAAATGTCACTTTGGCTGTGGTGAAGAGAACAGTTGGAGGCAAAGGGTCCAGTTAGGAGGCTGTTTTAGTCACCCTGGTGAGAGATAATGGGACTGGGTTAGTACAAGGAGAAGAAAGTGGATGATACAAGAGTTATAAGGAAGGTGAACAAATAGACCTTGGAGACTGGTTGGGGTGGGTAGAGAGAAAGAAGTGAGGCTAGATGAGGGGGTACACAGTGGGGTCAACAGATGAGATCTGAAATTGGCTGAGAAGTAGTATCCTGGGTGTGAATTTAGAGGCAGAGAAGGCTCCTTTCGCCCTCAAAACCCCTCCCTGATCTGCTGCAGAAATTCTTTCAATCCATGACAGTCTTCTGGCCTCTCTTTGAGCCAAGTTTAAACACAATAATGACTGCTGACAGTTAAGGAGCACTTGCCTTGCCTGGGCCCTGCTCTGAATGCTTCACGTGGGTTATCTCATTTAATTCTCATCTCTGAGATAGACACAATTATTACGCCCATGTTACAGATGAGAAGACTGACACTCAGAGAGGGTAAGGGGCTCCCCAAAGGTCACATAGCTAGTAGAAGCAACCCCCAGGCTGGGAGTCAGGAAACTCAGCTCTGTCAACTATTCAACAGCTAGCTCTGTGACCTTGGACACAAGGTTGGATTTCCCATCTAAAGCGAAGAAGCGAGTCTGTGATTCTGATGGAGATTTCCTGAGTGGGGAAGAAGAGGAAGATGAAGAGAGGGGAGGTTGGGGGCAGGGAGGAAGACTAAATCAGTCAATCATCCACCCCTGTGGAGTGCCACATGCTTGCCAAGTGCTTTACACAAGTTGTCTAGTTTCATCCTCAAGACAGCTCTGCTAAGTCACTAGGACCTGCCCCACTTTGTAAAGGAGGAACTTGAGACTTAAGGTCCAGAGGTGCAGTGGGCTGAGTCGGGTAGGGTAGGAGGCCCAGGAATGGACAGATGGGGAGGGCACCAAATCTGCCTGCTCTGACTCTGGGGGACAGGGGAGAGGAGAGGGGATGGGGCGGACGGTGGGAGGTTGGCTGGGAGGTTGGAGGGCAAGGAGCATGGTAGGATGCAGGGGAGACGGGTAATGGCAGTCCGGATGGGGTGGTGTTGGGCCAGGAGTGGTGTGTAGGAGGAAATGTGGAGAGGGGAGACCCCAGAGGGCAGCGGCGAGGTCCCAGGAATTAAGATAAGCTGGAAACTAGTGGATGACAGACTAGATAGGGCGCTGCCCTGGGTCCTAGCTTGGCTTTACCTCTTCCAGCTGTGTGACTGAGCAAGTCCTTTCCAGGCCTGGGTTCCCCATCTGGCCATAAACCTCATCTGTTGGGTGAGGATGCCCTGGCATTTTGCTGACAGGCTTACAGGCTGGGTTCATGGATCGCCCTCTTAATTTTTTTATTGAAGTATAGCTGTACAGGGGATCCCCACTTTCTCCCCTTCCCAGTTGATTGGTCTATAAGGGGCCCTAGGCTCCCTCCTGTAGCCTGTGGAGTCAAAAGACAGCTGACCTTCTGTCTGTGGGTAGGGGGAGGTGGGAGAGTGCTCTGAGGAGGGAGAGAGAGGACGTGTCAGAGTCTCACAGGCCCCTTGTACCCCAGGTGAAGGATGCAGGGGGCTCCATGACCATCCACACATTCGGCGCCTACTTTGGGCTCACAGTGACCTGGATCCTCTACCGACCCAACCTGTATCAGAGCAAGGACAGGCCAAGTTCTGTGTACCACTCGGACCTCTTTGCCATGATCGGTGAGAGCTTCCATAATGATTGAGGGCCGCCTTGATGACTGAGGGCTGCCATGTCGGGTGAGGACCACTGTGACGGGTGAAGGTCACCATGAGCAGTTCAGGCTGCCATGTTCACAGCTGATCCCCATGCGCTCTGTGAGGTGGCTGCCAGCTCCCTTTGGAGGAAGTGCAGAGAGAGGTCGTCTATAGATACTTCCAGGATCCCAGATACTTGTCCCTTTCCCCCATGGGGCTGGAAGAAGTTGGTCAGTCATCATGTGTGTTCCCTAGGATGTCCCAGGGCAGACACAGTGGTAACCAGGAACTGTTCACTCCATCCCTAGGCTAGGCAAGGTGTACATTCCTATTTCCAGTGTCCATTCATTCCAGAGAATACGTATCAGCCACCCTCTCTGGTCTCTTAAAACCCAGCCCTGCCTCCAAGGAGCGCCTCACAGTGTAGTAGACAGATGGCCATGCCACCAGATAATCTCCCTACAGTGGAGAAAAGGATTCTCCCTCAAGGTGCTGTGGAAGCCGGTGGGAGGCATTTTGCCCAGTTATGGGGTCAAGGTAGACTTCCTGGAGCAGAGTGGAAGGCTCAGTGGGAGTTAGGTAGTAAGTAAGGCAGGGAGGGCCTTCTAAGAAGATCCCAGCATGAATAAAGCTGCAGGGGTGGGAAATAGCTGGGGCGTGTGAGTCATCTGACATCTCTGTAGCTAAAGGACAGGATGTCTGCCTGAGCTCCGTTGGGCCCATCTAACACCTCTTCTCCCGGGCCCACCGGCCCTGTCTGGTCTGGCCAGGCACCCTCTTCCTGTGGATGTACTGGCCCAGCTTCAACTCAGCTGTTTCCAATCACGGAGACGCCCAGCACCGAGCTGTCATCAACACCTACTGCTCCTTGGCAGCCTGTGTGCTCACTGCGGTGGCGCTGTCCAGCGTCCTGCATAAGAAGGGCAAGTTGGATATGGTGAGCGTGGGGCGGGGGAGCAGTGGGGAGCCTTGGGGGGAGCTGTGGCCACGACTGCCTGTGCCCAGTGGGCACTGATCACCATGCCCCGCCGACAGCGCTGTGAAGCAGGCAGCATAAGGGTTATCGCACCCATCTTGCAGATGAAGAAACGGAGGCTCCGGGAGAAATGACTTGTCCAGATGACATAGCTGGTTTTAGGCAGAGTCCAGAACCACATTCTTGGAGGTTCTATTATGCCGGCTGCTCTGGATGAACTGGCTCCTCTCGTTCTCCTCCCCACAGCCTGGGTGCTGACAGCTCTTCTGGACTGAGCACCTCCCCTCTGCCAACTTCTGATCCTCCAGACACTGGCCCTCAGCCTTCCTAGCACTGCTTTCACCTGCCCTATCCCACACACCAAAGCGGGGAATCCCTTCGATGCATTTGGGAGGTTTGTGGGAATGTGGTGTTGCCCAGTGTCCTTCATATCACGCCACTGGGACATGTGTTTCTGTCATTAGCGGGAGGGGCCAAACCCCATGGGTGTTGGTAGATTTTTCTGTAAAAAGACAACCGCCTCTCTATTTGCCATTCTGACACTAGCTTCTAGACATGGGCACATGTGTGTCGAGACACTGCCAGGAGTACCCGTTATTCCGGGACACAGCCTCGAGCCCCTGGATGCACTGGCCGATCACTGCACAGAGAGGTGGGGGCTCAGGAAGCAGGGGGAAGAGAATCAGACACGCTGACGTGGGCACATGCAGGGAGGGACATGGAATAGGGTCAAGGTCAGGGGCTGTGGCTCCACGAAGACCTGGATCAAGACACCTTTCTGCCCCTTGCTAGCTGTGTGGTCTTCAGCAAGTCCATTAACCTCCCTGTGCCTCAATTTCCTCATCTGTAAACGTCAAAAGATAACTGTACTTACCTCCTGGGCTTGTTGTGGAGAGGAAACAACATCCCCACAAGCCAGCGACACAGTCCATGGCGCAGGTAGGCGCTCAGAGAGTCAGCTGGTGCTGGTGTAGGCTCACAGAGTCTGACATGGGTGCGTGTGAATAAATAGGCCCCAGAGGTGCCTGACGTTGGCATACGGGCACGTAGAGAACATCAGACATGCAAACCTGGGCACACAGGGATGTGTGGCAGCCAGATACAAAGGGAACATGCAGATGTGCTGATGGAACTCATTGGCATGGACACAAGAACACTGATTTGTGCACACGGAAAAAGCCCAGAGCGCTGGTGTGGGTGGCACATGTGCAGAGAACACAGGGGTGGCTGTCCGAAGCCTGGGCCCAGGCTGGAGCCCTCTGCAGTCTCCTGGCTTGCTGAGATGCACTCTGAGCCATCCCTGGCTCCCAGGTGGCACCCACGCATAGGAGGTCAACTTGGGCTATGGGTCAGCTCCTCCAGGACGCTACTCTGGGAGAGGACTGAGTTCCTGCCCGCTCTGCCTGCCCTGCTCAGGTGCACATCCAGAACGCCACGCTCGCAGGAGGGGTGGCCGTGGGCACTGCCGCCGAGATGATGCTCATGCCTTACGGCTCCCTCATCATCGGCTTCATCTGCGGCATCATCTCCACCCTGGGTTTTGTGTACCTGACGGTGAGGGCCCCAGGCCAGGGGCTGGGGGCTGGAGAATGCTGGGGTCTCTGTGTTCCTGACAGTGGGGGGCGGTCCCTAGGGAGGGGGTGGGGGACTGGAGAATCCGGGATCTCTCTGTATTTGGAGCCTCCAGAATCCTGGCCTCCCCACATCGTGCCACAGCCCCCTGCCTGAGCAGCACCTATCTCCCCTTTCCAGCCATTCCTGGAGTCCCGGCTGCGGATCCAGGACACGTGTGGCATTCACAACCTGCATGGCATGCCCGGCATCATAGGTGGCATTGTGGGTGCTGTGACGGCAGCCTCTGCCAACACTGAGCTGTATGGGCAGGAAGGGTAAGAATGGAGGAGGCAGAGGGAGGTTGAGCTCCCTCCTTCCTTCTCCATTCCTCCTTCCTACTGTTCCTTTCGGGTCCAAGACTGTGTCTCTATCCCCTTTCTTGCCCAGTCTGGACCACTATTTCATGGGCCTTCTCTCCTCAACCTCTGTCCTTCCATAAGGACCTTAGAGATCATCTGGTCTTTCCAGTGCCCCCATTTTGTAGACAGGAAGGCTGAGGCCCTTGGTGTCCACTCGTGTGTGGGGTGGCAGCAGGCGGTGACTTGGCCTCTCCATGGGGCCCTGACCTGCCCCCTGTTTCCACCCCAGGCTTGCCTTTGCCTTTGGCTTTGGAAGTTCCACACTGAGCTGGAACGCAAGCACACAGGGCAAGTTCCAGGCTGCTGGTCTCTTTGTGTCGCTGGCCATGGCCCTGGTGGGCGGCATCATCGTAGGTGAGTGGGACTGCCTGGGCCAGAGAAGGTGGGGCCTGTGGTTGGGGGACCTAAGAGTGTGTGCCAGAGGTCAGCTGAGGCTCCCAGAAACCCTTTGTCTCTGCACTTATAGCGGTGAGACTGAGGGGATTTTTCCGTCAAGGGAAAGGGCTGGGTAGGTAGAGAAGAAGTTATCCCTGACCTCCAACTTCCTTTAGGGGTCATTTTGAAATTGCCATTCTGGGGACAAGCCGCTGATGAGAACTGCTTTGAGGATGCAATCTACTGGGAGGTGAGTTTTACTGACTTGTCCCCCCACACAAGGGTGGCTGCCTTCCCCTCTCCCTGGACCACATCAGCTGGGCTGGGGCCTGGGAAGCAGGAAGCTGAGGGTTGGGGGACAGAGCCTGTGTCATCCTGCTCCTTTATCCAGGAGGCTGTGTCTCCTGGGGGTTGAAGGCTTCATTCTAGAGCATTCTAGAGTAATTCCCAAAGCCTAGTCCCCTGTGCTCCCCAGAGCAGAAGCACCACCTGGGAGCTCGTGAGAAATATAAATTCTCAAGTCCCACCCAAAGCTCCTGATTTCACAGCTCGAGAGGTGGGGCCCAGCGCTGTTTACAAGCCCTCCACCTGACTCTGATGAAAAACTCATCTGTGAACCACTGCCCAAGACCAGTGGGTTTGGGTCCTTACATGCACATTGGAATCACCTGGAGAGCTTTAAAAGTTTCCAAGCTCAGGTCTCAGCCTCCAGAGACTTGGAGTTAATTCATCTTGTGAAGGGCCTGGGCATTAGAATTTTTCAGTACTTAAAACCTCCCAGGTGAATCTAATATACAGCCTGGGTTCAGAATCACAGTGCAGTGCTTAGCCTCTGTATCCATAAGAACCACCTGGAAAAACTCAGTTTCCCAGAGGCTAGCCCAGAAATTCCATTTCAGTAGGGCCTGGGACTCTGCATGGGAACAAGCTCCCAGGTGGTCTTATACTAACACTTCTCCCAGCATCCAGAGAAGTGTCAGTACAAAAATCCAACTTGAGAAACATTGTTCTAGAAGCTAAAAGTAGTAGAATGTCACAGAACTCAGTTTCTTTAAAAACATGCCACAGGGCTTCCCTGGTGGCGCAGTGGTTGAGAGTCTGCCTGCCGATGCAGGGGACACGGGTTTGTGCCCTGGTCCGGGAAGATCCCACGTGCCGTGAAGCGGCTAGGCCCGTGAGCCATGGCCACTGAGCCTGAGCGTCTGGAGCCTGTGCTCTGCAACGGGAGAGGCCACAACAGTGAGAAGCCCGCGTACATCAAAAAACAAAAAACAAAAAACATGCCACAGTCTGGGCTTTCTGTGACATCAGGATGGCCTTCCTCCCCACGAATCATTATTAGAGGTATTTACCTGCATTAGGTGATGGAGGATGACATAGAGGGCCCTTCTTGCCTCCTGCATTTCCCCCTCCTGACAAGGGCAAGGACCTAGCCTGTGTCTGTGGCCCCTGAGACAAGGGTCTGCCCATCATGGTCCTTCATTTGGCTTTGTATTATTTTATTACTGAAGTATGGTTGAATTACAGTATTATATTAGTTTCAGATGTACAGCATAGTGATTCAATATTCTAATAGATTATACTCTATTTAAAGTTATTATAAAATAATAGCTATATTTCCCTGTGCTGTATACTATATCCTTGTAGCTTATTTTATACATGGTGGTTTGTACCTCTTAATCCCCTACCCCATCTGGCCCCTCCTCCCTTCCCTCTCCCCACTGGTAACCACTAGTTTGTTCTCTGTATCTGTGAGTCTGTTTCTGTTCTGTTATATTCATTCATTCATTTTATGTTTTAGATTCCACATATAAGTGATAATGTACAGTATTTGTCTTTCTCTGATTTATTTCACTAAGCATAACACCCTCCAGGTCCATCTATGTTGTTACAAATGGCAGAATTTCATTCTTTTTTATGGCTGAGTAATATTCCATTCTCTCTATATACCACGTCTTCTTCTTTATCTGCTTATCTGTTGTTGAACACTTAGGTTGCTTCCATATCTTGGCTATTGTAAATAATGCTGCTATGCACATTGGGGTGCATATATCTTTTCAAATTAGTGTTTCCATTTTCTTCAGATATATATCCAGCAGTGGAATTGCTGGATCATATAGCAGTTCTATTTTTAGTTTTTTGAGGAACTTCCATACTGTTCTCCATAGTGGCTGCACCAATTTTCATTCCCACCAACGGTGTCCAGGGTTCCCTTTTCTCACATCCTCACCAGCGTTTGTTATTTGTAGACTTTCTGATGATAGCCATTCTGACAGGTGTGAGGTGATAGCTCATTGTGGTTTTGATTTGCATCTCTTATGATTAGTTGGCTCTGTATTTTTAAAATCATACCAGAAGTTTTCAGGGTAATCCAATTTTATGTACATAACTAATAAGCCTTTTCAATTCACTCTCTTTAAATTATTTTTTAAATTATAACATGAATAGAAGCTCATTAAAGAAAATCTGGAAATAGAGAAAAATAGAAAGAAATCCCATCACCCTCATTCAAGCACTATTAATAGTCTCGATATATTTCCTTCCAGCCCTTTTTTTAAAATCGGCATTGATTTTTCATACATAGCTGAGATGATATTATACTCGATTTGGTATCCTGCTCTTGTTCTTTATCTCTCTATCATAAGAAGTGTTTTGTGTTATTACATTCTGAATAAACTTTATTTTTTTAGCAGTGTAATTATTTTCACTCTATATTTGAAGTCAGAACTTAAACTATTTCAGACACCACAATTAGAAACCACACAGATTTAATGCTGATGAAATAAACTAAAAAACATTATCAATTCCCATATGTAGAAGTTCTCTCTTATTTTATTTTTTTTCTTTTCTTTTTTTTTTTTTGCCACTGCACAGCTTGTGGGATCCTAGTTTCCCAACCAGGGATTGAACTGGGGCGGCCGCAGCAGTGGAAGCTCCAAGTCCTAACCACTGGACCACCAGGGAATTCCCTCTTGGTTCTGTTTTGATCTTCATAATTTATTCTAAGTTCACACCTTCTCCGTGCTGTATACTCTTCAGCAGTGCTCAGTTTCAAGTAATATAATTCCATGTTGATGGAAGTAAGCCACCATCAAGCCATTCCCATGGCCCCTGGCCTCTGGATAGTCTACCTGGGAGATAAGGTGGCTTCCCAGAGGACAGAAGTGAGACAGATATTCCCCAGGACAACAGATGAGGGAGTCTTTAGGATCAAATCTGAGCCTTGAGGCCAAGGTTGGGCTGATCTGCCCCACCCCTACTGCACCTACCAATCCACTTCTGGCTTCCCCTGCATCTCCCCCTACCTCACTTTTGGACCTGCCCGCGCTTCAGGGAGCTTGCCGTGCTGCCTCTCACCTGGCACACTGCTACGCCTCTTTCAAAAAGTGTGTTCAGCACAATGGAATCCCCCCAGGCTGGGTTATCAGTCTCTTGCGTGCATTTACAACTCTTACTGTCACTGTGCACTTCACTTGAATGCCTTCCCATTGCTCTAGTGGGTCAAGGACTGTGCCTTGGCCTTGCAGTGCCCTAGCACCCTGGACAGTGGCTAAGTGAACTAGAAGCCAGATACCTGTGTGAAAGACTGCCCTGCTTTGCGGCATGCAAACTGCACGGTGATCACAAGGTGGCGCCCGCCACACACCATTTGCTGCTCCTGACTTGCCCAGGCTGTTCTAGTTCCACCAGGTACACCTGCCCGGCCTGGAGCAGGGCCCTCGGAGCTGCCTCCTCTCTCTGCAGATGCCCAAGGACCAGAAGAGTATTGTCTTCCATTCTGAGGACCCCACCCTCAAGCCCTCAGAACCTTAAACTCCCAGGGCAAGTGAGAAGCAGGTGAGCATGGGCTTGGCTTGTCAGTGGGGGCCCAACTCTGGGAATCAGATGCCACCAGCAAAGGGGCAAAAAGAAAGCATCAAGAAATGAGGATGTGAGCTCCCACACCCCCCTACCCACCCACCCACAGCGGCATGCTGGGGTTGGTGGGAGAGGCACTCAGAGTCAGACTATGTGCCTACTGGACAGACACGGTAATTTGTGGAAAGCACCCGGGACTGGAAGAGTGACTTTGAGGAACTCTTCACCCCAGAGACTGAGCCTCACTTTCCTCATTTATAAAAGTGGAGATGACAGGTCTGGCTCTGTTCAGTAGATCAACTCAGGCGAGACCCTTCCTTCCTTCCTTATCTCTCTCTCCTTCCTTTTTTTCCATCAACTAACATTTCCTTGCTCCCTCTGTGGAATGCACCAAGCCCTTTCTCATGTCTTTTGCATCTGACCCTTCAGAGATCTCTACAGACAGGTGCAGTTACTTCCCTCTTTTTAATAGATGAGGAAATTAAGGCTCAGAGATGTTCAGGATCTTCAAAGCCACACAGCGCAAGTGGAGGAACTGGGGTCTCTCCAGGTCGCTATCATTGCTCTTATCGTAGTTATCTGACCTCTTCAAAGACCAGAGTTTGGAAAGAGCTGTGTCTGGGACACAGGCTGAGTGATGTGGCAGGAGAGGATGCTGGGGTTTAAGGAAAGAGAAAAGAGAGGCTGTCACCGGTTGCTTCTAATGCTGCCCATCTCGTTCAGAAAAGGAAAAGGTGCCCGAGGGGCTACTGCAGAACATGACAGTGGCCCGCTGCTGTTGGCTCTCTCCCTGCAGGCTCCACAGACTGTTCCAGCATTCCCCAAGGAGCCAGTGCTGATCAAGCTGGGAACAAAAGAGCAAGGCGAGCGGCACTCCACCTGCTGGCCCGGTCCAGGGTGCCTCCATCTCTCCCTCCGCTTTCATCCCAGGGGACCTGCCTGAGAATGGAGGAGGAGCTATAGACAAAGTGGGCATCCAAGCCAGGTTCTGGCTGCAGGAAGCCTGCCACCAGGAGTCTTGGCGGCCACATCCTGAGAAAAGCATGCAGGAGTGGGGCTGGGGGCTGGAGGTGGACCTGAGCCCTCCTACGAGACAACGTAGCTGCCAACCACCGACTGCTGGGCTCTTCCACTCCCTTCCTGCCCCTCAGCCAGTATCTCCCATGCCCCCTGAAACCTCCAGGCCTCTCTGTGCCATGCAGATGGTAGCCTCCATGAATAAAACGTTCTTGGTGTTCTTTGTAGAATGGGTATTAATGCTCCAACAGGGCCAGTTTGAGGGAGAAAAAGACCCAAGAAACCTCCTGCCTCAGTCCTGACCTCCCACCCCAAGCTGCCGCTCACACTGCAAGGAAAATCATCCCAGGCTGAAGAGGAAGAATTCAGGGTGCTGGAGTCTGCCCAGCCTGGAGCCCGCCCCCACCCTCCCCCAGCAGGGCTCAGCTTTTGTACTGGGATCTTTCCCCAAGGCCCCTCCTTACTTCACATCAGCCACCCCAGAAACACCCATTTTGTGAAACTACCATGCCCACTGTGCCCTCCATGTGACCCGGCTCCCTTTCAAGGGCACTCAGGCAGGTGAGAGAGTAGAGAGATAGGGCTTTTGTGGCCAATTCCCCTCCCCCAACCCTTCCCGCCTTCCTCCCTGCCATGCCAGTCCTGCTTTCCCTCCACATTGGGAGAATGTTGCAGTAATTCAGATCTTCCATCACTTATTAAGGCCTGCCACCACACAGGGTTCCTGCCTTCAGGGGGCTCACAGTGTAGCTGGGGGATTAAACTGACATCCAGAATCCACCCTGAACTCTGGCAGGCATTCAATGCCCAGGTGGCTTACCAGAGTGGGCCACCTGTGCAGGGTTTTGGAGGCTGAATAGGAGTTTACCAGAAGGATGGCAAAGGGACAGCATGGGCAGAGACCCAGGGATGGGAATCAGCATGGCAAGGTTTGGTATGGCTAAAAAGGAGGTGAGGCAAAAGTGTGCCAGCTGGAGACTAAGAAGCAGAATCCAGATCCTTTGTGGAGCAAAGACTCCAGGAAGAAGGGGTGAGGGGAGAGGGAGGAGAAGGTCTCTCCTGCCTCCAAATCGCCCTCCCCGTCCGCCTCGCAATTCACACGTACATACGCACTCAGGCCTTCATTCCGCTTGCCAGAGGAGCGGGAGGAGGCGGCGGGGAGGAGGAGCTGAAATGCAACCTATTCATGTTCCCGAGATGTAACACCCCTCATTTTCCATGCTGGGTAAAGACAAAAACCCTTTACAACCTGTTTCTGGAACTTGTCAGCAGCTGCCAAGAGGAGCGTGTTAATTAAACGTCGGCAAAGATGGAAGCCGGAGGCCCCGGCTCTAATTGGACAGTTTGCTTCACCGGATTGAAAAACATTGTGACAAAGAAGGAGGTGCGCGGCGGCTCGGCAGGGGTGCGGCGTGGCGGGGAGGGGAGCGGCGGCTTTGATTTCAGCTGATCCTCACCCCAGCCTCCCTCCGCCTGCAGAGCTGGCCCAGCCCAGCCCAGGCCGGCACGCCCACGGAGGGCCTGGGAGGGGCGGCGGCGCCGGAGAGGTACGGGTGGAGGAGATCCCCGAAGCCTGACGGCCCTGAGGTCCCGCTGGCAGTCTCGCCCAGTAATAGGCCCAGACAAGGACCAGGCTTTGGGGGCTCTGGGGGGGCCCCTTCCCCTGATGACACGACCTGGGTTCTGGTGGCTGTGCAGGGAGGGCACCGAAGACAAGGGTCCGGCAGTTGCCTCAGGGTAATGTAGAGGTTGCCCTGGGAGCCCAAGCCCAGGCCTCAGCAGGGAGAGACCTGAGTCTGGACCGACCCCTGTTGCCCGAACTAGCTCTGGGTCACGAGACTGGGGATGAGGTCTTTAAAACGTTGGCAACTGGGAGGCTTATACTGGGAGGCTTATACTGGAGGGCACAACTGTGACGACGGTTTTCGCAGGACCCTGCAGAGCCCAGATTCCTGCAGGGCTGCGGGGGCACACCCAGAGACTGTCCCCACATCTGTTGTTTGGTGGCTGCACCCCAAGTCCCCTCCTGTTTTGACTCACAAATGATGACAGCAGCCATGTACTGAGTGCTGACTATGTGCTGGGCACTGTGCTGACCTTACAGGCCCTGTTATTTAACCTCCCAGCAGCTCCCAGCATCTCACAGGTGGGGATACTGAGGTCCAGAGAGGATAAGTAACCCGTCCATGGTCACAGTGTTATTAAGGGTGGTGCTAAAGTGACACTGGAGCCCAGGTCCCTCTGATTTCAATGTCCCAACCTGGACCCCATGTTTCCCACTCTCTGGTTCCTGGCCCAGCCAGGAGATGAGGGTCTTCAGGACGGTGTGAGAAAAGAGTGGGGTTCTTAAGTGGAGAACCCTTTCTCAGAGCCTCCAGGTTGAATGGCCTGAAAGATGGGGTGCAGCAGCCTGGGGCTCATCCCTGAGGGCCCTACGCATGTCACCCACCCATACGTACATGCCTGTCTTGCATCTCTTGGGGTAGGCGTGGTTAGTTAACAAGGCCAGAGCCTCCTCTTCTGTCCCCTTCCGCCTTGCGCCAGGTTTGTCCCCCGCCCCACCCTCATCCTGTGCTGCGGTCCAGAAGGGCTCCGATTGGGGTGGGAGGCCAGGCTGGGGCCTGTGAGGACCAGGAGCAAGTATGGGAAAAGGGGCCATTGTGGCTCAGCTCCGGGGATTAAGAGCTAGAAAGTGGATGTGGAGAGCTGAGGCCATTGACGGTAGCCCTGCGAGCTGAGTTCCTGGGGGGGCGGCCCAAGCAGCCTGTGCCTGAGCTGTGTCCAGGCTGCCTGCTGGGCCTAATCCCCTGGGAGCTGCAGCCCGAGAAGCCCTGGAAATACAGCTGCTGTGGAGAGAGGGCTGCCCTTGGTGGGGTCGGGTATCTTGTCCTGGATGGTCAGAGTGGCCGCTCTGAGGAGGGATGGGTGGTGGGGAGGCATGCCCATGGGGTGTGAGTGTACGTGTGTGCCCCTGGCCTGGGCAGTGTATCCGAGTGGGACACTCTAAAGATAGGTGACCCAAGATATAAAGAACAAGCTAGTGGTTACCAGTTGGGGTGGGGGGAGAGCAATGGGGAGTGGGCGAGAAGGAAGTACAAACTGTTGGGTGTAAGATAGACTCAAGGATGTATTGTACGACGTGGGGAGTATAGCCAATGTTTTGTAATAACTGTAAATGGAAAGTAACTTTTAAAATTGTATTAAGAAATTAAAAAAATAAAAAGATAGGTGACCCAGTGTGTTAGTGTCAGTCCCCTTGTGTGTCAGGTTTAGGGCCTGTCTTGAGGGGAATGGGGCCTGAAGGCGGCGACTAGGACAGCTCAGAGGTCCTCAGAGGTCCCTGACTAAAGAGGTGAGCCATGGTGAGGAAAGAGGCAGCGCCTCCACCAGCAGGCCTGAGTGGGTGCTAAGTGTGTGTGTGTGTGTGTGTGTGTACTCGTGTGTGCACCATCAAGCAGGATGCTTGAGAACGGCCCTTCAGAGGCGGCTGGAGGGGCTCTGCAAGTTGTAATCAGATTAAGGGGGCCAATCACTTAGGGCTCTTGAAAAGGCCACAAGGTTTCTAATCAGCCCTGAGCACCAGGCCCACAAAGCCCAGGAGGAGCTCGGCAGGAGCTGCCCGCGGGCTGCTGTGGGAGCCGGGCGCGGCTTTCTTCCCTCTCTGTCTCTCCTAATTATGTCAATTTGCTAGCCAAATTGTTTGCTCGAGTGGACAGGGCGCCTTGTGGCCCATTCATGTGGTAATGTGGGAACTGGCAGGCCTCCTGGCTGGGAAAATAGGAGGTACCGGGACCCTTTTCGAGGGAGCAGACAGGCTGGGAGTGTGGGGCACCCAGGCCTTGGGAACTCTCCCCTAACTAGTGTGGGGCTTTTTCCCATGAATTCCAGAAACTTCCAGCTTGGGTTGTGCTCTGGGATGTCCTTTTTGGCCAGTCAAGATGAAGGATGGGGAAGGAGGCAAGGACCCCATAGAGGACAGAAGAATTGGCCTCCAGTTTCCTTCAGGGTGAAGATGGGCAGCTTTCTTTCTTTATGCCTGATCCTTTGAGGGCCAGGCTGAGACTTGAGTGGTTTGGGAGCTGGATAGAATCTGGGAGGTGCCGGAGAGATGGAATCCTGAAAGGGTAAGTCGAGTCACAGCAAGCGGACACGTTGGGATGTGTAGAGACTCAGAAAAAGTTCTTATCAGTTTACTGAGCCTTTATGCAGGCGCCAGCCACTGTGTCACTACTTTGTACACAGCAGCTCATTGAGCCTGAGAGCAATCCAGGGACGTAGGCCCTGGGCTTCCCATTTCACAAAGAAACTGAGGCTCAGATAAGCTAAATGATTTGCCCAAGGTCACACAGCCAGTAGGTGAAGAGCAGAAATTTTTTTTTAATTAATTTATTTTTTAATTTATTTCTGGCTGCGTTGGGTCTTCGTTTGTGCGCGCGGGCTTTCTCTAGTGGCGGCAAGCGGGGGCTACTCTTCGTCATGGTGCATGGGTTTCTCATTGCAGTGGCTTCTCTTGTTATGGAGCACGGGCTCTAGGCGCGCGGGCTTCAGTAGTTGTGGCACCTGGGCTCAGTAGTTGTGGTGCGCGGGCTCTAGAGTGCAGGCTCAGTAGTTGTGGCGCATAGGCTTAGTTGCTCTGTGGCATGTGGGATCTGCCCAGATCAGGGCTTGAACCCGTGTTCCCTGCATTGGCAGGCAGATTCTTAACCACTGCACCACCAGGGAAGCCCCAAGAGCAGAAATTTGAACCCAGGTCTATCTGATCCCTTTTTCCCTTCTGCCCGGCCCCACCACAGGCGTTCATTCCTTCCTTCAAGCAGCAAACAAGAACTGACAGTCAGCCGGGTTCTGTTTGAGGCATGGAGGATGCAGAGAACTAAGATGACCCAGGAAGTGAAACCGTGCACCTCAGATTGGGACTTGAACCCCCACGGCTGGGACTCGAACCCGGCCAAAACCCACAGTCTTTGAACTGTGATCACACACCTGGTTTCAGGACTTAATGAAGCTTAGATTCTTGATGTCTCATCGCAGAAGAAATTCAGTGAGAGACAAAGTGATAAGTAAGAAGTGGATTTATTTAGAGAGAAACACACTCCACAGACAGAGTGTGGGCCATCTCAGAAGGTGAGAAAGGCACCAGGGTTTGGGGTTGTCAGTTTTTATAGGGGTGGGTAATTTCATAGGCTAATGAGTGGGAGGAGGATTCCAGCTATTTCACAAAGTGGGTGGATTTACATATATTAATTCATTTAATCTTTTTTTTAAAAGATTTATTTATTTTATTTTTATTTTTGGCTGTGTTAGGTCTTAGTTGCAGCATGCGGGATCTTTTGTTGTGGCGCGCAGGCTCCAGAGCATGTGGGCTCTATAGTTTGCAGCATGCAGGCTCTCTCGTTGAGGTGCTCGAGCTCAGTAGTTGTGGCTCATGGGCCTAATTGCCCTGCGACATTTGGGATCTTAGTTCCCTGACCAGGGATCAAACCTGCGTCCCCTGCATTGGAAGGCGGATTCTTTACCACTGGACCACCAGAGAAGTCCCAATTCATTTAATCTTCATAACAATTCTATGAAGGGAGTACAGTTATTATCCTCATTTTAACTCATGAAGAAACTGAAGCACAGAGAGGTTGAGTAACTTGCCCAAAGTCACACAGCTAAGTATGTAGCAAAGCTGGCATTCAAACTATGGCCCCAGAGGTCCAGCTTTTAATCACACACTTTTAGTCACAGCTAGGCTGTTACCACTCTTAGGTCACTGGAAGAGACAAAGGAAGGGAGGGTTTGAGGATCCTGGATGGGGGAGGGTTATGTGGAGAGGGCTGTCTCAAGCAGATCAGTGATATCTGTCAATGGCCATAGCCAGCTCCAAGTGACCCTGTGAGGGAGGGAGGAGAGGAGACCATGGAACAATGACCCATCCTCACTCCCCTCCCTCCTGACAAAACCTGCATGGAACCCATGGGTTTGCAGAGACAAACAGGAGAATATTTAACCCAGCTTTCCAGAGGCCATGATGTCTAATCTGTGTCCTGAAGGACAAATAGGAAATATTCAAGCAAAGGGTTGGGGGTGGAGAAACCAGCTTCTGGGAGGTGACAGAACATCTGGCTCAGGAGTGGCCAGGCATGCAGCCAGAGGGGAAGACAGGAGTCTACCCAAGGGCAAGTTTAGATATTATACTAAGGGTTCTGAGAACAAGTCATTGAAGAGTTTTAAGCACCAGGAGTGACAGGATCAGGAACAGTATTCTCCACTCCCCCTTGCTGTTCGGGATGCCAGCCTCAGGGAATTCACTGAGTTCTAGGAATTAGTCATACAGTTCTGCCTCAGGGCCTTTGCATAGGCCATGCCCTTTGCCTAGAGTGTTCTACACACCCTGCCCCATTGCATTGACTCCCTGT
Organism: Stenella coeruleoalba; assembly: GCF_951394435.1. NCBI lineage: Eukaryota > Metazoa > Chordata > Mammalia > Artiodactyla > Delphinidae > Stenella > Stenella coeruleoalba. The sequence goes on from NC_137147.1 coordinate 110,743,453, forward strand.
GCACTGCATTTTCTACTCATCCTTAAATTTCAGGAAATATTTCTCAGAGGGACTTTTCCTGAGCCCTAGACCAGGACAGGACCCCTAGTTATATGCCTTTACTGTACCCTGAACTTTTCTTCATAGCATTTACAGAGTCTGTGATGATATATTTCGTTGTGTGATTAGTTAACTCTCAGTTCCCCCAGTACATATAAGTCCTATGAGAACAGGAATCCATCTTCCTAGGGCTGAGCCTGGCACATTGCAGGGGATTGATCAGTACTTGTTAAGTGAATGAATAAGTGAATGAATGAATTTTGGCTACACTGGGAGAATGAGGTGGAGAATAGCAAGCAGGGAACAACTATATATGTAATAAACTATTCAGTAAACATATACCTGTATGTATATATACTCTATGGAGACAAACTCTTGAGGTGGCCCCCATGACACCCACTTCTTGGTATTCATGCCCATGCAGAATCCCATCTCCTTGAGATTGGGCAGGACCTGTGACTTATGTCTAAACAACAGGATACAGCAAAGGTGATGGGATGTATGTGATTACATGTATATGATGATGTGATTACATCACGTAAGACTGTAGTACCCGGGAACTTCCCTGGCGGTCCAGTGGTTAAGACTCTGAACTTCCACTGCAGGGGGCACCGGTCCGATCCTTGGTCAGGGAACTAAGATCCCACGTGTCACATGGCGTGGCCAAAAAAAAAAAAAAGATTGTAGCACCCATCTTACTAATTCTCTCACTCCCTTGTTGGTTTTGCTAAAGCAGGTGGCCATGTTGCAGCCCACCTGAAAATGGCCTCTAGAAACTGAGGACAGGTGACAGCCAGCAAGAAAATGAGCCCTCAGTCCTGTATGTGCAAGGAACTGAATTTGGCTAAGTGCTGCATGAATTTGGAAGTGGACCCTTCCCCAGCTGAGCCTCCAGATGAGGCCTCAGTCCTGGCCTGCACCTTGATTGCAGGCTTGCAGAGGACCCAGCTAAGCCATGCCAGGATTCCTGACCCACAAAAGCTGTGAGATAATATATGTTGTCTCACACTGCTGCATTTGTGGTAATATTGTTATACAACAATAGATTAGGGACTTCCATGGTGGCGCAGTGGATAAGAATCCGCCTGCCAGTGCAGGGGACACGGGTTCGAGCCCTGGTCCGGGAAGATCCCACATGCCGCAGAGCAATGAAGCCCGTGCGCCACAACTGCTGAGCCTGTGCTCTAGAGCCCACAAGCCACAACTACTGAAGCCCGTGCGCCTAGAGCCCATGCTCCACAACAAGAGAAGCCACCGCAATGAGAAGCCGGTGCAACACAACAAAGAGTAGCCCCTGCTCTCAGCAGCTAGAGAAAGCCCACGCACAACAACAAAGACCCAACACAGTCAAAAATAAATAAATAAATAAATAAATAAATAAATAAATAAAAAAGACCCAAAGCAGCCAAAAATAAAATCTTAAAAAAGACACAATAGATTAAAAAATATATATATATATAATATATACACATATATGACATAAATGATATATGTAAACACCCACACAATACACATGTTAGGCCAAGCATGGTATGCCATCCCCCGACCACAATTTTTGGCCAGATAGGGGCACATGGCACAGGCTAAGCCAGTCAGACTCCTTCCCTGGGATTTTATATATGGAGGCAGGGAAAAGAGGAGGCTTCTCTTTCCTCTAGGCTTGCCCAGATGGTAGGATGTAAGCCTTATGGTTGACAAAATCCATGCTCTCCTCCCACCGCATAGAGGAAGTGCTCCACAGCAGGACAGAATGCAAGTAGCTCACAAAGGGGAGACCTGAGCCACATTGAAAAAGAGACCAATTGACATCATTTGAGTAACAGGACTCTGCCACACCTGAAGCCAGCCCATTCCTGGATTTCCCAGTTGCATGAACCATTAAATTCCTTCTGTTGCTTCTCTTGGCTCCCCTTATCCACTCTGAGCTCCTGGAGGTCAGGGAATCTGCCAGCTTCCTCACAATATTTCCTATTATGGCCCAGCCCAGAAATCTTTTCCAGAATAAGTGCAGTAAAAGGTGGCTGGATGGAAGAAGGCTATGTGTCAAGTGCCCAAGTAAGCAGTCACTTATATGATCTTATTCAGTCATTACTGTATCAGTTACGCAGTTTGGGCTGTGAGTAAAAGAAGACCCTAACAAAAAATGGCTTAAGCCATATGAGGACTTATTAATTCACATAACAAGAGTTCCAGGGATACACCAGGCTGCGGGCATGCTTTCCTGTGATTCTCATGGCTCCTCCCTCCTTGCTATTGGCTCCAACGTCAGGCCAGTATAAAGGTGGCTGCAGCATCGCATACAGACGCAGCAATGTCCGGGGCAAGAAGAGCAACCATCTACCTTTTCCTTACCTGTCTTTTTTCCCTTCAGTCATCTTTTTAAGTGAAATTATACACCCACATAATTTGATTAAGTTTAGTTTTTGTGTTTTGGGAGGGAAAATTGATGTTATTCTTTATCTTTTGCGGCTCACACACACCTTGTCCTTAGATCAATTTCAGTGTATTCTCTAGTAGAGAGAGTCTCTAATTCAGGGGTTCTCAAAGTGTGGTCTGGACCAGCAGCATCGCCATCACCTGGGAGCCTGTTTGAAACGCAGAATTCTTGAGCCTTCCCTCCCCCAGCCTACAGAAACTCTGCGAGCAGGACCTGACAGTCTTCAGGTGATCCTGATGCATGCTCAAGCTTGAGTCATACTCTCTAATTTATTTAACTATTCCCCTGGGGGTGGACATTCAAGTTGTCTCCAATTTCTTGTTATTAAAACTTATGCTATGATACATCCCATTATATGTGTTTTTGTGTCCTGTGAGAACACTTCTTCTCTCTCAAAATTTTCTTGGTTAATTTTTCACATTCGCTTCTCCAGATGAACTTTAGAATGTTTCTAAATTCCAATCTCAGTGGTATTGCATTGTATTTATACTTTAATTTAGGAAGGATTGACATCTTGACAGTATTGAGTTTTCCCATCAAATATTGAAATTCTACAGGATTTTAAGTATAATTCACATAATTATATGTAATTTAGGCATGCTTTGTTATGATCCCAAATATAACAACTGCAGGAGATATTATTATAATGGTCTCCTTTCCCTGAATTTTATGAAACTAAGAATATAATCGTAAAGGGTCAAGTGTATGATCATCCTATTCTTCTTGGGAGAGTCTCATTTCTTATGTTGGCCTCTCAGTTGTGATTCAGTTAAGCCTATGTCTCTTTTGGGGAGCAAAGAAACCTTTCTTAGTAATCACCCCCCAACAGACTTCTCCCCATGTTTCACTGGCTACAGCAATTTTAAAACATGCCCCCACCCCCAATTCTTCCATATTCTTCTCATCAAGAGGTGAGGTCTGTGCCCTCCCCTTGAATCTGAGCTTGGTGACTGCTTGCCCAATAGAACAGGACAAAATGACACTGTGCCAGCTTCCAGGCCCAGACCTTAAGAAATGACAGCTTCTCTTTCCTGCGTCTTGGGACCCTTGTTCTGGGAACCCAGCGTCCATATCTGAAGAAGTCCAAGCAAGGAGTAATGGAGGCCCTTGGCCCGCAGGCTAGGCTGAGTGACCGGCCCACAGCCAGCCCCAACTTCCAGCCGTGTGATTGATCCTCTAGCTCCACTCAGACTGCCCAGTTGATACCATGTGAAACCTAGATGAGCCATCCCACTGATTCCTGCCCCAATCACAGATGTATTGAGCAAAAGAAATGATTGCTGGGACTTCCCTGGTGGCATGGAAGTTAAGAATCCACTTGCCAATGCAGGGGACATGGGTTCGAGCCCTAGTCCGGGAAGATCCCACATGCTGCGGAGCAACTAAGCCCGTGCGCCACAACTACTGAGCCTGCGCTCTAGGGCCTGCAAACCACAACTACTGAGCCCACTCGCCTAGATCCCGTGCTCTGCAGCAAGAGAAGCCACTGCAATGAGAAGCCCATGCACTGCAACAAAGAGTAGCCCCCGCTCGCCGCAACTAGAGAAAGCCCACGCAGCAACAAAGACACAACACAGCCAAAAATAAATAAAAAAGGAAATGATTGTTGTTGTTTGAAGTGTCAAGGTGGTTTGTTAGGCAGTTGTGCCAATGGTGCAATATGTTTCAACGCCTAAACCAATCACTGACAAGGGGACAAGGACTTAAATCTTCTGGAACCCTCCCCCAGAGGCTGGGACTGGGGCTGGAGCTCGGTTCCCCTTCCCTGAGCCAGGGTCAAAGTTAGAGTTGTGCAAGGACAAAGAAATGCCTGCTGGTGGGTGACCAACAGCATCTGCCGTGGATGTTAGGTCCAGTGAGATGAGGTAACTAGCCCGAGGTCCCACAGCTAGTATGTGTCAGGGCCAGGCTTTGAACCCAGGCTGTATCCCAGACATCAGGAGCAAGGCTGAAACTATTAGTGCCCATAACCTCTCCTACTCCCCCTCTGAGAATTTCCTCCAGTGTCCTCTGCTCTACAAAGCCTTCCTGGATGCCATTTCCCCATGGACACACCTCCCCTATAACACACATCACAGTATATTCTCATCATGTGCCTATACGTCTACCCCCAATAGGATACAATACCCCACAAGGTGGGACCTTTGTTTCTGTCTCCCCCAGGGCATAATGGGGGGCTTGGCAGAGAGGAGGGAATAGGCACAGTGGAGTCTTATCTTTTGTGGGGTTAGAATCATTACTTAAAGTCAACATCCAGTATAGTCAAAATTACCCCTAGTTGGGGACTTCACTGGTGGTCCCATGGTTAAGAATCCACCTTCCGGGACTTCCCTGGTGGCGCAGTGGTTTAGAATCTGCCTGCCAATACAGGAGACACGGGTTTGAGCCCTGGTCTGGGAAGATTCCATCCCACATGCTGCGGAGCAACTAAGGCCGTGTGCCTCAACTACTGAAGTCTGTGCGCCTAGAGCCCGTGCTCTACAAGAGAGGCCACTGCAATGAGAAGCCCGTGCACAGTAACGAAGAGTATCCCCGCCTCGCCGCAACTAGAGAAAGCCCACATGTAGCAACGAAGACCCAATGCAGCCAAAAAAAAAAATTAAAAAAAAAAAGAGTTCACCTTCCAATGCAGGGGACATGGGTCCTATCCCTGGTCAAGGAACTAAGATCCTACATGCTTCGGGGCAACTAAGCCGGGACAACTAAGCCCACGCTCTGCAACTAAGCCCGTGTGCCACAACTAGAGAGCCCGTGCACCGCAGCCACTGAGTTCACACACCACAGCTAGAGAGAAGCCCACATGCTGCAACTAAGACCTGAAGCAGCCATAAATAAATTAATTAATTAAATATTTGAAAAAAAATATTACCCCTAGTGAGCCTTTAAAATTTGCCCAGCAAGTCAGTATACATGGTTTTGTATATACAGCTCTGAACAGTAATAAACATGTATAAATGGATGTACTAATATGTAGGATACAAGAAAGAGTACATTTTCAAATGTATTCAGTATTTTTAATTAAAAATATTTTGAGTGTCTATACACATAATTAAATGCACATGAGATAAACATCACTGTAAATGCTTGATAGAAGAAGATATCTGTCATTAAAGACACAAAGGGATGGGTCTGGCCCATCTGCTCATCTTTCGCCTCAAACCTCTCCCCTGTCGGCCCAGCACTGTTTGTCCTTCTCTTGTGCCTGGAATTTCCCCACTTGAGTCACTGAGCACCAAGGCACACAGGTCAAGTGTCCCAAAGACCACGGTTATGAGCAGCACACCAGTACCCGATATGTGTTCTAACCTTTCTGGTTGACTATTACCAAGGATTGTAATGAAAGGTCACCTAGCTGACCCCTCGGACACACCAGGAGCCACACCCGGAGCCACACCCGGAAGATGGGTTGTGTGTGCACATGCACGTGTGTGCTTGTGCGTGCACGTGTGTGCTTGCACATGCTTGTGCACTTACATACATGGGTACTTGTGAAAAGCTGCCTCACTAAAGACCTGACCCTTCTGTATGTTCCTAAGAGATGCCATCAAGGGGTCCTGCAGGCAGAGCTGGCACGAATGCCAACCCCAGTAGCCCCAGTCCCATGGGCCAAGGGGAGGGAAGGCTAAGGGGACCACTTGTGAATCTGGCTTAGAGGGCTCCGGATTTGAATCCTGTCCCCTAGAATGTGCTTGGAGATGTTGCAGGGGAGGAGAATTTTTACTCTTCGCTTGATCTCCTCCTATGTCGTCACGGCAAGTGTTTTCTCTTTATCATCTTAAAAGCTTAATAACATTTTCAAAAGGAATTTTTTTAAGAATTTGAAATTTTTGGTCTCATCCTTCCCAAATAAATGTCAACTCCTTTGACAGGTGGGTGGGGCTCCCCATCTGCAGCACCTCCCTGGAGTCCAGTGAGAGCTGCCCTTCTGCCTTTCAGAGCCCTCAGAACATGTCGGCCCTGGACTGGAGTCTGTCACTTACCAGCGTAGAGGTAGTGCCGGCTTCCCCTGAGCTTCAAATGCAGGTGCGCACGGCCCCAGGGTTCAGAGCAAAGAGGGAATCATCTCGGAGGGCTCTGATTCTTGCCCCTCAGAGCCTCTGGGAACTGCGGAGACAGTTCTGACAAGGAAAGCCTGGGGAAGGGGACCTGGGGGCACCTGGAGGGGTGTCCCCTACCTTCTCTCCTGCCCTTCTCTCCTCCTCTCTTCCGCGGTCTCTTTCCATGTCTGTCTGTAGGTCTCTCCCTGACTCTCTCCACCTGTGTCAGGCTTGTCCCCTGTGTCTCTCCCCATCTCTCTCCTCTGTCTCCACCAACATCCCCTATCTCTCTTGTATCTCTCTCTGATTTCCTTGCTGTTTCTCTCTGTGTATCCGCCTGATTCTCCCTCTCTTTCTCTCTCTTCTTCTCCTTTTTCTCTTTCCTTCTCTGCTCCCTCGCCTCCCTGCTCTTCTCTCTCTGTGGCTGTCTCTCTCTCTCTGTCTCTCTCCCTCTCGGTCCTCCCCCTCCCCATTGCCCCCTCTGGAGGATGATCTGTGTTGTGGGATCATGCCAAGCCCAAAGGGAAGGTCAGGGCACCCCGCAGAGACCAGCACAGACTGCCATTAACCTGTCACTTCTGCCTCCAGTGGGGAAAACAGCGGGGCTCAGGAAAGGCGAGGAATTGCAGTCATTGGAGATGGGACGTCTCAGCTGGGGCTGACAACTGAAAGCAGAAGCCACCCAGTCAGAGGGCTGCAGACGTGCACCAGGGCACCAAGGACAAATAGAGTGGGTTTCTGGACACCAGCCCGCATTACAGACTGCTTTTGACTTCTGGGCCGGGGGGACCTGTGCACAGGGAAAATCTGCACTGGTGGCCACATTCAAGCCTCCCTTGCCTGCAGTCTTGGGAACTGAGGATGGGGGATCTCAGGGAGGTCAGAAGCAAAGGTCTCAAACTCAGCAGCCTGAGGGCCATGTATCCCATCACCACCCTGCCCCCCAGTGGCTCTAAAATATGAATGTACATTTTTTAATTGGCAAATTTCACATTTTTTAACATCTTTATTGGAGTATAATTGCTTTACAATGGTATGTTAGTTTCTGCTGTATAACAAAGTGAATCAGCTATACATATACATACATCCCCATCTCTCCTCCTTCTTGCGTCTCCCTTCCACCCTCCCTATCCCACCTCTCTAGGTGGTCACAAAGCACCAAGCTGATCTCCCTGTGCTATGCGGCTGCTTCCCACTAGCTATCTATTTTGGTAGCACATTTTTTGGTAGCTACATAAAATGGTAGCACATTTTTTTTTAAATCTAAGTTTCTTTTCTTTTTTTTTTTTTTTTGTCTGCTTTGGGCCTTTGCTGCTGTGTGCAGGCTTTCTCTAGTTGCGGTGAGTGGGACCTAGTTTTCGTTGTGGTGCGTGGGCTTCTCATCGCGGTGGCTTCTCTTTTTTTTTTTTGCGGTACGCGGGCCTCTCACTGTTGTGGCCCCTCCCGTTGCGGAGCACGGGCTCCGGATGCGCAGGCCCAGCGGCCATGGCTCACGGGCCCAGCCGCTCCGCGGCATGTGGGATCCTCCCGGACCGGGGCGCAAACCCACATCCCCTGCATCTGCAGGCGGACTCCCAACCACTGTGCCACCAGGGAAGCCCTACCGTGGCTTCTCTTGTTGCGGAGCATGGGCTCTAGGCGCGCGGGCTTCAGTAGTTGTAGCATGCAGCCTCGGTAATTGCGGCGAGTGGACCCTAGTGCATGCAGGCTTCAGTAGTTGTGACTCGCAGGCTCTAGAGTGCAGGCTCAGTAGTTGTGGCGCACGGGCTTAGTTGCTCCGCAGCATGTGGGATCTTCCTGGACCAGGGCTCGAACCCTTGTCCCCTGCATTGGCAGGTGGATTCTTAACCACTGTGCCGCCAGGGAAGTCCCCAAATCTAAGTTTCCTCTTGAGGACCTGGCAACGCTGGGCTATGGCTGAGCAGCAGTGTCCCTGGCAGACCATTGCACACTCCTCTGTCCTGCTGGCCCCTTCTCCTTGAACCTGGATAACTCCTCAGTTACCTGCCTGCCTCTGTAAGCTCAGGAATGTGTTGCCTGTGACAGCAGGGAGTTCTCTGGGCAAGAGTAGGGGCCCAAGTGCTACCACCAACTTATCGTGTGACATTGGGCAAAGCATGCCAGCTCTGGGCCTCAGCTTTTCCATCTGTAAAACGGGAGATTGGATGAGCCCAGCAGTAAGACTCACCTTTTGGAGCATCTGATGAAAGCTATGGACCCTCTCCCTAGAGAAAAGGACCTGTGCATAGATTTGCCTACCATTTGAGAGGTTCACATGCCCCTCCCCCTGGGGGGCAGGGATGCCAGGCTAAGAACCCCTGCTGAGCACCAACGTCCCTTCCCCCTTTGCCTCAGCTGCCTGAGTCTGGGTCCAAGCAGACCCACTCTCTCAGACCTGACTGGCCAGGGCCACCCCTCCTCTGGGTGAGTGGGGCCTCTCTGGATCCCCAGTGGCTGTCCCAGCCAGGCTGACAGCTGCCCATCGATATGCAGGAGGGGTCCGGACTGGCGCTGGATTAGCATAACGCACTCCAGGAGGTAAAGGCCCACCAGGCGGCCTCTGTGTGCAGTGCCTGCCTTTGTCCTGGCCCCAGGACCAGGTTAGGACGGCCCAGGCGGCTCATACACTTTTGACTGCCAGATGAAAGGGGGCGACATAAAAAGGCTGCCTGGGCTGAGCATGGGGGCGCTTTGTGTCTCTCCAGACGAGTTACAGACGTCTGTGAAACGTCAATTACAGCTGAATAAAGACGTCTGCTCGGTCCAGACATGCCTCCTTTCAGCCGGGGAGGTGTTTCCAGGCCAGGCCTGGGATGCTTTGGCAACCTAATTTGGCGATTGTGACTCTATAAGCGGCCCTGGCATTCATCATGCCCAGGGAGGATGGGAACGGCTGGGCTGGCCTGACCCAGCTCTGGGAAGTGTCCTGGAATGCGGGGTGGGGTAGGGGTGGGAAGAGAGAGGAACAACTCACCTCCCTTCCTTTCTCCCCAGGCCAGGCCAGGGAGGGGGGCAGTCTGGGAACTACACAGTCCCCCTGTATCAGCCAGGCCCCCTTCCCAGGCCCCTGTCGATGCCAAGGTGGCCCAGTGCCTCTAACAGCTACTGGGTGGGATTAGTGTTCACTGATCCTTTCTCCTGATGGGCTGGTGTGAGGCACTGTTGAGGGGACAGGATTAGGAGAGCCTAAGGTTCAAGTGCCAGGGTGACCAGAGATGCTGAACCCTGATGTCACTGAGCCACCGGGCCAACCCGGGGATCACCACCCTCTTACTGTGTGAGATGAATAGGCCTTCATTTGTTTAAGCCCCTGTCCTGTCCATCAGGCTGTCAGTTACTTGCAGCAGAAACAATCCTACCTGACACAGTAGGACAGCCCAGGGCTCACATTCCTGGTCTTGCACTTTCAGAGTGACTGAAGGGGTTGTGCCACTCAGAACTTCCTTGAGAGGGGGTGACATAGCCATGGTGGGGTGTGAAGACCTGGGACACAGCAATGATTCTGGGCATAGTGAGCCAGGCTGTCCCTTCCCAGATGGTGGTGGCCCGTGAAGTGCCCTCGCCCAAGGAGACCTGATCTCTGGGGGTCTTGGGCAGCAAAGGCATTTCCTGAGGACCCCCATGCTTCCTGGGACACCTGTCCTGACACTCACCCAGCAGGACTAGACAACTGACCCTTTGGCCACCACGTGTCATGTCCTGAGTGAAAGCCTGTGAGCTGCCTCTTATAGGAGTACAGAGCAGAAACGGCCATAATAATGACTCTCCTGCTTACTGAGCACCTCTTATGCACCTCTTGTGTTTTTCATGCACAAACACCTCAAAAAGCCCCTCAAAGCTGAGAGGTGGCCCCCTCGGCACTGTGGGGACGAGCATAGCTGCTGGGCCACCCTGACGGGTGTGATCCTGGCTCTGCCACTTACCAGCTGTGGGACCTTAGCAAGCCAGTCAACTTCTCTGTGCCTCAGTTTGCAGACCTGCCAATGTTGATGACACATCCTAGAAAAGCACTTGGCACACCAGGAGCAAGCAGCAGGGCTGGGCTTTGTATCCGTGTGGTCTGACCCCTGAGCTTGAAGGCTCACTACTTCTCACAGTCCCAAGGGATATGGAGCCTCATTCCCCACTTGGGTCTAGGCCGTGGGAGATGATAGCCTGGGATGGATAAGCCCAGTTCTCTCGGTTCTTCCAGTCCTCCCTCTGAGTTCCCACTCCCCACCCCTCAGTGCCTTGGTCCTGACTGTGGCTGAGGGGGCATCCCCGACCTGCATATTGGCCCAAGCAAGGCCTATGTGCCCAGGTGTGCCTGTGTGCATGCAAGCACATGTTGTTGGCTGTGTGTATGTGGTTGTGCGTGTGCCTGTGCCATGGTCACGTACGGCTGGAGCAGAAGCCTTGAACCACTCTGATGTTCCTAAGTGCAAGACAAAGGTGGGCCCATACCTGGATTATGGGGTGAGTCCCAACATGAGACCAGCTGAGTAAGCGGCCAAGGAAGCTGGGGGTATCCCTGAGGAAGGAAAGGGAGCTGCAGGTCTGTACCACCTCCACCCCCGGCTGCCCCTGCAGACAGGCCACAGGTGGGTTCACCTGACCTACACCTCCCACAAGAGCGGGCACCTAAGAGAACCCACAGGGGTGGTGACATTTGTATGAGCCTGTACCACACCACCAAGAGCATTTCAGATCATTCGTATTTAATTTTTTGCAAAAGCTGATATTTTCACCTAGTATAAAACTAAAAAGATTTGCTGTGAGAAGTCTCCTTCATGTCCTGTCTCCCATCTGCCCTGTTCTCATGACTCCCTAAAAAGGTAATAACTGTTATTCATTTTTTTGTATCCTTCCAGAGTTTCTTTATACATAAACAAGCCCATACAAACTTGTATTCTGATTTTTCCCTCATTTTACACAGCTTCATAGGATGACATTAATCAGTCCTCTCTTGAGGCTCATTTGCCTTGTTTCAACCTTTTGCTTTTACAGATGTCACTGCAGCAAATAACCTTGCTCATAAGTCATTTCTCACAAGTGTGAGCGTATCTATAGGACAAATTCCCAGAAGGGAGACCGCTGGGCCAAAGCTTATATGCCTTTGTCATTTTGCTATATCTTGTCCTTCATGGGGTGGGTGTCACCCCCTACCCACAGTATGTGGCTGATAGGATCTTAGTGAGGATGGATCACTGTGTAGTTAGACGCACCCATCGTGGCTTGGCCAGCAGGGCACTGGCCTGTCAGCCTTCCCAGCCGGTGCTCTCATGCAGGGATAGTGCGTGACCACACATGGCAGCCCTGCTCACGCTTGTATCTGCTGTTTTTCTCCCCTGCCTCTTCCTCTGAAACAATTACAAAGGAGGGGACGCCCCCGCCAACCACCAACACCACACACACATACACAAGTCGGTTCTGGAAAACACAGCAGCAGAGCCCTACAGGAAGAAGTACATCTGCCCATGTTTACTCATTGAACAAATCCATGAGCATCTACCGTGGGCCTGGCATCCTCCTAAGTGCTGTATGTGTGATATGTGATCTTGGCCACTTCCCTTAACCTCTGGGCCCCAGCAATCTCTTGAGTAAGATGACAGGTATGGACGTGGGGCTTCCAAGTCTCCTAGCGCTAATGAGGTACCATCGCCAAATCATGTGGTCAGTCCATGTATGTATCAAAGGGAGGAAAGGCTTGGAAAACACTTCTTGGGCTGATAAATGGTGGTGCTTTGTAGAAATGCAAAGCATTTTCTGGGCCACCTTCACATCTCTCTTAGGTGGCTATTGTGAACATTGAATGAGATCTTGTTACTGAAGAGCTGGACACATTAGAAGTGCTCAGCAGGGACTTCCTTTGTGGTCCTGTGGCTAAGACTCCGTGCTCCCAATGCAGGGGGCCTAGGTTCGATCCCTGGTCAGGGAAATAGACCCCATGTGCCGCAACTAAGAGTTCTCATGCCACAACTAAAGACCCCATATGCCGCAACTAAAGATTATGCATGCCAGAACTAAAAAAAAAAAAAAATCTCCCACGTGGCAATGAAGATCCCGCATGCCACAACTAAGACCCGGCACAGCCAAATAAATAAATAAATATATATATATTTTTAAAAAGTGCTCAGCAAACGTTATCTGCTTTCCCGGGAGTTTCCAAGAGCACTTGCGTTGCCACCCAGGGTCAGGCTTGGAGGCAGACCCTCCCGGAGGCCCCAGCCAGGCCACTGGCAAGTGCGGCACTCAGAGCAGGGCCCCGCGCGCTCTCCAAGGCGTCTGGACAGGCCGGGAGGCAGACGGGACGAGTGACAGCTGGGAAGGTTTAATTGCTCCTCAGTGGCTTGGGAGCACCTCCCTCCCTTGCCAATGATCTGCATTTCAATGTGAGAAGAGTGGAAAGTAGGATGCTGCTCAAAGGGGTTACAATGATTAATCATTTAAAAAGCAAGATCTTAATTACAGGCCGCAATTTTTGCTATTTAAGGAGTCCATTAGTTGCCAGAAAGAAGAAGAAAAAATTATCACAGGTTATTCTCCTCCGAAAGTAGAGAGGGGGGAGGGGCGGTGGGGGAGAATCAGCTGCCTCTCCAAGATGGGGTTGGGTGCAGGGTCCCAGCCCAGGAAGAGGCCTGGCGGGCAGCAGGATGGGCCCTGTGTGGTGTGGGAGCGAAGTGAGAAAGACGCTTCCTGGAGGCCTGGTGGAGGGTGCAGGGGGTGGTTGAGAGCTGGAACCTCCTCTCCTCTCTCCAGCTCGGGCCTGGCTGGAATCCCGCCTGTGGGGGCCCCTGGAGGCCTCTTCTTGGGCATGGCAGCTGGTGGTCAGCCCCTCCCCCCACCTCAATGACCCCTGACCCCACCCTGCTCAGGATGTGAGGTTAATTGCCAGGCCTTCCCCTCTGACCCTTCTGTGGGTTTTAGTCCTGTCTGTTCTCTCAGCCCCCAGGGTGTATAAAGGAGACTGGGGGTGGGGGTGGGTGTTGAGAGTGAGATAAAAAACAACCCAACCTCTTTAGCGGATTAATTTACTGGGCCTCAGGGGGCTAAAAGATCAAGAGACCAAGCCTCCACGCCTACTCCCCACCCCTGCCCTGTGGCCCCGGAGGCTCTCGTGGCAAGGGATGTGGACATCTTCCCTGCCCTGGTCACCTTGAAGCCAGGGCACCATCCCACCTCTAAGGAGGGCAGTGCTGCCTGACCCTGAGTTCTGGATCTGCAGATCCAAGCCTCCTCCTGAGCTGTGACTGGCAGCTCCTGAATCCCAGAAAACAGCCCCAGAAACAAAGGGGCTCCACCAGCGCAGGACCAGTCACAGGAATGCAAGAAACCCAAATCAAGATGATCGTGTGCATGATGGTACCAGTGCCATCAAAATTAATAACTCAGATGAGTCAAGAATAAGTGTGAGCTGGAACCAGGCCCCAAACTAGCCTTATTACTATGATACCATAGGTTTAAAATAAGCTTGCAAACAAGTCACAGAGTTTACCAGCCTACCTAGAGGAAAGGTTTATTCCCTGCAAAGCCTCCTTGATATTGAGAGTAAAATAAATGAAATCGCTTCTATAAACTGTCCCTCCTGCCAGACTGATTAAGTGCCTCTGGGTGTGTGTGTCTGAGTGTGTGTGTGTGTGTCCATCAGCCTCACTGTTCTAACATTTAGGCCCCCAGAGGGCAGGCCGCTAAATCGGATTGAATGATAATCCCAGGGATTTCTGGGGAAAGGTTGGGGCACAGACTCACAATATGGGTTTGAATTCAAAATACCCAAACTGGTTTCATGGTGACTCTACCCTGGCCCCTGCCTCCTCCATCCTCAGACCCCACCACCACCCAGGAGAGGGAGAGTGTCTGTCCCTTTAACTGTCAGGTTCTCCACCTCCTGGGGGGTAGGCACACAGACCCTTACCCATCTTCTCCAACCATCCCTCTACTCCAATGCTGATTAATTTCAGGGTTGGGCACCCCAAACCGGCTGGACCACATTACTTCTGATGTTGGATCTTTTCACTGGTCACTGCCTTGAAGCCACAGTAATCAGCAGCTTTTAGCTTGTCACTCTCCTGACACTCTTTACTTAGACCAGGAAATGGCAAATGTGATAGAAATAGAACTTTATTATCTGTCTCGTTCTTTCCAAGAGAGGAGGGTTGGAGGATAGAGTGGAGGGCCTAGCATCCGGAAGCCATGTCTGCAGGTGATGCTCAGACCATGGGGCAGATGCATGGTGGATCAAGCCCAGGGCCCGGGGCCTACCAGCGGCACCTCCACACACATCACCTACCCAGGTTCCTCATGGGCAACTGGGGACGCAGATTCATTCCTGCCTCAGAGACCTGCTGAATATCCATGCCTGGAAAAGTGCTCTAACCCCAGGGAGTCCTGGAGGGTTTCAGACGCCAGGCTGCCTCTCTCCTGTTAGGGCCTGCACCCCAGCTCAGCTGCCAGCCCAGGCAAGTCTTGTGTGAAAATTAGGAAAAGGCGCCCCCTCTGGGCAGCGCCTGCAGGGCATACAGCTTGGGGATTGAGTGCAGGCTGGATTTTAAACCCACTTCCCCACTTGGTCTTCATGACAAACCCTAAAACAGTTTATCTTACACCTGGGGAAACTGATGCTCCCTGCTCTAGGGCACACAGCTGCAAGGGGCCTCCCAGGGCCTAGAACCCGTTGTCCTACATCTCCTGGTAGGCTGCCAACCCACTCCCACAAAGTCGTAGAGGAGCATCCAGATCCAGCAAGGAGAAGGAACTGATGACCCCCAGACAGCCCAAGCACCCCTGTCCCCAGCAGTCTGGGGAGCTCCAGACCCTGGACAAGGGTGCGGCAGGAGCCAAAGAGAGGCCAGTAGCTTTTCTTAATACCAAACACTGCTTTCTGTTTGTGTGAAGCTTTCCCATTTTCAAAGCACGTTCACATCCAGGATCTTGTCTGAGCCCCTCAAACCAGCATGCCGGGGAGCCAGGGCAGGACCACAATGTCCATTTCACAGGAGCAGCCCAGAAGCTCAGGGAATGAGACTCACACATCTCTTGACAAGGCTGAGGCTAGGACCCAGCGCTAGTTTGAGAAGGTCCTGGAGCCCGTTGGACTGGGACTTAGTCCCTGATGGAATCGGGGACCTGGTGCCACACTCTGGTGAGAGAAGCATCCCAGATCCCCCCTGCCTCTCCACGCAGACCCAGTTCATTTACCTCACATTTTCTAAGAGGTGGAGCGTGTGATAGAAGACTTGGCAGGAAAGTGCCTAACCTCCCTGGGTCTCGGTTTCTTCACCTGTGGAATGGGCTTAATAATAGCATTTATTATTAATTATCAGTAATAGAACCCAAAGGGTCGTGGTGAAGAGTCGCTGAAGTGTGTGTAATGCATTTTCCACTATATCTTGCACACAGGATACACTCATTACACTCATTAGATAGTAGCAATTTGTATTATGGGCCTAGACCCGGGGATGCAGCTGGGAGGGGACACATGGGCCCCGCCCCCACTCCCGAAGCCTTGTGTCCCCTGGGGGAGAGACAGCACATCATGTGAGGGTGCGGTGAGGCAAGGCCCGTGTAAGGGGAAGCCCGATGGAGGGGCAGCTAACTCAGCCACTGGGGCCTCTAAGCCTTGGTGCATGCCCAGGAGCAGTCCAGGCAAAGAAGGAAGAACCAAGTTCTGGCCAGAAGAAACAGCAGATGCCGAGGCAGGTCTGCTCAGGGCCCTGCAGCAGCTCAGTGCAGCTACAGCAGGGGACGCGTGGAAGGATGGAAAGGCCGGCTCCTAAAAGGCCTGTGTGAGCCCTGCTGGGGAGTTTGGACTTCTGGGGGCGATGGGGATAGGGGCACAGCTGAGCTCAGAGAATGGGAGGGTAGAAGGAGAGAGAGGAAATGCAGTGGAGAGAGGTGACGGTTAGAAGAGAAGACAGGGGGTGGAGAGGGGCCAGTTTACCAGGGTCACCCAGCTCTGGGGTGCAGAAAGTCTGGGTGTGTTAGGGAAATGGGTCTTCTTTTCTAATTCAAATGGAGATACCATGTAGGTTAGCTCTGGTGCTGCAGGGAACCCCCATGATCATTCTGGACCCAAGCCCTTGTCCCAGGAAGAAGTTGCCCCCAGTCTCCCGATAGCATCCTCTAGACTCTGAGCTCTCTTGGGCTGGAGACCCTGTATGGGACAAGGAAGGGATCCACTGGTGGCCCTCCCTGAATCCTTTCCACCAACAGTCAAGAGCCCTGACTGCCTATAGTCTAATGTTTGAACCCACAAAAGTCCCTTCCCTTATCTGGACCTCAGTTTCCTCATCTGTCAAATGAACCAGTTTTCTTCCTCCTCTCAGGCCCTGAGGTTTGTACCCATTTAGTCTGGGATGCTCAGCAGGCCAGCAACAGGGGCTCCCTGCTGCCTGGATCCCTTAATTCCCCACCCCCAGGCGTCCTGTGACCTATGAATGCAGGGGACACCATGTGAAGGGCAAGAACCTGGTTACTGGACCAAGCAACCCCCGCTTCCCCTGCAAACCTGCTGCTTTGCCCCAGACTGGCTCAGCTGGGGTCAGGCCCTCTAGGGCTGGCAAGAGGCCTGAGCTTAGTGCCTTCCCTCTGCAGGGGTTAGGTCCTTGTCCTCCCACATCTGACAGGCCCCCTTCTGCTCCAAGGGGCAGCCAGAGGTTGGGGATGTCTCTGGCTGCCTGCCTCCCTCCTTCTCGCCTCTTTCCCACAGCTGTGGCTGCACTCCCTCTTCTGCCCTGGGCTTCTGCCAATGCCGAATTCATGTGACATCTCAGAGGGAGGGCTCCTGGGTGGGCAGACAGATGGAAGGGGAGATGCTCTGAGCCCCCTACCCCCATTCTCCCAGGATGCTCCTCTGCCCTCATTTGCAAGTTCTGAGCAAGCAGGACAGAGTCCCTGGGTGGAACTGATGGCAGCACCTCCGGCAGGAGCAAGGTGTGTGATGGGGCTGCAGGACTGGGCTGGCAGAGGACAGTCTAGCATAACACAGAGGCCTCTGCTTGGTCTCAAGCAATCTCTGAGAGAGTCAGTGACCAATGGGTCCTAAGGAGGAGACAGCTGGAGCAGGTGATCCTAGCAGACCTCATGGTCAGAGTCTGAGCAGACGTGGCTTGAATCTCTGCTCTTCCACTTCCTCGCTGTGTGACCTTAGACAAGTAATTGGACTTTTCAGTGTTTCAGCTCCCTGGTGCAAAATAAAAGGAAATAGTGATACCTATTCTAAAGGGTTGCTATCATGCAATAGGTACAAATGCCTAGCACAAGACCTAAAATTTAGTAGGTGCTCAATAAAAGGTGCTATGATTCTTTTTATTCCCATGGACAAGTGGCCACATAGTACTTTAGTGCCCTGGGCTTTGTGACCTTGGGCAAATTGCATCCCGTCTCTGGGCCATCTGTGAAATGAGGGGCTTGGAGGAGAAGAAACCCAAGGCCTCCTTCTGGTGTGAGCTATATGGTTTGTGGGCACTCTGGGTTGATGAGAGGAAGGCTGTGCTGACTGTATCATTTATGAGCTTCAAATCCTGGGCCCCTGGAGACGTTTGGAGGTAGGAGAGAGTGGAGGAGGGAGAGAAGGAGGAGAAGAAAAGTGTAGGAGAGAGGGGATGAGGAAGAGGAAAAGGAAAGGGAGAGGAAGAAAGAGATGAGAAGCAGGAAGAAGGAAAGAAAGATGGGAGAGGAGAAGGGAGGGCAGAGGAAGGAGGGGGGAGGGGGAGGAGTGAGGGAGGGAGGGAGGAGAAGAAGAAGAGGAGGAATGAGAAGGAAGTTTCAGCTGGGCTGCTCCCATCTGTGCAGAGGAGACCAGGAATGAGTTAGCTACCGGGATGCCTGAAGGACTTCTGGCTTGTGGGAGGTGGGGCATGGTAGGCTCTTCCTAGAGGGCTGATGTCCAGTCTGGCCCCTGCGGCTGCCCTTCTGGATTCCAGGGACAGACCACTAGACCTTGAGTCACTGCCTCCCCTGACCTAGAGGAAAACAGGTCAGGTGAGAGCCATTGGCCTATAGACGAGCCATTATTTCCCCCGCGAGCACGCCCAGGGTGTGCTCATGCGCCCGGGGGCAGTACCCCTTCTCTTCTTTGGAGGCGAGGGGCAGACAGAGAGGCAAGAGATCAAACCAGGGTAAAAGGCTTTTCTGGCTCTTTCCTGGAAGGACCAGAACCTTCCCACTAGGTAAAGGTGGCCACTCCCAGGGGATCGCTGAGGCTGGGTACTCTGGACAGATGGGGCCAAAGCAGCCAGCCCCAGAGCAGGCTCTTTGGCCATGGCCGTGTAGTTTGACCCCTGGTTGGCATTCCTGCTCTCTCTCCTGAATTGTAGTAAAAAGCATGGCCTTAAGGATCAGAGACCCATGGCCTTAAATTTCACTTTTGAGCTGCTAGTCCTTGAGAAAGTCACTTCCTTCTCTCAGGCTTAGTTGTCTATAGGAAGGGGTACTACTGGAGGCACTGAGCACCATTATGTGAGGCCAGGGCTCGGCATACCAGTGCTTAAAGGAGGAGGTTAAGATGTCCTGCCTTCCTCTTCCTTTCTTTTTTTTTTTTTTGCGGTACGTGGGCCTCTCTCTGTTGTGGCCTCTCCCGCTGCGGAGTACAGGCTCCAGACGCGCAGGCTCAGCGGCCATGGCTCACAGGCACAGCGGCTCCGTGGCATGTGGAATCTTCCCGGACCGGGACACGAACCCGCGTCCCCTGCATCAGCAGGCGGACTCTCAACCACTGCGCCACCAGGGAAGCCCCCTCTTCCTTTCTTTACTCTGTTCTTCCTCTGGCACAGGGCAGCCATGCATGTGCTCGTGGTGGGTGCAAGTCCCCACAGACAGGCCTCCGGCCCGCTTCCCCACCCTACCCCACTTTCCAGCTGCTTCTTGGGGAGGCCCACACCCAGTGCATCCTCAGCTGCCTGTAAGTCAGCAAACCTTCCAAAAACACTTTGCGGCAGGTGAACGGAGCAAGCTGCATCTTCCTGGAGTCTCCCCCAGCGTTTAGCGCAGGAACTGCTTGCTGTGTGTGTCCCGATGTGAGCACAGGAGGGACAGGGAGATGGTGGCCAGTGTGAATAGCCGGGCCCCGGGGGCAGGGGAGCCAGTGCAGGCTAGATGAATGAACAGGTCTGGGACCCAGAAGTAGAAGGTCTGAGTCTCCGGCTTACGCAGGGGAGCCTGGGAAACCCTCTCCCTGCTGAGCCACAGGCAGGGGTGGGAAGTCAGGGCCCGCAGGCTCTTTGTACCCATACAATCGCAGCCACTCTTCTGGATAAAGGGGCGAACAAAGGGGCCTTCGGAAGTGGCCACGCTGCTCAACACCCGGGGAGGCCCCAGGAAGCCAGCTCTCACTTGCCGCCCCATCACGGGGGCCTGCTGGGTCCCAGTCACCCACAGCCTGGGCAGCTGTGCTGAGACTTAATGAAAGCAGAGGGAACCCGCCCCCCTACACACCACACACTGGCCAAGGGGCCCGGAAAGTACAAGAAGAGTCCTCACCAGGAGCGAGGGGGGGAGCTAAAATGCTGCCTTCCAGGACAGCAACAGGAACTCATGATGGATGAGAGTGGGCTTCAGAAAGGCCTTCAGCCTCTGATGAGAGATGGACCCCTGAGAGGTTGCTGGTTTGCAAACCAGGGGAAGCTCCAGGAGGCTTAGAAACAGCTCCTCTTCTGAGCCGTCCCCCCCGCTGGCCAATCACATCACAAGAGCCATGTCCTTAGCCAACTGCGTTATCGGATAGGAATCTCACCCTGGGGACCTGGGACCATGGGATACGGGAGTCAGCATGCCTGGGCTCTGCAGCTCTGGCTCTGGGATCTCAACGGGCTTTATAACCCACTGAACCACAGTTTCTCCATCTCTAAACAGTGATTGTACAGAAATTACGCTTGTAGGGTGGCGTGTGCATTATATGAGGTGATGGGTATCAGGCCCCGACACATAGGATATGCTCTATAAATGGCAACTATATTTCTTAGGCCCTGTTTGAATGCGGAATGATCATTAATTCTAAATAAGTTGTATCCAAAAGTAGCGTTCAGACTAAGGCTTCCAGCATTCTTAGTAACAACCGTTGTATGTTGGGGCGAAAGTGATGCACAATAAGGGCTCCTTCTATAGTATCCATCTGGCCTTTTTTAAAGTAACCTTTTTTATTTTGGAATAACTTTAGACTTACAGAAAAATTGCAGGTAGTACAGAGTTCCGTATACCCTTCATCCAAATTCCCCAAACATTAACGTGTTATACAACCATGGTACATTTTTCAAAACTAGGAAGTTAACATTTCTACAATACGATGATATAAACTCCAGACTTATTTGGATTTCACCAGCTTTTCCACTAATGTCCTTTGTTCCAGGGTCCAGTCCACACACCTACTTTTGTTGGTTGGTTGGTTGGTTGGTTGGTTTTGCTACGCTGCGCGGCTTGTGGGATCTTAGTTCCCTGACCAGGGATCAAACCTGCACCCCCTGCATTGGAAGCATGGAGTCTTAACCAGTGGACCGCCAGGGAAGTCCCGCCACCTGTTTTTTAGTGGATGAAAGGACGGAAGTGTCATTCTTCATCAGCTTTTCTTACTCCCCGAAGGCAGAGCTTCCAGTAAAGCTGTCTCCACCGTGGGCACGGGATCCACACAAGCTGTCCGGTTGATGCTTCCGCATCTCCCTGATCTGAGCGCAGGTTTCCTAAACTCAGGAGTGCAGGTAGAGCTGCCCTTCTCAAAGCTCTGGATTCGTGAAGGATTTCGGTAGCTTCTTGCTAGCTTGGGAGTCTGTAGGGAGAATTTCAGAGCTGTGCCAGACCACACAGATGGGAACTGGGACCCCAGAAGCATCTGAGAGGCCCTGTGTCCCGGCTGCTTGGTGCCCACACACCCTCAGCCCCAAGTCAGGCCATCTTGTAGCTCAGAGGGTGGTTCTGAATCCAGAACGCTTTCTCCCCACATTTGAGCACTTGAATGAGAACCAGAAGGAGTCCCAGCCCATACCCCAAGCCCTCTTCCCTCAGAACTGGGTCTTGGTGCCTGACGGTGGGCACCCCTGGGTTCCAGCATACCCTGGGAGCAGGGAGTCCACTGGGCCCCCAAGAGCAGGGGAGGAAAGACCCGTTGGCTCCGGTGAGGAAGGGACAATGCCCCTTTTTTCTGGTAGCTGGCAGAGCCTGCCAGGCCCTGAGCTTCTGAATGCCCATTGGAGCCAGACACTGGACTCTGTTTCCCAGGCAGCCCTGTGCCAGGCCTGCCACAACCCAGAGAGAAGGAGCCTTTCTTCCCTTCTGGCCAAAGCCAAGCCTCCCAAAAGAGCATCAGCGGCAAGGGGGACTAACCTTTGTTCAGGAAGCAGAGGCTTCCCGCTACCCCCCGCTTGGGAACCTCAGAGTTGGAAAGGGAAGTGTGCCCCCCACGCTTTGTGAGTCGGGTCCGCTCCCTCCTGACTCTGAAGCTACAGGATTCCCAGCCTGCCTGGCTCACTGCCTCCGGCCCCCATCCACCCCCTACCTATTCATCAACTGCTCTGAAGACCTTTCACAAGGCTCATCCTGTTAGCCTTGAAAGGGGCTTGCAATGAAGCCTGCTTAGGGCTGTGTTTGGAAGGAGGGAGAGATTCCAGCTGGAGTTACTGTGCCTACTTTGAAGGTAGTGGAACTCAGGCCCAGAGGGGTGACTGATGGGCCCAGGGGAGGGGCATGCATCGGGTCCCCAGACCCAGGATTGGAGTCCCATGTGGCTCCTGGGCCACTTGCCCTAAGGACTCATGCCCCTAGCTCTGTGAAAGGGGTGGACCGAGGTGACCTCAAGAGGGTTTGCCCACTGCCAGGGTTGTTTGCTGTCCACTCCTTACTGCCCAATTTGGGGGTCCGTGGATGAGCAAGTGCAGGGCTAGCTGGGACTTTGGAAGGACTGGGAGTCACTAGGAAGACCATCTCAGGCAAAATGTCAGAGACTTTTTGGTGTGGCTTTTGGGAAAGCCAGGCTATGGGGTGCCCTCTCCCACCAGTGCAGATCTGAGAGAACCCTAAGCCAGAAATTTGGGGGCAGCAGCAGCCCTCCCTATGAGCCCATCCACTGTGGCACCCCACACACAGGCCAGAGGGGAGGAGTAGAGATGGAGACAGTCACCATGTACCTACCCCACACACCATACACACACACAGAAACTTGTACACAGAGACACCAAAACCCCACCACCATCAGAACCATGGAGACACAAAGATGAGAACCCACAAACAAGCACACAGCAGATAACAGTTGTTGGATCCTCATCATAGGCACTGTGATGGGTGCCTGATCATCTCACTGTAGACAGACACGCAAATATACACACAAAAAGACATAAAGAGAGAGACACACACACACTTTAGAAACCCAAAGACAAACACTTCACGGACTCAGACACAAAAGAGGGACAAACACACCTTGGATCCACGAAGATAAACACAACAAAGTTGTCCCAAGGGATCCAGCCTGGGGTCAGGCAAGTACCTTGTCTGTAGAAAACTTGAAAACCGTAGTAAAACACGCCTTCAGTCTGCTTCCCCCCCCCCCACCCCGCCTTGCACTGGCCTTTAACCACGTCAGTGATAAGATATTCCTCTCCCCCTCCCCAAATTATTTTGTGAATTCTAACCTGTTGGGTTGTTTTCAGATGATTTTTATTGTGGTAAAATATACATAACATAAAAATAATCATTTTTTCTATTTTTTATTGTGACTATTTTAACCACTTTTTTTTTTTAAACATTTATTTATTTATGGCCGCATTGGGTCTTCGTTGCTGCGCGCGGGCTTTGTCTAGTTGCAGTGAGCGGGGGGCTACTCTTTGTTGCGCACGCAGGCTTCTCATTGTGGTGGCTTCTCTTGTGGAGCACAGACTCTAGGCACGCGGGCTTCAGTCCTTGTAGCTCGTGGGCTCTAGAGTGCAGGCTCAGTAGTCGTGGCACACGGGCTTAGTTGCTCCGCGGCATGTGGGATCTTCCCGGACCAGGGCTGGAACCCATGTCCCCTGCATTGGCAGGCGGATTCTTAACCACTGCGCCACCAGGGAGGCCCTTAACCACTTTCAAGCATACAGTTCAATGGCGTTGAGCGCATTCACGATGTTGTATAACCATCACCACTATTTCCAGAACTCTTTCATCATCCCAATCAGAAACCTTGTACCCATTAAACAATAACTTCCAATACCCCTTCCCCAGCCCCTGGTAACCTCTTTCTACTTTCCGTTTCTATGAATTACCTATTCTAGGTTTCTCATATAAGTGGAATCATATAACATGTGTCCTTTTGTGTCTTAACCTGTTGGCTTTAATAATAAATATGTAGGCTTCAAGTCAGCACATTTTTTATTACTTATCCTTTAATTAACCCTGTGTTCTACATGGAAGTTAATCCCAATAACTTGCAGCTCCATGCAGCTGGCCCCTTATCCAGTTCTGGTGTTTGGAATCAACTGAGTGTTTTCAGGTGCAGTTTGTGTCGCCTAGCCCTAGCTCTGTGATGGTGAAATTGTAGAAACAGGACTTGAATTGCTTAGTTTTATTTGTATTTAACATTTAAAACAGTGAATTAGAGTGTGAGTTGTGAGGCTATAATAGTTTTGTTAGGAAAGTGTACATTTTAGATTACACAGGAAATATTTTACTGAATTTGAACAGTTTGTTTATAAATTAAGTTTCTTCTTTTTAACTAGTCTTTTATTCTGATTTAATTCTAATGTAATTGTATTCATTACTGAGATAGACCAATATGTAGATATATATTCCCCCCTTTTAAAAATAATGTAATTTAAAAGTATGTATCCATTTTTCCCCTTTTTGTACTATAATGATTATTGTATTTTTAATTTTATTTGTTTTTGAAATGGCATAAGTTTATATACACAATTCGGTAAAGGAAAATTTTGGCTGCCTGCCGTTTATTTATTGTTATTCATTTCATGATTGTTACTGATAAAATTTGGTCTTATAGGAGTGGTGTTAAGTATCGGCTCAGGGTACATGCTAACTACGCCCTGAAACGCACAAGTGCATCACACACACACACACACACACACACACGCTCCCCCCCAACCCCCCCCCACCACCACCACCCCCCCCCCCCCCCCCCCCCCCCGTCTCTCTGTCTCTCTAAGTGCCCAAAGCCAATGATCATGGGGTAGGCAAATCTCCTTAGCCGAGGGCAGTCCCGGTGATGGAAAGGCGGGCATGTCACCCGCCCACTGGGCTCTGCCTAGGTTGGGCGCCGTTGGGCAAGGTGGGGTCTAGAGTGGATGGGCGGGAGACCGTCTCCGACTCGGACCCCAGGGGACATCTGGAGTCATGGAGCCTCCGCCCCTAGCCCCAGTGTCCCCTTCCTGCTGCACTTCCGAGGCCTACCACGAGGTGCCGTTGTAGCAAAGCGATCCCCGCCTGTCAGCCCGTTCCGAACCCACTGGGCGACATTTGCGGAGGGAGCTCCCTCTCTGTGCCAGACACCGGGTCCGGATCTGGGGATTCCAGATGCGTAAGGTACGGGCTCTTGTCCCCGAACATCGCACAGCCTGGCGGGGGAGACACAAGGAAGCAGAGAGCGGCAGTGGCCCGTGGCGGGCGCTGAATGCGCACATAGGCAGGAGGGACACTGCCAGAGCAGCGTGCAGAGCCAGGGAAGCTGAGGCCTGAAGAAGAGCAGGAGGAGCCAGGAGCAGTATAAGGGTGCTCCGAGCGGAGGCAGAGGTGTGCACAGGCCTGGAGGTGAGCAAGGACGCTGGGGAGCGGTCAGAAGAGGGGCTGGTTGCGGACTACCTTTAGTCCCAGCCTAGAGAGTTTGGGCTTTGCGATGCGGGACACTAGGAAGCCACACAAAGGTCCGGTTGGAGGTGCACTTAGAAAAGTATCCTTCTGTCATTTGTGTAAAAAAAAAGGGGGGGGGCAGCAAAAATAAGGAATATGTATGCATACACTCCTGAGTATTCACAGAATTTTTCAGAAGATATACAACAGTGATAGACAGTAGTTTCCTCTGGGGATAGGACTGGGGGCTGGGCACAGGGGTGGGAGGGAAAACTTCACTGTGTATATTTTGTTCGTATTGAATTTTGAGCCATGCGAATGAATCACCTTTCTGAAAAATAAACTAAACAAAAATTATTAAATTGAAAATTGTATTTATAATTAAAAAAAGAAAAAGAAGGACTTCCCTGGTGGCCCAGTGGTTAAGACTTGCACTGGCAATGCAGGGGGCCCCGGGTTTGACCCCTGGTCAGGGAACTAGATCCCACGTACTGCAACTAAAAGAGCCTGTGTGCCACAACTAAGACCCGGTGCAACCAAATAAATAAATATTTTTCAAAAAGAAAAGAAATTAAGATCACTTTGGCTGTGTTGAGTAGGGCGAGTTGGAGAGACAGAGACTGGAAGCAGGGAGAACTGCAGAAGACTGAGGAGTGATGGAGGGGGCCTGGGCCAGGCTGGGAGGCTGGGGGGCTGGGGGTTAGGAGCAAGCACAGGGCTAGGGGTCTCCAGCCTGGCAACAGGCACAGGGTTCAGCTTATCAGCTTTTCTGTGGCTACAAAAATATAAGGGGCATGAAAACAAAAGTGTTGCTTTTTAAAAGAAAACTGCAACAACCAAATGAACACATGTTTAATCAGATATCTACAGAACGGAACTGGTGCCTATAAGTCAATTGCCACGTACCTCATAGAGTAAATTATATTCAGTGTGCATTCGTGTTAATAAGTTTGATATGTGGGGGGGAAGGGATGCCCAATGGGAGCCCTGTAGGACCTGCCTCCATTCTGTACCTCCAGGGCTGAAGCCAGGCACCAGGGAAGTCACATCTTGGGCCAGGAGCAAATTTCTAGGGCTATGGATACTCCTAGACATCCTCACACAAAGGTCCCCTCCTGCCCAAGATGAGGAGTGTGAGCAGGGGCAGGACGAGGCAGCTCCCACAGTGAGGCTCTTTCAAGGGAGGGGTACATGGAGAAGCAGTGGTG
This sequence comes from Stenella coeruleoalba, assembly GCF_951394435.1. NCBI lineage: Eukaryota > Metazoa > Chordata > Mammalia > Artiodactyla > Delphinidae > Stenella > Stenella coeruleoalba. The sequence goes on from NC_137147.1 coordinate 110,769,909, forward strand.
GAATATCTGCAGTGAAAGGAAACCTTGAGACCATGGTCGTCAACCCCCTTCTTGGACAGAAGAGGAAGCTGAGCCCAGAGAGGGGCAGGGGCTGCTCCAAGGCCACACAGCCAGTTAGCTGCAGCACTGAAACTCACCCCACCTCCTCTGCCTCCCAGCCCTCGGTGGCCTCCACTTGGCTCCACTGTTGCCCTGCACGCCCACTCCCAAAGCCAGGAGATGACCTTCAGGGACCCCTCAGCCTTCTCCAGACAGAACTGTCAGTCATTCATCGCTCCCGAAGTATTACTGGTAGGATTCAGGAAGAACTCCGCATCCCAGGCCCTGAAAATGGCTGCACCTCCTGGGGAGAGGAGTGGAGGGGAGGTTTGGTCTAGGCCTCTGGACATTTGCCTGTGTCACAGGCTGGTGAGCTGGCCTTTCTGTAGCATGGTTTCCTCATCCCAGCAGGCCTCCTTCCTGTCAGCTCATGAAAACCTCCAGTTCATCCAGCCTCACAGTCCTGATGTACACAAGGAAATGGATTTCCAGATTTGATTACATAAAAGTTAAACACTTACATGAAGCAAAAAATACCTCATATGAAGTTAAAAGTAAAGTGACAATTGGAAAATATGTCAACAATGTAAATAAAAAGAGGAATAGTATCTATAATATATTACAAATGAGTTTTGGGTTTTTTTGTTTTTTTTTTTTTTGCAGTACGCGGGCCTCTCACTGTTGTGGCCTCTCCCGCTGCGGATCACAGGCTCCGGACACGCAGGCTCAGCGGTCATGGCTCACGGGCCCAGCCATTCCACGGCATGTGGGATCTTCCTGGACCGGGGCACGAACCCGTGTCCCCTGCACCCATAGGTGGACTCTCAGCCACTGCGCCACCAGGGAAACTCCTACAAGTTAGTTTTTAAAAAGCCAAGTAACCCACAGGAGGCAAGGTCCATTGAGATAGTAGCAGGAAAGGGATTCTGTATGGTAGGAAGATCTGGACAAATCTGAGTGTCCTGGAAAAAGTCAGGGAGAGAGGACTCATTCTGTCTCAGTGGGCGCAGGACCAGCCTACCCTGTCTTTCTGCCTCCTGTTTTTGTTTTATTTTGTTCTGTTCTGTTTGTTTGGCCTCATTGTGCGGCATGTGGCATCTTAGTTCCCTGACCAGGGATCAAACCTGGGCCCCTGGCAGTGAGAGCAACAAGTCCTAACCACTGGACCACCAGGGAATTCCCCCAACAAATCATTTCTGATTGGACCAACCAGAGGTTTTCCAGAAGGGCAGCAGTATCCCTAGGGGCATTTACATTTCTGTGAGACATTTTTGGTTGTCATGATGATGGGGGCACTGTGAATATTTGGTGAGCAGGGGTGGGGGCTAGAATCCCTGAAAGTTCCACAGAACAAAGCTATGGCCTGAATCCCACATGACTTTCAAATGTCCCATGGGACAGAGACATAGGTGAAAAATCTGAGCCTAGGATCTAATCTCACTTTACATGTTAACAGAAAGTTTTTTTGGCACAGCTTTAATATATATATCGAATATACACCATAGCACAACCACCACTGTGTACATTGAGGAAGCTTATGTTCTGTGTTGTTTAGAATCTTCCAAGAGTTACCATTTCAACACAGTCACATAGCAGTGGCATTTTAGTCACCAAAACAATCCATCTGTATCTGTCTGCATACATCACTGCCATACTCATGGAGGTCTGTGCAGGTGAAGGCACCTGGTTGTTTCATCATGTCTTCTAGAATACTCTAGAATCAAGAATACCTGGGGCTTCCCTGGTGGCGCAGTGGTTGAGAACCTGCCTGCCAATGCAGGGGACACGGGTTCGAGCCCTGGTTCGGGAAGATCCCACATGCCGCGGAGCAACTAGGCCCGTGAGCCACAACTACTGAGCCTGCGCGTCTGGAGCTTGTGCTCCGCAACAAGAGAGGCCACGACAGTGAGAGGCCCGCGCACCGCGATGAAGAGTGGCCGCCGCTCGCCGCAACTAGAGAAAGCCCTCGTACAGAAAGGAAGACCCAACACAGCCAAAAATAAATAACTTAATTAATTTTTTTAAAAAACCTGATAAATACTGAGGATATATCTTGAAATACATATTATTTCATTATACATATCCTTTTGTTCTTCCTTTACAGTTAGGGCATTGCATTGATATTTTTGCAATTATATTTGTTAGTGGGTTCTATTTTCTACAGATTTCATTAGGATAGTAATATTTGTTATGGAAAGGGGGCACTAGACCTGATGGGATTAGGAACAGCTGGTCTGAGCCAGTCAGTGCCATCTGCCCTGGTGAGGAGTACAGGTCCATGGATTGGGTAGGGCGTTTTCCCTCACCTTCTCACTCACAAGAAAGCAATCCCATGTCCCTGATGACTACCAACAGCCACCTTGTAATCATGAAGAGGGAATGTTCCTGAGGATAAGGCCAACATGAAGGATGGAGATGGAGGACCTGAATCCTTGGGGAGCTCACTGAGCCCTGATGCTACAATGTCCATGGACATCCTTCTTCTGGACCTTCAGCTCTGTGAGATGTGTCCCTATTGGGAAGGCAGCTTCTGGGTACAATGGCATGAGGGGTTTGGGTTAAAGTAGCACTACGGCCTCAGTTTCCCCTTCAGAAAGAGAGAATCCTAGTGAGCAAGGATACTCCCTGCTCTTACTATTGATCCCAACATGGCTGTTGATATTTCTGACCCTTAAAGGCCCCCAGGAGCCATATCTCAGAAGGGACAGCAGCCGCTGCAAACTTCTGCCATAAGTTTCTCTCCACCTGAGAAAAGTTTATGGGGCTCAAAGTGGGTCTAACAGAAAGGCCATGAGTCTAGGTATTTAAAAGAACTTGAGGTTGAGTATCACTGGGGAAGCCAAAAGTAGACTCACGGGCCCAAGCCACAGAAAAGCCAGCACGGCAGAATCCCAGCCTGTTATGCACATCTGGAAGGGACTTGGGAATTACCCCATCCAGTTCCCTTCTGTATCAGTCAGAATAAGCATTGTTATGCTACAGTAACAAACAACACCCCAAATCTTAATAGCTTGAAGCCACATCATTTATTTCTCACTCGTGTTTAAATACCTATTGCAGGTACTCATTATAGTCACTCAGGCACGCAGGCTGAAGGGAGCTCCGTATCAGCCAGTCCTTCCACAATTGCCAAGAGAGAGAAATGAGAATATGGCAGACCCCAAACTAACCATCCCTTAAAGCTGCTCCTGGAAAATCTCTTCCATTCATGTTTCACTGGCCAGAACAAGTCACACGGCCATGCCTGTGTTCACCAGGGTTGGGACGTAGAATCCTCCTGCAGGGAGGGTCGGTGAAGGGAGGGACACTGAATATGGGGGAACAGTACTACTGTCTCCCACACCTGGTTTGCAGTCTATGTGGCCACCCTGATTCCACCTGGGCTCCCAGAGGAACCTTTCTATGAGAGCAGATCTGACTCTTCCCATTCCCATATGAGGGCTTTCAGGGGGACCCCATCCCTGACCAGACAAAGTTTAAACCTTCAGCCTGGCCATCAAAGCCATGGCCTCTGCCCACTTCGCCAGCTCCTCTCCTTTTATCCTCTACTTATTCATTTGTCCATAAACATTCACCAAGTACTGACCACTATGCCAAATGCTGGGTATGAAAGTGTATCCAAGACCCCTCTATGAGTCCCTTAAGGGGCAGGACTACCTCTTGTTCATACCTAATGACTTCCAGCTCCAGCAGCCAGCCAAGTGCTTCACAGCTCAGGACCTCTGCCTAAAGCCCTGACATCCTCCCTCCTCTCACTTGCAGCCTGGTTCCTCCCTGACTTCTGCAAGCTGTGCTGTGCCATTCCTGGACACTCCACCATCACAGCAGCTATGCAATGTATTGTTGTTACACGGGCTTGTTCACTTGTCTATCTCCCTCAGCAGACTGTGGGCTCCTCAAGGACTATCGTGGGTAGCCCATTGTGAAAAACGGCAACAATTTAAATGTTCAACCATAAGGAACTGTTAAATGTGTCATGGCCATTTATGTTCTGGAATATTACAAAACCATTAAAAATAATGGTGCAATACTCTGAATTAGTAAGTCTCCTTTAGAACTCCAACCTCAGATATAGTGGGGCAGCCTTATCTGTGGCAATAACCTGAGCGTCCACCGACAGGGTACTGGTAAGATGCACTGGAGTCCAGAATTGTATAAATGCAGCTGTTAAAAAAGAATGAGACTGTTCTGTGCATGCTGCTATGGGACTATCTCCGAGACACACTTGAAAGGGAAAAAAGTAAGGTGCAAAACAGAGTGAATAGTGTGCTAACATTGTTAAACAAAACAGATACATGGAAAAAATGTACATAGGATGTCTCTGGACAGATAAAAAAGAAACTGGTATCAGTGGTTGCCTCTGGGGTGGGGAACCAGCTAGGAAACTTACCTTTTCTGTCTACTCTTTGTACAGATGGCATGTTTTACAATGTGCTTTAAAAAAAAAAAAGTCAGGAAGTAAACGTAACATTCTGGTAAAGCATTCAAGATATCTTGTTATCTTGAAGTGATAAATTTAGATTTCAAAATCGTAGATACACTATGACCACTATTTTTCTAGAGAAAAATGTACACTGCATCTCAATGTATAGAAGTGTTGCATTGTGTGCTATTTTAATTAATTAATTAATTTATTTATTTTTGGCTGCGTTGGTCTTCGTTGCTGTGTGCAGGCTTTCTCTAGTTGCACTGAGTGGGGGCTACTCTTCGTTGTGGTGTGTGGGCTTCTCATTGCAGTGGCTTCCCTTGTTGCAGAGCATGGAATCTAGTCGCGTGGGTGTCAGTAGTTGTGGCACATGAGCTCAGTAGTTGTGCCTCGTGGGCTCTAGAGCGCAGGCTCAGTAGTTGTGGCACACGGGCTTAGTTGCTCCGCGGCATGTGGGATTTTCCCAGGCCAGGGATCGAACCCGTGTCCCCTCCATTGGCAGGCGGATTCTTAACAACTGCACCACCAGGGAAGTCCCTGCTATTTTAACTTAGTTTTGACATTCTCCTGATGAAAATTCAAACAGTGTAAAAGGGTATAAACATAAAAATATACATTCTCCTATTGCTTCCCTCAGTTCAGCTTCCTGTAGCCTCTGTTCAACTTATCTTACCAAAAACATTAATAGTCATTAAGTCGGAGTGGAGGACTGCAGGGATATTTTCTTTTCTGTACTTTTCTGAAATTTCTAATTTTTCTCAATAAGCATATATATTACTATGGAAATAAGAAAAAAATACATACTTTTTAAAAGTGCTTGGAATTAAGAGAAGCCTTTCTTCCTCCCTTCCTTCCTTCCTTCCTTTCCTCCCTCAACTCTGAAGAAACAGGCTTGGTGCTCTTCCACCACCATTTCCATCTAAACCATCCCTCCACCAACAACTTTTCTAAGTTCCAGGAAAGGCTTCCGGTTCCATTTTAAATAAAATCTTCCTTCCTCACCTTCTGCTCTGCCCTCATTGCCTCTACCCTCCCCTCCCTCCTTAAACCTCTTCCACCAGACCTCCTTTCTGGTGCAGAGCAGCACCAGGGAGAGAAACCTGTTGATTTTCTCGTGGGACTGATCCCAAGAATTCTGTCTTGTTCTTCCTCAGAGACTCTGGAAATGGATCCAAAACACAGGAAGGGAGAAAGGGAAGCAGCCTGAAGAACACCTCTTTCATGGGATCGCCAGTTAAAAACAACAGGCCTTGTTAAAACCTCACCTTAATGAGGCTCCTTCCCGGCCTAATTGTCGCCATGGCAATGACCCCTAGCGGCCATCCTTAATTAACTCGGAGTCAGAGTCACCAAATGAACTCCTCCAGTAAATTGCCCGCCAGCTTAGACAGTCACGCGGCTCCTCCTCTGTCCTTTGGCCTCCGGCACAGGTGATGGGGCAGAAAATTCTCAGCCCCAGCCTTCCTTTCTATCTCCTGATTCTCCCTGGCAGGTCAGGGGAGGGGTTCAGACCCATGATAATACTACTACTAATAGAAATAATAATAGCTACTATGCGAAACGCTTTATTTGCGTTATCTCTTTTAATCTTCACAGTAATCCTATGAGGGTTGCACTACTGCTACCCACCTTTTTTCAGATGAGGAAACTGAGGCACAGAGAGACTAAGCCAGTAAGTGGCAGAGCTGGTATTTAAACATAGGCTCCAGAGCCACCCTTGTAATCCCTCCGCTGGAGGTGAAGTTCACAGGGTCACCTGCTTCTCTTGAGCACAATAAATACCTGGAGTTTCTTGTCTACTACTTTCCAGCTGTGTGACCTTGGGCCACTTGGTTCACATCTCTGAGCCTGGTTCCTCACCTAGAGCAGGAAGGGTGATTAAAGTGGGTCAGGGGTTGGGGCCTGAAGAGCCTCATCAGTTCTATTCAATAATGACTCCTGACTCCATCAGAACCTTCCTGTTCTCTTCACCCTGGTGTGGTTTCAGAAGCAAGACGGCATGAAGAGATAATATATGTGATCAGCCATGCAAAGCCCTGAGCACAGCGCCTGCCCATAGTAAGTGTTCAGTGAATATTAGCTGTTATTATTTTCACTAAGTGGATTAAATTGTCTCAGCTGTCCAAATGTGGAGATGGCCCTGAGAAATACCTCCTCCAGAATGGGGCTAACAGTTGGGAACATGGGGAAAAGGAAGCAGTGGAGATGGCCCAGTTGCCACCAGTTTTAGGATAGGTGAGCAAAAGGCTCAGGCAGCTGTGGGAGAATACACTGGAAGAGCAGAGTATAGCTGTGGACCAAAGATGGTAGCCACCATCTCGCCCTGGCCTTGCCCATTGAACATGCTTGCATCAGCCTAACCAGATCAGATCAGGAGGACCAGGTGACAGCCATCAAGGTACATTCCAGCCAGAAGGCACAGGCACTTTCCCTCCCACAAGGGACACTCCCTGGAAGGTGCACAAGATACTTCTGCTTACATCCAGTCGGCCAGAACTTAGTCACAGGTCCATACCTAACTCCAAGAGAGGCTGGAAATGCAGTCTTCCTTTTGGGCATGCATGGGGAAAGGGAGACAATCCAGGCTTTGCCACAAACCTTCAAGTTCTTCTCCACACCACCCCTGAGTAATATTTCTAAACTGAAACTTCTGACCGTGTCTAAATCCTTCAGTGTCTCCCCACTGCCTTCAGCATGAGCTCCCAATGTATGAGCATGGATTATAAAGCCCTGAAGGATCTGCCCCCATTGCTTGCCACTTACCCTTCATTCTAGCCACTCTGGGCCACTGGCCTTCTCCAAATCAGCCATGCTTCCATGACTCTATGCCTTTGCCCATGCTTGGAATGCCATTTTTCTCTCTTCTCCATTTAGTTAGAATATTATCTCCTCCCTAGAGTCTTCCCAGGGTCAGGGAGAAAGAGGTGACCAGGAAAGGGTATGCATTCAGACTTGGGCTGGGGAAGGAGGAGGCGTTCTGCTGTCCAGGGCTAAAGAGAGGCCTGAGCTATAGATGCAGCAGCCTTACATGTGCCAGCAGGAGGCAAGCTGGGGCTACCCTTGAGTCTTTGAGATGGGAAAAGATGATGGGTTCCAATTTGTTCCTTAACCCCCATTTGACAGATGAGAAAACTGAGACCTGGAGACAGGCAGTAACTTGCCCAAGGTCACACAGAGGCAGAGTAGGGACTCTTGGTCCCCCATTGGTGCTCACACCACACTTGCATTACTAGGTTTAGCCTGTATATGGATATCTTATGGGACAACGGGCAGTCCTGGAAGCATCATGCCAGGAGGTGTGGTTCATGAAGGGGCAGGATGGGCAGGGGGTACCCAGAGGCCTAATCTCTCAGCAGCAACCTTTGCAGCCCCAGGAAAACACACACACACCCGTGGGGCCTGGGAGCTGCACGTGGCCTGGCTCTGCAGTTCTCCCATGACTTCAGGAGGGGATGCAGAGCAGCTAAAGAGAGGTGACAGAGGTCAAGGAGCATCCAAGGGAACCCACCTGAATCCATCTGCTCCACTTCTGCAGCCTCGGCACCTGAGAGCACAAGGTTGGTCCTTGTCTCCACCCTTGGTAATTGAGACTGGGCGCTTCGTGTTCCCCACTAGACAGTGAACTCACAGCCATTGTTCCACAGGTGGGCACTGAGTGAGAGAGCCCACCTCTGCTTCTCAGGGCTTCTCATCAAGGCTGCTTGGGGACCACTGTGATCCTAAGGTCTGCGGACTCTCACTGAGCCCAGGGTCCCTGAGAGAAAAACCTGCTACCATCTGCCTAAATGACAGGCCAAGTAGAGTCAGACTGTATTTGGGGGCATTGAATCTTTCCCAACTTGAAAAATAAGGCAAAAAGAGATATCTACTGCATTCTTGAAGGGAGGCTGAGCAAGGGAGGTGGCTCTGGAGAGCCTCAAGCCTGGGCATGGGGCCTGCCAAAGGGTATGTGGTCCAAGGCCACCCAGATTCACTGGTTGGTGGGAAGCAAGAATGTGTCCTGATGCTCCCAGATTGCCCATCGCAATCTGGTCGCTATGAGGTTAAGGGGCTGCAAAGCTCTGATCTCACAAGGGTGAATGTCAAACCATTTCATCAGCTGGGATCTTGAGTTCAAATGAAAAAGAAGAGGAAAATGAAAACTCCGCTAAACATGTGTGCCCTGAATGTCTTATTAAGGCTCAGATAGGTTCTGAGCTGATTTTAGAAGCCTGTGGAAGGTTGAGGGCATGGTCTGCCAATGGGGCATTTACCTGGCTGAAAATGTTTAGCCCAGGGCTTTCCCACCTCATGGGGTTCCTTCCCTTTGGCCTCCCTGCCAGCTCCCAGTCCATTTTTCTCTTTCTTAGCCTGCCAGGCTATGTCAATGCCAGCTACCATTTCCTCTTACTCTCTCTTGGTCTTCCCTCTAATCAACCCAACCCAGACTCCCATTTCTCAAAGAGGACCTCTTTGAGGATATATCCAAGGGTCAGTTCTCAGTCCTCATCTTACTTGGCCTGTGCCTGTCAGTATATTGGACACTTTTTTTTTTTTTTTTTTTTTTTTTGCGGTACGCGGGCCTCTCACTGTTGTGGCCTCTCCCATTGCAGAGCACAGGCTCCAGACGTGCAGGCTCAGCGGCCATGGCTCACGGGCCCAGCTGCTCCGCGGCATGTGGGATCTTCCCGGACCGGGGCACGAACCCGTGTCCGCTGCATCGGCAGGCGGACTCCCAACCACTGCACCACCAGGGAAGCCTGGTATATTGGACACTTTTGATCTCTCCTTCCTTCTTAAGACATTTTCCCCCTGGCCTCAAGGATACCACTTTCTTTGTTCTCCTACTCAAAGACTCTCTCTCTTGGCCTCCTTTACTGATTCTCATCTTCCTCCTGTCAAAATCAAAGTACCCCAGTGTTCAGCCCTTAGAACATTTTTTTTCTTTCTACACTTACTCCCTAGTAATCTCACTTGCCTCATGGTTTTAAATAAGACCTATAATGTAACAACTCCTAGGTTTAAAACTCCAACCTGAAAAAAAAAAAAAAAAAAAAAAAAACTCCAACCTGGACCTCTCCCCTGAATGCCAGGCCTATAAGTCCAGTTGCCTATGGGACCTCCCCCCACCCCAGCTTTCTGATAGGCCTCTCAAACTTAACATGTCCAGAGCCAAGCTATCTTTTTTTTGGCCACGCCACTTGTGGGTTGTGGGATCTTAGTTCCCTGACCAGGGATCGAACCCAGGCCCTCGGCAGTGAAAGCGCAGAGTCCTAACCACTGGACCACCAGGGAATTCCCAAGCTGATATCCTCAATCCCAAAATTCTGCTCTTACTACTATCTTGTCAGTTCAGGAAATAGAAACTTCATCCTTCCAGAAGCTCAAATCAAACCCCTGTAATCATCCTTGATTCCACGATTTCTCCCACACCCTACCTCCAACCCCTCAGCAAATCATAGCAGTTTTGCCTTCAAAATATATGAGAAATAAGCCAGTTCCCACCCTATCACTACTATCCTGATAGGTGTTTAAAGTGGGAGAAGTAGGCAGGGGCTAGATCATTGAAGGGGAGAGAAGGTGTATTGGCTGTGGTGAGAACATTTAAGTTTCACTCTGAATTATATGGGAGACCATTGGAAAACTTTAAATATGATGAGATTTCTCTCTTGAAGAAACTACCCTGGGTGCTGAGTGGGGAATGAATTGAGGGGCAAGGCTGGAAGTAGTGAGGCCTGTTAGGTAGCTATTGAGGTTTGGAGGCAGGATGATGATGATGTGCATTATTTTCCTTCCGTGAAGAATCCCCCACCTCAGTTCCATCAGAGGAGCCCGTCTCAGAGGCTGGAAGGCGGGCCCGGGGTGTGGCTGAATCAGCTCGCTCTGTCGGTAACACCAGCAGAGGCGGTCCGCGTTTCAGCACCACGGGTGGACAGCTCCCGCCCCTTTTCAGAATTGGGAGCCTCGGCGTTCAGCCCGCGCCCAGTGCCCTCGCTGGAAGCCGGCGGCCAGGGGAAGCGGCCCTGCCCTGGACTTAGGCGAACACCTTTCCTTTGGAAACCTGCGTTTGCCACACTCTAAAATGGAGTTAATAACGCCGTCGCTCTGCCTCACAAGGCCGCTGCAAGCGCCGACGAGCCAGCTACCCAAGGACTTTGGGAACACCAGTGGATAGGGCTGCCTGAGAGCAAGACCTCTTAAAAGAGTTTCCGGGACTTCCGGTCCAGTGGTTAAGATTCTGCGCTTCCAATTCAGGGAACGCTGGTTCAATCACTGGTCGGGGAACTAAGGTGCCATATGCCGCGGGGCGCGGCAAAAAAAAAAAAAAAAGAGTTTCCCTACAGACTCCGGAGTTCATTTCCCTGACTTTGGAGAATTTAAAATGAAGCCGAGTCTTCAGCGGGTTTGGGGAAGGAGCTGTTCGAAACCTAATCTGGGGTGCCTCCCGCGCAGCCCTTGCCCCTGGTCTCCTGCACCACTGTGCATGGAGTCGCTATTGACAACGCTCTGGAGAACTAAGCTACTTCTCCGACAGCTGGACAATCAGTCTGAACTGTTCCAGACAGTGTAGATTTTCTCCCTCCAACAGCAGAGTTTCTCCAGGATGGAATGGCGAGAGCCAGGACTCCATTCCTGCCCTTCCCGTCGCTGGGCCCTAACCAAATCTAGTTCCTCTTGATGTGTTTGAACTGGTTTGCTTTTCTTGTTTGGAGATTGGCAGGATTCCTTTTCTCGGAGTTGGGGAGTACCACTTGGGAACAGCAGACGGAAGGATCTTGATGTGCCAACTCAGGCTTTCAAAGACGCAGTCTTGCTAGGTCAGGGAAGCCAGGAGGGACCAGGAGATTTCTCTGTCTGAAATGACTTCTGGGTTTTGGGTCCCCAGAGAGGAGCTTCCTTTCAGCTTCCCTGAGGGAAAGGGAGTGGAGAGTCAGACTCTGGCCTTAGGGATACTGGCAAACCACAGCAGGAGCCAACCTGGGCATCTGGAATGGCCCCACTGCTAAACCCTGCATCAGTCTGGCTCTCCAGCACTCTCTGCAACTGCCCAAGTCCACACAGTCATCCGGCCGGCCATTTGGCCCTCTCTCCTTCCCTTCCCTCCAGAGTGGAGGCCCAGGAGTCCTCTGAGAGCCTTCCCACACTGTGAGGGGGCGCGGTCTTTTATTTATTTATTTATTATTTATTTATTTTTGCGGTACGCGGGCCTCTCACTGTTGTGGCCTCTCCTGTTGCGGAGCACAGGCTCCGGACACGCAGGCTCAGCGGCCATGGCTCACGGGCCCAGCCGCTCCGCGGCATGTGGGATCTTCCCAGACCGGGGCATGAACCCATGTCCCCTGCATCGGCAGGTGGACTCTCAACCACTGCGCCACCAGGGAAGCCCTATTTATTTATTTTTAAAATTTATTTATTTAATTTTGGCATTGGATCTTCCTTGCTGCGTGCGTGCTTTCTCTAGTTGCGGCGAGTGGGGGCTACTCTTCGTTGCGGCGCGTGGGTTTCTCATTGTGTTGGCTTCTCTTGTTGCGGAGCATGGGCTCTAGGTGTGCAGGCTTCCGTAGTTGTGGCTTACAGGCTCTAGAGCGCAGGCTCAGTAGTTGTGGCGCATGGGCTCAGTAGTTGTGGGGCATGGGCTCAGTAGTTGTGGCACATGGGCTCAGTAGTTGTGGCTCACAGGCTCTAGAGCGCAGGCTCAGTAGTTGTGGCTCATGGGCTTCGTTACTCCGCGGCATGTGGGCACTTCCCGGACCAGGGCTTGAACCCTTGTCTCCAGCATTGGCAGGTGGATTCTTAACCAGTGCGCCACCAGGGAGGCCCAGGGCTCGGTCTTTAGGCCTGCCAGGCTCCAAAAGGACTAGGGCTCAGGTGCCCCAACCTCAGAATCACCCTGCCCCCAAGGGATAATGAGGTGGATACAGAAGTGGGGAGGTGGCCGGAAGTAGGTTTCTTGGTATGAAAAGGTGGCCAGACCCAGACTTCATTCAAACCCCAGGTCCTTCTCTTTTTCCTCACTCACTCGGTAACCTTGGGCAAGTCCCTTTTCATTTTACTGCTCTCAGCTTCAGTTTCTTCAACAGTGAAATGGGATGAACGTAGTTCCTCCCAGGAGGCTGCTATCAGGAGTCACTGAGATAAAAGTAAACCTCTTACTATAGCCCCAATGACTCATTAAAATGTGGGTGCCCTCCAGGAAGGGAAGTGCCCAAGGAGATTCTCAAAATTAAGGGAGACTTCCCCCATCCCAACTAGTTCATTTCCTGGTATCTCTCTAGACCTCTATGACCTCCACTGAGGACTGGGCAGACATGTTCACACTCACTGTACAGATGGGAAAAGTGAGGACCTGGAGGTGACCTACTGTGTCCAGGGTCCCACTTCGGTTCCTCTGACCAAGACTCCAGGTGAAGGCGACATCTACCCTCAGCCAGAGTTACCTTAAGTGTCTCTCCTCCCTCCCAGGGGCTTCAGCACCCCATTCCAGGAACTTCTAAAGGGGCCTTGGGAACAATGGCTGCTCCTTCATCTTTAAATGAGGAGAGTAAGACTCCTCAGATGAGCATGAGGATGAAATAAGATAAAAATTCAGCAGTATATCCAGCGCTCAGTCCTGAGTGGGGGATTTACAGTCTCCCCAGACGAGCCCACATCCCCCTAAGGGGCTAGTATTTTGGCTCCAGATGGTTCATAGGGGTTAACTGACCCGACCAGGGTCACACAAATGGAAATGTGTACCTCCACGACTCCAACCCAAGTTCTCTCGGAGCGCCTGAGAGAGCAGGAGCCAGGCTCCAGACAAGTCTGCTGCGGCAAAAGGTGTGGGCGAGGCACTGGCAGGGCCAACAAGGCTGCCTGCAGCTGTGCTAGAGTCGCTGGCTCCGACCGGTCCTTTGGGCCCTTTGGGCGGGTAAGGAGCTGAGCAGACGCATCCCAGGCGGGTCCCCTCACTCCCCCACCACTCTCCACATCCCACTGCCAGACCTCATCCTCACCCTCCGGGCGGGGGGTGCTGAAGGTGAGGAACCCTCCTGCGGTGGGGCGAGGAGAAAACCATCTTAGGTCATTCCGTTTCTCAATGTCTTTTTGATGCCTGCATTTTCAAGCCGAGACTCAAACTGTTTTTTAATTAGCCACGATGATGGATTGTCAGCAGCTCTGATATTTTAAAATATCTGTGAACAACTATTACGTACATACATATACATATATACATACCAGGGCTCCCAAATTAGCTCTTCTCTCAGCTTCGGACCCGCCACCGCAGGGTAGTGGCGGAGAAAACAGTGCGGCAGGAAGTGGAATCAAGAATGTCACGGTCAAGGCCAGATCCCACGTGGCACCCCCACCTTGTGCCAAAGGGGCTCAGGTTTTACCTCTTCCCGGGTCTCCGCAGGGGTGGCGTGAAGGGCTGGGGGAAGGATACGGTTTTCACTTCCAAACTGCCGTGAAGGAGGCCCTTGAGCCTACGCCTCCATGCCACAAAGTCTCCCAGCGACTCTAAGCGAGAAGTACAGGGTGCCTACTCTGAGCTGGGTGCTGAGGGCGCAGCGGAGAAGCAGAACGCACCGCGGCCCTCCACCAGCGCAGGTCACGACCAACTGGGCTTCCCCAGCCCAGGCCCGTGCAGGACCCAAACCGGGGCCCCTCGCGCTCAAGAAGTTGGCCTTCACGACAGCGTTCGTTCCAGGCAGGGCACCTCACTGCTCCACCCGAACCCCCAACTTTCCAGCTATCCTGCGGGTGCGGCACTGGCGGGTGCACCGCACACAGTGGGTACTCTGTCGAGGGTAATTTCCGCTAGCTCGGCTTGAAGGAGCCAGCCACGTTGTGCCGACTCGGGCTCCCCCTGCTGGCATCCTCGGTAACGACCTGAGCCCGGACCAGCTGCGAAAACTGGAAAGCTTATTTATTTTAAGCTCTAGGGGACCCTCTAACCACCACTGTCTGCCAACCCCGACCCCAACCCCTCCTCCCGCCAAAGTAACACGTCAGGAGATTCCTGGAAGATTTTATGTTCCTATAACTTTATTCTAAATGCAAACAAAATGAAAAATGCACTCATCTACCAACAAATATGTTCGGGGCACTCTAATTTTAATCACTTTTGCTGGGACTTACCTGGTGGTGCAGTGGTTAAGAATCTGCCTGCCAATGCAGGGGACATGGGTTCCAGTCCTGGTCCGGGAAGATCCCACATGCCGTGGAGCAACTAAGCCTGTGCGCCACAACTACTGAGCCTGTGCTCTAGAGCCCGTGAGCCATAACTGCTGAAGCCCGCGCGCCTAGAGCCCATGCTCCACAACAAGAGAAGCCACCGCAATGAGAACTCCACACACCACAACGAAGAGTAGCCCCCGCTCGCCACAACTAGAGAAAGTCCACGCACAGCAACGAAGACCCAACACAGCCAAAAAAATATAAATTAAAATAAATAATTTTTTTTAAAAAAACCTTTAAAAAATCACCTTGGTTACCACTAACAGAGCAAGTACTGCATGCAAGACACTGTTGGGCTCTTCTACATAAATTTAGTTCATTAAACCCTCACAACAACCCTAGCAGGGTGGTACTGTTATTATCTCCACTTTATAACTGAAGACACTCAGACTCCAAGAGTTGTGTCCAAGGTCACACATAGCTGGTAAGTGGCTTTGAACCTGGGCTGTCCCCAGTGCCCAGGCCACCAACCACTACATTACACCCTGGAACACTGTGGTTAAAAAGAGAAAGAAAGAAAGAGGAATTGGCTTCAAAGGATCTCTTGTTCTCTAATTTCCCTGGGAATTTCTCCTAGAAAGAGAAACAGATGAATGTTTCATCTAGAGAGAGATGTAAGGGTTTTCCTGGTCACTTCCTGGGTATGCATTTCCTTGCGGCACCAGAATAAGATGGTTTCCCCATATTTCAAAGGAGAGGTAAGGTTAAAAAAATTAAAAACATGCAAATCACTAGCAGTTTGAGATCCCCACCTCCTTTCCTTCCAGGAGGGAAGAGAATGAGGCTTAATAAAGAAGCCTAAGAAGCCAGGAAACATGAAGGAACCCCAGGAACCATCACCACCTCAAAGTGGATCCATCACACTCTTTCTGAGCCTCTCCTTTGTTCCTGGGGACTTGGAGTGGGCCCCAGCCCTGCCCTCACCATGGGCCTGGGGACAGCTTTGGTGTGAGGTGATAAGTGCTATAATAAAATTACACTGTGCAGAGTGAGTTAGGGAACAACCATTCACCCTGGAAAGAGTGTCACAGTGAGACAGCCATGGACCCAGATAGGAGTCCAAGAACCTTAGAGTAGAAAGAGGCCTTGGATACCAGCGAATCTGTCATTTATACAACACGGGGACTTCCAAGGTTCCACAACTGTACCTCAGGCACAGGACATTAAATGGGCCACTTCAGTCCCTGATTCCAATATTCCAATGTGGAAACTAGAAACTCATTTCATTACTTTACACTCAGCCCCAGCGTCATCACTGTACCCTGCCCCGGGCCCATATATTGTGTGTGGTTGCCCCTTTTAAGACTCTAAGTTTTTTGAAGACAGGTTTATATGTTATTCATCATTGTATTCTAAGCTCTGAGCACAGGATCTGACACAGGAGCACAGGAGGGGCTGAACTAAACAAATTCCCCCAAAGCATCCCTGACTGGTGATCATCTTGCCCCTATTTGAATCCTCCCAGAAATGGGGCACTCACTACTTCTCCATTGGACGGCTTCCCCTGTGAGTCAGTTGGCTGGTTGGGTTCTTCCTTCTGTAGCCTCCCAGACCTAGTAGCACCCACTGAGCCTTTCCTGAGACCTAGGAAAAGCTACAGATTTTACCAGAGAGCCTTCTGTCTTTGGAGCCCAGTTGGAAGGGGAAAAGTGGAAAAGGGAGATTTCTCTTCCCAAAGGGCATGTGGAGACCCACCTGAGCCCCAACGGAGAATCCAGCCCATCTGGATGTTGAATTCATACACAGTGTGTAGTTGGTTGGAGGTTTACTCTGGAAACTCCCTTGCATGTCTGGCCATGAGTGTCTGGGAGAGGCTGGCCAGGAAATGCTAAAACACTGTAATGGCATTTCGGTTCCAGAGTACTTTCCTGAGTTTTCACATGTTAGTGTGAGTTATTAGATGTGCATGTGTCCATGCATGAGTGTGCATGAGTCTCTGTATTTGAACACAGGCTAGGCATGGATCGAAGAACATGACCAGAGCAAGCCTATATCCTGGCGAGGGAGAGGGGTGTGGCATCACCACACTGTGCACAAGCTGGTGAATGTCCTAGAGCCACAGAAGAAATGGGGTCTGGATAACCCTAGGGGTGTATATGTATGTATATATGAGTATGTGTGTGTTCACAAACAAACCCCAGTCTGGCTGGTTTGTGTGTGTGTGTATGCACAAAGACAAAAATAAACTGGTTGTGGACTTCCCTGTTGGTGCAGTGGTTAAGAATCCACCTGCCAATGAAGGAGACATGGGTTCGAGCCCTGGTCCAGGAAGATCCCACATGTTGCAGAGCAACTAAGCCCGTGCACCACAACTACTGAGCCTGTGCTCTAGAGCCCACGAGCCACAACTACCGAGTCCACGTGTCACAACTACTGAAGCCCGCATGCCTAGAGCACATGCTCCGCAACAAGAGAAGCCACCACAATGAGAAGCCCGCGCACTGCAACCAAGAGTAGCCCCCACTCGGTGCAACTAGAGCAAGCCCGCGCGCAGCAACGAAGACCCAATGCAGCCAAAAATAAAAAAATTTATAAAAAGAAACAAACAAACTGGTTCTACATCTGGGTGACAGTGCATGTGGTATGTGTGTATATTTACAAGCATTTCTAACCTGGTTCTGTGACATTGTGATCTTGTAGCTGAGCATGTATGTATGCATGTGCGTATGTGTGTCTACAATGTAATCCCAAGACTATACGTGAATGACTAGGTGTGTGTGTGTGTCTAGATGCGAAGCCAAATCTGAGTCAGAGTCTGGATGACTCTGTCTGTGTGTGTGCTTTTCCTGCACACCCCAGCATGCATAGTCCCCAATCCCATGGACACATGTGGGTGCTCTGACTACAGAGTCTGAGCCCAGGTAGGTCCCCAGGCTGGCTGAGCATGTAGGGGAGTATGTATGGGTGACGTGTTTACGGGCAACCTCGCCAAGCCTTTGTCTGATGCCCACTCCCCATGGCCTCTAAATTCCTCACCTTGGCAGAACCTAGGCTGTCCTTGCTCCCAGACTGCCTTCCCCAAGGAGTCCCTTTAACTTGCAGCCCCTTTCCAGGCCAGGAGGCTGAGAGTTGGGGGATATTCATCTCGGGGTGGTTTTTGTTCCGTCTCATGAAAGGCCTCAATGGCTGGGAATACCATTCTAATTACAGGGAAGCCTAGCTTATGTGGGGGACACAAAGGGCTGTGGTCTCATAGCAGCTCCTTCCATCCGTCAAATAAGGCTGTCTAATGACAGGGTGAGAGCTGTGAATGCCTAAAACAAACTCGAAAAGGAGGGAAAATAAAGCCGCCGGGGGCTTAAAATATATTAAATTACCCTGATTAGGAGTTGTGGCTTTGCAGGAGCTGGTTGGAGAGGCTGGGGAGGCTTCGAGTCCTGCTATTCACTTGGGGGGGAGGGGTCAGTAGGTCGGGAGGGGTTCACAGAGCCCGGGCCCATTCTCATGCTAACACCAGGGACACACTACAGGCTTAGTGGGCTGGAAAATAGAAATGAATTTGCCATAATCCTCCTCCTCCTCCCAAGTCCAGGAGAAGCGTTGCCTAATTGCAGCCCCTTAGAGGTGCTGGGCATTGGGGCAGGGCCACACCCTGGAACCTGGGCCCCTCGGCCTTCTCACCCCTCACTCCTTTTTCCTGTAGGGCAGGCTCAGGGCCTGGCAGTGGATCAGAGCATGGTGTGCGTGTGTGTGTCTGTGGGGGGGTAGTGCCAGTGTGCATGTGCATGAGTGTGCACACACACTCACACTCCCTCCTTTTGAGGGTGCAATTATTCACAATCATCCCTTTCCACATCCACATGCCATGCACAGACACAAATACGCCTTCACTTCTCCAAACACACCGCTTCACACACACACTTCTGTAGGCACAAATACAACTCCATACAATTTGCAGACACATGTACCCCTTCATGGGTGAATATACACAGGCCCCAACATACTTTCACAGGCACCCATGCATGGACACGCACTCCTCCTCGGTGGCCAAATGCTGTTTCCTAGACATGAACATATCCCTCCAGATATGCCCCTCAAACCACAGACTTAGTACAATTTCAATGCTTACAGCAGAAGAAACTGAGGCTTAGAACACAGCCAAGGGACTGCGCCACCTGTGTCACCCTATCTAACTGCTTCAGGACCTTGGGTTGGTCTATTCCCTACCTGGGCCTCAGTTTCCTACTATTAAAAGGAGGTGCTTGGACTAAATGTTCTAGAAAACCCCAGCCTAGAAATTGGCTAGGAGGGGCCAGGTGTTAGGAGTTACTCCTCCTGCCCCTTCCCTGCCTCTGCATTTATGTGTGCAAACACACACACTCCACAATGCACATAATAACGATTTTCTCGGTTTCCCAGGATTACAGACTAGAGGGAGGCCTGGAGTCCAGTGGCCTGCGTCCGCGCAAGTCCCGCTGCAGGTGGCGCTGCCGCCCCGCCCACCCACCTACCTACCTACCTACCTACCTTCCTACCTTCAGCCGCGCCCGTCTGTGGCTCCGTCCGTGCGACTTTGCCGGTTTGGGACGCGGGGGAGTCAGGTGTGGATCTGAACCACAGAGCCCCACAGTGTGGCGCCCGGAACCCAGGAGAGGCATCCAAACGCGTTCCTCCCCGGCCCAGGACGCCCTCTGCCGGCGGATCTGGAACAGGCGCGCCCGGAGGAGGCCGTACGAAGGCACGTGACCATCAGGCCTGACCCGAACAGTCAGCGCCCTGAAACCTACTCCCCCCAGTACTCCGCTCAGCTGAGCTAAGCCAAGGAAGCGCTGGCCAGACTGGAACGGAGACTGCGAAAATAAACTCCGCAGAGGGAGCGTGGCAACCGCAAGGCCTCGCCTCCCCTTTCCTCTCGCGGTCTCTAGGAACACCCCTCTCCTTTCAGCGCCTCGCAATGAGCCCGCGGGTACGAGCGAGCGGAGGGGCCAGGGGCCAGGGTGGGCGGGCACACCCAGGGTCCGCCGCCGGCTGCTGGCCAACCTGAACCAATCGGCCTCAGCGTTTCCACCTGAGCTGTGGGCAAGGGAGGGCTCTGGGCAGCCAAAGAAGCTAGGAAGAAGCCCCAGAATTTCCCTCCCATCCACCCCACGAAGAGAAGGCGGAGACCCCGAACCCTCAGAAGACGACCCTCGCCCCCCACCTCTGGGGGTCAGCTGGGGCCGCTGTCGCCCCTCCTCCCTGGGCTGGGATGACAATAGGGGCACGACCCCTGGCTGCAGTGGGGGCAGGGAGTGCAAACGAGATCCTCCAGGCTTGGGCACCCAGACGCGCTACGTGGTGGCCGGGCATCAATGGGGTAGAGCAGGGGGCTGGGGGACCAAAGAGGCGCGGGTTTAAGATAGGGGCAGGATTGTTTCAATGAACCGAGGGGTTTCAGAAAAGCAGACGGTACAGGGACCGCAGATCCCTCCCCATCCCCTCCAAGGGGTCCACGATATCTGCAGCATGAAATGTTCAGGGGCCATACGTACCTCCGAGGTGAAATTACAACGCAAGGGTCTGCTAAGCCTAGTTGTGAGGTCAAATAACAGGCTTCGGGCGACCTCAGCACTCTGTTCTCGGCGCTACGCATTTCCACGGCTCCCTCCCCAAGTATGGTTCGCCAGAGCTCTGCTCTGGGGATTTATCTAGGCCGAACGCCACAAGCCTTCTCCAGGCTTCCCAGCCCCAGGCCAGGTGGCCCCGCGCACTCCTATCTTAGGCACAGAGGAACTCCCGCGGGGCCACTCGTCCGGAAGAGCCAAAATGAAATGCGGCGGGGGTGGTGGTGGTGGTGGGGAGTTGGAGAGGCTGTTTGAGGACAAACCACGCTGTTTGGAGAGGACCTGGCTCTCCACCTCCGCCGAGGCCAGAGTCTAACCTGGAGGGCCTCTCTTGGGACCCCAGCGTTTCCCAAACGGCTGCCCAGGCCTCGGGCCTGGCTGCGCCTGCGGGTAAGAGAACCAGCTCGAGACCCGCCGGGCCCTGATCCCGTTCGACTCCGCTCCTCCCTGGTCTCTTGGGGAAGCCGGGTCAGAGCCCAGAGGGACAGCTGGTATTGAACCAAGGGCGTGGCTGAGAAGGCTGAAAATGCGGGCGCCGACAGGAGAGGATTGAAGCCCTTATTGCCCCAGCCATGCTTCAGCCGCTCCTTGGTAATCAGTCCCAATATCGTCCTCTCCTCCCGGTCCCCGAAGCCCTTCGCCACAGTCAGCCGCCCGGAAATCCATAGATCCCTGCGGAAGCGCACACAGCCACACCATGTAGCACGCCGTGTAGTTTATTCAACGCAAACCTACGGGAACAACGAATTCGAATTCCAGAATCTTCTCCAAATAAAATAAAACTTCAGGAGGCTACATTCAGCCTCTAGAACGTGAGGTGCGGTAGTCTCTCGCAGGAGGAGAAGGGGTTTGTTTGATGCCCTGTGGGGCGAGAGGGAATCCCTTCCACCTGGCCCTCCTGGAGGCGCCCCGCGGCCCGCGGCCTGGTGCCCTGGTTCTCAGGGCGAGGAAGGCGCCCGCCAGACTCCGCGGCCACAAAAGGGGCCTGAGTGGGCTGGAGGCGGCCCACAAGCCGAGACACAGAAATGCCTGGGTTCTCCCAACACAGGAGCCACCAGAGTCCAATGTGTAGCCAGAAACTGGAGACAAGGAAATTTCGAGCCATTCCTTGTTTAAAGCATATCTCCCGAAGTCACCCTCATCGTTCCCTTGTCTGCCCTCATGCAAATGGCTCACCCCATCAATTACCTCCCTTTAACCGTAAAGAGACGCGGGATCTTTTTTTTTTTTTTGTCTAGAATATTCCAAAAATGAGCGGCTGTATTTGGGTGAATCCCAGCGGGGCCGAGCTTGTTTTCTTCGGCGTGATGGCGCTGCCAAGGCTCAGGAAGGATCTCCGCGGGCCCAGCGCCAGGAGGGGCTAGGGACTCGGGGCCACTGGCTTCTTTCTGCGGAGAAGTGCAAGCCAGCGTCCCCTCAGCTCGCACTGCTGCAGTCTCTGGTTCTCGTGCTCAGACCCAGCGTTCTCCGCTGCCTTTTGAGGAGAACCCAGTCCCCACCGCAGGCCTCCCCTGAACCGAGCCAGTCACACCCACCAGCAGGACAGCAAAACCCCAAGGGTCCTACCCAATCTTTGGCAAGAGACTGGAGCCTGGGTTTTCAGAGGCCGCCTGCGTTCAGTGTAAAGGGGACGGGCTAGGAAACCCCAATAAGCAGCGATTTTCTAAACATCCCGGATTCCTGAACCCCGCGTGATCACCGCCAGGAGCCATGCAGGGGCTGGGAGGCAAAGCCGCGCTGTCGGCAGTGGCTACGGGCTTTTATTTGTTAAACAGAATGAAATCGAGAGAGCCGAATGAAGACAAAGCCGTTTTAAAACGTTCGATTGGCGAAATCTACACACTTAGCAAACACTTTCATTTTCAGAGCTGCCTGTGGCCGCACGCAGGTCCAGAAAATCGATCGTGTTTCCTGGCGAATTCCACCCAGGGAACAGAGCCCTGGGAACACGCGCCCGTGTACACATGCTGGAAGGAATGGATGAGTGGCTAACAAGCGAGCCGCCAGGATGAAACGCGTTTATAAACTCACGGGTGCGACTTTGTGGGCATCTACATTTTTATGCCTGTTTACCCTGTTTTTATACCCTCCGTGGGGCTGCCTCGGTTGTGCGGGCCTAGCCAACCAACCTTTGAGCAGGCAGAAACCTTAGTTGCCTCTGCCAGAAGCTACCATTCGGCCCAGCCGGTCCAGAAAAAGCCACTTTTCCTTGTACTGGCCAGGAGGTTTTGCAAATTGTGGTTGTGCAGATCCTTACATCCTGTCTTTCGTGCTCACTCCTTAACAGACCCAGGTGTGGGGCCCTCCTGGAGAGAGAGGGGAGCTGAAGACAGGAAGGGCTGGGAAGGGGGGTGCAGCTGGGGCCCACCCAGCCAAGGTTGACAGGCACCACGGACACCTTGGGCCACCGTTTCCAATATTTTGCCCAACGTTTAGGAATTCAGGGGACTTTGTTCAAGTGTGTCCATAGGCCCCTGTAGCCAAACACAGGACTAGCCTTTCCGAAGACCGTGCGTTCCGCGGGCTGACTTTTCCTATCAATGGGAGAGACGTAGGTTATTGACCTAGCGGCCTCCTCCTTTCCACCCATTGTTGCAGCTCAATCACGCACTTACCGGAAGAAAAGCGAGTTTATCTTAGCCTGGAGGAGCCTCGCGTTGCGAGTGTGTGTGTGTGTCTGTGTGTGTGTGTGTGTGTGTGTGACTAAAGGGTGGGGGAAGTTCTGCAGCCACGACTGTGCAGATGGGTTGAGGATAGACACTTTCAGAAAAGGGCCAATTTCTCCTTCACAATGAGCGCTAAGTACCTGATAAATGGGGCTGGTGTTTATTCATGAGCAGGTACTTTGGAGATGGCGATTAGAACAGCCGCCCGCGCCGCTTAGCCAAGGTACTTAAAGCCGGGCAGGTGCAGCGCTGCGCGCGGCCCGAGCGCACAAAGCCCGCGGACGCAGAGACGTAGGGAGGGGCGTGAATGAGGGCTGCGCCGGGCCCCGAGGGCGCGCAGCGCGCAGGCACCTTAGCCCTTTGTTCCTCATCCGAAGCCAAGGACACTTCACCGAGGGGCGTCCCGGGAAAACCTCCCCTCTAATTACCAAGAATTCCCCCTTCGTCCCTCCTCCCGGAGCCCAGCCGGCAACTCTCGGTCTGGCGGACGCGGGGACTCAGCGTGAGACCAGGCTGGACATTTGCGAAAATGCTGCCTGTAAACTGGCTATTAGCTAACCAGCTAAACAACTCAACAGCTAGGAAAGCAACAGAACCCAGGCCTGGGAACAGCACGGACACACGGTTCTAGCCGCCCCCGCCGCCGAGGCGCCACCTCTGGCCGTGCGAGTAACCTCGGGCTTTCAGGTTTTGTTTCAACTCCAGGGGGAGAAAATTGGGGTCTGTCTCTTTCCACAGCTTCCTGGCGCCAAGGTCGTGGGACAGACCCGATCTCGCCCTCAGAGTGGCTCCGGAATCCCTAAGAACCTCCAGCTTTTGCCCACGATCGGCGGCCTTAGTGCGCGGGGAGAGAGCACAGCTGGTGCGCGGGCCGTGGGGGACCGAGAGCCCGGTCCTCTGCGTGTTTGGACGTGGAGTGGCCGAGTGTTTCCTTTGGAGCCCTGCGGGGCAACCAGTGTCTCTCATCCTCCTGCACCCCCCTTACCCCACCCTACCCCAGGCAACTAGGGTGCTTCGTATATGCCATGTCCAGGGGTCTGAGGTGCTCGTGGGGTGGGCACTCTCGGACTGATTCCTCGGGCTTGTCCGGTTGCCTCTTTCTAAAAAATAATTGTTTCGAAAACAGATAATTTATCTCCAGTCCGGAGAATCAGAGAGGAGAAATCTATTTCAAATAAGTTGACTTCCCCGTGAGGAGAAAATTCTTTTGACCATAAATAACGGGCAGGAAACTGACCTGACCCATCACAAGACAGTTTTTTTTTCATTTTCCACCACGAAGAACGCGACGGCTTTCCCGCTTGATGCAGATTGACCAGGAGATTGTACATATTAATGTTCATTATAGCTTTTTCTTGGAACCTTGCAGTTAGAATAAATTGCAGATATAATCCCGATTCTTAGGGAAATCCGACATCCGGGGTGTGAGAGCAAACCAGAAGTGGTAACTCAGAGGCGAGGCAGGGAGGAGGGCGGAGGCCAGCCCACTGGCCAGGGACTGGAGCGCGGTGCCACCAGCCAGCCCCCAGCAGGGCCGGACCCAGAGCCAGACGCGCGGGCGGCCGCGGATAGTTAAAAGGGATCACTAGAGAAGCCAGGCTTCCCCTCGCGTCTTCTGCCAGGACCTGAGTTAGGGTTCGAGGACGAAGCGTTCTCCCCGGTTATAGCCTGCGTTCCCTGCTCCAAGGAGACAGGAGGGGATTGCGGGACAGCCGGCTAGTCGCAGAGAGCCCGAGACGCCAGATGCGGCCCCCTCCCGCGAGTCGCAGCGTTTCCAAGGCCATGCAAATAGCCTCGTTGCACGACGGCCTGGAGTAAAAGGTACGGGTCAGTTGAGGAGCGCCGAGCAGAGCCGCGCCACTTCTTACGCCCGAAAGGCGCGGAGCGGCGACCGCAGGGCGCTGGAGGCGAACCGCGTCATGGGCCTGGGACGGACCCAGCGCGGCGCGGCCTCCTCTGTCCCCACCGCAAAATGGCTGCGGCCCCGGCATGGGGCCCCAAATTTAGGCAGGAGTGAAAGATTGGAACGGGTCGGGGAGGTGGTGGAAACTAAAGGTGACGCATCGCAAAGCAGTTTTTATATTTTCTATTCTCAAGACCTTTAAGGCGCACCCAAAAGATGCAGGTGTGACCAGGAGGAGGGCCAGCAATACTAACGCCCACGATTGACTTTCTTAGCATTACAGATTTAGAATAAATCATAAAAATATAATGAATACGCTTCCCGGAAAAGTAGATAAGCCCGTACGTAATCGTTCGCCCCGGCCTCCCGAGGTCCGCTTCCCCCAGCTGAAAGTTTGTTTTATTTTTCTAAGGAAGCCATTTGGGCAAGTGCAGTCTGTGTTCACGTGGGCGTGGTGCCTCTCACCCTAGCAAAACCCCACTGACCGGGGGGCCTCCTCTCAGGCGCTCTAGTGAGTTAGGCCATGAGGCATGCTGAGCTGGAGCCCTGGGCAGAGTTGCTTGATAGGGTGCCCCCTAAGTCCGACCTCAGCCTCCCCAGCGCCAGAACCCTTTCACCCATGAAGAGCTTTATCAAGTTGTGGAGTAAGTTGAGGCAGGAACCTCCTATGGATTTCTGTTACTCCGACTATTATATCACAAATGACTTGGGGCTTCTTCCCTGGTGGCGCAGTGGTTAAGAATCCACCTGCCAATGCAGGGGACACGGGTTTGAACCCTGGTCCGGGAAGATCCCACATGCCGCGGAGCAACTAAGCCCGTACGCCACTGCTACTGAGCCTGCGCTCTAGAGCCCGTGAGCCACAACTACTGAGCCCATGTGCCACAACTACTGAAGCCGATGCTCCGCAACAAGAGAAGCCACCACAATGAGGAACCCGCACACAGCAACGAAGACCCAGCACAGCCATAAATAAATAAATAAATAAATAAATAAAACAAATGACATATTTTTGTTGGTTGTTCATACAATCTCTACCTCCTGGAAAAGCTAGGAATATCTCAGTAGCCTGGCCTCCTCCTTATCACCATCCCAGTGACTGATGTAAAGTGAAGGCTACTGAATGTCAAGTTCTGACCAGAAGGCTTCAGGCTAGAAGACAGACTCCTTTACCTACTGGCCTTGGTGTATGTTGGCTCTTCCAAGGGCCCACCCCCTACCTCAGCTTCCTCCTCACAGCAGCAAGGCTCACTGTGGAGTAGGACAAGGCAGCACTCCAGATGGAGCCTGCCGTGGGGGAAGCCCACCCCTTCCTGATCATCTCTCATCCTCTCTCTGGGCTTGTGATGAAAGGACTGAGCTTTCTCTGACCTTGAAGAGGCTGCAGTAAGGGAAGCAGCTCTTCACCCCAAGACCTTGACATGCAGCGCCAGCAAGGCAGTGAGTGGGCTGAGCTGTACCAAGAGACTACAGTTCTGATGTCCACTTTGACAGTGACCTTGGGGGAAGTCCCTCTGCGTCTTCAGTTTCCTCAACTGCCAAGAGGGGAGGGTTATAAAAGAAGACTCCTTAACATCTCTAACCTGAGGCTACAAGAAATGTGAGAGAGGGCAGCACAAGGAATTCCTGCAGACTTCTGAGGACACTTGGTTTCTCCCTAAGGGAATGAACATTTCTTTCTGAAACATGGTCCTTTGATAAACAATCTGGTAAAATAGATAACTAATGAGAACATACTGTATAGCACAGGGAACTCTACTTAATGCACTGTGGACCTAAAGGGGGAGGAAATCCAAAAAAGAGAGGATATACGTATGTGTATAGCTGGTTTATTTTGCTGTACAGTAGAAACTAACACAACATTGTAAAGCAACTATACTCCAGTAAAAATTAATTAAAATAAATAAATTAATTAATTAAAATGGGGAAAAAGTATTCCAATTTACATTCCTACCAAAGAAAAAAACAAAAACAATTTGGTAGTGGAGTTGGTGGATCCAAGCTGCCTGGGTTTAAATCTGACGCAGATCTGCTATTTACCAGCTATGTGGCCTTGGGACACTTTACTTAGTCTCTCTGTGCCTCAGTATCCTCATCTCTGAAACAGAGATCAATAATGATACCTATCTCACAGGCTCCTGGTGAAGGGTAACTGAGCTAATCTTCATGTATGTAATGCATTCAGAAGCATGCTGGCACGGGCAAGCTGTTAATATGATCTGCCCAGACCCTGGATGCAGCCTCACACCTTCCCAGTCCTCTTGGTTTCCTCCACTGATTGTCACCATTTCTGTCCCTGCACCACTGTCAGGATCTTAGCATTCCCTGGGTCCCAGAAGCCCAGGAATGGGATGGAGGAGGGCAGAACACCTGCGTATTGCCTGCTTGATGAGCACTTTTCCCGAGGAAAAGTGCCTCAGTCTCTGCCTCAGTCCGTTACTCATTTTCTGATATGGAAGTTGAGTCATCTCTCTCTCCCTTTCTCTCTCCTCAGTTCCACCCATAGGCAGAAACAGCTGTGTGAAAACATGTGCCCTTGGCTTTAAAGGGTGAGTGAGGGAGGGAGGCCCAGTTGATCTATCCCCACCAAGAGGGATCCTGCTCAGAGGCAATCAGGGCCGTACTGCACAAAACTATTGACATTTTCTCCCTCCCTCTCTCTCTCTCTCTCTCTCTCTACATAACACACGCACACACACACACACACGTACACACACACGTCAGCTCCCCTAGGGCAGGGGTTATTCTGTTTTGTTCTGTATCCCTAGTGCCTAAAAACAATGCCTGGTGCAGAACAAGCACTCAATAAATAACTATTAACTCAATGAAAAGAGGAAGAAGTGTCCCACTGATCAGATCAGCTTCTGTAGCAGGGTCTAGTCTTATTTTCCTCATGGAGAGCCAATGGCCAGATTTTAAAGTTAAGAAAGAAAAAACAGAACTGTTCATCTCAGATTTCTCTCCTTAGTAGTCTTCTGTCTTAGCCTTTAATTCTCTCAGTTATCTACAAGGTCCTTCTTCCAACACCCCCTGACACACACACACACACACACACACACACACACACACACACAAACACGCACACACACATCCCTGTAAGGGGTTAGGCTCCAGGAGGGACAAGATTGTAAGGGTCTGTGTTTACTTCATCACCTTCAAAGACAGCAGGGATCCATGTGACCATCTGGGGGTCTGGGTTATCTCGTACAGAATGGAGCAGCTGTCCTACCACACTCCGGGCACCTCCTCAGATGTTTGGTTAAAGCACGTGGAGACCAATTGTTGACAGTGTTTTCTGAGGGGCGCGAGTGTTGTTTTTCAAAAATGCCAAGTGACGGTAACATTGTCATTAAAGATGACTGCTGTTAAAATAATCATGGCTTTCACTCTTGGATACATTTATAACGTCTCAGGCACTGGACTAAGCACAACATCTTATTTTATCCTTACAACAAGCCCTTGAGATCGATTTACAAGCCCATTTTACAGATGAGGAAATGGAGAATTGGCAAAAGTCACATATCAATAATTTGTAAGAGAGAGAGCCAGGGTTTAAACACAAGATTCCAAAGGTTGAGCTGTTCATCCCCACCCTGTAAGACCTACTTTCTGTCTCTGTGTGATAGGGAAAGCAAGAGAATCCATGTGAAATGTGATTTGGGAGGCATTTTCAGTGACTAGCTCAGAAATAAAGCTCAAATGTTGGTAGTCAAGCACAGTGAATCTAAAACAGCCTGCCTAAGTTCTAAGCCCACCTGGACTGCTTTCTAGATGTGACACTGAAGACAGTTTACTTCGCACCTCAGTTTCCTCTTATATAAAAGGGGCTTATAACAAGACCCATCTCCTTTAGTTGGGAGGACTAAATGAGGTCATATATATAAATTATAAATTATTATTTTCTCCCTCTATATCAGAGTAGTATTTACACTGCCCTTTGCAAACTTCTGCCTTAAAGTTCCTCATTCTACCCAACCATGAGTTGGGAATCTTGGCTACTGGGACAAAAAAAAAAAAAAAGGTTTATCCAAGATGTCACAATAACCCAAGGAGAATCAGACTAGATTCAGGTCAGAAGTTCTCATGAGGAAGAGGAAGGGTCTAGAGCAGCCTTTACAGATGGTTTTGCAGGAAAAACGTTTCCATTTCCCTTTTTAAAAAGATGTAAACATCTTCCTAGGCTCCTCTAGGAGCCATGTCAGTGATGAATCATCGGGAGCATAAAGACATGCACTAGGTAGGTCACAGTCTCCATTTTTAGTCAACTTCCTGGTGGCCCCGCTGAGGCCTTGCAGGAAGGCCGGGGATTTGATGGAGCACATGAAACCTCAGCCCCTCCAGGCCCTCAGAGGACCCAGCCAGATGGAGAGGGAAAGCCTTACAGAGGCTGAGGGGCTCCCTTCTGGTATTTCTTCTTTTTTAAATTTTAAAGCAATTTGTGTAGAATTTTTCTCCTTTCTTTTTAACAGAGTACATGGACCTAGCCTTTTCCTGCTAATTCTTGCTTGTGAATGAGACCTTGTATGTAATAGAACAGAGGGAAGGAGTCCCTGGGAGATATCTCAGTTTGAACAAATGTTTATTAAAAAGAAAACAAAAAAAGACCCTCAATCCTCAATGCTTTCTAAATTTATGTGTATTTGATTTTTTTATTAATCCATCCAGAAACTATTTCACTTATCATGTACTAAGCACTTGGCAGTGCAGCTGAAGATGTTAAGAGAGGGAGAGATGTGGGGGAAATCTGGGCAGATCTCCTAGAGGAGGAAACACTTGCTAAAGTTTGGCCAGGTGAAGATGGGAAGGAGTGTACTCAGAGGCAGATACTTCATCATGACTAAAATTCCTGAAGTAAGAACTCTGGGGAGTACACAGAAGAAGAAGGGAAGGAACACAGAAGGGGAGCAGTGTTGCTTCAGGAAAAAGCCCATCTCCCCCTTTGTATTTTTTCTACTTCTAAGATGCTGTGAATTTAGAAACCAAATATCATGGACGTTAGAACTGTGTGTAAAGCACGAGTACGTAAACAATCTCAGAGTGAGCATCTATCTGACAGTGAAAGGCAGGAATGCGGGGCAAGGTTTGGGCCACTCAGAAGAAGCCTTCTATACCCTTTCAGCCTGGCAGTGTGATGGCAGGGTGAGGTACAAGCTAATACCTGTCCCCACACAGAATCCAGGAACCAGGCACAGCAGGAACAGCAAGAGGTTCTACCTGCAACAAGGAGGATACCTTATGGCCCCTGCACTGCCACTAAGTCACAGCCCACTCCACCCCACCCCAGCTACCACCATTTGGCCCAGGACCTTAATTTAGGTGCTGGAGATGGGGGAGGGAATGTCCACAGCTGATTCTCTCTAGAGCTGAGCTACACACACACACACCCCTCCAGCTCTCCAGACCGAGCTTCAGGGCCTGGGGAACTAGACTCTAACTGGGGGCCCCTCCAGCAGAATCTGAGAGAAAGCAAAGAAGAGCCAGAGCCAGAACTAGCCGCGCAGAAGTGGAGACCAAGAGGCTAACCCGATGAGAGATGGATAAGCTAGACGCCCTTGGGAAAGGCCGGCGACTTCACCGGGCAGACACAGGGCGCCCTTGCCCTCTGTGCCCCCCGCCCCAGGCCTGGTACCCCTCAGAGCCCTGGAGGGGCAGCGCCCCCACCCCCGAGGTCCGGCGGGGCTGCCCTGCCCTGTTCCTGTGGGTCGCAGAGTCCGGGGCGGGGGCGGGGCACAAGGGATGCAGGCGAACCCCGCCAAGGCTTCTTACCTCAGCGCGAGCATCCGTCCGACCAAGCTCGGTGTGCTGCTGGGACTGCGGGGCTGGGGAGGCTCCCACGGACTCGGATCGCGCCTCCCCCCTCCCCGAGCCCCCAGACCCTTCGGTGGCCCCGAGCGGGGGCGCCGGGACCAGGGGACAGGCGCCGCGCGGGCGGGAGGAGGCGGCTCCTGCGGGGCCCGGTGGGGCGGGGCGGGGGCGTCTGCCGGGTCCCGCCCGGAGGGGACTTGGGAGCGATTATCTTGAAGAACAAAGGCGACCGGGGAAGGCTTGGCGCCCCCCGGCCCCGGCCCTGAACTTGAACTTGTACTTGACACTTTGTCCGGAAGGTGGCGAGGGAACCCATCTGAGCTCGGACGGGGGCTCATCCTTCCACCTCTCGTTCGGGGGAGGTGGCGAGCCCGCCCTCCTCGGCGCCGGGAGGGAGCTTGGCATCTCCAGGTGCCCTTGGGCCCAGGTGCGCCCCAAACGGCCTCGGACTCAAGGGTTGTGGGGTCCCCGCGTCCCCTCAGAGAGGAGGGGCGCGAACTAGGCCGTGGGTCTCCCGCCAGCAGGAGTAGGCCGGGGCCCGGCGCCCCCGCCCTCCACTCCCACCCCATCCTGGACCCGGCCCGTAGCCGTAGCTGCGCGGGGCCGGCCGGATTCTCTGCACGTCGCGTCGGCGGCCGCTATTCAGCAGCTAATTGAACGTTAATGGCAGGTGCGGATGAGGTCACCGGAGCTGGCTTTTCTCACACATTTTTCATGCAAATTCGCGAAACTCTAAACAAATTTAAATAAAAAGCTCTTTGTGCCGCGCGGCCCTCAGTCTTCTCCCTCCCGCCCGGGGTCCTGGCTCCTCCCGGGGCCCTGGGGCCAGAGCCTGCTGCCCGGCGGAGCGCGGCCCGCGGGGGGAGCCGGGCGCCCCAGGCAGCGCCGCCTGCCGGACGGCGATGCAGACCCCGCCGCGTCGCCAGGGGCCGTACGTAGCCCCAGCCGCTGTGGTGCGGGGATGAGAGACGTTTCACTGGGGTTGTGCGGCAGGGCGAGGCTGGTGGGGCACCAGGCCTTTAGGGAGGCAGCGTGGGCAGTGGGTGAGTGCCTGGCATCTGGACAGGTGTGGTTGTGCCAGCATCCTGGCTACACCCACACCCGCACCCACCAGCTACCTCTGCCTCACTCTCCCCGTTGGTTAAATAGGAATTAAGGTAATGCCCAGTTTTGCATAGGGATGTCTGGGGATTAAACCATGATTGAGGACATGAACAAGCACTTAGAACAGTGCCTGGCACAAGAAAGTCCAAGGGCCTTGTGAAAAGGAATGCTGTGATTTTGCACATACATGGAGAACCTTGTCAAGGGCTTTCAGATTTACAAAACCTTGCATCCCATTCTGGTTACAGAAATGAGATCTGGAGCTCAGCTCCATTGCTTCCTAGCTGCGTGTCTTTGCATATTTCTTAGCCTCTCTGAAACCTCTGTTTCCTAGTCTGTAAAATGGGATTAAGTCTTATGGTGGGGGCACGGTGTGTGTCATTGTGAGGATTAAATGAGAAGACACTGATGGAGGTTCAGGAGGAGCTTGGGAGCTGTCTCAAAATCCAGAACCTCCAGAGCCCCTCTTCTGAGGGCAGTACACCTAAGATTGCCATCCTCAAGGCTAGAGGCAGGCCTTGGACCAGCCAATGGCCTTCATCCCGAAGGACCCTAGCCCAGGTCAGGAAGACAGACTTTCCAAGGCCTTGGGAGGCTTCTTGTTCCACTCTTCCCATCCATACCAGGGATCCACCACACCTGACACACCATGAATTGTCTTTGCTAGTGGATAAATCTTACTTTCCTCACCCATGTCCTCCTCCCAGAAAACTGACCAGAGACATGGAAGGCTTTACAAAGAAACTTTATTTGTTGTGGGCTGGGAACAGGGAGGTGAGGCTAACAGGATGGGAAGAGGCCTCTCTCTCAGAACTTGCCCTTGTCCTCCCGCAGGACCATCCAGGGGCACCCACTGGCCTTGGAAAAGTCCCAATGATTCCAGCTGCCTGAGTGAGATCCCTGCTCTCCCACTTCTGCTTCTGCAGCTTCAGCTTTCCCTGAGGTCCTCATCAGGCCAGACTCTGGGAAGCACTGGGGCAAGCCCAGGAGTGCCCTCATCTTCCTGTAAGGCCCCTTCAGGTCAGGGGAGAAGCAGAATCTGCAGAACTGTAGGTGACCTGCAGCCCGGGGACTGGGAAGCTGCAGCATTTAGACCCTCTGACCCCACCCACTCCCACTTCCCATTTCCCACCAGGTGGAAGCCCTGGGCCTTCCCCAGTCCCCAGCCCCCACTCTCCAATGCTCACTCACGCTTGTCTTGACCAGCTGGGCTATATCTTTGCCTCAAGGCCACCACCCCCAGGAAGTCCATCCGGACCACCATACTGACCCTGGACAACTCCGAGGAGAGGCTATGCTAACCAAAGTCTCTACAATCTTCCTCCCCACCACTCCACTGCCCAGTCCAGGGCCAGGCATACTGCAGGAGATAGATGGCATTAGGTAAAATTGGGGGAGGACCCCAGGCAAGGAACCATTTGAGGAGGTGACCTTGCAGAGGAGGGGTTAATAACTCTATGTATAGGGGTAGGCAAGGAGGGGTTGCAGCTTTGGGGACCTCCTCTAAGTGGCCAAGCCAAACAGGATCTCTTTGGGGTTTGGAGTAACAGACTTGAGGTCCGAGAGATGTGGTTTTGAATCTCAGTTCTGGTACTTACTAGCTGTGTGACTTGGGACCTATAACTTAACTTTTCTGGGCCTCAGTGTCATCTGTAAAATGGATATAACGATAATATCGACAGCCTATAAAGTTATGAGGAGTCACTGCAGCCCTCTGCATGTGGTCCACTTTTAATTCTTTCCTGCTCTCTCTGCAGGCTCCACAGCTGATTTGGGTTGACTGTAGGTGCCGCTCAGGCCCCAGGGACCATCCTGCTATCCCACGGATTTCCCAGGGCCCTCTGGGTGGCTGCTTGATCCAGATCCATGGCATCTTTTCCCCCCACCCCAGCCAGGCCCATCAGGGGTCCAATGGAGAGCTCCACCGGTGGCAGTGGCAAGGTCCTGGCCTGCCTCCTGGGTAGCCAGACCCATACCTCCCACTCCTAGCGCCTCGTATTGTTCCTCAGAGACACTTGCTAGGCCATTTACTTTTTCTGGGGTGAAGTAAACAGGGAAGGCAAGCGCTCTACATTCCGTGTGGTGATATCTCTCTCAGGACACACGCTGCTTATGCAAATAAGGCCTTTCACAGCCCTGCCCACTCCTCCTGCTGGCCCAAGCCCAATGGCCCCCAAAACAATGAGACCTCTATTGGGAAGCGGCAGAAGGGGGCAATGCCCCCCCTCCACCACATGACCAGGTGGGTGTCGGGGGTCCGCATGACTGGGGCTTCCAAGGCCCCCACCCTAAAAAGGCAGCTCTTGAAAGCGAAGGGGCAACGTGTCTACCCTCAGTGGAATTGGGATCCCCCCTAACAACCCAATCCCTGCTGAGGAACTTGGACAAGCCAGTCAACTACTCTTCAGCATGGGGAAACTGGAATAATGATACCCACCTAAGCCAGACCCCAAAGTACTAAGCCTGGCACTTGGTAGGCTTTTAATTAACAACAATAACAGCCATGACGATGACATGTGATTGTTTGGCCTGAAAATGGCCAGTGGCATAGTTTTTGGGATGTTTTTTCTTACAACTTCACCACCATTCTCTTGGAGCTCCTACTCCAAGTTGGTTAATAGAAGTTAAGCCTACTCTATTAGATAGCCTCTTTACATTTCTCAATAAAAGTGGAAAAAAAATGGAAGAGTGCATTCATCCCTTCCCACTCCCCAGAGTAGCCCTTTAATACATACTTCCAGAATCTCTTCATATATAAGCATACTTACGACTTTTGAATACACACAAATAAGATCATATTCTATTGCCTGTTCTGCGATTTATTCTATTCACCCAACAATATATACTGGCCAGCCTTCCATATCAGCTAATATATAGAGACCTACCACATTAATTTTTGTAGCTGCATGGTATTTCACAGTATGAATGGACCATAGGTTCATTTCAATTTCTTTACATTCTTAAAAAAGAAATGCTCTGATGAACATTCTTGTACATTCTTCTTTGGGAACTTTTGCATGTTAACCACATAGTAAATTTCTAGCAGTGCAATTTGTTTGTAACCAAGTATATGTGTCCTTTACACTTCACACTTTCCAACCAACAGTGTTTGAGAGTGTCTTAGAATAGAAACATGATGGTAGAGAAAGGCACCAAGATAGCCAAGATGTGAGATACAGGCCATGGAGGCATCCAAGGAGCCCACCGAGTAGCACCGGACTGACCTGTAGTCCTGAGGGCAGTGCCCAGTGGCTCTGTCCTATCCAGGCCTATGTGGGCTAGTAGTCCAGGGGTGCCCTGAGTCAGAGGGGAGTGGGGCCCACAGGGGCACTGGGAGTGGAGGGCGGGCCAGCATGGCTGGAGTTCCGCCTGAATGGTTTCCTGCAGCCATTGTCTCTGCCCTGCCTGGTCCCCTTGGGGGGAGTTTATTCAGGGGCTTTTGGAGAAGAGTGGGGCAGGAGCAGGAGGGTGTGCAGTCCTCACCAAAGGCACCCAGGAATGTATTACAGGAGGGAGAGAAAAAGGGAGGCGGCGGTGGGGGGGGGGAACCCATCCCTGGGAGAGACGGACGTCAAGAACCCCTGACTAATGAATAGTGAGTTTGCCCTTGAACCTCACTGGGCTTCGCCATTCTCAGGCACAGAACAAGAGCTGAGACACGTCTGAGCCCAGCTGCATGGGGACGGCGGCGGTTCATCTCAGACAGTTTGACAGGCCGGGCCTTTTCCCTGCATAGCTCAGATCTGGCTCCCGGCTCCCCTGGCAACAGCACAGCGGCACGGCTCCCAGGTCCGGGCCCTGCCTGCCGCGAGCAGGAGGAGGGAGAAGGAGGAGCACCAAGGGGAGGACAGCTGCGGAGAGCGAGTCCTTAACTCCTGGGAGGCTGGAGCCCCTTGCTTTGGCAATCTCCCAGCGTGCAGCCCTCGGTCCTCTGGGGTGGGGATGTGGATGGCGAAGAGCTTCTGTTTGCTGGAGGCCAGGTTAGAGCAGCTTGGACGGAAGAGGAACACGATGTGACAAGGCCCAAAATGGCGGCCAACAGGTCAAAGGCAAAGACCTCTGCAGGACGGGTTGGGGCATGTTTCCCCAGGTCCCCTGCCAAGTCCCACAGGAGTAGGAATGGGAGTGGAGCCTGCACCGTGCCCTCTGCCCCAGCCCTCCTCCTCCGTCCTGGCCCCTGACTGCTGCAGCCTCAGGTCAGTGTCTGCTGTGTCTTCCCTTTCTGATGATCCTGAGTGTCCTGGAGCGGCATGGCTCTGTATTCCAATCCTGTGACCTTGGCAAGACCCACAGTTCCTCCTGCCTCCATTTTCAGAGAAGGTGAAAAGAGGCTGTCCCATCACACTTCACAGGACAATCTAAAGATAAGAGAAATAATATGTGAGAGGGAGTTCTGCACTCTGGGGAGGGAGATGTCCTATAAATCTCATTCAGGTATTATTAGGGCGGAAAGTAGGTATTTCTGCTCCCTGGGGCTAGGGGGGAGGAGCTTGCTTGAGGTTGTCTCCGAACCTCCTCAGCAGAGCAGGCTGAAACTCAAAGGCGAGAGGCGAGGAAAGACAATGGTTTATGTCTGTGGCCTTTGAAGGCTCAGCTTGGATGAGAAGGTAAGACAGACCGACCTTACATTTTCAAGGAACTTTACCTATATCATTGCTAGGTCTCGCTGCAACTTCATGAGAAATATATGAATATGAGCAATCCTCATTTTAGAAATGGGAAAACAGAGGCTCGGAGAGGTTAAGGGCTAGCTCTGGTTAACAAGGACCTGAGCCCATGTCCACCTGATTCTGTGGCCTGCACTTGTGTCAGCTGTACTGGTGGCAGAGTCACCTGGCTGGGCGTCCCGGGGAGGGGGGCTAGGCACTGAGAAGTAGCATTTCCCCTGTGGATTGCTTCTCGGGGCCTAGATCTTCTGAGTTCGAAGAGCCTGGCCAAGGGAAGTAGGAGAGGGCAAGTCCCAAG
The DNA here is from genome assembly GCF_951394435.1 of Stenella coeruleoalba. NCBI lineage: Eukaryota > Metazoa > Chordata > Mammalia > Artiodactyla > Delphinidae > Stenella > Stenella coeruleoalba. Next base: position 110,806,557 of record NC_137147.1, read on the forward strand.
GCGAACAATGCAAACCCATCGTGACGGTCACCTGGTGGCAAACCAAGCCACAGGACAAAGACTAGCCAGAGCACATGGAAACGGAAGAGAAGGCTCCAGATCAGAAGCCGGGAACAAACTCAGCTAAGGCTTGGGCTCTCTCTCGCCAAAGTCTCGCCCCAGGCCAGGTCATGTCCCAGCCTCACAGTCACTTGCCAGCAGTGAGCTGGGTTTTCATTTCTGTAGCCTCTGGGTGCAGAAATGCCTCCCTGCATCCCAGGGCAACTTGAAGGAGACCATGCTGGTTGGGTTTCCGGTGAGCCAGAGGGCTGGGGGTGCGGGTTACTGGTAGGTAGCAGAAGAGAAAAAGCAGGAAAAACTTCCAGATTATAAAATGTCACAGCTAAAAGGGACCTTAGATGCCATCCTAGCCAATGCTCCTTTTCCAGGTCCAGAAAGGGAGGGGGTTCACTCAAGACCAGAAGGAAGTCCAAGTCTCTGACTTCCAGCTAGGTAGGGCTGTGTCTTCCTATGCAATTTGTCACTCTACCGGGCTATTCTGAGCCCTCAAAGGCAGGGATTTCACCCAGCGAGGCACACAGAAGGATCAGGTAGAAGAAGCTACTGTTGGCAGAACACACCATGTGTCAAGCGGTGGCTTCGGGAAGCCTGGGGCTGGGGCAGACGCCGCCATGGGGCCAGAAGCCTTCCTTGATGACAGAACGGGGCTCCACACCAACGCCATCACCACACTCCCAATCCTCCACAGCCAGTCAGTGGGGACCACGAACCTCCCCTGACTGATGAGGAAACAGAGGCATGAGGAGATGGATCAGAACATGGACAGGTCCCTAGTCCTCACCCCCAGTGCTTTTAAGAAGGGCCAGGGAGGAAGAGCAGCTTGTGTGGGTGTAAGGAGGGTGAAAGCCCCCAGGCGAAGCTTGTCCCCACAGAGCCTGATGGCACAGCTGTAGCCAGGGCAGGGCCTGGAGCTAGGAAGGACTTCGGCTCACTGCCCTTTGCTGCTGGGTCCTCTGCCAGGTGGAGCAGGGTGCCCCATGCCAGGCAGACCTGACCTGCTCAAAATGCAAAGGAGATCAGGGATCCTGCGTCCTGCAACCTCGTCAGGAACTGCCCTCGAGGGAAGTCTGTGTGCTCGCTGATGAACAGACACGTGATGGAACAGAAAGACACAAAGACAAATGAACTCCTTTCAGCCCAGCTGTGCCCTCCTCCCTGGGCTGCTGATTTCGGCCAGCTGCCATTTGACTGGCCAGTGCCCATGGTTAAATATTCTGCATGTCACCGCTGTCCTCATCCTCCAAATCATAGCTATATCAACCAACCTTGAGAAGCTCAACTCCTTCATACCTGCCCCATACCTAAGGGAAAATGGGAAGGAAAATGAGCCCTATTTAGTGTTTAGCAACTCCATAGGGAGGTAGGGATTATTGTTCCCATTTTACAGATGATGGTTAAAAGGCTCTCAGATATTCAGGGGTCTGTTGTATGGTGGTCAGAAGCAGAACTCCGATCTGGGCCTCTGCCTTGTCCCTCCTCTCCAGCCAAGGTCCCAGGTCTGGGACATCCCCATCCTGGTGGGCTGGAAGGCTCTGAAGCACCTGGGCTTGTGCCTAGCATCCCCACCTCATTTTCTTACCTCCCCAGGGTTCTCTCAGGGCTCAGTGTAAGCAGGGGAGGCATACTGCCCAGCACATTTGATTAGTTCTAGAACAAACTCCCTACCCCCTGACCAGCCCTGACAGCATTTTCCTGGCTAACCAGGAGAAGGAATACCTGCAGTGTATACATGGCTTCTCCTAACTGGGATAGGAAGCCAGAGGATTTGGGGGCTGGGGTAAGGGTGGGGACAGCTACCAAACAGTAAGCAGATAGGGCTAGAGAGCCTAAATCTTGGGAGCTTTCCTCCTGAGGAACAAAGAAAAAGGTCACTCCAGCTGCACGCAGGGCCAGTGCCCCAGCCCTCCACTGGGTACCACCCATGCTGGTCCAGCCTTGGAATGGGGAGCCATGCTTGGAATGTGATTCCCTGGCTTTGTGCGATGCTTGGTTAGCAGAGTGCGACTCCCAAGATCCCCTGTCACCTCCTAAAGCCTCTGCCAGCCCTCCCCGGAGCACCACACTGCTCACCAGATTAAGGAGCTCAGGGCTACAGCTGAGGCAGCTAAAATCCAGGAGGGAGGATGGGGAGGGGCAGGGAGGGCAGTGGGCAGCTCTCCCAAGGCCCTGCCTGCCTTGCTTCTCTCCCCTCACCGGTACTGTGGACCCTGCTCTCTGTTCCCACCATGAGTTCTAACCTCTATACTCTTCCTCATTTAGCTTCTGACTTCCCCTCCAGATCCCCAGATGGAGTAGCCTAGGAGACAGGGAGAGGGGTAGGAAGTGAGTGAGTGCACTGGGGGTGGGGACGGGCTGGAGCCCAGGGCCTCCCCTGCCAGGACTGAGCGCCTGCTGAGGGTAATCCCAGAGGCTCTCTGTGGGTCCCTCCAATCAGCTGCCCGACTCCAGAGCAAGATGCATCCCACACAACATAAGAGAGAGCAGGAGGGAGCACCAGGGATGGGGGAGGCTGGCAAAGAAGGGACAAGAGAAGGAATCTGGGTGTTTAAAGCTCTTCCCTAAAACCCCGGCACTTCCTGAACCAAAGCCATCCCAAAATATTTAAAACACAAACACAGGAAAAGAAGTTCCCTTCTGTCTGCATAGACTCACCAGGTCTGTAAGAAATGATATGAATAGGTCCATAAAGACCCAACGGGAAGGAACTGGAGGCTTTGGCACAGGGCTTTTTGGACTGTGAGTGTCCCAGGCTTAGACTTTCAATTACTAAGAAGCTGTGATGAGAGGGCAGGGCCAGTGGGGCAGGGTGGGGGAAAGGCTAGGGAAGGGCCATGAAGCCAGACCCTCTGGTCGCTGGATCCTAAGACTCCTGTACCTGAACAGGAGGAGCCATGCTCCACACCCCTGCTCCCTGGCCTTCCCGCATTACTGTGAGGGGCTGTACAGAGCTGGAAACTCTGAAGGCACGACCCAGAAAGCTATCCGGAGGCCCAGTTCGGCAGGCACCCAGCCCCTTCCCAGCCCTGTCCCCCATGCCAGGGCCTGCAGGGGGCGACCGGGACACACCCAGGGCCTTGGCCAGCAGCTGCTCTCACTCCAGCTTCCCATTTGCCGCCACTGCCAAGCTCCCTTCTGCCGAGCCAGGGCCTGCCTCCCACCACTGCAGGGTAGGGGCAGGAGGAGGAGGGCTTGGGCCGCTGGGGCTGGGTTCTGTGAGGACCTGGGAAGAGGGGCTCTGCCAGCTCCTAATCCTCTACCGGCTCCGAAAACAGAGGCCCACACTCCAGTGCCAACAGCGATAAAATCCTTCCTCTAACCCCTGCTCCACCCCTGGCCAGAATTCACTGGTCCCATTCCCGTCGTTATGCTCAATCAGTGAGTGCTAAACCAACACAGGTTTCAAATGACCACAACCATCACAGACTTTTCGAGGTGGAAGGAACCAGGAGATTCCTGAAGTGCCACTCACTTGTTTTGCCAGTGAGAACATTGAGACTCAGGTGTTCGATGCACTGGCCTCCCTGAGGTCAGGCAGCAAGCCAGTGACAAGGACATGCTCATGCCCTGTCTACCAGACCCCTTTCCTGCTCAGGGCCAGGCCCCTTCGAGGGCCTAAAAGAGGGCTTCTCCGTCATATCCCAAACAAGATCCTGGCCCAACTGTGGGCGGCGGGGGTCTGGGGCCAGGGGAGGCCGTAATTCGATAAGCAGACTGGCCATCTGGCTTGGGGACGGAGGAGAGCCCAGACTGGCCGCTTCTGCTGCCTGGTCCCGGGGGGCCCTGTGTCGTGGGAGACAGACTGCCAGATGGACAGGCACTGGCCCGGGTCTGGGTGGAAGCCAGTGAGTTCCCTGTAGTCAGAGCTAACCAACTTTCAGACGTGGTGGGGTAGCAGTAGAGAAGGCATGGGGAGCAAAGCCAAGTCCCCCTAAAACGACAGAGAGACAGAAGAGCAGGATGGGGGAGCCAAGATTCCCACCCAGGCTCAGAGCCTGGCTCCCCAGGTAGGCCCAACCCAGCTCAGCTCCACAGCCACAAACAGGTCCCCCTCCCGGGGAAAGGCAAACACATCTCCCCTGGCACCTTCTCAGACATGCATGCAAAACTAATTAACATGGGGAGACATGCGAGCAGCCGGCCAGCTCCACACCCTCGAGTCCACGCAAACAAGGCGAGCCCTTGTCCGGGGGACGTGCACAAAGCTTTGTTGCTAATTTAGGCATCTGTCTCTGTCTGGTCTGGTCCTCCTGCCTGCGCTGGGGTTTTTCCCAGCCCCTCGGACAATGCTGGGAACAGGCCTGCCGATCCCTTATTCAAATCACACCCAGGACAATGAGCTCATTGTGCAGGCCACAGAAAAAGGGATGCTGGGGGGGGGGCAGTGTGTGTAATGGGGCATCAGGAGTGGAGAAGGGTGGGGTGATGAAGAAAATGGGAACCCAGCAAAGTGTTTACTAACACAGCCCCTGCAGCTGCCTTGGGCCCCTCTCCCCTCCCCTGACTGTCTGGCAGCGGGGAGAAGTCCCGGGACTCAGAGGTGGGGGACCCCAGAGTGGATGAGGGGCCTTGTATCCACTGGGCCAGCAGATACAAAGTCCAGCTCAAATCTTCGCCTTATTGCCCTCTCCTACCTTCAACAGCCTATAGCTACCCCTGCATGTCCACGGCCAATGTGTTTTTTATAGCTTGGTTTGGGGGTTCTTTCTCCCCTTACTGCTGACTGAGCAATGTAATGTACAGATCCTGACTGCAGAGGAGGAGACAGGGATGAGGGGAGAGGTGCTGGCGGCTGTGCAGGGTGGGACCTGCTGTCTCGGCCATTGTCTTCAGGCAACATTTCATTTTCTCCTCCTTCCTAGCTAATAAATTAGAGAGGAGACCGTGAGCTTCGAAGGGACAGGCTCCCCATGGACGGCGGGTGGGCAGGTGGGAAGGCAAGTCTGTAAGCTCTCGGCAGATGGGGCTCACCCGGCCCCTGGCTGCTTACACCACACCTGGCCAGACACTCGCATGCAGCCCTACACAGTGAGCAGCACACACACAAAAACCCTATATATACAGACAGATAGACATCTCTATCTATCTATCATCTATCTATCTATAACACACATGTAAATATATATACAATATATAAATCCCCCGAGATTCCTGAGGGGGAGATCTGGGGCTTTGAAATGCCCTCCCTCCTACCAACAGCCCCCAGCTCCTTGTCGCACTGAGCCCGCCTAGACAGGCCGACGTAAACAGACACGCACAGCCTGACACTGACACGCAGACACAAAAAGAAACACACACACCCAGAGGCAGCCCCAGACACACACGCTGACAATGGCATAATGAATGCAGGACTGCGAGTGCATTCAGTCAAAAGCCCACGCCGCTGGTCGCCCAGCACCAGGGTGGCTGAAAGGTTATGGAGAGGCTGCACGCCAGCTCTCCAACAACCTCCTCCCCCGCTCTCTCCCAGGACAGCTATCAGCTATGCGGGAGGTGAAGTACAACACCATTCCAGGCGTCCAGATGGAAGCAAATGCCTCCTGAGACAGAAAGGTTTGGAACTGGTCTTAGCCCTTAGTCAGGGTTATCTGAGCTGCCCTGAAGGATTTTTTTGATACAGAAAGAAAAGGTGTTTGAAAGTCATCTCGATTGTCCTGCACTTTGAAACATGTCTTGAAGCTGGGGCAAAGTGGAGCCTTGCTGGGGTAGTTTTCTCTTACAGTAGAATCCACAGGTCGGGGTGATTTCTTCCTGCAGTTAAAATAATTCTGAGAAGGGTATGCAGGATGAAGAGGAATACAAATGGTAAAAATCTCAAAGACTCTTTAAAATGTGCTTCTGAGACTAAAGGAGAATGAATGGCTCCCTCTCCACTGGCCCAGAGCAGTGGAAATGTATTAGGTTGAATCATACAAAATCACCAATATTTGACTGTTTTTGATCTATAAAAAAGAAATTTCATATGAGCCAACCTAATAGGCAACTGGCTCCAAGAACTATTGGGTGTACTTTCCCTTTTTAAATTTCCTGTCCAAACTGGAGAGCTCATTGTGTAGACAGGTCAAAGTAGCCGCTGGAATGACCTGTGAACACACACACACACACACACACACACACACACACACACACACACACACACACACACACACACACACACGCCCTGTGGCTTGTATCAGGCCAGGACCCACCTTCAAACTCTTCCACCAGGGCTCCTGCTTCTCCTTTCCCTGTCTTCTGACTTTGGAGCACGTCCTGGAGAGGACAGAAGGAACATGAGACTAGAAGAGAATGGGAAATGGGACAGCCGTGCTCCTGGCTTCTTCTCTGAAGAGGCGTCAGGGACTAGCACAGGGGTGTCTCTGCGTGTACTTTGTCCTGGAGGAAACATCAACCATGTGGCTTCAAGGCTAAAGTGTGTGCTGTCAACTGGCTACCAAATTTAAACCCAAGGCCAGTCTCTGTGCATATGAGACTCATTCAAACTGCCTCTAAGAGAGCCATGCACAGGAAGCTAGAAGGGCGAGAGGCCACCCAGTGTGGGGAAGGCCTACTCCTTGTCAGCAGCTGGACATCCACTGTCCTGTCCCTCACAGAAGGCAGAACATACTGCATCTTCCTGAGAAATCACTCTCACCAACCTCTCTGGAGTTTCTCAGGGAAGGAAAGATGGAAGGTTTCAGAAGCGGAGTCCAGCAGTGCTCTGCATCCCACTACCTGCCTCTTACTTGTCCACAGAGGAAAGCCTGTCTCACACATGCTCATCTTGCCCACCAGCAACAGTTGGCCTGTCCATACAGAAGCTGCGGGGAGGATACTTCCCCGAGAGTCTCCAACTGACCTGGGACTCCATTCAAAGATCTGGAACCACCTTCCATGCAGCGGGAAGTGACATGGTCCCTCCTACATCTCTGACAAGTACTTTGACCACAAATGCCATGTAACTCCTAGCGTTTTATCTTTCTAAACATATACACGCATTGACCTCAACAAGAAAATCACCAGAACAGTAATAACAACAATAAGATGAAACCTGTTTGGCCTTTCCCCTCCTGGGAGGCAAGTGAGAGAATGAGATCCTGTAGTTTGGGCTTTAGAGCTGGTGGATGCATTTATAGGGTGGGCTCCAACCTAGTGGCTAAATGGATGACTCTTTCAAACGCCAGATGTGTTGAGAGAAGGCATCTGGGCGCCCACCGTTGCTAACTTACATGCTGGCTCACCTCCCAACCAGTCTGAGCAGAACCAGGAGAGAATTCTGGCCTTGAGGCCCCAAACAGTGTTGGATTTCTTCTGAGGAGAAACCTACTGTATATGAATTCACTCAGAGGTAATTTATCAATTGATTGCATTTAAGACGTTCCTTACCACTCAAATGCAAATCAGCGGCCATGGCTCATGGGCCCAGCCGCTCCGCAGCATGTGGGATCTTCCCGGACCGGGGCACAAACCCGTGTCCCCTGCATCGGCAGGTGGACTCTCAACCACTGTGCCACCAGGGAAGCCCCAAAGTTGTTTCTTAAATGAAGAAAAGGCAATTGAGAGGTCACAGTTCTATAAAGAACCAATGGAATCTGGAAAACTAAAGTTCTAGCCCAGGCTTCCCTGGTGGCGCAGTGGTTAAGAATCCACCTGCCAATGCAGGGGACATGGGTTCGAGCCCTGGTCCGGGAAGATCCCACATGCCGCAGAGCAACTAAGTCCGGATGCCACAACTACTAAGCCTGTGCTCTAGAGCCAGGAGCCACAACTACTGAAGCCCGTGCGCCTAGAGCCTGTGCTCCGCAATGAGAAGCCACTGTAATGAGAAGCCCGCACACCACAACGAAGAGTAGCCCCTGCTTGCTGCAACTAGAGAAAGCCCGCGGGCAGCAAGGAAGACCCAATGCAGCCAAAAAAAAAAAAAAAAAGTTCTAGCCCGGGCTAAATGGCAGCTTAAGGTCACCAAGGGCAAAGCATGAAATGGCCTCTGACCCAGCTCTACCAGGCTCTTGTGGTATGTAGAGAGGCAGGAAAGCCAGGAAGCCGCAAATGGGTGAGAAATGTCATACCCCCAGTGTCCGCTAATCCAACACCCCCCGCCAGGGGCCTAGCCTTCCCGTTCTGAATAGATAGATGAAATTCTGTATTATACAAGCTTTAAAGTGCTGGGCAAGGGATGTGGTGGTTTTCTTCTTTGTACCCCCAAGGCATTGCCTAGAGCCTGACACATAGTGTTCAATGAAAGCTGAATGAATAAATGAATGCAGTAGAAAAAATACAATCTGGTATGGGAAGACTTCCAATTTCTGACCTTCACGGTTCCCTTACAAACTGGGATGGTTCCACGGCACAGCCCTGGAGGTACTGAAATCCAGGCCAAGAGCCAACAGCGGTGAGAGGCCCACGGTGGATGTGATGTGTCTACTCGACTCAGGCTGGCCTGGCAGCAACCCACACCCATCTTGCACATGGTAACGGGACCAGTTCCCCTAGCCTGCCCTCCATCGCCACTGTTCTTGGCCGCCACCATCTGACCTGCTCTTCATACCTAAATCTCTAACTCAGTCCTGTAGGACTCATGCCCACCTTTGAACCTCTGTTCAGGGAGTCCTCCCCCCTCCTCAGCCTAGAAGACCTTTGGGGGTACAATGAGGCTGCTCTGACGACTCCACCCCACACAAAGTCCTGCTCTCTTAACTCCCATGGCCTGAGTCAAGCTTTGCGCACCTCAAATGTGTGCCTTCTTAGGCTGGTTTCTGCTCCAAGCGGTCAAGGAACAGGTCAGGGCTTCTTCTGGGGCTCTCTCTGGACCTCGGAGCTGGGAGCCGAAGCAGTCAGTAAACACCATGACTTATTGTAGAGTGCCTGACAGAGAGCTGAGCCCGATCGCCGCCTCCCCTGTGCCTTCACTCATTACAGATGTGTGGCCCACCAGTGAGATGGTCCCCCGCAGCAGAGCCGTGCTGGCTCACTCGTGCTGGCTCACTCGTGCTCAGCCCCCGCCTACCCCCAACACACACATACCCATTCCAAGGTGGCAGGTGGGGGATGCAAACTGACACTTCTTGAGTGCCACAAGGTAAGTATTACTACCCCCAAGTCTGCAGATGAGAAAACGGGCTCAGAGAGAGAGGTGAAATAGTGTGTCCCAGGGGCCTGAACTAGGTCACACAGACCCCGCCACCCACTGAGCCACACGCACTTCCTCACACCGCCATGATCTTTTCTTTTTTTGCCTGAAGTATAGTTGATTTCCACCATGATCTTGAAGCCTAAGATCCAACAGCAGAAGAGAGAAGAGCGAACTAGAAACAACTAAACATGGCTTAAAGGAAGCTGCAGGCACAAAGGGAGGGGTGGCTGTAAACTGGAGGCCTCCCTCTTTCTACTCCTAGCCTCCCAGCACTCCCCAAGGAAATGACACGCCCTCAGAGGCACGCACCACCTCTCCCGTCCTGTGCCACCAAACTGGGCGAATCAGGAAGAAGGTCTAATGTTCTCTGTTTAAGGACCAGATGAGATTAGACAGAGGACTTGGAGACCTTTGCCTTCTCCGAAAGACAGAATGCTACCTCAGGGGATGTAACATTGCAGAAGGCGGAGGTTCAACCTCGTCCCAGGCAGGTGCAATCCCTTGGCACCATGGGCAGACTGGTGGGCTTGAATCAACCCCTGACTTTACAGACTGAAGCACAGCCAGGCTATGGACCACACTGACAATTAGGAGAAAGCTAGGAGTGGGTGGGATGCTTCTCACTCCTCTGAGCATCTCACCAAGGCTCCCAGGGGCCTAGCACTCAGCCTTCCTACCCGGATCATCCAAGTATATTGCGAGTCCAAAGCAGGAGACACTAGAGAGCCATCCTCTAGCAACCCAAATGAGCTCCTGCTGCTTCCCAAAGCCCAGGCTGACTCCTTAGGAGATGAGGACTCACAGGGGACTCAGATGCTACCTACCCAAGGGCTGTAGCTTCTGAAACATACCCCATGCAATCACCCCAATGGCATCTGGCTTAGAAAAGAAGGGCAGAGCCTAGATTACTTTTATTACTCTTTCTGCTCCCCAAGAGACAGGCCTTAAAGGAGGTAAAGTATGCAAAGCGTTAGCGCTGAACTTGGCACACATAAGTGCTCAATAAATGGTTCCTGTCACCATTACCATGACTCATTATGATTTCCTGTCTGCCAATTTCTCACCTCCCCGGCTCATGTGAGGAGCCTTCTTTTCATAATCTCAAGGGTTACTGGAGCTCAGAGGCCCTTAACCCAGTCCAGGGTAGGAAACTGATGTTCTGAGATGGGGAGGTGATTGCGAGCAAGGCTGGACCCACAGCCAGGAGTCCTCCGAGGTGAGAAGGCCTCTCTGCCCTCTGACAGCAGGATGAGCCCAGCGCCTCCCCAGAAACTCTCTCTGAAGACCCGAGGCTTGGCAAGGAGCCAGGGCAGGAGGCTTCTCCAAGAAGACGCTGGCTCTGAGCCAAGGCGCATCCCAGAAGCTTTAGCTCACAGAGAGCAGCAGAGACTCAGGGGAGGAGGGGCAGCCAGGAGAGGGGCAGTGAGGAGCCCTCGGGCCAAAGGAAACCTGCTTTAAGTGGGTTTGGCACGAACCTGGGATGCACGGCTGCCTTCTCATGCCCTGTGGTTTCCACACATCTGGGAGACGATGAAATCACTTCGAGGTCAGGAACTGCGGGGACACGTTCCACCCCTGGGACAACCCTCCTGTCATCTACATCTGTGCCCATACAAACTCCACAGGGCACTACGAAAGCTGCAAGCAAAGACTCTTCTGGGGGCTACCCACTGGCTTTCTTCCTCCCACCCTAAAAGCTGAAAAACTTGATGCTGCCTGTGGATTCAGGCCTTCTGCCTCAAAGGACTGAGGGGTGACCCCCATTTAAGAAGCTGTACTAGCCTCCAGCCTGGCTTTTCCATGCACAGAACTCTCTGTCACCAGAGACCTTCCAGGGGTAGATCAGGATTAGTTACTGAACATTGGGGCTGGAAGAGGTCTCGATTCTCTAGTTTAGCTCAATGAAAATATGAGCGACATGTATCACTTTAAAATTTTCTAGAAGCCACACCAAAAAGTAAGAAGAGGTAAAACTAATTTTAATAATATATTTTAACCCAGTATTATCATTTCGGCATGTTGCACTGACTACAGCTCACGAGACCAACGGTGGTTAGCATACTGGACAGCGCAACTCTTGACTCCAGCAACGTCCCCCATTTTTGGATGAGGATGTGACCCAAGTATCTAAGGAGAGGGCTCCAGTGTAAAAACGGAGGCCCCAAACTCCATCCCAACAGCTGGGCCCATCAGCCTTTCCTTTCAGCCTCCTGATAAATACTCGTGGCCTATGAAATAGATCATTTTATGATAAATCAAATTCAGGGGGACTGCAACTTAAACCTAGTTGAAATAGACAACGTGGAGAGGAACAGAAACTGATATACTTGACATCACAAGCTCCGGAACAAAGACCAACAGAAAGGAACAGAAGGGAGGTTCTGGGAGGTCTCTGCACGGGAGGCCAGGCTCGATGAAGACCTCTGTGTGTGCCACCCCTGAGCAGGGCCCCCTGGCTCCTGAGGGTTGTAAATACGCACACTCCAGCACTGGGTCTGGTGATTTTTCTACCACGGCTCCCTGGAGGAACTACCCACAAAAGCTCCTCTCTGCTTTAGAAGGCAAGAACAAGTCGTGCATTTACCCAGTGCTTCTAGTCTTCTTACTCCGAGTCGCCATGCCAACACACAGTCATAATTACCGAGGAACGCGCCAATAGTGGCAGCATTGACAAAGACACTATATCAGGGCCTGTGAGCTAAGCAAGGTCAGGCTCCTTGCGGCCCCCAGCTTCCTGCCCACTTCCTTTATTCCACTCTGATCCATCTCTTTCCCTTCATTCTCTTCCTCTCCCACCCAGATGGTCTCTGATTATATTTTCTCTGCAAAGAAAGGCACTGTGGCTCAGTGTATAAAACACTTTTATAGCAATTAGGAGACACGTTCTCCTTTGAGTCTCGATTTTAACTTGTGGGAAAAGTCACTTTAACATCTAGGCCTCAGTTATTTCGCTGTGAATGGGGAGAATATTTTGGACAGTGCCTACTCAGCAAGTGGGTGCCTGCATTTAATTCACCTACTAAATTCAGAGGCCGGTGTGCGTCCCGTCAACTCTAAGATCTTCTTTATGATCAGCACCAGAGATACCAGAAGCTCAGGGAAACAAAAGAAGGTTCAGTTCAGAGAGGGAGTTGGTTCTAATACCCTGAGAACAGCAGGGCTTATATCTCCCCCCAGGAAGGGTGAAAATCTCAGAAAAGGAGCCAGGAGCAGCTGAATGGTGGGCTCTATCTGATTATAAAAAGATGAGTGGGATGGACGAGAACTATCAGACTAAGTGACGAGCATCCTGAGGCCCCCAGTGAGAACAAGGACATGCACCCATTTAAAATGAGAGGTCAGAAAAAGAAGACAGACAGCCATCACCCGGGCCCTACACAAGAGCGCCCCAATTTCAGAACACCCAGTGCACCAACATCTGAACTTACAAAGGAGATAGATTGGAGGCTGATGATTAGCATCACAAAATGATTATTCCCTTTGTAAAAGGCTTCACTGCAGGACTGCTTTAAATAGTGCATTTAAACCATGATCTGATTTGCTAAATTCGATTTATACACATCTACTGCCTAAGCTGGCGTGCGGCTGTATTTACATGTCTTCCCTTGGCACGGAGGAGGGGAGAGGCCAGACATTATTTGGGGCCTTTAATCCTTGTAGACAGTAACTAACCTGGGGAGCTGAACCCTGTTTTTCTTCCAGAGCTGGGGCTTTAGCTGTAAACTGGCCTCAGTTCTCCACCCTGTTTTGCCTGGGCAGAGCCTGCCCAAAGACGATGGTCAGGATTTGGCTAGGATCTGTTGCAGCATTTCTGTCAATAGGGGCTGCTCACCAAGAAGCAGACCTCCTCCCCACACACCAGGGGTGACAAGTTTCCAGTACAAATTTCCAGAGAATCTGGTCTATGGCAGGCTCACCAAATTTATTCAGCACTGACAGTTATCATGCCAGGGGTTCCAAGGTTACCTTTTGGGAAGCATGAAAATCTGCTAATCTGTATAAGTTCTGGGGATCTGATGAGCCACATTCTATGACTTGTACTTAAGCCACAGGAACTAAACCTGGGAAGGCACAGAAAGGGGGGCTCTCTACCCAAAGAGGACAAAAGAATGGATCTACCCGGCCTCACGGCAGCTGTGCTGAGGCCATCGGGAAACCCTCCTTAGTTCACATAAAGGGACTTGTAGGTCTCACTGACAACATGTCCCTTCGAGAGAGAAATGACCCAGGGAATTCCTTGGTTGTCCAGTCGTTAGGACTTCACGCTTCCACTGCAGGGGGCATGGGTTCGATCCCTGGTCAGGGGACTAAGATCTCACGTGCCACGCAGCACGGCCAAACCAAAAAATAAAATAAAACAAATAAATAAAAATAAGAGAAAAATAACCCCTTCCCGTTAGGTCCAACAATGTGATAGAACGGTCAGGAGCTGGACGACTGCCAAAAGGGGAAATACACTACCCAGTTCACACCATTTGCCCAAAGAGAGAGGTCTAGGGAATTCATGGGCTCAGGAACGTAACATTCAAAAAACAAAGTCCCTCCAGAGGACTGAAACCAGAACATCTCTCCACCACCACCCCTATCTCCGCAGCACAGAGCTTTAGTCTTTAAGAGAGAGATCCACTCACTCATTTACCAGATATTTACAGACACCCACAATGGTGAGCCCAGCCTAGCATTAGGAACTGGGGCAAAGGAAAGAAGAAGACAGCACACAGGTCTAAGGAGTTTATAGTGGGGAATTGAGGGGTCACTAAAAACAACTAAACCATTGTTGAGAAGCCCACTAAAGCCCGCTCCTGAGAGGTTGGAAACTGGACTGGGAATCAGGAGCCCTGAGTCCCATTCCTTGCTCTGCTAGCTAACTTCATGACCTTGGGGAAAATTACTTAATCTCTCTGGGCTGTTCCTCATCTGTGACATAAGCAGTTGACCTACATAATCACCAAGCTTTAAATTTTCTATAAGTCTTATGGAGGGAAAAAATGTTCATATCTCTAAAAATCCTGATGAGCTTCCTTTTTGGAACAAGGTTATAAACCATCATACTTTCTTCTTTGTCTTGGCTGCCGGGAGGCTCAGAACAACCACAATATTAAATCAGAGCATCTATTTTAGGCCAGAGCTTTAGGCTAGGAGGTTGGGGATGAGGTGACAGGAGAGCCCTCATATGTGATGTGGGGATGGGGGCTTGGATTCAGGACAGGCTTGGTGCTTGTTTGAGAGATGAGACACAACAGATGAATCCATGTGTCTGTTGTATGTATGCAAGTGCTGAGCCTGTGGGTAAGAACTCAGGCTTTGGGGCAGACAGCTCTGAATCTACATCCTGGCCCCGGCTCTGTCGCATCCTAGCTATGGCCAAAATCACAAAGAGGGAATCATCACCCTACTTATCAAGCTGAGGCCCTAATGCACATGAAGTGCTTAGCAGCGGGCCTGGCACAAAGCAGGACTCAAACACAACTAACGTTACTGGAGGTCCTTGGTCGGTCTGTACAAATGCACACGCGTGGAACCTGCTTTAGGGTAGCGGTGGGTCAACTGCGTTAATTAGAACAACAGCGACTGAGCTTAAATTATTCAACCTGGTGGAGGGGGCGGGGCCGAGGCCACATAACAGACACAGCTCTGACCTTTGGGCGGGGGCCTGGAGCGGGCGAACTCAAAGTTGCTCCACCGGGCCAGCGGAGGAAGCAATGGACCCGAAGCAGCCTAAGAGGATGCGAACGGAGCCTCTAGGCCTGCCCCCAACCACAGCGGCGACGCGGAGGCCCTCGCTAGACCGCCGCCCCCATCGGCGGGGCTCTCTGTTCCTCGGCCCCCGCTATCACTGCGCTCCGGAACACACAGTCCCGGGAAGGGTGGCTTCGCTCTGCTCGCCATTCGGGCCTCGCGGTTTCAAGAAAAAGCGGGCATTAACCATGCGCCTGACATTCCCCGGAAATAAGGAAAGAGTGCAAAGCGCCTGCGGTTCCGGGCTCCAAAATAACGACATTCTTCAGCCCGGCCCGCTCAAGCCCGGCTGCACCCCCTCAGGCCGAGAGGAAGGCCGTCTCCGCCCCTGCCTCAGGCAGGTAAGTGAGGAGGGCTCGGACCGGAAGCCTCTTTTTCCGCCGCCGCGACGCGCACCGCAGGGCTCCTCGTCTCCGGCCAGGAGCTCACTTGGCGGCCTGGGGGGGTGCGCGGGCAGCCGCGACGGAGGGTCCGGTAGGGAGGTGGGAAGGAAGACGGCGGCCGTTCTCTCGCAAGGCACCCTCCCCGGGGGTAATTAATACCCTGAGGGCCTGCCCGGGACGGACAGCGGCCGAGACACTGCGGGGCCGGGCGCGCTCGACGCGCGTTCCGCTTCTGTGGGCCCGCGGCAGGGCGAGCGCGAGGAGGGGGTCGGCAGTGCCGCCGCGGCGCCGCGACCTACCTCGTGCCCACGCAGCCATCTTGCCGCCGCTCCTCGAGCTCTCAAAATGGCCTCCCGGCCTCGCAACGCGCCCCACTCGAGTCTCAGCGCAGACCAGGGGTCACGGCCGCGGGCCTCCTGCCGTCTTTCTCGCCGACCTCAGCCAGCCCCGGGCGTCCTGTTTGCGCCCTCCCCCCGCCGCGCCCGCGCCGCGGGGCCTGGGGGCGCTCCTGGTTACGAAGGGCGTTGGCCCAGGCAGTGCCCGGGTGTACACGAGGTGTGAATGCTGAAAACGGATTCTTGCTTTGCTTGGGCTCGTGCCCCACTGCGGCACTCGAGTCTGTGCCGGTGACTCCCTTTTCTTTAGCCCAGAGACTGGGGGCGCGGGCACAGGCCCCAGCCCTTCCGGGGCCGGCTGCGCATCCCCAGGCGGAGGGGCAAGGCGCTGGTTACTGCGCGCCTCCGATTCCCGCGGAAAGCCGACTGGGGGAGCCCGGGTGTCCAAAGAGCCGCGTCGGAGGCCGGAACCGTCACAGCCGCCATTTACTTGGGGCCTACTGTGTGCTATACATCGCGCTCTGCGCCAGCTCTGACGAATTGTATCACAAAGCATCACAAGCCAGTATGTGTATTTTTAATGCCATTTCACAGGGCGTTGCGCGTGTGTGTTTCATATTGGATCTGGGCTTAGGGAGGAGGGTTAGGGCCTTTCTGGTGACCCAGGTTAAAACACAGCCGCTCCACCGTCCTGATCTTGGAATCGCCCAACCTCCGGGCTGTAGGCCGGCGAGCCCGCTCTTGGAGACACCCAGGGCAGAGTTGGGGTGCAGGCAGACAGCTCCTCCTCCCATTCCCTGGCTCTGGCCACTCACCTTGCCCCCGGCGCGCCCTCCTACGAGAGAGCCGGTGCCCACAGCTAGTTCGTGCTTGCGAAGAGGGCGCTGAGCGCGGGCGGAACGGCGCCGAAGGGGGAAGCGCTTGCAGGGGAGTAGCTGTAAAACAGAGCGGAGACATCAGGCACCCCCCCATGCCTGCCCAGAAGCGCGCCCGCGCCCACTCGAAGGTGGGGTGGGGACACATGCATCCTCCAGGTCATGTCCACAGCCCACCTCTCTGCGCCTCAGTCTTGCCCGCCTAGGACGCAGAAGGGAAGCCCGGTGGGGTACTGGCTAAGGGGGATTCTGGCCCGGCTCTCCTTACCGGCCAGCGGGCCGGGCATTTAGCCACCCGCAAGTATGCCGCTGGAGGCCCGCCCTCCGGAGCGAAACCCTGCTCGTTGGGAGCTGGAGCACCAGAAATGGAGAACCGTGAGATGGGGCATCTGGGTGCACCTAGGGCCCAGCACACCAAGCAGAGCCTGCCAGCCAGCGCCCCGGAACGATCCTGACTAACCGCCCCCCCACCCCGAGCCCCGACAGCAATGTTCATGAGTCCTGAGACCCAGAACCTGCCGGAGCTGGGATCCCAGGCGCCAGCTATTAGAAATCCCCAACCGCTGAACTAACAAGGACCTGCTGGTGACGCCCTCTTGGCCTCAAAAGTTAGTTCCTAATCTGTTCCCTTCAAGGCTGTAGACATTTGTGTGTCCTCCTCCTCAGCCAGCCAAGCTTGGACCTTTATACCCATTCCAACGCCGCCCCCCACCTTCCACAACTGGGTGCTCCTTGGAGTCCTGTTTTGCCTCTCAATTCAGGGGCCCAGTGGGCATGGCAGGCACTGGTCAGTTCTTCCAAGGGATTCTTGGACATCCATCGGTGCTTTCATTCTGTCTCCAGCAGGTGGAGGTTTGAATTTCAGATCCAGACATTCATGTGCACCCCCTGTCTGACCCTGAAGAAAGCTATCATTTACTCAGCACCTACTGTATGCCAGGACTTTATTTGTATATTTTACTTAATTCTCACATGACCCCTGGAGGTGTGGGTACTATTATTCCCATTTCACAGATGGGGAAACAGAAGCCCAGAGAGGTGATATGACTTGCGAAGGATACACTGAGTTGTAATGTTGAAAGCATGCCCTCAAATCCTGCCTCACAGGCGTGGGCATCCCTTCCCACCCACCCCCCAGCTGCTGCCCTTCTGAAATTTGGACTGCTGGATTATTAACCCAGTCCAGGATAGTCCTGAGTTCTCCATTCTAGTGCCTCCACTCAGGATTGTCACCCTTAGGGGCAGAAAAGGCCACAGAGGAGAGCCCGTCGTGCTGCTCTCCCCATGACCTGTGATGGGGAATTTCTGCAGCCCTCTGGGCACCCCGGAGGCATTTCCACCCTCTTTAGCCTGGGTCCAGAACCTTGAGGGAACCTGGTAAAGCCTCATGCTGGCTAATAATCCACTCCTGATTTTTAAAATCCCAGTCTACACAGTCAAAGAAGTGGGTGACCTGTATTATGATCAAGATAATTCAGGCAGGAGAAAATGAGATGAAGGGGCAGGAAGGGCATGATATTTTTACACACAACCCCAATGGAGACCTGGGGGGATTCGGGAGCTAAAAAGAGGAGCATTACTAGGAAATGCCCCTGTCTCTGGTTCCCGCAAGAGATTTTATCCCAATTGATAATCACACAGGAAGCTGTAACTCCCCCAACCTCCAAGCTGAGAGGTGCTTTTTCTTTAAATGACGTTAATGTGACGTTAATGTTTCTTTTCTTTTCTTTTTTAATGAAATCTCTATAAAAAACAACCTCCACTTAAAAAATTATGTCCATTGGACCGGAGGTGAAAGAAAGAAAAAGCAAAATGAAAAAAAAAAGTTTGGGCTTTTTCCGAAGAAGAAGAAGATCAGGGAGACAGCCGCCACCCTCAGGCTGCCTGACACAGCAGAGGTGGCAGCTGAAGGTTGAGATGGGGTGGGTACAACCAGACTTGAGAGACACCAGGAATCTGGGTAATGGAGGGAACAAGGATCTGAAGCCACACTCACCAGAGGGCAGAGGAGAAAGGTCCTTTTCAAAATAAACCCAAGTCGAGGAGTGTGAGACCAGCCTAACCTGGGGGAGTGGCCGTGGTACCCACCCCCCTTTCCAATTTGCAGTCCATCTCCACCCTAACAAGACAGAGAAGGCTCAAGAAATGCCACTCCCCGCACATTCCTGCAACACACAAAGAACCCGGGTTTGGCCAGAGACAGAGGAGAACAGCTCCACTCATAGCACCTCCTAATTCATGGGGGGAACAAAAACTAGGTTGCAAGCTGATGTGGGGGGAGGTGAGGCTGACCGGTGAGGGGCTCCAGTGCCTGTGCAGATGGAAGCTGAAAGGAAGTTCTAATTAGCACAAAGCTGGCACCTTCCATTAATAGCTCTCCATCAGCTCCTGGATGCCACTGATGGGAGACAAGTTGCGATGTGTGAGCTTCACCTGTCCCTTGATCATTAACAGACCTCGGGTGAGACCAGGGCTGTCCTGAAGGAAGACCACCTCAAACCAGCTGCCCCACCAAGAAAATCTAATAACAGGCCTGACTTCCAGGCCCATCCGAGGAGAAAGTGTTTAACGCGAGTCCGACGTGACCACAAACACAAAATCTCCTAAGAAGTCCTGGCATACATTCTATGTATTTGACACTCTAGATAGGTCAAACAGATCCATGGTAAGAGATATCGAAGGGGGTTGGGGAGGGATTGACTGGGAAGAGGCAGGAGGGAAGTTTCTGGAGTGAGGGAAATGCTATCTTGAGTGTTGGTTACGTGGATGTAAATGCATTGTACACCTATGATCTGTTTCTATATGTAAATTATACTTCTAATAATATACATGTAGGTGTATAAGTATGTGGCAGTGTATCACACACATGCATGCAAAGGTCTCAGCCGCTAACTGATTTCTCCATTGATGTGAAGGTTCACACCCTTTTCAAGGGTCACAGTAGAGAAAGGGGCCAGAGCAGATGGGGAAATGGGGCTGTGCACATCTCACAGACACGCGGCCTTGGCTGGCCTGGTAGGGAGGAGGAATGTCTGAATTGAATCAATTAGCTGCAGAAAACTTCAGAAAAGAAGTAAGGCCCTTCATAAAACCAAAGCCCACTCCTTAATCCCCAAAGGCAATCCTCTCCCCCATTCCCATGGCCATTCCTCAGTAAACAAAGAAATCCCTCCTTCCACATCCACACCTCAATATTCATTATGAGCTGACGTTAGAGACTGCATTCCAGCCTCCCAGAGTGCCCTAATGACTGGAAACCCAAGGGCAGATGACTGAGGGGGTTTCCTCTCTCTTTCTCTCCCTCTGCTTTTTCTCAACATCTCCTCTCCCCTTCCCATGGCAGTCTGTCCTTTCTTTCCTCCCTTCTCTCCCTTTTCCTTCCTTCTTTTCTTCAAATTAGTGAATAAGCAAATCAAGGCAAAGACATCACTAACTGTACCTTGTTCATTTATTTTGACAAGTACAGTTTAATTTTAATCATTTATTATAATACTTCATAGTAGACGAGTAAATGTGCTGGGGTATATTTGGTAACATTAATGAAGTCTGCCTAATAGGAACCTTCACTCCAGCACCCTGCCTGGATAGCTGCCTGCCCGAGAAGTGGGCGAAACCACTGGTCTGTGGTAGGGTGTGCAGTTTTTTGTGGGGGGGTGGGGTGGGAGGGGAACTTAATGGGTTTGAGGATTAACGAAGGGAAAATTAACCCGATTCTAGAGAAGAGGCAAATATGCAAGCCCATAATCGTGTGTGGTATGGATTGTGTGTATTTAAACACCGAGAGAGCGCACTCTGTGATAAGGAAGCCCAGGCGTGCACACATGCCACATGCATATTTACACATGAATCTCAAATGTGCAGATCAGCAGAGTCCCAAAGAAATTAGGCCCTGGGCAATTAAAAATTGAAATAAAAATGGAGAATGTGATACACAGAGTTCTATATCTCTTCCAAGTACCTTTCTCCTACTTATCATATGCCTCAAGTGGGCAAACATGGTGCAAAATGTGGAAGATAATAAGAAGGGTAGGGGGTTTCTTTCACTGGTGATGACTTCAGAATGCTCCCTCCAACACACAGTGAACCATGAAAAACAGGTCTCAATCAATGCAACATTTTAAATGGGAGTGACCTTTTTATAGCTCTTCCTTAACCCTGCCGCCATCCTTAACATAACTGATCGTCATATAAGTGTACGATTCGGTATATAGACCACATATATATAAGAATGGGTATACTATACATATGAATGTGCAATCATTTGGTCCAAACACAGATATCTGGTACACCTCAAGACATAAGCTCCAAAGCATTTACATTATTATCTACAATAATGATAGACTTGTCATAATATAATTAATGCTTAATTTTGAATGTAAAGAAATAGTTGACCCTTTATTTTAAAATAATAGTTAAAAAAAAAAAGGGACCTCAAGTTTCCCTGTTTCCCATCTCTGCCTTGTTTGCTCATACCCAGGGTGGTTTAGGGACATTTCAAGAGACAGAAGTGGGTTATCATGAGACCAACTGCACCGCCTGCCTCAGGATAGAGTGCAGGATTCTCCCAGAGTCTACAGGCTAGATTTGGTCCAGTTCTGTGGGCAAGAACTAAAACTCGGCAATTGCTTGTTTCTCTTACTGGATGATTCCAGTGGGAAGAAGCGAGGCTGCTTTTGCCAACTAAGGTGTGCCAAAGGCTCAAAGACCCTTTTCTTGGCATAGCCATGTGTGTGAGAGAGGGCAAGTAGAACCTGCCTGCACCCATGAAATGCCTTATAACAACTTCCCACCCTCCAAGCGGAGGAATGTCTTGGCCGTTAGTTAGAGCAAGATCATCAGCCGGAGACACCTGGCTCCCAGCTTTCTCGCCTGGCCCCCGAGCTCCTCCAACCCGTCTCCTTAAAACCGTGGCCTGGCTCTGGCGTGGGAAAGGCAGTTTGGAGCTTTTCACAACTCCAGTATCCCCTTGAACCAAAACCAATTAGCCTGGCCCAAGGTCCTGTCATTGAGGGCCTGGCCCTCTTTTCAAACCCCTGCGGCTCAATTGCGGTGAGGGGGCTGGCCAGTGAATGCCGGGACCACTTAAAGTGGTGCTTAAGCCGGACCGGCCTGGAAGGAACGAGCCAGCACTATATAGGAGCTGCAGCGGCCCATTCTCAGAGCCACTGACCAAGGTTTTGTTCCAGCCACAGCCCCCGCCCTGACTCTATTTTGAAAAACCCTGTCTTCCTCTCAGATTCCCAGCTGTCTGGAGGAGCAATGAAAAGCTGGCTCTAGGAAGCCATGAGACACCCAAACTTGGCTTCCCCAGACAGAAAGGAAATCCCTATGTTGTGAGTTCCGTCCCCAATTATCTTGCCCTCCCTGCTAAGGGAGAAGGAGCCCTGACGTTGATAGAGCACCCACTGTGCACTCAGTGCTTTCCATCAGCAGCATGCACACCAGCCTGTCTTGTGGATGATAAAACTAAGGCTCAGGGGAAGTGACTTGCCCAAAATAACAACCCTTAAGAGCAAGGCAATATGGGGGGACCTCTGAGAGCCCCTGAACACCACTCTGGTAGGAAGAGAGACACAGAAGAGGGTGAGAGATTGACCAAGATGGAGCTTTGGACCAAGATGAGAAAGAAGAGGGGAACACCACCTGGGGGAAGGGAAGATTCCTGAACACAACTCCCAGCACAAGCTCACGTCTCTACCAAGGCCGTGCCCACATCATCCATTCTCCCCTGCCTGACCCAAGTTGAACTGACCCCAGGGAGAATAGGGTTGGAGGCGGGATGAGTTGCCACAGCCTTCATCCAGCCCCCCACGAGTCACCACCTTCCTGTCCAGGAGGAGTGAAGATTCGCCCTCTGTGATGGGCGGCACTGCCAGGGCGCCCTGGCCGTCACCATGGTGACGCACATCCCACCCTAGGCCAGAGCCGATTGGTCACTCTATCCAGGCTGATGGAGGGGGTCTAAAGTACAGGCGGGATGGGGGACCGAGACACCCCGACACACACGCAAGAAAGAGATGCCAAGGGGGAAATGGAGACTATTAAAATGGCGCCGCGGCCTCCACGGGGCCTCTGCTGTGGGTGCGCATATACACGGGTTGGAAAAATCCGGGCCGTTTTCTTGACCGCGCCGCGTCGCCTGGGTCCTGGAGGGCGCATAAATCCCGCTGGGGCTGCCCCGGGGCTCAGGGCCGACCCCTCCCTGCTTTTCCCCGACCTAGGCGTACAGGACTGCACACCCCAGCTGGCTGGACCCGCCCTGCGCGCGGCACGGTCGGGCCGGGCGAGCGCGGCGGATTAGCCCTGAGCCCGCAGACCCGAGGGCGCGGGGCGGGCGCATTTGGGGGTGTGAGGGCGGGGCGAGTAGGCGACCGCGCCTCTAATCCCAGCGCTGCGTGTGGGAGCGGCCGGATCAGGGAATTAGCGCTGTAACTTCGGATTAGTAACGCTCGCTAAATGAGCGCCTAATTCCGACCCTTCATGCTTTTCAGCGTCGCGGCTGGGCCCTGGGAGGCCTTCTGGCCTCGCTCCCTCCGCGCTCTGGTCCCATTTCCCGGGAGGTCGGCCGGCGGCCGTGGAGAGCTCCCTGACCGGCCTAGATCAGGCCTCTGGCCGCGCCGAAGCCTGATTTTCGGCGGCGCCCAGTGATGCCAGCTTTTCATTCGCCGAGCAGAGGCCCGCCTCGTCGTCCTACGGTCGTTCACGGTTGGGAGTTAGTGGAAGAGTGAGAAGGAAGCCCTTGATGCCTCACTCACCACGGTGGCTGCCCTGATTCTTGCCCCACCAGTGGCTTGGTCTACGACCTTTGGCGAGCCACCGGGCCTTACTAAGCTCGCTATTTCTAGATGTTAAATGAAAGGGGGTAGGTGAAGAGCATCTTTGAGATCCCAACCAATCCAGGCTTCCAAGCTGCAGCTTCAATTGCGTTCTCAGGCTCCCTAAAGCCTTTTTGAGTGGGGTGGGGGTAGCGGAAACGTGCGGCAAAAATGTAGCCCAAACATGGGGAGCCTAGTGGCCAGAGGAGACTTGGAGGAAGGCTTCCCTGGGGCATGAGAAGAAGAGGCGAGAAGGGCCAAGGCCCAGGCGGCTCCCCCAGGCCTGGGCAAACCAGATGAGATTTGATGGGGTGAGGCACCGGTTTTAAGTCTGTACCTCAGGCTTCAAGTGTCCAGAGGGGATTCGAACATGGCTATGTCAGGGGTGGGCGTTCATACCCGGAGGCCCAAATCCGGCGTGTTGACCTCTCTCCGAGGGCCACTGCTGGTGGGTGTGGGGTGGGGTCCGGGAGGTTAGGGTTCAGGCGCTCTCTGTCCCCCGAAGCCCCACCGCGATCCTTTCCCTGACCCGGAGGTTTGCATCAACGAATTTTCGTAAAAAGCAGAAAGAAAACCCGCATGCTCCCCTGCTCAGACTCCTCCTCCCCCAACCCAGATTTCAGGACTGACGAGATGGGTTCGGACCCTGGTTTTAAAAAAAATTTTGTTAATTAAAAAAAAAACATTGGAATTATATAGACACAGCTGTGAGGGTGCAAAGCCACCAGGTTACTAGAAGGACTAGTTCTTGCAAAATAGCAAAGGATAGAGATGGTGGGAAGGGAAGATGGAAGCCCAGGACCCAGGGCCATCTGGCTGGGAAAGAAGGCAGGGAGCACAGGGTAAGGAGGCAGGAAGAGCTGCTCTGGTTTCTTCCGAAATGGGGTCACGATCAGTGCACAGGCTCCCAGGTGTGCTGAGAAGGGAGGGGCGGCCCAGGGGATGCTACCCGTGGCCTCCAGGATCCTGAAACAAGATAGCCACCCTTTGCCCGCCTCTTGCCAGGAAAAAGGGAGACTGGCCTTTAAAAATGGGGAAGGGGGTGTCACACAGGATGCAGGAAAATTTTCTACCTGGGGATTATCTCTAGGGATAACTGGGGACAGAGGGAGGACAGCTGAATTTCCCTGCCTGGACTTTTGTTTTCTTCTTATTTTAATTTTATTTTCAATAGCTAACACATTCAAGTGGTTCAAAATCCAAAAGGTGATACAGTGAAAAGTCTCCCTCCACCATCCACCTCAGCCTCACAGTTCCCCTCCCCAGGGCCGATGGATTTCCCTTTTGTACTGTTTCAATTTTTGCTTCTTACACATAAAACCTATTTTCAAAAAAAATTTTTGTTAAGCAAAGGCAAAAAAAAAAAAAAGCCTCGGAGGAATGAAAAATGGGAAAAGATTTCTATTATTAAAAGGGGAGTGGGCAGGTTCTGAGTAAGAGGATGGGAATGATGGGCCATATAAAAAAGTGAGGGAGAGGCTCTGGAGAATGAAGTGGGCAGAGATGGAAATAAGACCTGGGCCCAGCTCTGCACTTCTGAGCTGTGAGAGCCCGGAGGAATCACTTTAGGCCTCCTGATTTGTTTCCTCCTGTATAAAAGGGAAATGGGATGGAGGTTCGTGTCTGAATGGTGGCTCAAGTTCATTCCAGCCTGCCTGTCATAGCACTCATACACCTACATTCCTAGAAAGCCCCCCAAACCATCAGGGGGTCTGAACCTACATTGGCTCCTTTCTTCCCTGAGGCATGGCAGGGTCCAGGGCTGGGTCTACAGCCACTCATCCCTGGGAGCCCAGGAGGTTCCCCAAGCTTCCAGGGAGCCCTGAGCTTCAGGACGAGTCAAGGTGTCAGGGAGGAAAGTGACCTGGAGGCAGACAAGGACCTCAAGAGGGACCCCAACGCTGTGTGCGCTGTGGGATCCTGATGCCCATGCAGTGAGCAGGGGCGCGTCCCACAGCCCGACGCCCAGATAAGAGGGGCTGGGAGCTTGAGTGGCCGGGTGTGCTGCATTGGGTTGCCATGGGAACGGAATGCAGATTTCCCCCAATTGCTTTTTTATTTGCTAGACATTGTAATACATCTTATGTTGCAAGCAGAGAGGCGGGGTGCAGGAGAGTAGTGGGAAGGCGCCGGGAGCCTGCTTGCACCCTAACCACTCCGGGAAGTTGGGGAGGCGCGGGCGGGAATGGCCGAGCCAAGGCTGGTGCAGAGGTTGGCGGGGTTGAGCTCGGTCCCTCCCGCCCGCTCGCTCGCTGGCGCTCCGTTTGTATGCAGGGCAGGGCCGGCCCGTCGGGGAGGGAGGCCTCCCGCCCCGGCCCCTAGCCATTGAGCGCACTCCTCGCCAGTTCTGCTCCGCTTCACGCTGCACACAGACCCCCCAACTGCACACAAAGGCAGCTGCCAGAGCCCGTGAAAAGTGATCAAATTATCAAGAACTTGACCTCACCGAGGGGCGAGGCTCCGGCAACCCCCAAGCCGTATGCTAATGACGCTCAGGGGCTGACTCGTCGAATAATTCGATAAAGGGTGCATTGTTAGCGGCAGGGCAGACCCCTGCCCACCCTTTCAGTTACCCCCACTCCCACCCCCTACCGGCCGCTGTCTCACTCCGACCACATTTGCATCCCAAAATCCCCGTCCGCAGCTCCGGGAGAGGATTGTTCCAGCCTGATTTATGGGGTGAAGGCGAAGGCTGGCGCCTTCCCCGCCAGCGACCCCTCTGCAACCCCATCCCCCTCCCTTCCCCCGGGCCGCTCCACTTTGGGGTTCCTACTTCGGCGCCGGAGGATGGGTGGGGGCGGGGAAAGAGGAGTAGGGGGAAAGCTGGCAAGTTCCTCCAGGGTTCGGAAAGTGTCCCCGGAGAGAGAAACGAGGTCAGGTACCTGGTCCGGGCGCGGCCGCTCCGCCGGGCTGGAGTCCGCTGGGCCGGCACTGGGCTCCTCTGGGTTCCTCAGGCTCCTGTGGGCCGGGGCGGCCGGCGGGACGGGCGCTCGCACGCAGAAGTTGTGAGAGTCATTTCTACTTTCGGTTATCTAGCTTTATGACGGCTCTGTGGCACTCATACAGCTAGATAACCAAAGAGAGAAACGGGCCTCCCTTCGCCACCGCCTCTGCCGCGCCGTTGGCCCCACGTGCCGCTGCCCACCGGGCGCGGAAACCGGAGCGGGCGCCGCTCTCGGAACCCCGGGCGCACGCGGAGAGCCAAAGGGGACCGACAGACACACAGATACACAGACTTCCACAACCAAGGCCGGCAGCCCCCGCCCAGTTCCCTCCATCCCTCCATCCTCCGCCCTCCTATCGCGTTCCTCCCCGGCTATCCGTTCTGTGCGTCCGGACACCGGCGCCGGCTGCCCGCTCCGACGGCGTCCCGGGGCGCACTGAGGACACCCGCGCGGTGCGCTTCGGCAGCCTAGGGCACCCCGGCCGCCCCCAGCGCACTGGACTGCCAGCCCTCCTCTCTCAGGCTAATCGCCCCGCGGGGAAGTGACGTCAGTCTAGGGATCGGCCAATCACAGACTCTCATTCAAATCCCAGCCCCCTTCCCGCGCTCCGCACCACCCAGCCTTACAATGGCCTCGGCATTCACAGCTTCCCCTCTGGGAGGGCAGGGAGCGCCCCCGCTGCTCTCGAAAGCATTAGGGCTGCGCGCCAGGGTGCGCACCGTCTGGCCTTTCCCCCAACTCATTTGCCTTCCCCCAAGACCCTGGGAGCCTGGCAGCCACCGCGGACCATCAGAGTTAGGGAGCTACGGTGACAAGGTTTGGGGACGCGCTGGTGGGGCGTGGTGAAGGTCTCTCTAGAGCGGCCAAATGCGCACTTGGGAGGCCGAGAGCAGAAGAGTAGGAGCTGTTTAACCTTTAACTTCCCTTTCCCTCTCTCACGCCCAGCACCTTGCAGTCGACCCAACCCACGCGCCGAGACTGAGTGAGAAGGGAAGGAGGAATTAAATGTCCTGGTGCGCGTGGGTCGGTTTCCCACCCATTAGTGCATGCCTGGCACGCAGAAGCTCCCAAGCCATGCTACACTCGGTCCAGGCCCTGGCGCTCAGTACCAGGCTGCTGGGTCCCTCCTCTCTCTGCAAGTCAAGGAGGGTACAGCCGACTGTGGCCGGCCCCTTGGAGATGTCCTAGGCCCTAACTGCGGTGCTGGTTAAATTCGTGTTCCACCGGAAAATGAAAGCACAAACCCCTGCCTCGGCCCTCCTTCTAGGGCTCTTAGCACACACCTGGCCTACTCACTGCAAGTAGCTCAACAAGGGGAAGGGGCTGCCACCCAGGACCTACCAGAATCACCCCCAAGTAAGCCTGACACAGACCTGGAGGCCCCATTGCAGCCTCCCAGAGGTGAATGGTCCATGGGCGCCCCTTCTTGCTCACCCCAACCATTACCCCTTTCCTCCTTGATGTGTGGCTACCCTCCAGCCTTAGGTGCTGAGATTCACCCTCTCACGCCAGCCATCCCTGGGAGGCAAAAGATTAAATATGAAAAATGTGATCTCTTTGCTCCCAGATGCCCCCAGGGAAAAAAAAATTTAGTCCAAGAGCTAGGGAGAGAATTGGCAGCGGGACAGGCAGGTGGATTCTCAACTTCCAGCAGTCAACACACCAATTTTTTCAGATCAGAGACTCTGCTGCACAGAGCACCTGAGAGGTTGGGCAGAGGTACCCTTGAGGATCCATTTTATTGGGCCCTGGGGCACTGAGCCACTCACAGCCGGGCAAATCTCCGCAGGATGTGTTCCAAACAAGTGGGCAAAAGAGGGTGTCTTGGAAAGGATTTCATGATTTTTCTAAATACGCTTTTCTCTCCTATTCTCCCCTAAAAATGACACATCTCCATTTTGCCAAGGTCTCAATTTTGTCAAGTGCCTGTAGCCCTACCGCTTGTCTCAGGTTTGTTCTATTTTCATCCTGACCCTAAATCCAAGGCAGCCTGCAGCCTGCATCCCACTCCCACCCTAGTCAGCTTATGCCAGACCAGACCTAGCATTTACATATCTCCCTCCAAATCCCATTTTGCACACACATCCCTTTTTCCAGAAGGCGAACAAGAACTAGAGAGAGCCACAACGGTGGAGGAACAGAGAGAGGCTGACAGCAGCCCTGGGGAAGGAACCACCCGAATTTGGGCCCGAGACAGTTAATTCCAAAGGATTACCATAATTGGGAGGCGCCCCTTACTCCCCCTCCTCCTGCAGCTCTAGGAACCTGCACTGTCTCCCCTTCTTGGTGTGTGTGTGTGGGTGGCCTCCAGAGCCCTAGTCCTTCTGGGCCACCCCGGGTGGGAAGGGTGGGGCTGCGGAGGCTGGAAGAGGCGGAGAAGCACTGCTCACCTGCGAGAGAGGAAGGGGAGAGAGGGAGCGTGGGGGAAGGGAAAGCGAGGAAGAAGCCCCTCGGAGTGTGATTTAAGCAGGATGCTGCACAAAATGGCTCCTCAGCGAGGCTCACGGTAACACAACGGCGCCGGAGGCCCGACTGGCAAGCTGAGGGCGGGTGGGGGCTCTGGGAGGAAGAATTAAAAGCCTGATTTGGATTGAGTTCAGATGCGAGAGGCCACTGTTATCAGGGCCACATTTCTGCTACCCTTTATGGGAAACTGAGTCCCTTGGCGGGGAGCAGGTGAGGCCAGCCAGCAAAGGGCCCATGCCCTGCTTGAGTGGGACTGTCCCAGATGAGCGACCCCTCCCCCTCCCTCTCCCCCTCCAGCACCTGGCCATTTATAGCACTACTCCCAGGAAGGAGGCCACAGAAAAATCCGACCTTGAGGGCATAGGCATCGGGGAGGAGGCTGCTCTGGTGGGTCAGGGCTGACTGTAGTCTCCTTGGTCTGGTGGCCGGCCTCCATGCACAGATTAGACAGGGGCCCAGGAAATGGCCCAGGTTGATGCCAAGTGGAGGTGCATTGTGTGGGCCTGGCACCGCCAGCTGAGGTGTCAGGCTGTCGAGCAGGCTGATTCCAAGCCCGAGTGGGGAGAACATGATCAGCCCTGGCCCCATCACTCTCTTGTCTGCACACTGGACTGGGTCTGGGATCTGTGTGCTTTGTCCCACGCCAATCCCCTGGCCTTGGCCCGTGGGCCCAGCACAGGCCCTAAGGTGATGGGAAAGCAGGCACTGGGGCTGCCTGAGTGCTGGGTGTTGACACTAAAGCACCCGCGGTGGTGGCTGAGCCCTGGCCATGGTGCTGAGAGCTGCCCGCTGGACCTCTCTTGCCACCACTCCCTTTGCCCCGATCATCCTTGGCTTCCTCCCCACAGTCCCAAACCAAGCTCCAGGGGTGCCAGCAGCTACCAGAAGAAAAGAATGACAGCTAAAGAGAGAGTCCTGTTGGCAGGTGACCCCTCATGAGGAGGCTTCCCTCCTAGGCACCTCCACCGAGGGCCAGAGACTTCATTTTTCATCCTTGAATCTCCACCAAAGGACAGAGGGGCTCCTGGGCCCCCCACTCCTGTATCTACAGAAATGCCCATTCTTGCTGCAGTCACTCATGTGCCCTGTACCCCTTCAGCTTCACACAACCTGAAAATCCCTCCTCCCACACTTGGCCCAAACACCCATCTAGCAGCCTGCCTAAGGCAGGTGGCAGATACCTTGCCCGTGCAGGCACACGTGTATACAAGTGCTCTCATACCCATTGGCAACCTCAGCTGCTTGGGCTCCGAGATGGCTTTGGCCCAAGTTCCTGTTTCCTCTTGGTGGTTACACAACTCAGTGCGAGGGCCCTAACTACCCGCAGGAGGGTGCACTTCCCCCGCCCACTGCCTATTTTAGGACACAGTGAGTTAACAGGTTAAATGGAAGGAGAGTAGGCAGTTCTGACCCTAGCCAACAGCCCTGTGCAGGGACCCATTATCCTGCTACCAGACTTGCCTTTATCCAGAGACTGAGAGCCTGAGACTGATGGAGCTCCCCAAGCTCCATCAGCCATGGGACCTGACATTCAGCCTGTATCTAGCCGTCCTTTCCTGGGCCCCTCTGGGCCTTAATTAGGAGACAGTATCTCAGGTCACAACCTAGGCCAAGTCCACAGTGCCGTTTACGCACTGCTCCCTCCCTCCCTTGCTCCTTCGTCAGGCTCAAGCTTTGATAAAGCTGATCTTCCTGTTGTCTGGAGTCTGAAAGTCCAGCACTGGACTAATTCAGATGGACCCAGCTTCCTGCACCTAGGGCCCCAGGGGCCTCCACATCCACCTTCATGTACACCTGGTCAGCTGGGCTGTGGTGCCCTCTATGGCTCCCACATCTAGCCTCCCTTTCCTCAGAAGCTAAGGCTTAGGCATCCAGGGTGTGGGCTCTGGGGAGACCCAGGCTGGGCAGGAACTGGGAAACACCTCTCCTGAAAAGGCATGGGCAGAGCAGCACTCCCCTACCCTGGGGTCCCCAGCAGCTAGCATTGCTGATAGAGGCTCCTGCAGTGGAGCTTTGCATGATACCCCTACCTCCATGCCCACCTATCCTACCTTCTGGCCTCTTTTCCTTGATTGAAAGCCAGACCATCAAACTTCATTCTCTCTCTATATATAGCTGGAGAAACCACCTTTTTCAGGGTATGAGGGGCTCAAAAAGGGGGCTCCCTTTCAGCCCCAGCATCTCTATTTCTCTTCAGTTACAAAGAATCAGACTGTATATTTCTGGGTGCATGCACAGCCACCACGATCTGACCTGGAGCCACTCCCAGCTTCTGCTACCTCCCTGCCTTGCTGTGGGCCAGCCTGGACACCCCCCACCTCAGACTTCTCCCAGAGAAGCCCCTCACCAAAGCCTCAACCTCCACTGCCACCCTCATTCTTTCCAAGCTCACTGGAGCCTGGGATGGAGGAGGCGGAAGAGACACCCTCAGACAGATCCAAGAGGCCTGTTCTGGGGCATGGAGAGGGGAGTAGAGCAGAAAGCATTTTCCAACAACTTCCCGATACAGAAGGGGAAAGCGTGCCATAAATCTTGTCTAGAGTGGGTACTATGTGTTGCATTATTTCTTAAAATATTTTTTCAGGAAGTCACTTTCAGGGTTGTTTTTGTGGGGGAGGGGATACGAAGGAAGAGGAGAGTTAGGGGCAGAGGGAAGGAAGGGGGAGATCGGAGGACCCCAGGAAACCTCACTTCGGAAACATTCCCTCCTTTCTACTAAACCTGTCTGCCATCCCACAACTTCCATCGGCCCTGCGCCTTCCCCTCTCTGCACACCCAAAGCCCTCACCGCTGGGCGCTTCCCACTGCCCCACGACCCTTGACCTTGGCCTTGATGATTTGTTGGGGATGATGGGTCAGGATCCAGAAGCTGATCCCACCTTCCACCCGCAGTCAGAGCGCACCCCGCACCCTGCCCGGCGGCAACGGGAAGCCCAGAGCCGCCCGTGCTGCCCAAGGGGGCTGAGCAGGGATGCCCCAGCCCCCTCTCCCAGTCCAGACCAGCTCCCTGATGCTGCCCTAGGAGAGACTACCGCCCTGGCGCCCTAGCCCCCTCTCCCCAGCCTCACTGAGACACAGCAGACAGCGGCACTTACGGACCGGGAAGGGGGCCGGGGGCCAGCGAGGCAGCGGCGGGGGTGGGGCGGCTGCGGGGACAGCGGCTCCGCGGCCCCTGATCTGGCGCGTTCCCGGGCTCAGGCCCGGCTCCGACCGCTCTCCAGGCGCCCCTGCCCCGGCGGACGCACGGCCGAGAGCCGCGGGAGGCGAGCAAGGCAGCGGTGGTTCGGGGGCTCCTGGCGGTACGCGGCTTCTCCGGGCTCTGAGCAGCTCTCAGCGCCGCCTTCTCGGGCGGGCACGGCCCGCAGTGACGTCAGCGCGGCTCCCCCCGCCCCCCCTCCCCTCACCCCGACCAGTGCGGAATGGAGGGGGCGGAGGCAAGCTGCTAGGGGCTCCCATCCCCGCGCCCCGGCGCTTCCTTCCTCCGCCCCGCTTGCCTCCCAGCTTTTCCCGGGGAGTCGCGGCGCCATTCGAGCCCTCCATTCCCCTTGCGTCGCCAGACTCGTCCAGAGCTAACAACAACCTGGGAGCAGCGGGTTGGAAGCCTCGCTGGCAGCTCTGAGCTAAGGGATCCGGGGAGAATGCTTTGGGGAGAATGGAGAGCTGGGAGGATGGGGGCGTCTACTCTCTGGGCTGAAAGGGGACATTTGACCTTTTCCCCTACGCAAGCGTTGGTTAGGCTGAGGGTATCCACGCTGGATTGGCTGGTCCCGGAGCCCCAGTGTGTGCTCAGAAGGGATATTTTAGCTCGGGGAAACGTGTCCCGTGCGGAGCGGAGGGTGCCCTCCAGTCTGGGTCCTGCCTCTCCAAAGCCCAATGCTTCCGCCTCCCCTCTTCCCGCCCTGTCCTGGGCTGTGTACCTGCAAACTGCACGCTCTTGGCCGACGGCGCCCCGGAGCCGCTGTCCAAATGCTGAACTCGGCCTCCTGAGTGGCTGGTTCCCGACGCCCCGCTCCCTTCTCCCAGCCTTGCTCACAGGGGCCAGCAGGGGGTTCTGGGACACCCAGCGCGGAACCCCGGGAAACTTTGGTGCTCCACGGTGATGTCGGAAAGCTTCGGGGAGGGAGGCAAGTGGTCAAGGAGAGGCGGGAGCCGAGAGGGCAGGAAGAGCAGCGCGCCTTGTCGGTCGCCCTGCCTTGTCGCCTAACCTCCGTCTTCCCCCGCGCGCCCTGGCCGCTCATCCCGGGTCCCCTCTGCTTGTGTGTTTCTCCCTCAGCCACAGCAGGGGAGGTCCCTCCGGCTGAACTTGTCAGCGGGTTTCACCATCCATCACGAGCCAGACAGACAGGCCAAGTTCACGAGCAATGCTGTTAACCCCTTGCAAACTGAGCGCCTCCCATAGGAGGGAGCCGCCTGGCTGGGGCGTGCTCTCTCCGATTCTAGAGGCATTGCCTCCTAAAAGCTGTGGCCGCCACAGCGCCTTTCTTCTTTCCTACTTCTCTCTTTCCTGAACAACTTGAGGAAAGGTCTAGAAGAGGGAAAGATGATTTGTCTCTTCACCCCACCAGCCCAACGCATTTCTTGACCATTTTTTCCTGTCATTTTATTTACTCTTTTGGTCTCTGTAACTTCTCCTGTTTCTCCTCTTCTAAATTACTTTGACAACAGTGAAACTGACTGCTTTTCTAATTGACTTCCCCTTCTTCTGCTTTGTGACAGTTCATTGTGGAAAAATTGAGAAAGATCAGAAAAATATGAGATAAAAATAATAATTGGCCTTAATTTCTACACCCAGAGGCCTGACTTTAAAAGAAAAAGAGAGAGAGAATATTCTCATTGGAAGAATCTCGATTGCTGGTTGTGTGGCGTAGGGTGAGCTGAGGTGGGGAGGGCACCTAGCCTTCCTGAAATGGATGGAGAAAGAAAAACAAAAACAAGCCCTGAGGAAAGGATCAGAGAGGGAGACCTGTCCAGAGAGATCCTGCTAGAGTTTCGGAGAGACCCAGTGAGGTGGAGGGCTAGACACAGGGACCCAGAAGAGAGAGAGAGAGAGAGTGCATTTAGAATCTCCACCGCAGAACAAGGGCAAGGCCCAGTCACTCCCTCCCCCCTCCCCCCTCCCCCCCTTTGGCCTCCATTCTAGCATCCAAAGCCCAAGAGAAGCTTCTTCTAGACTCCCTGGGCAGCCCAGCTCCTGAGCCTGGCCCAGAGTGGAAGCCTGGGGTCCGGATTCCTGCCCTGAGCAAAGACTCGGCCCTGCTGGGGAACCCTAGCCATCTCTGGGAGAACTTTCTCAGCCTCTCCCTGCGGTCCGGCCGACTTGGGCCACTCTCCCCCCCTCCCCCCATTTCCCATTGAATTCCTGGCGTCTGGTGGCTGGCGGCAACTAGGGCGACCTACCAACTTTTCCCCTGGGCATTTTCTCACCCCCTCCACCCCCCAGTGCTTTCTTTTCTTCTCCCTGTGCTCTTTTTGAAAGGAGGCACCCAGGCCCAGAACGTGTTCTGCAGTTTAACTACTTCCAAATTCTTTGTTCAGGTCACCCCGGGACTCCATTGTCCGCTATTGAGAGCTCAGGGCGGGCGGGCGGGCGGGTGTGCCTCAGCCGGGCAGGCCTGAATCCATTAGGCCGCTGCTCCGGCCCCTGCCGCCCATTGACGCGCCCGCCAAACCCGGGCCCTGGCGGCCCCCTCTCGTCCTCTGCACTCCCGCTCTCAGCTGCCCTTTTTGGAGGCCGCGGCAGAGTCCGCACGGGGTTATCCGGGTCTCGCCCGGTCTGGAGGGAATGAGCACGGGTGCAGGCCTAGTATAATTCTCGCCGACTGTCTCCCAGCCTGCACGCTCTCACCCGGGGGTTTGCCCGAACCCTGTTGTTTGCCGGCTGTGCAGCTTTTGAGGAGGCAGTAGCCGCGGCCTCAGGAATGGGGGAAGGGGAAACAGCCAGCAGCGCACCTCCTCGACTTCCCCACCCTCCCCGCTGCACTCCTGCAGCCTGAATTTCCCCTTCCTCTCTTTCCTCGGGGCCCAGACCCCCAGCTTCCAGTTGGATCAAGCTTTTCCTGAGTTAAGGGCGTGAAAAAAGGCGGTCCAGTTTTCGGGGAGAAGCACAGAAGGGCGCGCCATCCCCGTCCTGTGCCCAGCGTTAGCCCCATGTTGCCCTCAAAGGCTGGTCTCCTCAGCGTGACACCTCTTCTCCCAGCCTACTGGGAAAATGATGCTCTGGTTTTAGTCATGACTTCCAGGCTCCCAGGGTGCCAGGGCTGGCTCCCCAGCGACCTCACCTCTCCTGCCTCAGGACCCAAGGAGACGGAGAGCGTGTGAACCCCTCCGGGAGCTCAGCTTGGTGGTGCGAGCCTGGGGATCGGGTTCCGACGCCTATGCCCTGCCGAGCACTCTAGCGAGTGTCCCTCGGGTCCTGTAGGGAGGTGTTTCTCTGAGCCCCGAAGAGCCTAGGAGAGACCGAGCATTCAGCTTGAACCCACGGAAAAACCTCGAGGTCCCAGAACGAGTGCCCAGGAAAGGGTCAGAGCATATCTTTTTCCGGCTCCCGAAGGTTCTCTTCGCACCGCCCCCATCCTGCTCTCCTACTGCAGGATTATGGGGTCACTGAGTCCCGGGTGAATATCGACGCCCATCCCCAGAGGTCACTCAAACCTCTGCTTCGACCTGCCTGTCCAGTTCGAGGATCGGCACGCCCTTTCCCAGGAGCAAAACTCGAGTGGAAAGTGGTAGATGAGTCCATGGGCGGGGCAGGGTAGGAGGGCCGGGCCCCTCTCCGGAGAAAGACAGTGTATGAGGGCGCGGGGCGCAGAGGAAGAGCGCTGGGTGGTGGGCCATGCAGGCCGAGGAGGGAGGGAGGGAGGGCGACCTCCTCTGCACGATCCCCGTCCCCGAAGCCCCATGACTCGGACCCCCGGGTTGGGACCGCCGGGGAACAGAGAGCGGAGACTTCCAAGAACAGATTGCTGCCTAGATGGATAGCGGAGGAGGCCAGACTAGCGTCCCCTGGCGTCTCTGCTGGAGCTTGCACAGTGCTGCCCGGCCATCCTCCTTACCCCTGGGTTCCAGACCTGAAGCTGGGGAGGCTGAAGCCCGCGCACCCCTAAGACCTGGCCGTACAACGACAGGACTCCTACAGGACACAGGACTTACTGAGGATATTCCAGCCTCCCACCCTAAGTCCTCCTGCTTCCGTCCGGGGAACTCCTGTTAACTGTTCTGACCTCGCCGCCCTCAGGAGCGCGGCTCCGCGCGCTGTCCAACAGCGCCCTCTGGCGGACGTTCCTGGAAGGTACAGGTGCATTCCCGCCTGAGCAGAGAAGCCTCCTAATGGTTTGGGGTCTCGGTAGAGGGGACAAAGTTGCAGTAGCCTAAAGAGAACCGGGCATCTATTTTCACTGCTAGCTCCTCTAGGCCTCTCCATGCAGATTAGCCGCTCATGTGTATGGGGTCCTCTCACCTGTCAGGAAACAGGCACTTAGGTAATGGGGACACCAGTGAGGCAGCCAGTCAGCAAGCCTAAAGTTCACCTCCTCTCCTACCTAGGACTTGGGCCTCTGCTACCTTGGCCTCCTTTAGGAAGGTCCCATGGAGACTGAGGTGGACAGGGCAGGCTCAGGACCTTCCCAAGGGTTCTTGTAGCCAGGCAAGCTGTGCCCCTTTTCTCCATGGCAGTGTCAGTCACTTCCCAGCCTCGCCCTTCCCACCTCTGCAGCTTCCCTTTCAGGCAGAGTCCCTTTCATACCTGTAGGACCTCAGAAAACTTAAAAAACAAACCCAAAAAAAGCAAACAAAAAACTTCTCATTAGGCCTAAGGGCCTCTTGTTTCAAAGGTGAATGAGAAATGGGTAAAGGAAATGATGGGATCTGTGGGCAAACCCTAGGGTTTGGAAAGTCTTGAGATTCCCCCTAGGCTCACACCTCCAGTGGTAGGAGCAACTCTGCCTGCCCCAGCATGGTGTTCTGCTTTCTCTCTGGTCATACATTTTGATAGGTTCTTGACATTCATTCAACAAGTCTGTGCTGACCTCCTACTATATGCCTCCGGGGACAAAACTCAGAGGGGGTAGGTAACTTGCTGAAAGTCACACAGCTAAAAATTGCTGGAGCCAGTATTCAGCTTTGGATGTGTGCCACCCTACTTCCAACTCTCCTCTTTCACCTGAATGATTTCAGAGGTCTTCTGGCTGGAGCTCCACTTCAGAACTCAGCTCCCTCCAATGTGTCATCCACGCTTCTGGACGAGGACCCTTCTAAAATGCCAGTCTGATCATATCTCTTCCTTGCTTAAAATCCTTCAGTGGGGTTCTACTATTTTCAGGATAAAAGCCCATGTTTCTCAGAGGCATACAAGCTCCCCCTGTGACTTGACCTGTGTCCCTTTCTCTGTGTCCCCTTCTCTGTGTCCCCGACACTCCCACCACCCCAGATGTCTTCATTTCCCCAAGGCCCAGACTCTAGCACCACTCACTCCCTGCCTCTGTGTGCACCTACCATTTTTCTGCCTGTAATACTCCTCTCTCGAGTATCTTTTATTTATTTTTTTATTTTTATTTTTTTGGTGTATTTCCTTGTGATTTTTTTAATTTTTGAATTTTATTTTATTTATTTATTTATACAGCAGGTTCTTATTAGTCATCAATTTTATACACATCAGTGTTTACATGTCAATCCCAATCCCCCAATTCATCCCACCACCACCACTACCACCCCCAGCCACTTTCCCCCCCTTGGTGTCCATACATTTGTTCTCTACATCCGTGTCTCAATTTCTGCCCTGCAAACCGGTTCATCTGTACCATTTTTCTAGGTTCCACATATATGCGTTAATATACGATATTTGTTTTTCTTTTTCTGACTTACTTCACTCTGTATGACAGTCTCTAGATCCATCCACATCTCAACAAATGACCCAAATTCGTTCCTTTTTATGGCTGAGTAATATTCCAGTGTATATATGTGCCACATCTTCTTTTTCCATTCATCTGTCGATGGGCATTTAGGTTGCTTCCATGACCTGGCTATTGTAAATAGTGCTGCGATGAACGTTGGGGTGCATGTGTCTTTTTGAATTATGGTTTTCTCTGGGTATATGCCCAGTAGTGGGATTGCTGGGTCATATGGTAGTTCTATTTTAAGTATTTTAAGGAACCTCCATACTGTTCTCCATAGTGGTTGTATCAATTTACATTCCCACCAACAGTGCAGGAGGGTTCCCTTTTCTCCACACCCTCTCCAGCATTTGTTGTTTGTAGATTTTCTGATGATGCCTATTCTAACTGGTGTGAGGTGATACCTCATTGTAGTTTTGATTTGCATTTCTCTAATAATTAGTGATGTTGAGCAGCTTTTCATGTGCTTCTTGGCCATCTGTATGTCCTCTTTGGAGAAATGTCTATTTAGGTCTTCTATCCATTTTTGGATTGGGTTGTTTGTTTTTGTAATATTGAGCTGCATGAATTGTTTATATATTTTGGAGATTAATCTTTTGTCCGTTGATTCGTTTGCAAATATTTTCTCCCATTCTGAGGGTTGTCTTTTCGTCTTGTTTATGGTTTCCTTTGCTGTGCAAAAGCTTTGAAGTTTCATTAGGTCCCATTTGTTTATTTTTCTTTCTTTTTTTTTTTTTCTGTGGTATGCGGGACTCTCACTGTTGTGGCCTCTCCAGTTGCAGAGCACAGGCTCCGGACGCGCAGGCTCAGCGGCCATGGCTCACGGGCCCAGCCACTCCATGGCACGTGGGATCCTCCCGGATCGGGGCACAAACCCGCGTCCCCTGCATCGGCAGGTGGACTCTCAACCACTGCACCACCAGGGAAGCCCTATTTTTCTTTTCTATTGCATTACTCTAGGAGGTGGATCAAAAAAGATCTTGCTGTGATTTATGTCAGAGTATTCTTCCTATGTTTTCCTCTAAGAGTTTTATATTGTCTGGTCTTACATTAAGATCTCTAATCCATTTTGAATTTATTTTTGTGTATGGTGTTGGGGAGTGTTCTAATTTCATTCTTTTACATGTAGCTGTCCAGTTTTCCCAGCACCACTTATTGAAAAGACTGTCTTTTCTCCATTGTATATGCTTGCCTCCTTTGTCATAGATTAATTGACCATAGGTGCATGGGTTTATTTCTGGGCTTTCTATCTTGTTCCATTGATCTATGTTTCTGTTTTTGTGCCAGTACCATATTGTCTTGATTACTGTAGCTTTGTAGTATAGTCTGAAGTCAGGGAGTCTGATTCCTCCAGCTCCGTTTTTCTCCCTCAAGACTGCTTTGGCTATTCGGGGTCTTCTGTGTCTCCATACAAATTTTAAGATTTTTTGTTCTAGTTCTGTAAAAAATGCCATTGGTCATTTGATAGGGATTGCATTGAATTTGTAGTATCTTTTATTTAAAAATTTTTTTTTGTAATTCTGTTTTTTGTACACTTAGTGTATTTTATACTTATTTATTTATTTGGCTGCACCGGGTCTTAGTTGTGGCATGCAAACTCTTAGTTGCAGCATGTGGGATCTAGTTCCCTGACTAGGGATCGAACCCAGGCCCCCTGCATTGGGAACGTGGAGTCTTAGCCACTGGACCACCAGGGAAGTCCCTCTGGAGTATCTTTTATAGGTTATTTATTTATTTTATTTATTTATTATTATTATTTTTTTTTTTTTGCGGTACGCGGGCCTCTCACTGTTGTGGCCTCTCCCGTTGCAGAGCACAGGCTTCGGACGCGCAGGTTCAGCGGCCATGGCTCACTGGCCCAGCCGCTCCGCGGCATGTGGGATCTTCCCGGACCAGGGCACGAACCCGTGTCCCCTGCATCGGCAGGCGGACTCTCAACCACTGCGCCACCAGGGAAGCCCTGGAGTATCTTTTAGATTCTAGGCAAATTTCACCTCCTCCATAAAACCTTACCCAGACATATCTTCCTTCAGATAAAAGACCAGATGTGCCTAAGTGGCCATGTTTGCACCTCCTGCATTCTCTCCTCCCCTTGACGATCCATTGATTTTATCAGGCATGGCCACTGGCTCACCGGGACTAATCCCTGGCTCAACCTGAGTCTCTCCTGAGCACTGAAGTGAGACCAGGCTGAGAAGGTCTGCATGAGCCTGACGGAGTCAGTGCTGTGTCGGTCCAGGTGATGAGGGAGCGGAGAAGCTGAGAGGAGAATGGAGCAGATGGGTAAAGAGGTCAGCAGAGAAAAGGCTCTGGGGCTCCAGGGAGAGAGTGCCTGAGACTTTCTCAGAGGGCTTCTGCCCCTCCCCTCCCAGAAGAGTCTTGCAATAAACCCCTTTCCACTGGCCTGCTTGGAGGAGGATTCTGTTCTCTGCCCCTGCCAGCTCCCTGACCCAAACCCCTCCTGTCAAGCAAACTGGAAAGCTAAAACGACTTTATCCAGACTCCCTGGCATCTCATATTCTGGATAGAAGCAATTTTCAAGGCGGAAGTGAGGCCAGGGCCATATTCCGGTCACCTCTGAGCAATGCAGCGGAGATGTGGGACTTCCAGCAACATGTTCCAGTGTACAGTCTTCAGCTTCTTGAGACTCTATAGGTGTTTTCATAGTTAAGGGTGGTGACTATTTGATTCCTGGATCCCAACCGCAGCAGCGTGTTGTTAAAGTCAACAGTTCCATGGGCCACCTCTTAACTTCCTACCTTCCAGACAGTGGTGGAAGTGTAGCTCTTCTGGCAGGCCAGCTCTGCAGCATTCTGAGAGTCACTCCTACAAGTCTAGCCTCCAACTGCTTCCCCAGTCCTTCCAGCAGTTTTATAATTGCCTAATTCTCTACATTAAATTCTTTGAAATTCCTTTCCGCTTAACATATCAGAGTGGTTTCTGGTTCTTGTGCAGGTGCCTGATTGATATAACTTTTGTTCCTTCCTCTGTTAATTTCCCAAATGTTGCTTGAAAAGGGGACACAGACCAGGCAGTGCCGCGGTAAAGAAACGGCTCCTGCCCTCAAGGAGGCTCAGCCTCGTGCTAGTCTCCCAGAGCTGTGTGGTCACACCACCCTGGGGCACTGTGTTCAGGTGGGCACTGTAGTGGACACTGTTGGGTCCCCGTCCAGCTCCCCTCCTATTCCTCTCATAACATCTGACGTTCCAGGGCAAGCACCTGCAAGCTCCTTCAGAAGACTGGAGCTTCGGGCTTCCCTGGTGGCGCAGCAGTTGAGAGTCCGCCTGCCGATGCAGGGGACACGGGTTCGTGCCCCGGTCCGGGAAGATCCCACATGCCGCGGAGCGGCTGTGCCTGTGAGCCATGGCCGCTGAGCCTGTGCATCCGGAGCCTATTGCTCCACAACGGGAGAGGCCACAACAGTGAGAGGCCCGCGTACCGCAAAAAAACCCCCAAAACAACAACAACAATAAAAAAGAAGACTGGAGCTTCGTCAGCTGCATACTGAAGGGCTGAAGTGCCTGGGAGTTTATGCCTCGACTCCAGCCCCAGAGCAGCCTGTAACCAATGATATCTTGTGCAGAAGTACGAAAGCCCAGCTCCCTCAAGGACGAACTCTGAGGTGTGACTCACATCCCAGGGCCTTCTGCAGAAATACACTGAGGCTGAGACTTTGCTGGAAATCCCATCTTTGCTGGGCTTCTGCCCCTCCCCTGTCCTGCTTCCCCCACTCCCTTCCCAGTTCTCCTGGAGCACTTCATTAGCCTGCAGATCCTTGCCTTGGGGTCTGCTTTGGGGGAAGCTGACCAAAGATGGCTTCTTAACTTAAAAGGGACATTGACTGACAGAGTGATCAGGGCCTTAGGGACTTTGGTCCTCAAGCTGTGTAAACAGCAGAGGCTGGGGAAGGGGTTGGCCTAGAAAGAGGAGACCAAGGGGATGCTGTCCATTGAAAGGCAAGACTGTGAAAGAGCAGGCAGAACGGCATGGGATGCATCCAGAAGCCGGAACTGCTCTGTGATGGTTAATTTTTTGTGTTTACTTGGTCAGACCTTGGCACCCAGTTTTTTGGTCAAACACCAGTCTAGATGCTGCTGTGAAGGTATTTTTAAAAGATGTGATTAGGGCTACCCCAGTGGCGCAGTGGTTGAGAGTCTGCCTGCTGATGCAGGGGACACGGGTTCGTGCCCCAATCCGGGAAGATCCCACATGCCACGGAGCGGCTGTGCCCGTGAGCCATGGCCGCTGAGCCTGCGCGTCCGGAGCCTGTGCTCTGCAGCGGGAGAGGCCACAACAGTGAGAGGCCCGCGTACCGAAAAAAAAAAAAAAAAAGATGTGATTAAGATTTAAATCAGTGGACTTTGGGTAAAGCAAATTATCTTCCATGATTTGGGTGGGCCTTATCCAATCAGTTGAAGGCCTTAAGAGAAAAAGACTGAGGTCCCGTGAAGAGGAAGGAATTCTGTCTCCAGATTGCCTTGGACTCAAGACTTCAGCATCAACTCTTCCCTGGGTCTCCAGCTTGACATCCTGCTCTGGGGATTTCAGACTTGCCAGCCCCCATATCTATAAATACATGTCTCTCTCTCTCTCTCTCTCTCTCTCTCTCTCTCTCTCTCCTCTCCTTCTCCCTCTCTCTCTTTCTCTGATATATGTTATATCTCTTAATATATATCTATCCTATTGGTTATATTTCTCTGGAGAACTCTGACTAATACATGCCCCAAGCCAGGGGCAGGCTTTATGTTGATAGCACCACGGCGGGGTCCACCACAGGAAGGCTGGCAAGCCAGGGCAGTGCAGGTCCTGGGTGGTGGTGGGGGGGACCAACAGCCCAGGGACATGCAGGTCAATGGCAGGAACCAATCCCAAAGGTTCACTGAGGACAGGCCTGCCACTCCAGACCCCAGCTCAGCAACTGAGTAGAGGCCACAGGGCAGTGGAGCAGGGTGGCCAACTCCAGAGCCGTTCCTGGCATCACCAGGGAGATGTGTGTTGACCTCTGTGGCACCTGCCAAGGAGGGGGCTGGAGCTCCCCAGCATAACCCCTGGGGATGCTGAGCCTGAGATCAACATTATAGTCCTTGCTCTCATCTCCACCCATCACTTATTTGCTGTGGGACTTTTGGCAACTGATAACTTTTTTGCACCTGAATCTTTTCTATCTGTAAAATGGGACTAGTGGTGTTCCCTCCTCATGGGGGTTATTGAAAGGATTGAATGGGACAATTGTTAGATAGCGCTGAGGATAATGCTTGAACGTAAGTGATCAGTCCGTGTTAGCCGCCAGCTTTTACTATAGCAATGGCCCCACT
The DNA here is from genome assembly GCF_951394435.1 of Stenella coeruleoalba. Lineage (NCBI taxonomy): Eukaryota > Metazoa > Chordata > Mammalia > Artiodactyla > Delphinidae > Stenella > Stenella coeruleoalba. The sequence goes on from NC_137147.1 coordinate 110,849,487, forward strand.
CTCCTTCGGAGTGCATTCTGAGATACTAGGATTACACAAGTCAGAGATTTCAGTAACTTGATCTGCCCAAACAAGAAATGGGCTTACTGCTTGAGGTAGTGAGCTCCCTGTTGCTGGAGGTATGTAAACAGAGCCAAGAGGATAGGTGAACCAGAGAGGGATGCCCTCAGGCTACAGTTCATCTGGGGCTTCAGGAACTGTGTTAAAGCTTGTGTGTTATGTGTCCAGACTATGAAGGCCCCTCCTGATTTTAGCCTTTAATAGGTTGCTGGTTCCCATCTCCTTGCTTTCATGCCCTGATTTTCTCTCTGCCAAGCCCTTGTGATTTGGCTGCTTCTCCGTCCCTTTTGGTGATTGAAGTCACCCTCCCAGCTAAGGCCAAGGGATGCCAGCCAAGGCCTGAATACCTTCCTCAGGCCTGAAACAAGGAGTTTCAGGTCCCTGCTCTGGCTTCAGAAGGAGCCAGGCAGGCACTCTCTCTCCGTCTCTGCAGGCATCTCTGCCTGTCTTGGTGACTGCAGTCCCTACACCATGACAGTCCAGTTTTGACAGCTTATAGAGCAACCTTGTTCAGCTAGAATTGCCTGCTGAGCCAGGGCCACCATGCACAGTTGTGCAGGTTGGGTACTGCATTACTCCAGGGGGTGCCCTGGTCCTTCCTTCCAGGGTTGCTTATTGCAGGGGGAAGGGAAGCATATCAGAACCTTTAGGTGAGGAGGAATGTCATCCTAAAAAATATATCCATCATTGGGTATATTTTTATATATCCAATATATAAAATAATTTCCTTTTGAGAAAATGAAATCCTGCATTGTTTAGGCAAGACAACCATAGAAAGTAAAGGTGGACTAAATCTTCTTTTCTGATGGGGCCTGTGGAGAAGATCTTGATTCTCAATGGTGTGTGCAACTGGTGGGGGAGAGCAAGAGATGTTTATGTCTGTTAAAAGGCGATCAGAGAGGGCTTCCCTGGTGGCGCAGTGGTTGAGAGTCCGCCTGCCGATGCAGGGGACACGGGTTCGTGCCCCGGTCTGGGAGGATCCCACGTGCTGCGGAGCGGCTGGGCCCGTGAGCCATGGCCGCTGAGCCTGTGCGTCTGGAGCCTGTGCTCCACAACGGGAGAGGCCACAACGGTGAGGGGCCTGCATACCGCAAAAAAAAAAAAAAAAAAAAAAGGCGATCATAGAAAAACGTTGAGAAATCTCATTGTCCCATAGAGTGGGCGAGCTCCTGGCTGCCACCTCTGGTGTTCAACAGAGGGTGAATGTACGGTGCAGGGCACTGGACAGGCTGGGGGAGGGCCAAACGGGGTAAAAAGGCAGGGGCCCCAGCCACCAGCAGGAGGGGTCGGCCAAGGGGTGGCTTTAGGCCCTGCTTAACCTCCAAAAGCCTTCTATAGCCACCCCAAAGAATACCAACAATCACGATCCTATCCTGTGTGTAAAGAAGGGGAAGGAAACAAAGTGGCCCAGCTCTTTGTGCTGTAGAGGTCATCTGAGCATGCGCTCTAAGTACAAGCAGTGGATTCCCTGTCAGCGACCACATGCCTCACACAGTTCCAGGCATGGAGTTGGCACTTAGTAAATCAGGGTTCGTTTCCCCTGAGGCCTCCCTCCTTGTAGATGGCTGTCTACTTCTCTCTGTGTCTTCACATGGTCTTTCCTCTGTGCTGGCTGTGTCCTAATCCCCTCTTCCTATCAGAACACCAGTCAAATTGGATTAGATCCCACTCTAATGACCTCATTTTTACTTTACTACTTCTTTAAAGACCCTGTCTCCAAATACAGACACATTCTGAGGTACTGGGGGTTAGGATTTTAAGCTATGAATTTGTGGGGGACACAGTTTAACCCATAATGGATGAGCTGCATCCCACCCCCATTTCCCATCTTGGCTGGTGAACTCCAGCTTGCTGGGGCCAGTGTGGGTTTGGGACAGAGGGGTCATCACGATGCAAAGACCCTGCCCATCCATGTCCTAAGGTATGTGGTCCAGGTCCACGGGTCTTACTTGGTCACCAGGTCACTGGACTCTCTTGCTCCACGCCCCCTTCCTTCTCTGAAACCTGGTGTGGCTCCCTGAGGGACCCTCTGTCATTCCCTGATCCACACTCACCTGTCTCCACCTCACACATGCTCAGAAATCTGCCATCGGCTCCTTTTAGCCATCAAGTCCCACATTCACCCTGGAAACTCAGACTGCTCCAGACTGATGCTGGCCCCAGTTTCTGCCTGGCTGGGGAGAGAGGCTCTGTTCTTTTGCATTTCTCCTGTCCTGTCCCTGCTCTGTGGCCAGCCAGGGACAGCAGTAGGCATCATCTCACTCCAAGCTAGAGCAGGTCATAAGACGTATCTCCCCAAAGGCCTATTTTCATCTATCCAAAGCCTTTTTTGTTCTAGATATACGCTGGTTCTAGATCAGGAGAGATTTTGTGGCATATGTCAGGGCCATGTTCCCAGCAGCCTGTGCCGGTGGCGTCTGTGGGTGTTTGCATCTCAGCTGAATTGAAATGCAGCAATGCCACCCTTCTGTGCCACAGGGGCACCTCCCAGCCCTGTTGACCAGTTAGTCATCACCTTGGCAGAGCCCACAGATCCACATAAACCATCTGGAGTGAGGAAATCCAAGTGAAGCGAGAAATCAGTGGAAAACAGCCAAGTGTCCAGGCAGTCACGTGTATTCTTGTGTAAATGATTACCTGCGGGCACAGAAAAACAATCACTCTGTAGTGTCAGGTGAAAGCCACGGGTGTAGGTCCACTGCATGTAGTGAAAAGTACAAATATACCAACTTCATGAAGCGCACTCACCAAGGCGTCAGCAGTGATTATCTCTGGGTGATGGGCTTGGGGAAGCCCTTTGAATTCTCTTCTTTTTGTTTGTCAGTATGGGGGTGGTGGTGAGGGGCAGCTTGGGTCTAAATGGGATTCATACAGTCTGGGCTGGCCTTGTGGACTAACAGGACTTACAGCCAGAAGGGTATTTTCATGTGACCTTTGGGAACTACAATTCTAGTTCCACAATCCCACCAACCAGGATTCTGATCACCAAGTCTAATGTGTGTAGTGGTTTCCCCACATCAGCACAAAATTGTTGGACACCAGCTGAGTGTCCTGTTATTGAACTCAATCTGACACTGTGGAGATAGCATCAGACTCCACAGGTTAAGGGCTCAGTCCCACAAGACCACCCTCCACTGCAGATGTCTGTTGCAAGTACATGTTGTCACCTAGGCTTCTGACCAACTGGAAATAAATCAGAGGTTCCACAACCCCTTCCTTGGGTTTGATTAATTTGCTAGAGTGGCTCACAGAACTCAGGAAACTCATTTACTCACTAGATTACTGGTGTATTGCAAGGGATATTAAAGGATGTGAATCAACAACCAGATGAAGAGTTACACAGGACGAGGCCCTGAATAAAGGAGCCTCTGTCCCTGTGAAGTTTGCGGAGTTTGGGGGCTGGCAAGGTAGCATGTGGAAGGGTTATGGGTCACCAGCCTGGAAGCTCCCTGAACCCTCTCCTTTTGGGTTTTATGGTGGCTTCATGACATAGGCATGATTTGCACAGGCTCCGGACGCACAGGCTCAGCGGCCATGGCTCACGGGCCCAGCCGCTCCGCGGCATATGGGATCCTCCCGGACTGGGGCACGAACCCACGTCCCCTGCATCTGCAGGCGGACTCTCAACCACTGCACCACCAGCGAAGCCCCAGGCATGATTGATTAATTAATTGACCATTGGTGATTGCTTTCACCTCCAGCCTCTCTCTCCTCCCTGGAAATTGACAGTGAGACTGAAAGTTCCACCTGTCTATTCAGGGCTGCTTCCTCTGTCAACCAGCTCCCTGTCTTTAGAGGATTTCCCCAAGTCGCCTCATTAACATAAAGCCAGTTGTGGTGGAAAGGGGCTTGTGAATGATCAGACACCCATTTCACTTTTATAGCTCTGAAGTGATTTCAGGAACTGAGGAAAGGAGACCAAGTATTATAGCAAAAGATGTTCCCATTGCTTTTATTGCTCATGAAATTCCAAAGGCTTTGGGAGCTGTGAGCCAGGAAGCATGGATAAGGACCAAATGTTCATTTCTTATAAATCACAACATCACAGGAATCTTCTGAAAGTTTATAAATTCTGTAATAACAATAATAATAGCTAGCTTTCATGGTCTTTACAAGGGGCCAGGTATTTGCCAAGCAGTTTGCTTTGATTTTGATGCATAGGTACCCCTGGCATCCCTATTTTACAGACGAGGAAACTGAGGCCAAGAGAGGTTGAGTAACTCATCAAAGGTCACACAGTGCTAAGAACCCAGCTTTTAACCACTCACGCTGACCACCCTTCAAAGTTCCCTGTGGTTTGGGGAATGACCGCTCTCCATCTTCCCATCAGAGGAGCCAGGCTCTCAGGGTACCGTGCTGGGGGCCAGCTGGCATGCATAGAGGCCTCGATGGGTTGACAAACTGTGCGGCTTGTCCCTGAACCCATGTGAGATGTCCCCAGAGGCTCTGAGGAGCACCTGGGGCTGAGGGCTGGGGTCCCGGCTGACACCTGTCAGAGCGAGGATCACTAATGTCAGTAATTCCAGATGTGCCCACAAGGTGGCGCCACCAGGAGAAAGGGATACTGATTTTTTTCTGTTGTATGAAACTTTTAAAAATTACGAAAGTGACACACGCCTCTCATAACAAGGCAGAGGTGTATAAAGAAAAGACTTCATCATCCCCCACACACACCTTGTTCTCCCTCCACCCAGGAAAGTCAGGTTGAACCTCTCCACTCTTTATTCCAAGTTCCAGCAAACATCAAACACACAGGTGAAGGACTTTTTCTTGTTTGTTTTAACTTTGCTTTATTTATTTTACTTTGTACAATATGGGATCATCCTATACTCAGTACTGTGCAACCTTCAGTCTTCATTGAAGTGAATATCACGCCCTCCCTCTAGGTTAGTGAACAGGTGATTCTCATTATTCAGTAGTCAGGCTCTGTAAAGTCCTGCAAAAATGGGGAAGAAGCAAAGGCTGAACCAGCGCTCCTAGGGCAACACGGGGTTGGGTTCCTGCCAGCCTCAGGTCACCGCATTTTTCTCAGTGGATCAACAGGTAGCTGTATAACCTTGTTTGGGGGATGTTTCTACCTAAAGACATTTTATTTAATATATATTGTTGGTTCATTAATGTTGCACTTAGGGTCAACAGCATTATAACTCATGCCTGAACAAAGCTAATTGAATGGCCGTATTTTCTCCTTAAGGCCCATCTTATCCTGTTTCCACTTGGGAACACCAGACGGCATTTCATTCACCACTAGGCTTGGGGGTCATTTCAAAGCGCGAAATCACCACAAAAAGCGTATAGATGTGAAAAAAAAAAAAGTGGCCCTGCGTAAACTGCCAAAAGGACACTTGTCTGGCATCTGAGAGCTGAAACAAGAAGGCAGAATGCCGCCTTGCTGGACCTCAGCTGGAAACGCCAGTGCTCCACCACTCAAAATTTTCCCGGCTCTGCCCACGTTGGAGAATGACTGTGCAAATCCCAGTGTGTATTGGTTTTGGGGTTACAAATAAATTTTAGAGAATAAGTGACTTCACAAATACAGAATCCATGAATAATGAGTGTTGACTGTATATTGATTAAGATATATTTTCTAAAATTTCTATGATTAGTCTGCGGGGGGGTTTTGGTGTAGGCGGGTGGTAAACAGAAAAAAATATTAGTTGCTTAAAAAAAAAAAAGGCAGGGGTTGGGGGGAGCGGTTGAGCTTCCACCTCCCCTGTTAACTCCATTTGCCGCCCTGGTCTCTCATGCAGAGATAAAGTGGAAGCAGCCTAGCTGGTCCCAGGAGGTGGCCCTTGGCATGGGCTGTGGCCAGGGGATGTGGGAGGCCACAGCTCTCCCCACAAGGCACACAGAACTCTGACGAAGGCAGGGAGCTGAACAGTGTCCTGAGGCTTCCACACCTGAGGGCTCACCTGATCGTGAGGGAGGCAAAGGAAGCATTTCTCCCCATTTTACAGATGAGCGATGGCAGTTCTCAGAGGTCCCCTGCTGAGGCCACGTAGTGCTGGACGTGACCTACACTGACTCAGGCCTCTCACCTTGACACTTCCTGCTGACATCCATGGAGTCAGTGCTGCTTCGGGACCCCTGGGGGCCAAGCCCCTGGAAAAGAGTGGATTTTCTCTTCCCTTCCAGGTGGATCTGGCTAGAGGACCTGGAAGGCCTGTGGCAATGCCAAGTAGAGGTCTATGAAAAAAATGAGTTTGAATCCTGACTCTACCTGTCTAAGCTATGTGACCTCAAGCAAATTATGCTGGATCTCCCTGGGCCTCAGTGTCCTCATCTCTAGAAGGGGAAAGTCATGGCTTGTGAGGCTTATCTGCAGTAACATGCGCTGATTCCCTATTCAGAGAGGCTTTGGTTGTGTGTCCACTTCCCCCCAGCTGGCTGGCCCAGCAGCAGGGTAGGTAATGGCAGGATAGGGCCAGAGAAGGTGGCCAAATGCCTTTTCTTCATTTGGTCCATCCTCCTGAATGCAGTGTCCCAAGAATGAACCATTCTACCTGACATGGAGGGGAATGGTCTATGTCACATCCAGGCCAGACCCCGGCTCACTCCAGGGCACAGGGACCCCGGATGCCAAAACCACCAGGAACCCCAGAGACCAGCCTGTCTAGCCCCTTTATTTTACAAAGGGAAAGGCCAGTCACTTAGGATTCTTCTGGCTTCAAGCACCAGAAACCTGATTCAAACCAGTTTTGGCAGACAAAGTGGGAATTTTTTGGCTCACACAGCCAAACTGCAGAAAGGGAAGGGATGACAGGAACCTGACGTCACTGGGGTCTCGTCCGGCTCTCCTCTCCTCTCCCCGCGGGTCAGACCAGCTTTCGACACATCACAGGTGCATGGCTGCAGCAGATTTGACACCTGACCCTCTCTTCTAGCTACCGTTTAAAAATATCCCAGGCAAAGAGCCTGATGGGGCCCCTTTGGCTCACCTGCCACCTTTAGATCTGTCCCTGTGGCCAAGGTGGTGCCTGCAGCTCTTTACAGACCACCTGTGGGCAGCAGGGTGTGTGCACGGGCTGGGTGGAGAGCAGTAACACCGAGGGTCCTGTCCGAGGAGCTGTAGTGATTTGACTGTCCCCTGTGGTCAAGGTGAATGTGTGTTAAACATGGAAGTAGATAACGTATGGCGGGAGAAAAATGACTTCTTTTTCTTTGTAAAGTTTAGTGTAATGTATGATTTTTGACCAATAACAAGTCCACCATTCCTAATTCAAAAGCTACTGCAGGATTGAAGTGAAAAGTCTCCCTGTGTCGCCGCCCCCTGGAGGTGGTCATCGATGGTGTCAGTTTCTTGCATTCTGGGGAAGGCAAAGAGCCTTTGGAGCTCCCCTCAGGACTTCCAGGGTGGAGCGGAGTCACGGAGAGGACCAAGAGCCAGTGTTTGTTGCTCCCATCTGGTCCTGGGGGTGTGCCTGCCTCTTGGTGGGCCCGGCCTCCCCTGCCCTTCTGTCCTCCCAAGCTGAACCCCCGGAGAGGCGTGGGTGACCCTGGGGCTGGAGTGTGTCAGCAGCTTCCACGATGCCCTCCCCTTCCCACCCCGCCCTGCTGGGGCTTAGCTTCCAATCCGGAGGGCTGGCCTCATTGTGGCCTCCCCCACCCCCAGGACTCCTCCTAGCCCATCAGACCCAGGACTGGCAGGAGGCTAGGGCACCTGGACTGGGTGGTCAGAGTCTGCTCTCTGCCAGGCGTGGGTTGCTGAAGGAACCAGACACACACCGACCCACTGTGGTTCGGAGGTGCCGAATCAGAACAGCCCAATCCCACCCACCTCGATAGCTGAGGCGTGAGGAGCCCCGTGCCGGGGGGTCAGAGCAGCCACCTTTGCTCTCTGACCCTTGCAGTGGGGGCACAGTTTTCCCCTGGGGTCCTGCCTCTCGGAGCCCAGTCACACTTCAGCGGCCTTTGCTTCCAGCTGGGAGTCACTGAGTCTCCCTGCAAACCCAAGGAGGGGCAGCTGAGCCCTGTCGCTGTGGATTCCTGGGGTTACACACCTTGCCCAGGGCCCTCACACTGGGCAGCCCCCTTGTCTGGAGCCATCAGGCTTCCTCAGCAAGGTCCCCAGGGTTCCTCTGTTTGCCTGGTCCAGACCTGCCCTCCTGCTAGCTTGTGTCCTCTGCTTTCCAAGATGCTGCCGGTCGCTGAGCTGAGGTGCCGCAGGCCCCAGGCCCAGGCATTCAGCCGCTCTTCCCTGCGGCCTCTCCCTTCCTGTGAGTAGGGGTCAGGGAGCGCTGGTCGTTTGCTGGCAGCTTTTAAGGGTAGCCCGGAAGTCCCTCTCCTAGATCCCCGTTCTTGGGAACCCACAGAAATTGGCGGAGAACTTGGCCAGAAACATGGATGGAGCACTTGTTGTCCTCTGAGCATGAGCCGGGCCCAGGGTAATGAAGAAACAACCCCTGCCCTTAGTGCTGGGAGCCAGTGTGCATTTCCCAGATGTCCTTGCAGCTATGGTTCTGGGTGTGATTTATATTCTGCCTGTGAGATACACTCATGAGAGATTTGAGAGGCCAAAGAGAGGCAGGGGCCGTCTTCCTGTGGCCCTGGCACAGACCAGCTCTGGCAGACAAGACTGTTGTCGCAGCCCAACTCGGTGTGTCACTCTCTAGTCACTGAATTTGCATTGTGGTGGCAGCAACGGTGGTAGCCGTGGCAACAGTGGCCTCCTGTCCTCTAGAATCTGGCTCCAGATCCCAGCTGCAGTAGCGTGACCTTGAAGCAAGTCACGTTCTAACACCCACTATGCCAGCCCTTCCAGCCATCTTTATTCTTGCTGGTGAAGTTCTGTACCACATCTCATTTTGCTTGAAATAACCAGAGTGTTTCCTAGTTCCTACTCTGAATGATACGGATATGAAGGTGAAAAAGAATTTGTTCTCACTGGGGAGATTCACTGGTTCGCGCAACATATATGGATTGGGCACTTCCTTCCTGCAGGCTCTGTGCTGGGTGCTGGGGATACGAGAGAAACCAGACACGGCTCTCAGCGAGCTCACAGCTGGGTGGGTGTGTGGGTGAGGGCGGGGGGAAGCTAAGCCACCATGGCCATGTGATCCACACCACAGGGTGCGCTGGGAGCCCAGAGGAGGGTCCTGGCATCAGTCAGGTTCAGTTTCAGGAAACAGAGACCTTTCCAGATATTTTAATACAAAAGGCACTTAGTATAGGGAATTAGGTGCTTACAGATCTTTGGAAGGGCTGGTGGGTGGGCTCTCAGCTGGGCCTCCAGAATGACTTCCAGAACTGGGCCTCTAGCAAAGCGACCATCCTGCCACAATCACAGCCACGCCTTCAACTTTGCATCAGTGTGGCACTCCAATGTCATGGGGAGAGCTGCCTGAGCTTCCCAGGCTGGGATGGCCTTCCAGGCTCATCACCATGTGGTTGCAGCAGTAGCTCTGGTGACCTTGGGCATCTTGTGTTCTCAGATGAGAATGTTCATGGCCCCTGCACGCTTCCTGAAAGAGGATGCAATCAGAACGCTTGGTCACCATCTGGTTTGGATCACCCCCATGGGCTAAGCGTCACCTCATCGACATTTAGTCTCTTTCAGACCTGGTTGGTCCACAGCTACCTTGACTCAATTACCTGCCTGAGTCCAGCCAGTTGTGGCCAGGGGAGCACAGCTGGTTTGCTGGGGATGGGGCCTTGGGCATGGCAGGCCTTTGTGAGCCTCCTGGCAGGATCCCCCCCATGGCCACTGACCCCACCAGATGCCAACCTGAGCTGCTTCCCGGCTTTATGCTCCGACGGTAATGATTATGTGATTGAAACTAACCTCTGCCACCTGAAAGTGTTTCTGGAACAAAGCAGGGAGGGACTAAATAAATAAATAACCAGACCAATCTAAACTGAATGGCACATTACAATTACCAGACATTACAATTTCCCCTGAAGGACAACAGACAGAATCTTGTCTCGAAATCCTGACAATTGAATGCCAAGGCAAGATGACCATTTTCTTCCAGAAGCAGGATACCTGGGATGTTCCCCTACATGTAAACACCTGATCTCAGAGAGTCTTGCTCTCATTTATCCCCCAATGAATGAATGACTTAAACCTTTTTTTGTACCTGGGATGGGATGGGGTCTGTCCCCTTTTAACAGGAGAGCAAGACAATCTCCACAAAAGTTCTAGGTGCTTAGAGTTTAGTGCAACTTAAGGAAATGTCTCTGCAGGAGAGAAATATGCATCTCTTTTAATCCCACAGCCTATATTTTGAGCTTAAAATCTTTAGTGACAAACAAATGGCAAGAAACCCATTTACCATCTCTGGTGGGTGGGCGGAGTAGTCACTGCAGGTCAAGGCTCCGTGGGTGGTGCTGTGCTCATCCCACAGGGGGCACTGCTCGCCAAGCCGGGCCTGGCCGGGATCTAATAGATTAGGACATGGGATTCGCAATTTTGCAGCTGGCAAAACAGGCCACAGGGCCCTGGCCAGGGCTTGGAGCCCATGGATATTTCAATCCCTCAGGAACTGAAGGTTCTGCCCTTCTCTGTCTGGAAGGACACACTGCACTGATGCCATGGCCCCCAGGATGGATCCTTGTGGGGACTTTTTTTTCAGTGATTTGTAGAAATGTCACTTCCAGAAGTTGGCATTTGTTTAGTATGTGAAGTATGTACAAGTATGCAAATGTATATCAGAGAAGCCAGTTCAGTTGCCTTTCTCGTGGCATGCACATGTGGATTGAGATGGCTTGGGGCTGATTAACATCAACGTTTTAAGAATGAAATTGTCTTATTGACCAAGAACCTCATCTTTTTCCGTTGCGGAGCACAGGCTCCGGATGCGCAGGCTTCGCGGCCATGTCTCACGGGCGCAGCTGCTCCGCGGCATGTGGGATCTTCTCAGACCGGGGCACGAACCCGTGTCCCTTGCATCGGCAGGCGGACTCTCAACCACTGCGCCACCAGGGAAGCCCAAAAACCTCAACTTTATCTTAAACTAAGATACGTTAACTGAGTGTCTCCTTACTATATAGTGTTCATAATGTTCCATTCTTCTGAGGGAGGAACTTATTTTCAGGTGTGGATTTTTGTAAATCGGCTAAATTTCTTGCTGGTGTCTGTTATTTTTAAATTTTATATGTTGAATTATACATTCAATGTATATTTACTATATAAATTAGGTATTCTATAGCTGTATATATTAAAATTATATTTATGATGTGATAGTTTTCAAGTTATGGTAGAAATAAATCAAGTTTTCTTTTTAAATACTTCTCTGTATCAGAGATATCTCCAGTATCATAAATTGTTGTGGAGAATCTTGTGTATGGCCTGGTCTTATCTTGGTGAAATTTACTTCGGTGAAATTTAGCTAAAGAGATAAAAAAAGAAAAGCTCGATCATTTATTCAGCAAATATTTAATGAATACTTAATCCGTGAGAGTTCTTTGCATCACAAGCAACAGGAAATCAACCCAAATGAGCTAAAGCAAAAAGGGGCTCTTGCCACTGGAAATTTCAACATTGACGGGCTATTTGATGGTAAGGAAATACTGTTCACTTTTTGGTGGAATGCCTGCTTGGCTCGGCGTCATTAATAAGCCCAGTCCCTGGCTGTGGGGACTGAGTCAGCTCCTCAGCCCTGGCCAGGAGTCAGGAAGGGACTATTGGTGTTGGCCAGGGGTGGGGTGGGGTGGAGGGAGACAATAAGCATCCACCTCTATGTGCCAGGTTCCATGCTAGGGACACACAAATGGACAGGGCACGGTCTCTTCTGGTCAGGAAGCTTCTCATCCACAAGACCAAGGATTTGCATTTCCATTAATTCCCTTTTTCCCTTAAACTACACAGGTTTGACATCAACAATTACCCCTCTGAAATATGAAGCACATTTTGAAAATAGGCCACACCTCTCATCCCCAGTTTTACACACATGCCAACTTGATCCCACAGGTGGTAGACGGAGACCTGGCACGGCAGGAGCTGACCCCAAACGAGCCCTCCCCTTCCCATGTGTTTTTGCTAGAAACAGCTCAAAAGAGATGGTCGCCTTCTGCTTTCTGAAGTCCGGTAGCACAGGTGTGGTTATTTCAGGGACAAATGCCCTGGAGGTGCTCATAGTGCTGGCACAGCTTTTATGGAGGTGCTGACATAAGAATAATCACACCTTACACTTTGTGAGCGATTACTCTGGGCCGGGCGCTGTTCTCAATGCTTTACACGTAGAGCTCATTTGACCCTTGCAGCAATTCCATGGTGCCGGCGCTATAACGTCCCCATTTTACAGATAAGGAGACTTATGAACTGCGTGGTAAATAATATTTGGTTAAAAGACCCCTCCCCTCCCCCCTTCTTCATCCTGTTCCTCCTGTTCAACTCCCTTGGGGGTCCCACTGGTCAAGCACAAAGGAGGAAGACTCATGAAAAATATTAATAAACTCACATGTTGTACACACTGCTGTATTAAAAATGGATAACCAACAAGGACCTACTGTATAACACAGGGAACTCTGCTGAATATTATGTAACAACGTAAATGGGAAAAGAATTGGAAAAAGAATAGATAAATGTATATGCATAACTGAATCACTTTGCTGTACACCTGAAACTATCACAACATTGTTGGTCAACTATACTCCAATATAAAAGAAAAAGTTTTTTTAAAAAAAGACCTGTATCACTCAGATACAAATATAAAGTGTTAAAAAAATAATAAAAATAAACTCATGTTGCCTTCTGACAAATATTGGGGCAGCTATTAGCATGACCTGGGATCTTACGCCAGTCACTCTGGTGTGAGCCCGTAGCAAATCCAGGATCAGTGTTGGCTTTCTGTCTTCTCAGACTCCCTTTCTCACATGGGGTGTTTAGTGGGCTTGCAGAAATGCCTGGTGGGTTTGGAATCATACAGTGCTTGGGTCCTATTCCAGGCCCTGCGCTCACTGTGTAATTTTTGGATAAGTGAGTCAACCTCATACTTGTTACTGGAGACTTTTTCCTTTTTCCTCTGTAAAATGGAATAATAATAGTACCTACGTACCAATAGTCCCAAAGGGGTTATTGAGAGGATTAAAGCAGATGGTACCCTAAAATGTTTAGCCTGTTTCATTTGGCAGTGGTAGCTTTTGATAGAGGTAGAACAGTGATATTTTCTCTCTGAGTCAGAAACTGCTGAAGCTGGGCTTGGCAAACACGACAGAAAACGGTCACCAGGAAGTAAGCTCACTAGAGGGACCCTGGAGGAGCAGGCCGTGACCGAAGAGTCCCTTAGTCAGCAGCAGTGATGCAGAGTCTGCACCAGCCTGCATCTCCAGCACCAGCCCATGTCTGGCACATAACCTTGGAGCTGGGGGCCTCAGCTTTCAGGGTGAGTGGGTGTTTACTGTGTAACGCAGTTATTGAAACCCTTGCCCCTAGAGCAGGTCTCCCTGGGTTCAAATCTTGGGGAAGCTCTACCACTTACCCGTTGTCAGGCTTTAAGTGCCCTACTTTATCTCTCTGTGCCTCAGTTTCCTCATCAGTAAAAGGGGATAATAATAGTACCTCTATCCTAGGGGTCAATGCGAGGATTAATTAATTAGATGCCAGAAACTGACATCTAATAAGTGCTGTTGTTATTACCAAGCTCCAGCCAGGGCCTGGAGCAGAGCATCCAGTGAGACACAAGGTCATTCTTCCTGGGCATTTACAACAGTGGAAGGGGAGATTTAAAAAAAAATCAGCTTTTGTTACAACTGAGGTACATGCTTTCCAAAAAAGTACAGTGTTTCAATTTGGACAGGGGGTTCCTAATAAATTTGTCTCTTGCTATGTGGGAGGAGAGGTCCAGGGAATTGTAGGGAAATGTACGTGGCTTCTCAGGTATTACTAGTAAAAATAGACTTTTCTAGAAGGACACACTCTCACAGGAGCTCCCGGAAAAGACGGGAGGGAAGGTTGGGGAGCTGGGCTCAAAACCCTGGAAACAGTGCAGCTGGGCAGGAAGTGCTCATGCCTCCGGGTACCCTCCCTCAGCAGGAATCAGTGTCAATCAGTTTTATTCTTGCTGAAGATTCTGATTCCAGGGCCAGGGTATCAGACTGTCCTGAAGTAGCTTCTGGGAGGCGCAGGCATCCTGCTGGACATTTCCTGACACTGAACCTATGGGGAGGGCTGTTCTCTTAATGGATATCAGGCAGGTCCAGCAACACCATCCCCGGAAGTGACATTCAGGTAGGGCAAGAGAGCTTAGCTTTTTTGTACCATAGACACCTTCTAAGAATAATGTTTTTTAAATGCATAAAACACATAGGATTACAAAGGAAAACAAAGATAATGAAATATTAGAAAAAACAAATAGATGATATAATATGTAATTTTTTTGTTAACTCATGAAAAAGGAGATCAGGGCAGTGGCCTACCACACTGTTATTCTGAAGTACAGATGAGTGTATATTAGCCATAAAAAGGAATGAAATTGGGTCATTTGTAGAGACATGGAGGAACCTAGAGACTGTCATACAAAGTGAAGTAAGTCAGAGAGAAAAACAAATACTGTATATTAATGCATATATGTGGAATCTAGAAAAATGGTACAGATGAACCTGTCTGCAAGGCAGAAATAGAGACACAGATGTACAGAACAAATGTATGGACACCAAGGGGGGAAATGGGGGGGGTGGGATGAATTGGGAGATTGGGATTGACATATATACACTAACATGTATAAAATAGGTAACTAATGAGAACCTGCTGTATAGCACAGGGAACTCTACTTAGTGCTTTGCAGTGACCTAAATGGGAAGGAAATCCAAAAAAGAGGGGATACTTATCGCTGTACAGTAGAAACTAACATGACATTGTAAAACAACTATACCCCAATTTAAAAAAAAGAAGAAATGAAGTACAGATGAGTGTAAACAATATTTTGAAAAATCTGCAGCAACTGTAATGTGTCATGGACATATCTGTGATTGCTACTGGGCACAAAGCCCCAGGTGCTGCTGATACTACTGTGGCTGGTAGCCTAACCTCATAATTGAAGGAAATGCTAAATTGCAGTAGGAGATTAGAAGAAATAATGAAAATGTTTTCCCCATTTAGGGAGTCCCTGATTTAAACTGAGAACCTCTTCTCTCGGCATTTTGTTAAATATCAGTGGTACAAGGTTATGTGAAAAAGCCCAGATTTTAAGACACTGAATTTTCATTTGCTTGTATTTTTTGCCAAAAGAAAGAAAAAAAATACATTTGTGTGTATATTAAATACATCTAGAACAATGTATAAACAATATTTCATACTTAAAGAAAAGGGAAATGTATGGAAGGATCTAGGTTCAACGCCAGTGCAACCTTCACAAGCCTTGGTCTGGGGCTTCTCTCCGCCTCTCTGGGCAGGATCAGTCCGCAGGACAGGCGGAGGAGTGTGTTTCCCTGGGTATCCCCAAACCACACCCCTGAAAAATACCGAAGTCGGTTTTTCAAGTCAGTTCACGGTGTCCTGGCACACGCACGGCCTGGGAGGTGGGCGTCCACTTTTTGTGAGGCCTGAGTTTTGTCCCTAGTCAGCTGTGTGTCCTCAGGTCTGTTTCAAATCTCTCTGAGCCTTGCTTTCCTGGGTCTCCAGCATCCAACTCCCAGGCTCTCGTTATCCACGTGGGCCTTATTCTGCGGCGCTTTGCAGTTTATCAGAGGCACCTGGAGCAACAGGAGGTGGATGCAGAGATAGGAGCCCGCAAAGACTGGAAGGCAACCTCTGGTAGCTCCTCGGGCGCGGGGGAGCCGGACGCGCCGGGGCGAGGGCTTAATCTACCGGTGGCAGATTCGGGTTCAACGAAAGGCAGTATTTTTACCCATCAGAATTGCCCAGGATGAAGAGAGGGAGGGTGTTCCCCTCAAACGTGAATCTCTGTTATTCCCACTTATCAGTTGATTTAAAATCGGGGTTTCCGCGTAGGATGCCCCCCCCCCCACTCTACCAGCGTGGGGGTATGAGCCCGGAAGGTACATTTTAGAAAAATACCACTACTCCCGCCCCCAGGGCAAGTAAGGGAGCAATTTCAGTGGGTCATACTGGGTGTGGAGTGTGGGGGTAGTTACTTCGGCAGATCTTGGTGTTCCCAGACTTCCACGTGAGGTGGTAATCGGCGACAGCGTTTCGTACTGTTCCGGTATTTAATTCCCAAGAAGGAATAAGGCAAAAATTGTAAATGACCCCTACGACCGCGGCAGGACTCGAACCTGCAATCTTCTGATCCGAAGTCAGACGCCTTATCCATTAGGCCACGCGGCCGCTCGACAGTTCATCGTCTTTAGACAATCTAAAAAGTATTATTACCGCCCACCGGCTTGCCCAGGACGAATCCATCTGCTTCTTGAACAGGGGAGGTTGGACCTTGGTTCCCAGAGTTCTTCAGGGAAGGCCCACCCGGAAGTCCTTCCTCCCCACCCCGCGGGCGGACCGGTCCACTTTTGGCTCTCCTATTGGTCGCGCTGGGAGTCTCCCTCTTGCCTCTCGGGTAGCGGCGGGAGTGAGCGGGGCGCAGACGGGAAGTTGCGGCTGCCAGCGAGGCGGACTGCTTCGGTGCAGGCCACACGCCACCCCGAGGCTGCATAGGCCGCGCGGAGGGAGACGCCGCGTCGCCGGCCTGGGGTCGGGAGCCGCAGACCAGGAAGCACCGGGCGGACTGAGGTTTCCGGCGGGTTCGCCGTTGAGGGGAGGCCGGGTCCCTGAGCGGCGGCGCGGCCCCTCCCTCTCCAGTCAGGGAGCGAGGCCCTGAGCTGGGCGGAGGCTGGTCCCAGGGCGCACCGCGGCGCGGCCGCCGGGCTCAGGCTAGCGGTCGGGCGGGCGGGCGGCCGGGAGCGCGGGGGCCGCTGCCGACGCCCCCTGCAGGGCGCCCTCGGCCTGCTGGGCCCGGGCTCAGGCGTGGGTCGGGGCCCCGCGGGACGGCGGCCCACCTGACGGGTTCGAATCCGGGCGCTGTCTCCTAAAGGCGCTAGGCCCTCGGGCTGCGGCGGTTGCGATAAAGGCAGCCACCATTTGCCGAGGACTTGCCGAGGGCCGGGCCGCGCGGCGTGTTTGCCCTGTGTCACCCAAACAGCAGCCCTGTATGACAGGTAGAATCCGTAACCCCATTTTACAGAGTAGGAAATTGGGGCCTAAGGAGCTTGCCCAAGGTCACACGTCTCGTAAGAGCCAGAGCCAGCATTCAAACCCGCGTCCTCCTATTCAGAGTTTGCCCTCTTAACCACGTCTCTCACCTTCCCTGATGAACTTACGTGAACCTCAGTTTTCCTCAGGAGGGGTATTGCTATTTCCCAAGGTTGTTTGATGATTCACTGAGAAAATGTACCTAAAGGCGCCTGGCACACTGCCTGGGCCGCAGAAGATGCTTAAGGAATGATGGCTGTTAATATCACACATGTTACGTGTGTCATTAGTAACACTGTATATCATCTGTCTTCTTTAGGATTTGTGGGTGGAAGGCAGGCATGGTCAGAACCATTTCACTGACAGGAAAACAGAGACAGGACGTGTCTCTCTCCACGTCTCTCAGCCAGTAGAAGCTGCCAAGCTGGAGCCCAAAGCCAGGTGTGCTGACTCCCAGCGGGGGGCTCCCTGCACCAACCATGAGCCGCCTGCTCTGGAGGAAGGTGGCCGGCGCCACCGTCGGGCCAGGGCCGGTTCCAGCTCCGGGGCGTTGGGTCTCCAGCTCCGCCTCCGGCCCCGTCCCCAGCGACGGGCAGCCGCAGCCGCCGCAGCCGTCGCCGCCGCCGCGGCCAGTGCCGTCCTCGGAGGGCGGGCAGCTGCGGCACAACCCATTGCACATCCAGATGCTCTCGAGAGGGCTTCACGAGCAAATCTTCGGGCACGGCGGGGAGATGCCCGGCGAGGCCGCGGTGCGCCGCAGCGTCGAGCACCTGCAGAAGCACGGGCTCTGGGGGCAGCCGGCCGCGCCCTTGCCCGACGTGGAGCTGCGCCTGCCGCCCCTCTACGGGGGCAGCCTGGACCAGCACTTCCGCCTCCTGGCCCAGAAGCAGAGCCTGCCCTACCTGGAGGCGGCCAACTTGTTATTGCAGGCCCAGCTGGCCCCCCGGCCCCCGAGCTGGGCCTGGGCGGAGGGCTGGACCCGGTACGGCCCCGCGGGGGAGGCCGAACCCGTGGCCATCCCCGAGGAGCGGGCCCTGGTGTTCGACGTGGAGGTCTGCTTGGCAGAGGGAACTTGCCCCACATTGGCGGTGGCCATATCCCCCTCGGCCTGGTGAGTACGGGCAGGGGTCAGGGGACTTGAGCACATGTGGGGGGCCCAGCTTAATGGTTTGGTGAGCTCCCACTATGTGTTTGGTGGGTGGATTTCCAGGGACTGTGGACTCGGTGAACTAAAACAAGCTTTGACCCCAGCATTTACAGACCTTACTTTCTGGTAGGAAGGTATGGGTAGTAAACAACACCCAAGCAAATGTCACGTGGTGATAGGGGCTGTGCAGAGAATCACGTGTGTTGAACTTGAGACTGACTGGGAGACCACTTGAGATCACCTTGATTTGGTGCCTTCCCACTTGCCCTAGTAGCTTCCTGAGAAGTTAGTCCAAGACATTTGAACAGTGTTTCCATTTGGGGATGTTATTGGTAATTTTGGGCAGTAGAAACCTACCTTTTGCGGGAATGGCCCAGGCAGTATAGGACACTCAGCATCCCCAGCTGCTCCCTTAAATGCCAGACCAAATCCTCGCCGCCCCGACCCATTTCAGTGTTTCCAAATACCCACTCCCCTCGGGAAACTGCCCCCACCCAACCCGTGACCACCCCCAGCTGAGAAACTGCTTCCTTCCCCCAGCCTTCCAAGCAGGCTTGCAGGCATTTTTGTCCCCAAAAGGTATATTCAATCTCTCTTTTCTTTTTAAATAACTTTCTAAGTGCTACCCAAGTTTCTTTTTCAAACAATGATGGCAGTACTTTTCTCCCCTTTTTTATTCTTCATTCCAGGATTAAAATACTATTTACAACCTTAATGCTTTCAGGCATGGCCAGCAAAAAAGTTGGCAGTTTCTTTATTCCTATTGGAAGCTACATCTTTGTAAAGAAAGCTGCGAAATGTTAAATATGCAGTTGAAAATGGTGAAAGCATGGCTAAATAGATAAGGTAGGCATTAACGGCTGAAAAGAGCAAAACTAGATGATTCCTCATTGATGTAGTTCCAGTTAAGATGAGAATCTCAGTGCTTACTGTGTAACTTGATGGTCAAAATAGAGGGAATGCTGTCCATCATTTGAGAAAGTAAAGTAGACTATGGTGGCTGAAAGGAAATTAGGAAACCAGTGATAAGAAGGACTTGTTTTTTTGATCTTTGGTCATTCTTGGCCAATTTCCCTGAAGTCCCCCTTTTCTTTTCCTCCTCCTTCCTCTCCTAATTTTTCATCTCTTTCTCTCCCTGTCCTTCCCATCCTCCTCTCATTCTCATTCCATTTTTGCCGGTGGTACTGGGGGCACTGTGCAGTTTGCCTGGCGGCAGAAGTCATTGCTGAGGACTGGACTCATGCTGGGGCCTTCCTTCTGGGAGCCTGACTATGGCGGGGGGTGGGAGGTGCCAGATGGGACCCTGACGGCAGTCCACTTTTAACCTGGGCACATCCCTGCCGCGTGGCTGTGTAACATCAGGTTCCTGAGCAGCCCGCAGTTTCCAGTGGGAGGGAAAAGCCTTGGATGGCCCAGAGGGCAGCTTCCCGAAGGCTGCTGGTAAGGGCTTTGGTCATCAGACCAGAGGGACATTACACAGGCTGTCAACACCGATCTAAGATTCACAGGAAAAGTGTAGTGTTAATGGCGTTGGTCCTGACTCATCTTAAATTTGCCAGAGGTGTTTGCATTTTGGGGTTCTTCTTTTTTTATCACAAATAAATTTAAAAAGATGGTTCTCACGTACAGCTGCAGACCCGGATCTTGACACCAGTCTGGCTTTTTATTGCAACTAAAGTCCCTGTCATCACCACAGCCTCAAATATTTGACATCCTTCAGCCTTTTCTTCTGTGTTGTGTTTGTTTGAGGGCTTTGACATGTTGAATTGAAAGGGGAGGAGGTTTCAACTTGAGTCCCTGAGCGTTTTCCCATCATTTGGAGTGTGAGTTAGATTTTACCAGGTTTAACACTAGGAACCTCTTTTTGCTGGTAACCCCTTCCCCCAAAGAAACTAGTTTTATGTTTGTTTTATCTGTTGCGGCAGATAACCCCTCCTCCCCGCCGTAAGGGAAACGGGCAGCTTGTTCGCAGCTGTGGTGGCCACACATGTGGCCTCGTCACTCACTGTGATGCTGAGTGGCCTTGACCCTTTGGTGTAATCTGCGGTTCACAAAAGGCTTTTGCTCAGCAGCCATTTCCCCACACTTAGTCTTGTGGATCTTGAGCAAACTCGAGCCTTTTCCTGAATCAGTGTCCGGCCCCCAGCAGGCAGCACTCATCCCCTGCCCCTCCCACCCCAACCCTAGCACATATTTCCTAGCACATGTGCATACATTTCCTCCATTCTGGCACTTTCCCTGGTCTCTCACTGAGGGTGGTTGTTCAGAGACACAGCACCTTCTACAAGGTGCGTGTTTCGCTCTTTGTCCTTCAGAATCTTTCCAGCCGTCAGATGATTCATCCTGTACACGTGTGCAGCATTTGTCTTTTTTTTTTTTTGCCACTTTGAATTAAAAAAAAAAATTCCACTTTGGGTTTTATTATAATTGTCTCTCTTCTTTACTAGCACTTTGAACATTAGCCATTTTGTGCTTATCAACGTGAGGGGTTGATAACGGTCATTAAGACACCTCAGAGCCAAGCACAGACTTGGTGAGCCCTGGGCGTAACAAACACCTTGATGGCCCGGGCTGAATGCCCATCTGGGACCCCCGGGACTGTGGCACTTAGCTCCCTTTCTCTCTGTGGAGGTTGAAAAGTAAAGCTTTTGTAACTCCTCCGCACTCCCAACACATACCCGGGCAGCACCCCGCCCGACCTCTAGCTCTAGGAGCACCCCGTGGTCTCCCTTGTACCCCCAGCTGCTAGCGTAGGGCCTGGCATGTGGTGGTAGGTGTGCAGTGGGGATTGTGGGGTGGAACTTGAATGCCTCCGTGCTGAACCTGCCTGCCTCTCACCTCCCTCAGGTATTCCTGGTGCAGCCGGCGGCTGGTGGAAGAGCGTTACTCTTGGACCAGCCAGCTGTCGCCGGCTGACCTCATTCCCCTGGAGGTCCCTGCCAGTGCCGGCGGCCCCACCCAGCGAGACTGGCAGGAGCAGTTAGTGGTGGGGCACAACGTGTGCTTCGACCGGGCCCATATCAGGGAGCAGTACCTGATCCAGGTATGGTTCATGGGGCCAAATGTAGCCTCTGGCACCGGGTGGGCTAAGAGCCCTGCTCTCAGTGGCTAGGGAAGGCATTGCTTTTCCTGGCCAGTGCCTCCATCACCTTTGTAGAAGCTACAGGGCCTCCTGTTGACCAGCCCTGCCCGTGGTCCCTGTACCCAGCTGTTCTGTCCCTAGGGTCTGCCTGGCACAAGACCTGAGTTGTCAAAGGGTACTAATGGCCCTTATCTCTGTGCGGCATTTTAGAGCTTAGCGTGGGTCTTTGGAGGCTGTGGGCCCCACGGCCTGGGCTCCCATCCTGCCTTGGCCACTGGTGAGCAGCTCGAGCCTCTTAACATCCCTTTTACAACTAAGGAAACCGAGCCTCAGTTTCCTTATTTGTAAAAAGAGGGAGATGGCGGAAGCTACGTCATAGGATTGTTGAGAGGGTTTGAACAGTGCACACATCAAACACTCAGAACCATAGTTGTGGCAATTCTTAATTCTGTGAAAAGTGCCCTAGGAGAAAGGCAGGGCAGGTGAGAGTAGCCTTAGCCTCTAGCTGAGTGTGCTGAGGCTCAGACAGCCTTGTTGACTTGCCCAGGGCCACAGAGCTTCTGAGCGGCAGGGCTGGGGGCCGAGCCTGATAGCTTGGAAGGCCTCGTTTTGGCCACTCTGTTCCCAAGGTGCCCCTGGAGCTGTTGCTGGATGCTGGGAAGGCCTGTGTATTGGGATTCAACCAAGCCTGCGCTTTCAAGCGTGGCTAGGGTTTGAGAAGGCAGGCCCCTCACAGGTGGAGGGACAAGCGTGAGCAAGCATGAAGACACTCTTTAGCGCTGGGAGGCTGTGGGCTGGGAGGGGAGGCTGAGGTGGGGCTGGTGGGCTGAAGTGCCGAAGCAGGGGTAGGCTGGCCCCTCAGCTGCAGCCTCTCCTCCTCAGGGCTCCCACATGCGCTTCCTGGACACCATGAGCATGCACATGGCCATCTCAGGGCTAAGCAGCTTCCAGCGCAGTCTGTGGATGGCAGCGAAGCAGGGCAAGCGCAAGGCCCGGCACCCCACACAGCGAGGCCAGAAATCCCAGAGCAAAGCCAACGGCCCAGCGGTGAGAGCACACTGTGGGAGGCCCCCCTCCCCGGCCGGCCTGTCTGGCTTGAGACTGAGCTGATCTGCCGTGTCCCTTGCTCTGGCCTCCAGATCTCATCCTGGGACTGGCTGGACATCAGCAGTGTCAATAATCTGGCAGACGTGCACAGCCTCTACGTGGGGGGGCCTCGCTTAGAGAAGGAGCCCCGCGAGCTGTTTGTCAAGGGTAGCATGAAGGACATCCGTGAGAACTTCCAGGTATGGTGGTGGAGAGGGGCTCTGGGGACATGGGCTGTGGCAGACCCCTAGTGACCCTGGGGAGTGTAGCTGCCAGACCTGACCCTGAGAGGCCCGGTGGTGGTAGTGGGATGGCTGCCCACCCAGCGCCTTCCTGTCGCCTGTGCCAGGACCTGATGCAGTACTGTGCCCAGGACGTGTGGGCCACCTATGAGGTTTTCCAGCAGCAGCTACCGCTCTTCTTGGAGAGGTGAGGGAGAGCCCCTCTGGGAACCCATGGGGGTCAGTGGGTTCCTGGTACCCGGGCCCACCGTAACCAGGTGGTGCTGGGCCTTTCTCAGGCTGGGGGCCTTAGCCTTTCTGGGCTGAGAGCATGGAGCCACTCTGTCCAATGGTGGCCACCTGGGCCTTGGACTCTGGGGTTTCTACAGAGGCCCTGGAGGGGGGCGCTGAGGCTGTGCTTGTTTCATGTGCGTGGCCCTGGTTTGCTAAGCACCGTCTCTGAACCCGGATCCTGACCCAAGGACTTCACATCCGTCTTGGTTATGTTTGCTAGTGAGTCAGATTTATGATGTGGTCAGAGTCATAAGCGTCAGCCAGACCTGGTTCTAATCTTAATTATCCTATCCAACTCATTTGACCTTGGGCAAGTTACTTGGTTTCCCTGAGCCTCAATGTTCTTATCTGTGAAACATACACAAATATACTTGACTACAGTTGTGAGGTTCTTGTATGATCTTTTGTGTGTGGGGGGTTGTAGCACAGTGCTTGGCGCTTAGTCATTACTCAGCAAATGGCAGCCATTTTCATTTTTGTGATCTGTCATTCCCCCCATTACCCCTGAGGATGGGATGATATTATTCCCATTTTATAGATGAAGGAACTTAGGCTCAGAGAGATGAAGTGACTTAGCCAGGGTCTCATGGCTGGGAGACGGTAGAGCTGGGGTTTCAACCCCTGTCTCTCTGACGTGGGTGGTTGGGTTGAGGATTGCCAGGCTGGCCCAGGGATTGGGCCAAAGCCTTGCCTCCTGTGGTCATTTATGGCAGCCCTGGTGTTTGTCCTCAAGGTGTCCCCACCCGGTGACTCTGGCTGGCATGTTGGAGATGGGTGTCTCCTACCTGCCCGTCAACCAGAACTGGGAGCGTTACCTGGCGGAGGCACAGAGCACCTACGAGGAGCTCCAGTGGGAGATGAAGAAGTCACTGATGGACCTGGCCAACGATGCCTGCCAGCTGCTCTCAGGAGAGAGGTAGCCAGGCCTTGGGTGGCTGGATCCCCCTGCAGGGGATGGGCAGGTGGGAGGGCTGGCCTTCGGCTTGGCCTTAGCCCTGCCCTGGTGGACTGGCTGTGCAGGTACAAAGAAGATCCCTGGCTCTGGGACCTAGAGTGGGACCTGCAGGAATTTAAGCAGAAGAAGGCAAAGAAGGTGAAGACGAAGGAGCCGGCCGCAGCCAGCAAGTTGCCTGTCGAGGGGCCCAAGGCTCCTGGGGATCCCAAGGATCAGGAAGGTGGGGAACATGGGCGGGAGGTGGAGCAGGGATGGACCCTGGGAAGGTCCTGACCGGGGTGTCCCTTGGAAGGGGTTGCTCCGGCCTTCTGGACATGAGTAGGCTGGGCAGGCCTTTGTGAGAGACCCTCCTCTGGTCCTGATTGTCCTCCCCGACCCTGTGCAGACCCTGGCCCCCCCAGTGAGGAGGAGGAGTTTCAGCGAGATGTCATGGCCCGCGCCTGCTTGGAGCAGCTCAGGGGGACCACAGAGCTCCTGCCTAAGCGGCCCCAGCACCTTCCTGGGCACCCAGGGTAAGCCCTGTCTCCCTAACATGTCCAGCGGCCATCCTTACCCCTCCCTCCACCCTGGGACACCTCTATTCTGGGCCCCAGCACAGGGGGTGGTGTGCATATGGGCCCTTACTAACCTGCTGCCATCTGTTCCTGCCGTCTTCCAGTCCTGCTCACTAGTTTGCTCTGACTCCTGGGTCACTGGACTTAAGCGGTTCAAGTGCACTAAGCACCTGCTCATAGTAGCCTCTGAGAGTACAAATAGGAACATAACTCCTTCTTTCTAGTAGCTTCTCCCTGGGAGGAGCCAGTTGTGCAGACCAACCAGCGCAGCTGGACTTTATATCCATGATGAGACAGAAGAGTCATCAGTGTTGAGGCAGTGCCTGACTCTGCTTGGGGAAATCAAGGAAGGCTTCCTTGGGGAGGTGACCCTTCATTCACACCCCATAGAGTGGCAGAGATGAGAAAATAGGGGCAGCCAGGGTGAACAGCAGAGTACCAACTTTTTATTTGCCTGAGATGAGGCCGCCTTAAATTTTGTGCCCTGAGTGCCTCACTTGCCTCACCCTTGTGTTGGCTCCGGTGAACAGCACGTGAGGGATGGAGCTCTGAAGGCTCTGGTGTGCCTCTAGAGCAGTGGTGGGAGGGCAGATCTACTTGCTCCCTGCATGAAATGGACTGGGGAAGGAGTCCAGCCCTAGGTTATGCATGTGGGTCCTGACTTCTGAGTAGTACAGGGGGGCTGACATAGGATCTTTCCTTCTGGGATATTCGAATTATTCTAGGGGACTCCGTGGGGGTCCTGGCTGTATCCCAGAGGGAAGGGATGGTGACTGTAGGCCGAGGTCACCAGAAAGCCTTGGGGTCTTGGAGAGTGGGTGGGGCCCTTGCCGTCACACACTGTCCTCCCCCGACTACCATGACACTGCTCTCTTCTGGCGGGGCATAGGTGGTATCGGAAGCTCTGTCCCCGGCTAGATGACCCTGCGTGGACCCCAGGCCCCAGTCTCCTCAGTCTCCAGATGCGCGTCACACCTAAACTCATGGCGCTGACCTGGGACGGCTTCCCTCTGCACTACTCGGAGCGGCATGGCTGGGGATACCTGGTGCCCGGGCGGCGGGACAACCTGGCTAAGGTGCCACCAGGCAGCGGCCTAACGTCGGCTGGGGTGGCCTGCCCCTACACGTAAGGCTCTGGCTCAGGGAGGAAGGGGCTGGAGGCTAGGCACCCCTTCCCCTTGGCTAGAGAGACCAAACCCAGCTCAGGCTAGTGGAAAGAGCTCGGGTCTGAGAGTCTGGGTTCTAGTTCTTTGTTTGGTGGCTGCCTTTTGTGTCTGGACCTCAGAGCCCTGTGGGGCTGAGGGTGTGGTGCTTGGAGTGGGTGGGACTGAGGCCCTGCTCCTGGGCCCGGCAGCCCAGCTGCCCTCACAGGAGTGTGCAGAGGGAGGGCTGTTGGAAGTGACGGGGGATGAGCTTTGTCCCCCATTTTTGAGTGTAATTTATTGAGCACTGATTATATTCTGTGTTAATAAACGTTTTACAGTGCTTCCCTTGTTTGTCTCCCAGGCAGTCCCGCGGTTATCTTCATTTTAGAGTTGGCAAAACAAAGGCCCTAGGGAAGTCAGTTTCTTGTCTGAGCTCACAAACCCTTGAGCTTTTGACAGGCAGGTGTTGGGGAGAAGCCATAGCACTTGAAGTGGCCCAGAATTGAGAGTCCTGGCTCTGCGGGGCAGCCTGAACCACCCGTGGGTCCTTAGGACAGAGGGGCAGGGATCAGTCTGCCCCTTTGCAGCTGAAGGATGGATGAGCGGGCAGGAGCCAGCCTGGGGCAGGGCCCAGCCCTGACTTCCCACTGCTGGGCTCCCAGACCTTTTCCTGGGGAGGTGGCGGCTCTGGGGAGAAGTGCTTAGATTTGAGTCAGCCCAGGCCTCGAAACCCAGCCTGCCACCATTGTGCCGTCATTTTCAATTTGTCACTCCCTGTCTATGAACCAGGGGAAGTGCTGTCCACTTCCGCCCCAGAGCTGATTCTGAGGCTAAACGGAGGGAATCGCGGAAGGCCCCCAGCGAGCTGCCTGGCCCGGAGGGGGCACCCGGTAACCAGAGGCTGCTGCTGCTGTTCTCTGCGCAGAGCCATCGAGTCCCTGTACAGGAAGCACTGTCTTGAACAGGGGAAGCAGCAGCTGGAGCCGCAGGAGGCAGACCTGGCTGAGGAGTTCCTGCTCACCGACAGCAGCACCATGTGGCAGACGGTGAGGGCGGGCTCTGAGCCTGAGCTCTGGGGAGGGGGCTCTGTTCCCTCAAGGAAGGGGTGGCCTTTTGGGTGGAGGCGGGGTGCTGGATGCGCTCAGTTGTCCACCTCAGGCTGTCCTGGGCTGTCTGCGTGTTGCAGGGAGGGGTGGTGGATTTGGGTCAAGCCAGCCCTCTGCTTCACTTCCTTGGTACCTGGGCCCATCCAGGTGGAAGAAATGGGCTGCTTAGAAGTGGAGGCCGAGGCCAGGATGGAGAACTTGCGAGTGGCAGTTCCAGGTCAACCCCCAGCTCTGGTGAGCTGGGCACCTGCTCAGGGGTTGTCTGGGTGGGTGTTGGGTGGCAGGGCCCTCCTCTTGTGCCCAAGTAGCTCTTTCCCCCCAGAGAATTCCCAGGATCTTGGGGAGCTGGGAGATGGCTGCCCTGCCTTTGGGTGGCCCCATACTTGTTGGAGGCCAAGGAGGAAGCCTGAGACCTCATAGCCATCCTGTCATTTCCCAGCTTACCTGCTTGCCATTTCAGGCCCTTTTCCCACCCCCTACCCCATGGCCCTCGCTGAATGCAGGTGCTGGAGCAGGGCCTGATCTAGGTGTGTGGCCCCCACAGACTGCTGCTGGTGGCCCAAAAGCCAGCCAGCCAGCTTATCACCATGGCAACGGACCCTACAATGATGTGGATATCCCCGGCTGCTGGTTCTTCAAGCTGCCTCACAAGGTGTGTGTCCTGGTGTCCTCGCTGTGCTCAGGGTGCACAGTAGGCCTCCAGAGTGACTCAAACAGGGAGACTCCCTTTTTGCAGGAATGCTGGTAGTAGTGGCGCAGAGTATGATCTCAGACAAATGCTGTCATCTCTCTGAGGCTTTGTCTTCCTTCTGAAAATTGGGTGGTGAGGGGCATGGTGGTGGAATTAAATGACACAGGGCATGTCAGGTGTCTGTGCCACATCTGGTACATGATAGGATCTGTTGACTGATGGCTGTTACTGTGAGGGGAGCTAGGTGTGTGTGAGGGGAGCTAGGTGTGTGTGTGTGTGTGTGTGTGTGCGCGCGTGCGCTGCAGTCAGGAATTTGCCCCAGACCGCTCTGCTTGAGGTTGTGGGCTCAGTGCTGGGCAGAGCCCAGGCACACAGGGCATCAGTTCCCCAGCTAGGGGTCTGCCATGTGCCTCCAGCCCCTGCTTCCCTTTGCTCGCTTCAGGATGGTAACAGCTGCAATGTGGGCAGCCCCTTTGCCAAAGACTTCCTGCCCAAGATGGAGGACGGCACCCTGCAGGCTGGCCCAGGAGGTGCCAGTGGGCCCCGTGCCTTGGAAATCAACAAAATGATTTCTTTTTGGAGGAATGCCCATAAACGTATCAGGTGGGTCACTGTGGGAGGGCAGAGACATGCTGTCTGTCCATGCCTCTGGCTGGGTTACTGCAGTCTTGGGATCCCTTCCCCTGCCTTCCACCCAGGGGCCCCTGACAGCCTGTGCTGCAGTGGAGGGACAGCCTGGTCTAGAGGCCTGGCTGCTTGTGGTCCTGGTGCCATGGGACCGTGGACAAGGCTCGTTCCCTCTCCAGCTGCAGTTTCCCTGTTATGTAAAAAGAGTGGTACTGTAGGACCTTCGCGGCCCCTCCCAGCTCTGTGGCACCTTCCATGGAGGGCTAGTAGCCTGTAAGTTCTGTTGGGGGCTGGGAGTGGGTCCTGTAGGCTGGGAATGGCAAATGGGTCGAAGGCTAGTTCTGAGGGGTTTGTGGCTGCCAGCGGCACACTCTTGTGAGAAGCGTGCTGTGATGGGTTGGTAAAGTCTGCCCTGAGCCTGGAAAAGGCAGTGGTGGCAGGGCTGGTGCTGGGTGCCTCATGGATACTCCAGGACGGGGGCCGAAGCTGCCTCAGATGCCTAGCTAGTTCCCGGTGGCTTATGCTCCTAGACGGTAGATGCTAGGCCCAACCTGAGTCAAGTCAGTGGGAAAAGGGTTGAGGCTGGGCAAGGAGGGGGCACAGCAACCCCCAAAGCTGGGCAAATGAGGGCCGTGTTGTGATGGGGGATGGAGTGTGTGCTCCCTATGGCTGTGCTGAGCAACCCGTCTGTCCCCATAGCTCCCAGATGGTGGTGTGGCTGCCCAGGTCAGCTCTGCCCCGTGCTGTGACCAGGTATGTCCTGGCAAGTGGTTGTGGGAACGGGAAAACGGGGGCGGGTCCTAGGACCCAAGCAAGCTGCTGAGCCTCATGTTCTCCCCCCAGGCACCCACACTATGATGAGGAAGGCCGCTATGGGGCCATCCTGCCCCAGGTTGTGACCGCTGGCACCATCACTCGACGGGCTGTAGAGCCCACATGGCTCACTGCCAGCAATGCCCGGGTATGTGTCCTCTGCACCTCTGGTCCTGCCCTTTCTCTCCTGTGTGTCTAGAAGCTGGGTTGCAGAGGGACTTTGCTGAGGAGCATGAAAAGGAACCTAAGATCTGGGTCAGGCAGGACTCAAGTTCAAATCTAGCTTCACAACTCATCCAGCTTTTCAGCAAATATGTTCTGGGCACCTGCTCCTGGCTGGACATTGACAAGGCATGCTAGGCACAGCTATTGTGGAGTCTAGATGGGGCTGGGTATAGAGCCAGGCACGGAGCAGGGATTCTTTACCTGGAACTGTGGAGTTTGGGGCACTGCTGGCTGGCATTCCTTAAAACCATCCCCTCAGGAAGGGCTCCAGCATTCTCCGTCTAGTCAGGCTCCAGGGATGGGTGGGAGGAGTCTACTGGGGTATCTAGGTCGGGGCTGACCTCACTCTTCCTGCAGCCTGACCGAGTAGGCAGTGAGTTGAAGGCCATGGTGCAGGCCCCGCCCGGCTACATCCTCGTGGGTGCTGATGTGGACTCACAGGAGCTGTGGATTGCAGCTGTGCTTGGAGACGCCCACTTTGCCGGCATGCATGGTGAGCAGGAGCCGGGGCCAGAGCAAAGCGGTGGCAGCCTGATGCCTCGCCAGGAGGATTATTTCTGAAGCCTGTTTTCTCACTCCTGCCTCGCCCCCCAGGCTGCACAGCCTTTGGGTGGATGACACTGCAGGGCAGGAAGAGCAGGGGCACCGATCTACACAGTAAGACAGCTGCCACAGTGGGCATCAGCCGTGAGCACGCCAAGGTCTTCAACTATGGCCGCATCTACGGGGCCGGGCAGCCTTTCGCTGAGCGCCTGCTAATGCAGTTCAACCACCGGCTCACGCGGCAGGAGGCAGCTGAGAAGGCCCGACAGATGTATGCGGTCACCAAGGGCCTCCGCAGGTGAGGGTGCCTCTCCCATCCACGTTACCCCAGGGCCTCAGGCTTGCTTTACTACCTTTACCGCCCCATTCTTTTCTACCTCTTCCCATTACGTGAGTCCTCACCTGGCCCCTCTTCCTCCAGACCCCTGTGACCTAGTTCTAGGGTGGTTTGTCCTTGGGTTGTGACATCTGCTTGCTTAATGCTCAGTTTTTCTCATAGAGTTAAAGCTGTGCTTTTGTTATGCTGTCAGAGCTCTGGTCTTGCAGAGTGAACAGTAACGTGGGGTTGCAAACTCACGTGCCTACAGAGAGTGAGAGCAAGTGCAGCAGGCGGTTTAGTAGGACAAGTTGACAGGAGGGCCTATGGAAAACCAGAGACTTTAAACTGATTTTGACAGAGGAGAAAGCCTTCCCAGGCTTCAGTTTGCTTCCGCCTATAGTACCTATTGTTTGCTCAGGGCCTCAGCAGCCTCCTAGGAGGGTTCCTGAATCGAGTGTGAGGGAGGAGAGGTGCCTTTACAACTTGCGTGGGTATAACATACGGTGTCCACGTTTAATTAGCTGACCTCCTCATGGAAAGACTAAAAGTTAAGTGATAACAGTTCAGTAGTAACTGCATAAAGGCAGAAAAGGGGAGCCGAGTATTGTCCAGGGAGGTGAGAGGAGGACATGGGGTTGGGGGTGGCATGCACCGTGGGCGGTGTGTGCTGGCGGAGGCAAGGCAGTGACGACAGAAGAGGTTGGGCCTTAGTTGTGGAAACCTTTGCTGGCCTCACAGAGGAGTCTGGACTGAGGGGTGGTGGGGAAACCCTGGTGCACCTTTGAGCAGGTGAGTGGCGTGGCTCTGGAGCCATCTGGAGACAAGCCTGGTGATGTCTGAAGTTGCATTGAAGCTGGGAGTCTGGGGCAGTGGGGACTGAGAAGGGTCAGTCGGGCCTGGCTGTAGGTTGTCTTCTGTCCTCTCCCTTTCAGGGAGTAGCCTGTTCTATCCCCTCTATGCGCACCGCACCCCTCCCCCCCAATGTGGGGTGATAGCTCTTGCTGCCTTCTGGACTGCTACATGCCACCTGTTGGTCATGGGGCAGTGCAGTGTTTAGGGCATTAGGACAATAATAACAGTAGTGGTTCTCGTGTTGGAATATGTCCTTTATCGGGCTACCCTCATGTAGTCCCCAGAATCCTGGGTTCCTGTCTAGGCTCTACCTCTTCCTGGCTGTGTGATCTTACAAAGTCACTTAGTATCTCTGAGCCTTTTCCCCCTCTGAAGTGGAGCTTGTAGGGGAAAGGCACGACCCCAGGGTGGTTGTGGAAGTGGAGAAGGGATTGAACACTCCTAGCCCAGGGTTTGGCATAGAAGAGGTGTTCCCGTGGGAATGACAGTTGTGACACTGCACACCCCCCCCCCCCCCCAAGGTATCGGCTGTCAGATGAGGGCGAGTGGCTGCTGAGGGAGTTGGACCTCCCTGTGGACAGGACCGAGGATGGCTGGGTTTCCCTGCAGGATCTACGCAAGATCCAGAGAGAAGCTTCTAGAAAGTGAGAACTGTCTGTGTGTTAAGGATGGAGGGCGGGTCTGGGCTGGCCTGGAGAAAGCTGGGATGCTTTGTTTTTAGCTCTAAGATGCTAAAAGACAAAGCTTGCCCTTTCTTTGTTCCTTGCCCCCCAGATCACAATGGAAGAAGTGGGAGGTGGTTGCTGAACGAGCCTGGATGGGGGGCACAGAGTCAGAAATGTTCAATAAGCTGGAGAGCATTGCGATGTCTGACACACCATGTACCCCGGTGCTGGGCTGCCGCATCACCCGAGCCCTGGAGCCCTCTGCTGTCCAGGGGGAGGTATCCTACTACCCTTGGAACATGGGGAGAGGGTCGCAGGGAGGGCAGGGTTCCTGTACTACCTCCTACTCTAGTGAACTGGTATGTGGTTTAACCCTTCTCGCCTGTGCCTACCTTCCCTCCCCAGTTTATGACCAGCCGTGTGAATTGGGTGGTGCAGAGCTCCGCTGTGGACTACTTACACCTCATGCTTGTGGCCATGAAGTGGCTGTTTGAGGAGTTTGCCATTGATGGGCGCTTCTGCATCAGCATCCACGATGAGGTTCGCTACCTGGTGCGGGAGGAGGACCGCTACCGCGCTGCCCTTGCCCTGCAGATCACCAACCTCTTGACCAGGTAGGCAAGGCCCGTGGCCTCTCTGGCATGACTATATACCAGATATGTGGGGCTTGGACCAGGTTGAGCATGATCTGAATTTTCATCCCCCCAGAAATAAATGTTCCCACTTTTCTCTCTGATTTTTAAAACTTGTAGCAGTCTTAAAAAAGACTGGCCTCAACCTTTAGAAAAAATTTTTTGGGGGATTGAAAGTGTCATATACCAAGACTAGATCACTGAGGTGGTGAGAAGGTAGAAGCCAGGGCAGTTGTTCCAAAGAGTAGTTCTCAAATTGTGCTCCCCTCAGAACACACCTTTCTGTTTTGAAAATCAACATGACAGAGGCTTTTCTCAACCCGTAGAAAACTGAGATATTTTCTTCCATTCGTAAATGTTAATTCTTAAGTGCCAGAAGTTTGTTATTCTGAATACTGACAGAAAACACTGTTAATGGGGAAACTCAAATGTGATTTTAAAAACGTATTTTTTTATATATTGAGTTGTGTTTTTTTGTAGTAAAATTCCTAGTTTATATGGTTACATTAATGATGTTACAGTTTCATGTTGATCTGCCCCAGAACCAGTTTGGGAACCATGATCTATCCTGATTAATGGGTAAATAATGTTTTACAATACTCAACACTGTCTCCGCTGCCCTCTTAATCATCTCCTGGGGGGTTATGTTTAACAGAGCTAATGAAAGTCCTCGTATATTCAAATTCTGGCCCAATAATTGAAATTTTGACATCAATAAAGTATACCAAACTGGGAAAAAAAAGGTGTGTTTTGAGTCCATAATTGCACGTGTCTCAGCGGGAGGTGTTCGGCTGCTGGATAGCGGGCAGTGCTGGCCCTTCAGCTTTCTTTGCTAAGTGAACAGAGCTGGCTGGGGGGAGGCTCTGCCTTACGGATACCAGGTCATCTCTCCTGGATTCACAGCAGGGACATGACTGTGAGAGGAGGTCGGGTCTCTTTCAGGTGCATGTTTGCCTACAAGCTGGGTCTGAATGACTTGCCCCAGTCAGTCGCCTTTTTCAGTACAGTCGATATCGACCAGTGCCTCAGGAAGGAAGTGACCATGGATTGTAAAACCCCTTCCAACCCAACTGGGATGGAAAGGAGATACGGGATTCCCGAGGGTGAGCACAACACCTTTGTTCCTCGTTACTCACTCATAGGACGTTAGGCATAGAAAGTGGTCTTGGACAACACGAAGCTTGGGGCACCAGAGGATAAGAAGTCTACTTCTTGTGCTGTGTTCTGGGCTGTTTCAGTTTATAATGTGCCCTGGCTCCAAAGTGAGCATGATGCTCAAATCACAAAGGCATGTGTTTCTAGAAAGCTGTTCACAGTAAATGAAGGAATGTTTGAAACTCTGGTTTCTTCCATCTGTTCCCTTCCCTCTTCAACCACAATGGAAATGTTTGAAGATTTACTGTATAAAGTCAAAGTACATTCTTAAGTGAAAAAACTGTGCTTTGAGTGCCAAACAAGTAAATCAGAAAGCTTATTTTCTATGTGTCTAAGATAAACTTATTTTATACAAAAAAGAAAACAGATCCTCCCCAAATGTAACATTACCATTCCTGGCAATTACTCTGAACCCTTCTGTACTTTTTGACGTTAACATTAAGTTCCTTTTCTCACTTCTGACCTGTGAGTTAACAATTCTTGAGGAAGCATCCTAACCAATTTGCACTATTTTTCAGGTGAAGCACTGGATATTTACCAGATAATTGAACTCACCAAAGGCTCCCTGGAAAAATGAAGCCAGCCTGGACCATAGCTCTGTCTGGAGGCTCTGTATTTGCTCCCGTGGAGCTTCATCGGGGCAGTGCAGGCTCCTAAACTCAGGCTTTCAGCTGTGCTTTTTTTGCAAAAGGGCTTGCCTAAGGGCAGCCATTTTTCAGTAGCAGGACCTGCCAAGAATGATTGCCTCTAACTGATGGTGCAATTAGTTCAGAACCAAGATGCCAACACTGGTGCAGGCTGTAGGACAAGGGGGCATTGTTGCTTGCTGGGTGAAAAGAAAGCAGAAGCCCCAAAGTTCACATTAACTCAGGCGTTTCATTTATTTTTTCCTTTTCTTCTTGGCTGGTTCTTTGTTCTGTCCCTCATGCTCTGATGCAGTGCCCTAGGGGAGAGAAGTAACGCTCTAAATGTGATAAGCCTGCTCGGAGGCAGTGGAAATAAAAACAAAGATCCTTTATCTTCTCATCAAAGCCTGTGTTAGTCATGCTTTCTCCCCTTTCCCACTCCTGGGAGGTAATTATGTTGGAGAAGGGAAGAGTTCTACAGTAGAGTAAGGTGGTGCTAACTTCTTTTTTTTGGGCTTTTGTTATACCTGGGGACATGCGTGGGACAAGATGACAGAGAAGGGGCATCAAGATGCTACATAACTCCCCTGAACTCAAATGCCTAATAGGCAAAGGGAGTGGATGGGGCCAGGTGCATTATGGCTTGGAGTGTGATAAACTGAAGAATGTAAGTTAAAAATTTTTGAGACGCTAGAAATCCAGGGTGTTTTATGTAAACTCCCAGTTTATGTTAGACAAACCGAGGTGATAGAAATTTTAGGCACTAGAGGTAAGGAAACATTGAGTTCTGCTTCAGAGATGCTATAGGGCTCACGGTGTGCTGCTGTAACTGGTTTGTTCCTCTCCGTTTTAGTCTTATCAGAGGGCAAAAGGACGATAAGAAACTGGCATGACAACCTGAGCTGATCATAGAGTGGCCCTCCTTCGAATGAGGGCATGATAAAAGAGGAAGTAAACTGCTTTCTGAGCCAGAATGCTTGGGCTCGTGATTTTCCAATGGTTCAAAAGATCACAGGGGAAGACCCACAGAAAGGGGTCTTGTTTTCATCACCCCCTTTCTGGAAATGTCTACCCAAAATGTATACAAGCCTGGGCAACTGGGTATGGTTCCAAGTTTACAACCCCTCTCTTGAGGAGCCTGTTTCATCTTTGTCTGACCACCTTTTGGCCCGTTCTGTGGTGGTTGCTCCTCCACTAACCCGTGGCTGCCCCCAGACAGGCTGCTAACCCCAGTTAGAAAGGGTGGCTAGGGCTTGCTGCACTTCAGTCAGAAGCAGGCACTGACCTCTTCATCTTCATCCTCATCCTCTTGAAGAACCATGTCCAGGATGTTCCCTTTGATCTTGAAGTCTCGTGAGGTGCTGAGCTTTATGTGCTGC
Source organism: Stenella coeruleoalba (assembly GCF_951394435.1). Taxonomy (NCBI): domain Eukaryota; kingdom Metazoa; phylum Chordata; class Mammalia; order Artiodactyla; family Delphinidae; genus Stenella; species Stenella coeruleoalba. The sequence goes on from NC_137147.1 coordinate 110,884,747, forward strand.
ATCAGGTTCACCTGTGACAGGATTGTAAACATGGGCACATTTTCCTACCGATAGGTCCTGCCCAGGACAGCCTAACAGGACTATCTCTGACAAACCCTTCAGTTCCTCTAGGAAGGCACACACCCACTTGAATCCATGAATGTTTGGATTCAGGCCATCAGAAACAGAAAAGAACTGCAGATTTTTCCCCCACTGCAGTTGTGTTGCTTCAGTTTGCCAGGTCCCTTCACAGGGTAAATGGGATTGGTAGAAAACAGAGTATGTTTACCTTGGACCTCTTAGAAAGGTGGATGAGAAATTTTTCATACTGTTCAATGGCAAAGATGAGGTTAGGGATTGGCTTGGTTTCCCGAAGAGCTCTGGCCTACAGGGCAAAGAAGAGAAGACCTAAGTTTTGGGTTCAAGGTGTTTTTTTTTTTTACATAAATTTATTTTTGGCTGCGTTGGGTCTTTGTTGCTGCACACAGGCTTTGTCTAGTTGTGGCAAGCGGGGGCTTCTCATCGTGGAGGCTACCCATTGTAGAGCATGGGCTCTAGGCGTGCGGGCTTCAGGAGTTGTAGCATGCAGGCCTCCGTAGTTGTGGCTCATGGGCTCTAGAGCACAGGCTCAGTAATTGTGGCACACGGGCTTAGTTGCTCCACGGCATGTGGGATCTTCCCGGACCAGGGCTCAAACCCATGTCCACTGTGCTGGCAGGCGGATCCTTAACCACTGCGCCACCAGGGAAGTCCCTTCAAGGGTTCTTGAAGTCCTCTGAAGCTGTCTGTAGCAGAACTGCTCATGGCTTTGGAAGAAAGCTAGTCAGTCTTCCAATCAAATGCAGTTTTACTTATATACCAGTAATTAAGATTTTTTTAACAGTTCACTCTCAGCAAAGGACCTAAATGCTAGTGGAGATTGCAATGAATCCTCCTATTTATAATTCCTAAATATCTGTTATCTAGAAACTGGCTGAGGGATGGACCATTTGTAGATACTTGGTTGCCTGACTTGATATTCTTGTAACAATGAGCCCACTCTACACTACCTCTATTTCCTCTCTAGTCTACATATGAGTTTTCATTGCTGGTATTAATATATCTCTTTCCCCTCAACTTGAATTGTAACTTGTAGATCCTTCCATATGTTTCTTAAGTATATAGACATGTTTCTATATATATATTTTGAAACTACAAATGAGAACATTGTTTTCATCTTTTTTTTTCTTTTTAACATTATCTTGGGAGAGAATCCTATATCTGAACATTTAGATTTGTATTTTTTTCATGTCTGCATAGTATTCTGCAGTATAAATGTACTATAAACCCATTTAGCCAGTCCTTTATTAGTGGGTATCTTAGTTTTCCCAGTATTTCACTTTTACTTTACAACATCACTAGGACTATTCTGTACATAGGCCTTTACAATTTCTATATCCTAAAAATGCAATTGTTGTAGTAAAGAGTGTGTGTGTGTGAATGTATAGGTCTAAAATTGAGCAGTTATTGCCACACTGCCCCCGTAAGAGAGTACTGAATTCTCACCTTTGCCAGCAGTGCACTAGAGAACCCACTTCCCTGCACCCTCTCCAACTCTTTCACATCCTTTAGGGAGCACATTTTGCACTCGCTAACTTTTCCTAAAACCAGTTCCTTCTCAATGGTTATCCTAAGCTATTTCTATTTTTAAAGAAAGAGCTCAAGATTTTCCGGTACTTCCTGAATAAAGTATATGTTTTTTGGTTCAGAGGGAAAAGATGTTCCATCTGAACATAAAGTCCATGAGCTGAGAAGGAGCCATACACAAACATTTCCCCCCCAGCTTTACTGAGATATAATTCACCCATTTACATTGTACAGTTCGGTGTGTTTTCGTGTATTCAGAGAGTTGTATAACCATCACCATAATCAATTTTAGAACATTTTCACCCCCGCCCCGAAATCCTACACCCATTTTAGCAGTCACCTTCCCAGTTTCTCCAACACCCCCCTTCCCCCCACTCCCCAGTTCTAGGCAACCACTAATCTGTCTTTTTAGATTTGCCTTTTCTGGACATTTCATATAAATGGACTCATATTATGTAGTCTTTTTCTGACTGGCTTCTTTCACTTAATATTTTCAAGGTTCATCAGTAACCACTTTTTTTTTTTGGCCGTGCTGTGCGGCATGCGGGATCCCAGTTCCCTGACCAGGGATCAAACCCATGCCCCCTGCAGTGGAAGCTCAGATTCCTAACCACTGGACCGCCAGGGAAGTCCCAGCAACCACATCTTGATCACTGTCAGCAGCTTACCATGGCTGTGGGCCCAGCAGCGGTTTTCTCCTTTTTCTTTTCTCCTGTATGTTTTAGGCTCTTACTCTTCTTGTTCTAAAGAAATAGAAACAAATTCTGTCATTCCTGAAGATTGTTCTGTAGAGCTAGCAGGCTAGTGGTAAATTTCTAGTATGATGATTACAGTGGAGCATGGGGGAACTCTTAGGGGGACCAAGTCTGGGTGAAGAGATTATCCTGCAGCAGATGCCAGAAGGTGGGAAGCATTCTGGGACGCTTTATAATCCTCATTTTTCTATTTTTTGTTTGGAGGTTTACCATCTTGCTCTTGGATGCATCTAGCACATGGAAGTGAGGGCAGGACCAACCATTACTATAGCAGGGCAGCCAAGGGACTAGTGAGGCACAAAAGGACTGTCACGGTTAAGTAGAAATAGGTGTTTCCCAACTGGGAAGTTAGCTAAAAGGGTTGCATAAAGAAGAGGAAGCTGGAGAAGCTGTTCCCGGAGTGATGTATCTTACATGACAAGTGGTTACATGCTCCAGAAGGGTTTAAAGGTCATAGGAACATTTATTTCCCTATGTGTACATAATTAGAGAATAAAGAGCTCCTGGAAAAAGGAAGAACCAATAAGAAAGGGAACCAAGAAGAACAGGATTCTGATAAGGCAGAAGAGAATTGAGACATGAGTCAGGAGATACCACCCAAGTGTGAGGTACACAAACAGGAACCTTTTACCTGAAGGGGAGTTCTGTGCCCTCCAGGAATGGAACATTACCACGTTCCACGTGACAAGGAAAAAAATTAAAAACAGAGACCTGCAAATGGAGACAAATTATACTACTGGAGCTATATGAAAGGCAGGAGGCTTGGTCCACACGGCATGTTCTGGAAAATAAGAAAATGCAGGGATCCCAGAGATGCTGGTATGAAGAAACTTGCTTTTGGCCCTGGAAGGCAGGGTAGAGGGTGAAGACTTTTTAAGGGAGGGGCAGAGTATCAGCCATAGATAGAACTCATGTGGACCAAATGGGAAGTGAGCCATCTTCCTAAAAGTTGTACCCAACATGGCACCTTGTTGGAACTCCCTAAATCAACCCCATCTACTGCCCATTTCTGCTGATTCAGGTAGGACTAAAATTGTAGCTGGAAGAGAAGCAGATTTTTTTTTTTTTTTTAAGATGTTGGGGGTAGGAGTTTATTAATTATTTTTGCTGTGTTGGGTCTTTGTTTCTGTGTGAGGGCTATCTCTAGTTGTGGCAAGCGGGGGCCACTCTTCATCGCGGTGCACGGGCCTCTCACTATCAAGGCCTCTCTTGTTGCGGAGCACAGGCTCCAGATGCGCAGGCTCAGTAGTTGTGGCTCACGGGCCTAGTTGCTCCGTGGCATGTGGGATCTTCCCAGACCAGGGCTCGAACCTGTGTCCCTTGCATTAGCAGGCAGATTCTCAACCACTGTGCCACCAGGGAAGCCCAGAAGCATCTTTTAAAGGTATACAGTTCTGAGCAGGATGCTAAGGGTTTTGGAACAATGGCTTTCATTGCTTTCTTCCCACTGAGATCCAAGGCTATGAGAAAAAGAAAGGGGCTATAAGAGAATAAACAGCTCTCTGAAAGATGTGGCAAATGCAATCCAGATTTCTAGATAGAAGTTGGAGTTAGTGGAACCGTGTGGGCTCTTGCCCAAGGTCACTCATTAAGCACATCTCACAAAGAGAAAAATGCCTGTGGATCAGCTGACTTGTCAAGTAAGGCCTTAAGTCAAATATGAATCGAGAAGGGGGGAAATATCCAGGGAATACATAAACTGGTTTTTCTGTAATGTAGAAAAAAAGATAGTCTAGAAGGTGCCTGGTGATAAGCAGAAGAAGAGCTTGAGAATGGGGTCAAACACAAAACCCCAAAACCTCCCAACATTTTACATGTCAATGAGTACCAAGTATGATTCTAGAGCAAGGGGTAACCAACTACAACCCAGAGGCCCACTGCTTGTTTTTCAAAATAAAGTTTTATTAAACACAGCCAAGCTCATTCATTTGTGTATTGACTATGGCTGCTTTTATGCTACAACAGCAGAGTTTAGTTGTGACAGTGACTGTATGGTCTGCAAAACCTAAAAGCATTTACCATCTGGCCTTTTGCAGAAAATGTTTGCTGACCCCTGTTGTAGAGTCAAAGTACTTGGGTTCAAGTCTCAGCTTGGCCTCTTAACTAGCTGTTCTTGGTCTTTTCTTTTTTTTTAATTTTTTTAAAAATTAATTAACTTATTTATTCACCTATTTATTTATTTGGCTGCGTTGGGTCTTTGTTGCCGCACGTGGGCTTTCTCTAGTTGCGGAGAGTGGGGGCTACTCCTTATTGCAGTACGTAGGCTTATTGCGGTGGCTTCTCTTGTTGCGGAGCACGGGCTCTAGGCATGCGGCTTCAGTAGTTGTGGCATGCACGCTCAGTAGTTGTGGCTCACGAGCTCTAGAGCGCAAGCTCAGTAGTTGTGGCACACGGGCTTAGTTGCTCCGCGTCATGTGGGATCTTCCCAGACCAGGGCTCGAACCCATGTCCCCTGCGTTGGCAGGCAGATTCTTAACCACTGCGCCACCAGGGAAGTCCTGTTCTTGGTGTTTTTAATACCTAATATTACTATCTGGCAAAACGTTCCATAGAGTTCAGCTTGGGAAATGATGCTGTAAGGCCACGTTCATTTTTTAGTACAGCTAACATTAGAGAACACTTGCCTGATGTTGTGTTAAGCACTTTCCATGCATCACCTCATTCATTCTCACTATGGTGCTACTTTACTTACATTCCCAAAGGATGCCCAAAGGCATGGATTTGGAATCACCCAGAAATAAACCAAGTCACTGAGCCCAAGCATGTTTGTTTCTCCCCTGCTCCAAGTGTACACATATCAAATGCCTTCTCTCTCTAAATCAAACTTTTTTTTTTTTATATATAAAGATTTCCTTGCTGTAAAGACTTCAAACCTTGGCTTGTTCTCATATGGGCACCTTTGGCTTACTGTAAGTAGGGAAGAAACTTTATATACGCTTAGCTCAGGTGACCTAGTGGTCCCCTGGGAATATAAGGAGTCCTTTCTTACTTGAGGATGCATTTTGGTACAGACTCTGAATCACTTACCTGTATGTAAGAAATGAAAGAATAGCATAGCGGTGTCAGATGCGAACCTGACAGCTTCACCTGCAGCAAAGGAGAAGGAAATCAATGTAACTGTAGGAATAAGATGCTTTCCCCGTTCCTAGGAAAGGCATTCTCAACTCACCAGCTTTTCCATATTTTTCGGAATTCCTCTGGAGTGCTGACACACCTGGAGATACTAACAAAAGATTCCAAGATTTAGCATGCCCTCCTATATAAATGTCCCATGAAACTATAGGTAGTGACTCAGTGAGCCAATGGAGTATGACTTATTGCTCTGACTGGAGAGGGAAAAGAAAATAAGCTACCATATTCATGGAGAATCCTAGACTCAAGGCTTCCTTTTTCCCCTCCTCTAAGCTCCAAAGCTTCCCAGACAGCAGGTAATAAAGGGTTTCTGTTTCTGACTTGTTCTGTTTATTGCTTTAAAAATCCTTCAGGCTGGTAGTCCCTGTATCTAGAAAACCAATGACTTTGCTGTTTTTGCTTTAGAAAAAGCCAATAAAGATTAGAGGTTCTCAGTATTTCTACCACAGAAGCTTAGTAGCCATACCTTGTAGCCTGAGCTGCACCTTCTCAGAAATGGCCACACTGCTGTTTGGGTACATGGTGTGAGGCGGTCTACTATCTTTCTTGGGTTGTCTGTGCCTTTCTAAGTATTTAATGTGGGTCGTTGCTAGAATCAGAACTAAATTACCTAGTTCTTATCACTCTCTGAATGTCTGCTGAGAATCAAAATATTGCAAGTACAAAAAGAATTTCTTGTTAACAGATACTAAGAAGCATTAACTTAAACCCAGGGCAAGTTATGCCTTTTATTTTTAAAAAATAGACTTATTCCCTACCCTAGTACCTGACCTGTGAGGCATTTAACACTCACTTGTTAAAGGAACAAACACCTTGTCAGTGCCCAGACTGGTCTGCAATAGTCTAATTTTTTGTGCAACTGGAATCAGATTAAGTTCTATAGCTATAGTTTAGACTGAGCCTTAGAAGGTGTTTGAAGAGGCATTTACTCTCCATCAGGTGCTACATACTCATATGCTAAAGAAACAAGGGCCTCTAAAAAGAGATTTAGAATTATGCCTCAACTGTTATTTCTGGGCCTGTGGAGACGGCTGTCACCTACTGATCAAACCATCACTTGCAAAGATGTAGGCAAGAGCTCTCTGCACAGGGGCATTCTGCAGCAGGGGGTAATGTCCTGGCTGGGTGGGACAGAATGATAGTAGTGACTGTCTCTCCAATACTCACATATCTGACAAGCGCTGTAAGAATGGTGTACATTTTGCAAAGGTCCTTTAATAAGGTGTCCACACAGCTGCCTGATGGCAGGGCTGTCTGCACCAGCTCGTGGAAAAATGTAAGCAGAGTTCCCAATTGTATGATGATGGCTTTCTCAATGGGATGATTTGGTAGGGTTGCCTGAGAAGAGGCTTCTGAAAGGAAAGGAAACTGGCATATTCAAACCCAACTGGCCTTATTTTCTAGTTCAAGTGAAAGAGATTTAGAAACCAACAAAACATCATTAACTAGGAAGTCTGTAGGGAAAATGAGCATGTATTTAATTCATCATGCAGAATACATTAATAATCATGCTGTCATAAGGCACACTACCTTCTACTTCCTTCATTACTTTGGAAATCTAGCACAAACAAACAGAGCTCAGTGTATCTGCTTTTATGCAGTCCTCCAGTTCAGATTTTAGTTAACTTACCTGGTATAATTTCTTGGCTCACTTGTCCCTTAAGCTTGGTGATTAGCCAGTCCACTTCTTCTAGGACCTTCTCAGCCTGACTCAGAAGAAGTAACTGTGAAAGAAAAGAATGCCTGGCATGGCTCATTGCACACAGCTGCTGGTGTAATATGATAACCATGGCCACCTGCGGGTGGGTTACAGGCCTCAGGAGGCGAGCCACTATAATTCACTCTTCACAGGGAATAAAATGGAAGGTAAGACAAGGCTATTTCCAAAGGGTCGGGGATCAACACTTACACAGACAGTAGGGGCAGCTGTTCTCAAATTCACCACTGCAAAGTGGTTTGTTTTCTCCACTTCTACATCCTGGGGAGGGAAAGAGGTGAGATATGACAGTAAGGCTGTTCCCCTGGCCTCTATCCCCAACTCAGGGTGTTGTATTAAAGGCTCACTATGGTACCTGGTCTATGTCTCCAAGATGTCCATGGATATCCTGGGACAAGTCACGCAGCAGGGTCACAGGACTCTTACACAAAACATGGAGGCTGAAGAGCAAATTCATCAAGCCCTTGCAAAATGAGGCATCCTCTAGGAGTGGGAAGGAAAGAAAAGCTAAGTTATAATCCAAGTCAGTCCTTTGGCGGGTGTGGGGTGCCTAACTGGAACATGTAGCTCGTCATATTTCAGGCACAATATCCCTGTGCTGCACACATTCCAATCAAGGCAGCTCTCCCACAAAGGTGCACTTCTATCCACGAGTCCAAACAAGGGAGATGTTTCCCATTATTAGTCACTATCACTGCATAACTAGCACACAGGTCAAGAAATAGAACACTACCAGCACCCCAGAACTGCCCCCTCCCCCCACCAAGGAAACTGTTATTCTGCCTTGTAACTGTAATCCAGTTTTGTCTGATTTTGAACTTTATCTAAATGGAATCGTACAGTAAGTACTCTTTTATCTGTCTGTTGTCTTTTGTTGAATGTTATGTGTGTGAGATTCCTCCATGTTGTGTGTCAGTGGAGTTTGTTCATTCTCATTACAGTATTCCACTGTGTGTATACAGCACAATCCCTTGATCCATTCTACTGCTGATGAATGTTTGGGTTCGATTTTGCCTATCAGAATAGTGCTGCTGTGAGAATTCTTCCACCTATTTTTGCTGGGAGTGGAACTGCTGGATCATAAGCATATGTTTAATTTTAGTAGTTAGATATTGCTAAACAGTTTTCCAGAGTGGTTATACCAACTTACAGCTCCAGTAGCAGTGAACGAGAGGTTCAACTGCTCTATATTCTTACCAACACTTGGTACTGGCATTGTGTGTGGTTTTTTCATTTTGGCCACTCTGGTGAATTTTCTAAATGTTGTTTGGTGGTGATGATTTTATATAAAGCCTAAAAGGAAACATGTCAGGAAACTTACCCCAGCTGTTTTCCTTGCAAATCTTAGTTGTCCAGGATAACATCTGCACAAACTAGAGATCATTCAGATATTACAGAAACATGCCAAAAGACAGACCTAGGTGTTGCCAGACTAAAAGAGCCCTAGACCTTCCCAAGTCTAAGCAAATCACCTGCTAAAACACATGCCTGGATCTAAAGTGGTAGTAATCTACTAAAAATAGCATAAAAATAAGTCCAAAGTTATGAGAAGACTTATTGATACTTTTCTCAAATATAGCATATGACTCAATTCTCAATGCCCTCATTAAGGGCCAAAGGTCCTGGGGTCTGGGCTCTTACCCTTTGAGCTTCCTCTGCCCCTACCACCACAGTCTAGGGCTAAAGTACCCTTTTTCCTCTTCCCATGCCCCACATTCTCTGCATTTGAGACATCTTTAAGGATAGTAAGCTAACAGAGGTGCAGGAGAGTAAGATCCTGACCATAGTGATAGTTGAATTAGCTATTAGGAGCCAAGAGGCCATAGGAGGTTAAAAGGGAGGAGGGATAAAAAAAAAAAAAAGAAGAAGAAAGAAAAGAGTTCAGGGAAGCTTAAGGTCTTGGGATAGTAGGTCCTATGTTGCCAGATACACACTCAGCTTTCTGCTTCAGCAGTTGTTTGGGATAGGCTTTCAGCCACAAAGGCACTGAAATGCCGTGATACTTAAGAGTAAAACAATGATTAAGAATCTAGTTTTTGGGGCTTCCCTGGTGGCGCAGTGGTTGAGAGTCCGCCTGCCAATGCAGGGGACGCGGGTTTGTGCCCCTGTCTGGAAAGATCCCACGTGCCGCGGAGCGGCTGGGCCCATGAGCTATGGCCACTGAGCCTGCGCGTCCGGAGCCTGTGCTCCGCAACGGGAGAGGCCACAGCAGTGAGAGGCCCGCGTATCACCAAAAAAAAAAAAAAAAAAAAAAAAAAAAAAAGAATCTAGTTTTTGATCTGTTGGGGAAAAAGATCAATTTAGAGGCTAACTGAAAGCTCTCTGTGAACTGATATAAAAAGTTTCCAGAATACAGTGATTACTGTAGAATACTGATTTCCAGAATACAGTATTAAATGAAACAAATAAATAAAGCAGGATGCTGAACAAGCTTTTGTGTGAAGAGGGTAGGGTCAGGAATAAGAATCTATATTCATATTGCTGTATAGGAATAAAAAACTCTTTACATAAGAAACTAAAAGAAGATTATTTACTTATCGGGGGAAAAGAAGAACTGAACAGATGGAGGACATGAATAGAAGGGAGACCATTTCCTGTAAATCTTTTTATAATTTCTGGTTTTCAAATCATACAACTTTATTACCCATTCAAAATTAAATTAAAAAATTTTAAACAGACTACCTGAAGTTACGAGGGGGTACGTGATGAAAATTAAATTTAAAAAATTTCCTGTTTATATTAGCCTTTCCAAATCTATTTATTTTCCCTCAGATGTCACCATGTTCCAATTCTCTGCCCGTGTTTCCTTCCTAATCCTGGGCTCCTTGCAGCAAAAGTAGCAATTTGAAAGAATGAAGCTGAAAGTAAAGTGCAGATGCGTTGTTTGGATCTAGGATGACATAAGTAACAAAAGGATTTTCTTTGGGCTACCTGGAACTAGGACAACAGGAAAATCAAGTCTGCTTTCCAGTGCTCAAACACCATAACACACAGGGCTGGTCTGGCTAGTGCTTCCTAAAGCAAGGCCTTACACAAGGAGGCTTGCATCTTAGCACTCCAACTTGTCTCCTCACAGATCAGGAAGGAGGTGTGGTAGAACCACACAGCCCTAGGCTCTCAAGGACTCTCTTTATCATCCTCTAGGGAAATCACTCCTGAATGGAACAGACCCACAAAATGTGGCACTTCTCTTATTCTGTATGTGTGAATGCTCATGTGGGTACATACATTCTTCGTGTATGTGTGCAGACCCATACACATATACCTAAAACCTGTCTGGGCAGAACTGATTCTATTTTAGGACTATGATCATGCTTTCTGACTTATCACCTTTTGTTGAATCTCTCCCAAACTCAGTACCAGCTAACCTTGATGACAAAGTTAACTGCTGAATGTCAGCTACCTTCTTGATAATTAACATACTTTCATTTTAGAAAAGAAGAGAAAACACCAGGAGTGGGGAAAAACCCACATTAAGAAGGCTGAACTCCACAGATAAACAAGATTTTTTCTGTAGTGTTTACTGTTTACCCTCGACAGTGGCCAAACAAACAAAAGCAGTAATTATAACATGATAGAAACACTATGTTGCGAAAGGTACATCTTATACATCTTATATTAATTCAGAAGCATAACTGAATATATTATTTTAAATAAGCCAGATTTCAAGCAGACATTTAGATATATACTTTAGGACGTAATACTCCCCATCTTCTGAGGGATGCTAAGTGGGAGTGAATGAGTGGTACTCATACCTGAGTGGAGGAGGGCTCCAGCAGCTTGGACAAATTGGAGAGAACAGTGACGAGTAGGAGGGCTTCTTTGCTGTTAAAGTCTTCTTCTTGGCTGCTAAGTATATTCAACAAGGACCTCTGAGAAAGGAAAAGTATACACAGAAACATTAGCAGACATGTTACTAACAGGGAGAAGAGACATCTACCTGGAGATTCCTAAGGCTGGGACAGAAAGGATTCAAAAACACCAAAAATCCGGGGCTTCCCTGGTGGCGCAGTGCTTGAGAGTCTGCCTGCCGATGCAGGGGATAGGGGTTCGTGCCCTGGTCCTGGAAGATCCCACATGCCGCAGAGCTGCTGGGCCCGTGAGCCATGGCCGCTGAGCCTGTGCGTCCGGAGCCTGTGCTCCGCCAACGGGAGAGGCCACAACAGTGAGAGGCCCGCATACCTCAAAAACACCAAAAATCCAAGAGGATAAAAGCTGAAAATAAACCTGGATTGAATAGGTGGTTTCTTACCCTGTTTCTGATTCTAAGTCTAAGTGTTCTCTTGAGAACTATGGACTCCTTCTCCAACCCCCTGCCAAATGTACATCAGGAATGAATTGTGCACCCAGTTTTTTTTTCTCTTTGTTTTGGCCGTGCCACACAGCTTGCGGGATCTTAGTTCTTTAACCAGGGATTGAACCCGGGCCCATGGCAGTGAAAGCACTGAGTCCTATCCACTGCACCGCCAGGGAATTCCCGTGCACCCAGTTTTGGGTGGTTCGCAACTCCCTGAAGCCCATCCACTGACCTCAGGGCTAGACCACGCCCCAATGCTGGTATTCCCTCACCACCTGAAACACTGTATTTTGTCTGTTAGTCTCTTCCCACTATAATGTAAGCTCTGTGAGGGTAGGGTTTTGTCTCTTTTATCCCTTGCTATATCGTCAGTACCTGGAACAGTCCCTGGCATATAATAGGAACTTTAAAATTATGTATTAAAGAAATCTTCTGTGATAAAAGATTCTGATATTGTGACAACTAGTGGTTAGAAACTAATAGGAGAGACTTCCCTGGTGGCGCAGTGGTTAGGAGTCCACCTGCCAATGCAGAGGACACGGGTTCGAGCCCTGGTCCAGGAAGATCCCACATGCTGCAGAGCAACTAGGCCCGTGAGCCACAACTACTGAAGCCCGCGCACCTAGAGGCCATACTCCGTAGCAAAGAGAAGCCACCACAATGAGAGGTCCGTGCACCATGACGAAAAGTAGCCCCCACGCTCTGCAACTAGAGAAAGCCCATGGGCAGCAAAGAAGACCCAACACAGCCATAAATAAATAAATTTAAAAAAGAAACTAATAAGCTTCACTGTCCAGTCTTTATGCAATCTGACGGACAATGCCAAATTACATTTGCATGCATTAATGGGCTCCTGGTTGTCTCTCTGTATCAGCTCAAACAGTGATTCTTAGAGGCAATGACTCCTGCAGGTTGGGGTGGCTTAAATACACATCCTTCCTAGAATCCTTTCAAATGCATTCTCTCTCATTCTAAGAGCTCTGTCTTGTTGCTTGAATGATGACCCAGAAGAAATTCCTGTTCTACTTGCTCACTGTCTGCCCATTCTCACCAGCTGGCCCTGCTAACAGTCCCTTTCCAAGGACCCTCACAAAGTACTGCAGTTTCCCAGGCTTCTCACCTGAAACTGCCGGATCTGGAATGCTGCTCTTTGAGTGACACTGACTTCCACCTCTTCCTCCTTATCTGTGGCATCTAGGAAAGGAAAAGAACTCTATCTTCTTTGAAATGGGCTTGGGCTTTTTTTTTGCCTTTTCATACTAAAATTTTAGGAAGCCAAAAAAGTCTGGAGGCAGATTTAATTATATTCCTAACATTCTGCAATTTCTTAATACTATATTCCATTTTCCAGTCACTGTTTGTGAATAAATGTAATCCAGTGTCAATTCTGAATCCACTAGATGTCACTCCTTACCAACATTAGGACTTCTCAGGTGTCCTCTGGTAGGTTAACAACTAGAATCAAGAGGTTTGGTTAAGAAAGACAAACTCAGAGCCAATTTATCAAAATTGAAATGCCCACCCAGAGCCCTGAGAAACTGATGAATCTTGGGCTGGTAGAACTGTTGCACGACACTGAATATTTTCTGCAAACCCTCCAAGCACAGTAGCGAGATGTTCTTTCCTTTCTCTTTCTTTCCCGACTCTTCCACTGAAGTAGGAATTGAAGTGTATCTCCAAAGCAAGACCCTGGGGAAAAGTGATTTTATTTTCAAACTCAGGTTCACTAAGGTACAATTTACATACAGTAAAATTCCCATCGTATAGATGTATAGTTCTATAAATTTTGACTAACTTACACAGTTGTGTACTCAGCCCCACAATCAAGATATTTCCATTACCCCAAAAGTTCCCATGTGCTCCTTTGTAATCAATTATTTCTCCTCGATTTTGCAAGCAACCACTGGTCTGTTTCCTGTCCCAGTGGCTTTACTATTTACAAACTATCATATAAAAATGGTATCATTCATTATGCAGCCTTTAGAATCTGGCTTTGCTAACAGCATATGCTTTTGAGATTCACCTATGTTGCTGCATGTATTGGTAATTTGTCCCATTTTATTGCTGAGTAGTACTCCAGGGTATGGATGTACCACAGCTTACCCATTCACCAATTTATCCATCCATCTATTGACAGACTCCTGGGTTGTTTCCAGATTTTGCTGTTACAGATAAAGCTGCCATATACAAATCTTTGTATCAACATCTACTTTCGTTTCTTTTGGGTAAATACCTAAGAGTGGGGTGGGAATATCATATGGTAGGTGTGTGCTTAACTTAAGAAACCGCCAAACTATTTTCCAAAGTGGCTGCACCATTTACATTTCTGTCAACAGTGTATAAGAGTTCAAATTCTTCCACATCTGTGACAACACTCTAGTATGGTCAATCTAAACTTTTAGGCATTCTAATAGGTGTTTACTGATATCTCATTGTGATTTTAATTTGCATTTACCTAGTGTTTAATTATGTTGACCATCCTTTTGGGTTCTTATTTGCCATCTATACATCTTCTTTGGTAAAGTGTTCAAGTATTTTACCCATTTTGCAATTTGATTGTTTTCTTAACAAGTTTAAGAGTTCTTTATATACTCTGGTTACCAGTCCATCATCAGACATGTGTTTTGCAAATATTCTCTCATCTGTGGCTTGTCTTTTCATTTCCTTAAGAGTGTTTTTCAAAGAACAGAGTTAAATTTTTTAAAAATATCAACTGTGCTTCTGGTATTTCATCTAAGAAATTTTTACCTAAAACAAGGTTGCAAAGCCTTTTCTGTCTTCTAGATGTTTTACAATATTTGGTTTTACATTTATGTCTCTGATCCATTTCAAGTCAACTTTTTGTATGTAACATGAGAAATGGATAAAAGATTCATTTTTTCACATATTCATGTCCAACTGTTCCAAAACTACTTGTTGAAAAGACTTTTCTTTCTCCATTGTCAAAAGTCAAGACCATACTTGTGTGGATCAATTCTGAACCATCTATTTCTGTTCCATTGATTCTAGCAATACCACACTACCTTAAACACAACAACTTTATAGTAAGACTTGAAATCACATAGTGGGAGTCCTCTAACTTTGTTGTTTTATTTCACATTTTAGTTACTTTAGGTCCTTTACTTTTCCATATAAGTTTTAGAATAATCTTGTCAATTCCTACAATAAAGCTTGATAGGATTTTGATTGGTATTGTGTTGAATCTATGGATTAATTTGGGAATAATTCACACCTTGACACACTGAATCGTCCAATCCCTGGACACTGTATGTCTTTCCATTTACTTGGGACTTCTTTGATTTCTTTCATTAATGTTTTATAGTTTTCATCACATCAATCTTGCATGTTTTTGAGATTTATCACTAAGTAGTTTTCATTTTGTGACACTATAGTAAATGGTAGTTTTTAAAATTTCAATTTCCAGTTGTTCACCACTAGTATGTACATAAAAATACAGTTTTCGAAAAAACTGACCTTGAATCCTGCAACCTTATTAAACTTACTTAATAGATCTAGTGGCTTTAAAAATAATTCTTTGGAAATTTTTATGTAGACAATTATGTCTATAAAGACAGTGTTATTCTTTCTTTTTCAATCTTTTGTCTTTTATTTCTTTTTCCTGTCTTACTGCACTGACTAGGACCACCTCCAGTATGATTTTGAATAGTAGTGGTGAAAGCACAAGGGGGAAAGCACTGAGTCTTTCTTCATTAAGTATGCTGTTAACTATAGGGTTTTTGTGGATATCCTTTATTAGACTGAGAAAATTCTTTCATTCCTGGTTTGCCAAGAGATTTTTTTTTTTTTTATATGTCGGGGGTAGGAGTTGATTAATTAATTAATTTATTTTTGCTGTGTTGGGCCTTCGTTTCTGTGCGAGGGCTTTCTCTAGTTGTGGCAAGCAGGGGCCACTCTTCATCACAGTGCGTGGGCCTCTCACTACCGCGGCCTCTCTTGTTGTGGAGCACAGGCTCCAGATGCGCAGGCTCAGTAGTTGTGGCTCACGGGCCTAGTTGCTCTGCGGCATGTGGGATCCTCCCAGACCAGGGCTCGAACCCGTGTCCCCTGCATTAGCAGGCAGATTCTCGACCACTGCGCCACCAGGGAAGCCCTTGTCAAGAGATTTTATCATGGTTTATGTTGAATTCTGATTGCCTGCATCTACTGGGATGAACATATGGTTTTTCCTTTAGTCTGTTGACATGGTGAATTACACTGATTGATTTACAAATTTTGAGCCAACGTTGCATCCTGGGAAAAATTCCACTTAAATGATAAGTTATTCTTCTTATAAACTGTTGGGATGAATTTGCTAATTTTTTTACATCTATATGCATGAGAGAATTTGGTCTGTACTTTTCTTATTAATGTCTTTGGCTGGATTTGGTATCAAGGTAATTAACACTGGTCTTATGAGTTGGGACATGTTCCCTCCTCCATTTTCTGGAAGAGTCTGCATAAATTGGTGTTATTTCCTAAAATGTTTGGTAGAATTCAACGGTGGAGACATGCAGGTCTGCGGTTTTTGTTGAGGGAAAATTTTGAATCACAAATGCAATTTCTTTAATAGAGATAGGATTACTCAGGTTACCTATTTTTTCTTGAGTGAGGTTTAAAGAAATTTGTGCATTTAAGTTATGAAGTTTATTGGCATAAAGTTAACATTCTGTTATGAATTTTTAATATGTGTAGAATCAGTAGTGATGTCTCCTCTTCCTCATATACCTGGTATTTGTAATTTGTGTCTTCTTTTCCTGGTCAGTCTGGCTAAAGTTTATTGAATTTATTGATCTCAACTAGATTTTGGTCTCATTTTCTCTATTGTTTTTGCTTTCTTTTAAAAAAAAAATTTATTTATTTGGCTGCATTGGGTCTTAGTTACGGCACGTGGGATCTTTGTTGCAGCATGTGGAATCTTTCATTGCGGCACATGGGCTCTAGTTGTGGTGCGTGGGCTCAGTAGTTACAGCACAGGCTTAGTTGTCCTGAGGCATGTGGGATCTTAGTTCCCCAACCAGGGATCAAACCTGCATTCCCCTGCATTGGAAGGCAGATTCTTAACCACTGGACAACTAGGGAAGGCCCCTGTTTTTATTTTCAATGATTCTACTTTTGTCTTTATTATTTCCTTCCTTTTGCTCACTTTCATTTTAACCTGATCTTCTATTTTCTTAATGTAAAAGCCTACATTAGAGATTTCAGATTTCTTTCTAATATAAACACTGATTGTTCTAAATTTCTACCTAGACACTGCTTTAGCTGGACCATACAAAATTTGGCACGCTCAAATGTTCATCTTCATTAAGATATTTTAAAAGTTCTGACTTTCTCTTTGACTATGGGTTATTTAGAAATGCATTTAATTTCCAAATATACGGGGATTATCCGCATATTTTTGTTACTGCTTTCTTGTTTAATTCTGTTGTGGTCAGAGAACACGCTGATTTCTATTTTAAAAATTTGTTAAGTTTGTTTTATGGCCCCAAATATTGGTCCATCTTGATGAATGTACCATAAGCACATGAAAGGAACGTGTATTTTGAAACTTATTTAATGTTCTATAATGTCAATTAAATCAAGTTGGATGATAGTGTTGTTCAAGTCTTCCACATCCTCCCTGATTTTCTATTTCTACTGATTACCAAGAGAGGTAGATTATTATTTGTATATTTCTCCTTCAGTTCTATCCATTTTTGCTTCAAGTATTTCGAAGCTCTGTTGTTAGGTACATATACATTTAAAATTGTTATATCTACTTGATAAATTATTTAGTCATTATGTAATATCCCTCTTTATTCCTGGTAACAGAATAACGTTTTACATGTGACTAACAATCCACACCAAAATATGACTAGGAAAAAGAACTCAATATAGTGACTGTACTTTCACCTTTAGGGCAATGCCCAACCTCAAACCCACCTTCATCCCCACCCCCAATTTCTTCTCTTGGAGACTCCACAGCAAGTGGAAACGGTTTCTAAGGGTGAGTGGGGCTTACCGAGTTATGTCACAGAGGTTCTGAAAGACCTTCTCTGGGTTTTTGCCATCAGGGCCACTCACATGCCCCATTTCCTTTAGTTGCTGTACCTTCTGCAGAGCCACACTCACTGCATAGCGCATAAACTCATTGCTGGACCTTAGAACAGACAGGCTCTCTTCATGACTTTGGGTACTGTCCCTAGAGAGAGAAAAAGAGAAAGATTCCTCTACAGCTATTGGGACCTGGAATTAGGTTTTCTAGAGACTGTTCAGGGTAATAGTACAGAGCAAGCTCTAAATGACAGACTCTAAGCAGCCCATGCCAGAGTCACTGCCATGGCTGTCCTACAAATATCATTCTCAGTGTTACCTCACTTTCTCCCCCTCCCCCACTCCTTTAACTCTGATGAAATTTAAATGTCTTAGTTTTCTTTAGTGGTTTTTTGTTGTTGTTATTCTTCTGTTTTTTTGGGGTTTTTTTGCGGTACGCGGGCCTCTCACTGTTGTGGCCTCTCCCGTTGCAGAGCACAGGCTCCAGACGCGCAGGCTCAGCGGCCATGGCTCATGGGCCCAGCCACTCCGTGGCATGTGGGATCCTCCCGGACTGGGGCATGAACCCGTGTCCCCTGCATCGGCAGACGGACTCTCAACCACTGCGCCACCAGGGGAGCCCCTTTGTTTTTTTTAATTCAGGTTTTTCTTTCTTCTTTTTTTTATCTGTTAGCGTGTTTGAGCTACTTAGGTTGATTTTCTTAGAACACATTGTTGGAATTCATCCTATTTTTTCTTTCACTAGTCCATTGTTTCTGATTTTTCCTTTAATAATTCAAAGTATCTCTTTAATGCCTAGGTAGGATTGTTCTGCCTTCATTTCAAGAAAATTACAAACCTCCTACCTTACTTCTTACTGTATATGTGCTAAGAACTGTGTGAATCCAAGCTAGGTAATATCACTGAGCCTGGGTAGGTATTTTTATCTTCACCACACTGCTGTCTTTAAGCACTCCGTTAGAACCTTACCTGAAAAGAGCGGTGAGAAGATCAGACACAAATTTCATGGACAAAAAACTATCATTTGTTTTGTTGGCCATTTTAGTTTTGCCTTTACCAGCTTTTTCATTAAGGATGTCAGAGAGTTCCTTGTAACACATAAATAAGCTCAGAACGTCCTCAAACTTATTCTTACTGTGTAAAAAAGAAAAAGAGACCATCAAGGACAAGCATCAGAATATTGTGGTTTATTTTCACAAACAGTAATAAAGAAATCACAATGCTTCTTTAGATGTCATAGTTTAGACCCAACATTACAAATGAATGGATCTTCATTAACATAGCACTCCCAGGTCATACCAATCCGGTTTATTTCTTTTCTTCCCTTATTTATACCAGTCACTGCAGAGAATGAAAGTTCAATACTACCACCAATCAAAATTTCTCTGTTAAAATCAGGAGTTCTTATGTTCAGGGTCTGGGGAATTTTGAATACATTAAAGCCTGCTGGAGGGACAAAATTCACCAGCCTCTTTGGCATATGCTTTGGTGTTCCCTGGTAGAAAGAACATAGATTGGTCTTAGGCTACATGTCCATTAATAGATAGTGTATGGTCTGTGGTCTGTTCATACCTAGCATATTGTGTTAAAAAAAAACACACACACACACACACACACATAAAATGAACTACAAGTAGAGTCACAGCAATACCTTACCTGAAATTACTTACAGAGAAATTATATTCTATTAGAACCTCACAAACTCCCATAACAAGAAAAGCACAGATATTGTTTTTGATGCCAATACCAGTGCTCTGAGAAAAATCTGCTGATTTGTCCTAAAAAACAGAAGATAAAATTAATAAGCTACTAAAAACCTCCATTATTCAACACAGCTGAGACTTAGCAATTACCAGTTCAAAGTCCTCTAGTTCACTCTTAATCATTCTACTAGTAATAGACTCCAACATATCATCTAAGTCTTGGTAGAATCCCTCTTCTTCCTCCTCCTCTTCTTTCTGCTGTAGGGGCATCACTCTACTCTTATACCAGGCCAAACAGTGTTGAATACAACAAAGCAGACAATCCTGCAGAAGAAAATAATAATTGAATATTCTTGTTAAAGGATAACCTATGAAGCTGTTGATAATCAACAAATAATCCTTATCTATAAGGCTAAAGTAAGTTATTCATTAGCATCACAAGTTAAGTCAATCTGGATTAACAAAACTGGAAAAAAAATAATTGAACTAACAAAGGCATTGTTTTCTGGCCTTTCCCAAAGGCACTGGCTTCATAAGTAGCTGACACCTAAGAATGCAACATCAGATGTGCTGCCTCTGATTTGGTACGAACACCATGGAGCCAGGCTGTGAAATTAAATCCTCTCTAGCTCCTTTGAGTCACAGAGGCTATTCTAAAGATAGGGGTTTATGTTGAGGGAATCTTTGGGAGACCAATCTTTAGCATCTCTGATCCAGGCTGAGGACATCTGTTATAAGTCACTTGGGATGAGACAGTTTCAGTTTTTATCTTTTCTTCTCTTTCTGAGGCTAGACAACTAGAATAGAAAACCAACCTGTCCTAGTTCCTCTGAAGGTTCGACAGAATGCCAATTCTAGCTCAGCCTAAATCATATACCCCAGACTAATGAAGCAGGTCCCCTGGGTTCATCTGCTTCTGGGTGACCTCCTTCTCTCCATTCTAAACTATATTTATTTAGTATATGTAATCAAAGAGCCATGAACGGGAGATAAAATGCTCCTTGGGAGAAACAATGGATGCCTTGATTTAGTAAAGTGCTGACATGCAGATATCTTACCAAGAAAACCAAGGTGAAGATGGGTCAGAAAAGATAAGCAGTTAAGAGTTAAGAGTAAAAATTCATTGGGAGTACCAGGAAGAGCGCTTCACAGGGGAAGGTATCTGTTTCTGAAGATCAACCATATCAACAGGGCTGATAGTTTTACTTAAGAGTAAAAATAATGGTTCTGGAAGGAGGGAAAAAAGTCTCACCAGTGGTTCCTGTAGAGAGATCTGATCTCCTTGGGTCAGAATACAAGCTTCTAATTTCAGAGGTGGCAGCATATCAGGTTCCGGCTCATAGAATTGTTTTAACTGTGTATGGTAAGGAAAAAGATACCATGGCTCATGAATGTTTTTCACTTTTTTAGCGGGTCAAGCTAATGGCACCTTTAATGCTTTCTAAGACATTATTTCCCAACTGTCCAAAGAACACTGCAGCAAAATTTGTGTTGCTTTGACTCAACCATATCCTTTGCCCTTGCTTTAGGTACTGTACCAACTGAGATCTTCTTTCCTATTTCCACTTCATAACCTCTCCTATAAAACATCATACTCTCTCACACCAATTCCTAAATTTGTATAGGCAATCAGCATTTTCAGTATAGCTTGAAGGTTAAGAATATAGGCTCTAGAGTCAGACTGGCTGAGTCTAAAATCCCAGTACCACCACTTATTAATTCAATAAAGGTATCCATGCCTTGGTTCCTCATCTGTGAAATGAGGATATTTATTAATATAAATGTATAAATTCGTATAAGGATTAAACATGCTAACATATGTAAGGAGCTTCAAATACTACTTGGCATATAACAGAGCTCAAAAAACTGTTAGTTAACTCAGCCATAAAAAAGAATGAAATAATGCCATTTACAGCAACAAAGATGGACCCAGAGATTATACTAAGTCAGACTGAGAAAGACAAATACTATATGATATCACTTACATATGGAATCTAAAATACGAGACAAATGAACTTACTTACAAAACAAATAGACTCACAGACACAGAAAACAAACTTATGGCTACCAAAGGGAAAAGAGGCAGTATAAATTATGACTTTGGGATTAGCAAATACCAACTACTGTATATAAGATACATAAACAACAAGATCCTACAGTATAGCACAGGGAACTATACTGAATATCCTGTACTAAATCATAATGGAAAAGAATATATATATATAACTGAATCACTTTGCTGTACACCAGAAACTAATACAACATTGTAAATCAACTATACTTCCATTAAAAAAAGGTTATCATTTTTTTTTAACTTTTGGAGTCTGCAGAATTTTACAGGTCAACATACTAACCTAAGTTGGGAAGCACTGGTCTATGCCTTCAGTCATCATTTGCGATGTTAAATGTGCAAATGTAGATGGACTGATCATTACAGTTTGACAGATACAGTATACCAGGATACAAATTTTATATAGGATCAGGTCCAAGGCCCACTGAAAAGCTTTCGATGAATAGTATAGGACCTCCCAATGATTTCTCCATATCTGAGACCGTACTTTCAAATGGAGCTTCGTTAGCAGAATTATCACAAAGCAATGGCATAAAAAGGACGGAGAGGGAGAGGGAGAGAAAGAGCAGTTCCATTTATAGCAAAATGGTGGACTAGGGTTTAGAGAAATCCTCATGGTAAAGAATAGTAAATAATATTGCATTAAAAATTTTATACAGACGTATTTATTAAATAGATAGCTAAGAGGAAAGGAAAAGGAAAGTAAAAAGGAATCATGAAATTAAAGACAAAGCCTAGGGTCCTCATGCGGTGGAGGTTGGATCAGAAACCTTCACATAAAGCTCGAATTCTCAGGAGATATTCTTAGTGGATAAACCTAAAAAATAAATCCAGCATATGGAGGAGGATGGTAGAGGGATATGTATCTGCTTAACTGACCCCTGACTTTAGGTGAAGGGGGAAAAATGTCTCTCCTGGGACTTTCTAACCACAAGCCAGTCTCCAAACGTAGATGGGGTAGCATTCACACTACCTGTGTAGTCCGAAAAATCAAAAGCCAAAAATCTAGCTGAAAGTTTAAAGAAAGATAACATATAACTTTGAAAAAAGTTAAGGGAAAAAAAGGAAATAGAGACAATTTCAAATTTTACATAAACTAGACAAAGAGGGAACATCTCTAAATCATTTTATTAATAAGCTCATACTAAACCAAGGAAGTTCAGTATAAGAAATGAAAATTACAGGCCATTCCCTCTTATAAACATATATGTAAAAGTCTTAAATGAATACCAAACCCAGTAGTGTATAAAAAAGGTAATATATCATCATCAATTTGAGTTCATCCCAGGAATGCAATTTTTTTTTTTTTTTTTTTTTGGCCGTGCCACACAGCAGGCAGGATCTTAGCTCCCTGATGACCAGGGATGGAATCCACACCCCCTGCAGTTGGAAGTGCGGAGTCTTAACCACTGGACTGCCAGGGAAGTCCCCCCACCATGTTGCTTTAAAAGATTAAATAATATAATTCATCACAGTAATAGGTTAAAGGAGTAAAATCATAACGGTCATCTCAATAGATACAAAAATGTATTTGATAAAATTCAACATACATTCAAGAGTAAAACAACAGATCTGAAATGGCAGAGGAGAAAGTAAACTTGAAGACAAATTATGAGAAAATATCAAATCTGAAGAAAACAGTGTAAAAATATTGAGGAAAAATGGGACAAGTCTCAGAGATGTGTGGAATAATATCAGGCATTCCAACATACATACCAATGAAGTCGCAGAAGGAAAGGAGAGAAAAAGGGAATAGAAAAAAATATTTGATGAAATAATCAGTGGACATTTCTCAAATTTGGTGACAAGCATCAACTTAGAGATCCAAAAAGCTTAATCAACTCCAAATAGGAGAATAACATGCTTGGACTCTTGAGCTACACGATCTGAGTTCAAATCCCAGCTCTGCCACTAATTAACTGTGTGACCTTGGGCAAATTAAATTACTTAACCTCTCAGACCCTTAAAATATAAATCTGTAAAATGGAGATAACAGTTTTTATTTCACAGGGTTTTGTGAGGACTAAATGAGATCATCCACCATATAATGCTTCATAAACTGCTTGGCCTTCTATAAGTGCTAAACGTTAGGTACTGTTGTTATCACTATTAGTACATAACAGTATCTTGAACTCTCTCAATATATAAAAAGATTCATGTAATGAAATATTATTTAGCCATAAAAAGGAATGAAGCACTGATACATGCTACAACATGGATGACCCCTGAAAACATCAGGTTAAGTGAAAGAAGTCAGTCACAAAGGACCACACACTGTATGATTCCATTTACATGAAATGTCCAGAATGGGCAAATCTATAGAGACAGAAAGAAGATAAGTGATTGCTTAGGGGTAGGAGGTTGGGGGAAGGATGGGAGAATTAGAGGGTGGTAGCTAAATGGCATAGGGTTTTTTTTCCTGAGGTGATAAAATGTTCTCAAATTGATTATGGTGATGGTTGCACAACTCTGCAAATATATGAGTTATATTTTTTAAATGGGTGAATTGCATGGTACGTGAATTATATCACCACAAAACTGCTATTAAACTGTTATTAAAAAAACATTCAAATAAATTCTTTTTTTTTTTTTTTTTTGCGGTACATGGGCCTCTCACTGTCGTGGCCTCTCCCGTCGCGGAGCACAGGCTCCGGACGCGCAGGCTCAGCGGCCATGGCTCACGGGCCCAGCCGCTCTGCGGCATGTGGGATCCTCCCGGACCGGGGCACGAACCCGCATCCCCTGCATCCGCAGGCAGACTCTCAACCACTGCGCCACCAGGGAAGCCCCAAATAAATTCTTAATGAATAAACGTTGAGTAAAAGGTCTTATTTACAGCAGATATTCTCCAGTTGAATTCTTCTCATCTTGATAATCCTCTGAAATATTTCATAATTTAAAGCTTTTTTTAAAACTGAGAAATACAGAAAATAACCTAATAGACATTCATTAATATGTCACTCAGATTTAACAAATGTCAATATTGTGCTATATTTTCTCCAAATCTCTCTTTGTCTTCTTTCAGAGATAAACATAACAAATAAAGCTGCTGATGGCCTCTGTACAAATGGTTCTTCAGAACGTCCTTCTAACTTAGGATGCAGACTGTTAACTGAGAGGGATAACTGTCAGATAATGGCAATAAGTGGTGATTAAAATAAAATAACATGAAATAGCATCACATACCTCAGGCATGGTCACAATGCACCATTGCACTAGTTGGGAACTATTTCATATTTTGAAAATTATGAAGAATGTCAATCGCCTCTTAATTGCCTTAGTATCTGTTCCCTTATATCCACAAAAATACATTTTACCTGTGAGAGCAGAGTTTGCATGATTGAATTAGCCAGCTGAGAATTTCTTCGAAGGACATCATAGAACCCCTAAAAGGAATCAAACAGAGGACAAATAAGCTCTTTGATGAATAAATGAACAACAATATCCTAACAGATTTAGGTCTATGATCCATTACAAGGTAATTTTTTTTTTTTCCCAGCATCTGTAAACTACATTTACTGAGTGCTTACTGGGCACATCGGATACAAAAGAGTTGGGACTGGGGCAGGTAAGAACTTAAGAAATTAAATATACACATTAATTTTACCATGAATTTAACTACTAGGGAAGTACAAAATTTGTACAAGTTATACTTTATAATGAAATTTTGATGTCTGTCCAAAGGGTAAGTTATACATACAATGCAGTAAAAATGTTTTAAAATTGTGCTTAGTATCACAGAACTGCCCCGAAATGGGTTGATAAAATGCCTATACAGCATTATACAGATATATTTCACATTAAAGATTGCTTGTAAAGTACAAATACTTTGACCCCATTGCTGAGAAATCTATGGCTGACAACTGTATGTGCAGTTCCTCTAAGAAACATCGCAGTATTTGTAGTCCATCTCGCCTTTAAACT
Source organism: Stenella coeruleoalba (assembly GCF_951394435.1). Taxonomy (NCBI): domain Eukaryota; kingdom Metazoa; phylum Chordata; class Mammalia; order Artiodactyla; family Delphinidae; genus Stenella; species Stenella coeruleoalba. The sequence goes on from NC_137147.1 coordinate 110,909,981, forward strand.
CCACCTTATTTTTAGTTTCACTTACGAGTTCTCTTCAGAACCGTTTATATTTCTTTTGTCTGATCATCTTCTTTGAGTTTCCTGATTTCATTTTTTAAACAATTTATAGTTTCACGACTTGCTTTTAATCTCTTTAAGCTCTGCAATTTCAAAGTTTGTTTTTTTTCCCCACAGCTTCTAATTTTTCTCTGGTTTTCACTTCAAGTTCTGCAAATTCTGTTTCATGCTTATAGGCTCCTAAGGTAAGCTGACGAGATGTTGTTGTTAATAATTATAGCATCACTGCTGTTGGGTCTTGAAATATCATTTCATCATAGAACTCTGAAACCACTGTCTTTTTTCCCAGCATTGCACTGGTGTCTGATTGAAATAGCTTTTTTTTTTTTTTTTTAATTTATTTATTTTTGGCTGTGTTGGGTCTTCGTTTCTGTGCGCAGGCTTTCTCTCGTTGCGGCGAGCGGGGGCTACTCTTCATCGCGGTGCGCGGGCTTCTCATTGTCGTGGCTTCTCTTGTTGTGCAGCACAGGCTCTACACGTGCAGGCTCAGTAGTTGTGGCTCACGGGCTTAGCTGCTCTGTGGCATGTGGGATCTTCCTAGACCAGGGCTCGAACCCATGTCCTCTGCATTGGCAGGCAGATTCTTAACCACTGCGCCACCAGGGAAGCCCCTGAAATAGCTTTAATAAACGATACGGGGTTACAGGTCTTCCATTAGGATCAATGAAAAATATTTTGATGATTATTTCGAATTCACCCCAACCTGTTTCAGTAATTTCAGATGGAGGCTTAGTAACAACTCTTAAAGGATTGCCATAGCTTTCATATAACTTAAATTGGATTTTCTTCACGTATGCTGACATATCCTCATTTCTGTATGGTTTTACATATACTGTCCACTGATGGGTGTGCCCATCCTCTTCTCTTTTCTTTCCAAAATATGGGGCAACATTACCATAAACTATTGGTTTAACGACAGTAACCCCCTTCACTCTCCCGCCGGAGTCAGGTTCAAATTCAGCCATTCTCTTGAACATACTGTCCTACGGAAGAAGCCGCCGCTGCCAGGGAAAGAGACTGGGGCCAGCGGACTCGCCGCTGTGCTCCTCCCGCGCGGGCCCAAGAAGGAGGGTTTCTGGCCGAAGGAAGACGAGTCAGCAGTGCTCAGGGTGCTGAGGAATCACCAACGCCTCACGGCAGAGGGCGTCACGGAAGCCCATTCAGCCCCACGCAAGACGGGAAAGGTGGCGGCTACAAGGTAATTTTTAAAATTTGGAGGTAGATAAGATTGCGATTTTTTTTTTTTGAATATGGATGACTGTGCAGAAAAGAGTTATCATTAACACAGTGGTCTGAGATTGCTATCCTTAGAAAGGTCTGCTTCCAAGGTTGGCCCTTGGCTGGTGGCTGGGAATTTGGCTGGTAAACAGTTTTTTCCTATACTGATATAAAACTCCCTAAACAATGAGAAGCTTACTGTGCCTAAACTGTTTGTACAAACAATATAGTTTATGCTGAAAACCTGATTTCCCTCTGGGAGTTAGGAATTTTGGTACGTGCTAAGTAAGGGTGCCTATGTGACCAGCTGCCAATAAAAAGCCTTGAGTGCTCTCTAATAAGCTTCCCTAGTAGAATACGCTTTGCATATGTTATCACAACTTATTTGAATATGCTTTGCATACGTTATCACAACTCATTTGCTGGAAGAATTAAGTGCATCCTGTGCAATCTCACTTGGAGCGGACTCTTAGAAGCTTGCACCTGGTCTCCTGTGGACTTCACCCTATTTGCCTCTCGCCTCTGCTGTTTTTTGCTTTCTATCCTTTAACTCTAAATCTCAGCCATGAGAACAAATTTACGCTCAGTTTTATCAGTCCTTCTAAAGAAATCTTTAAACACAGAGGTGGTTTTGGGGACCCCCAATACAACAAACAATTGTTCCAGCACCGTTTGTTGAAAAGACCATCCTCTCTCCACTGAATTACTTGGGATTTCCGTGAAAACTCCACTGACCAGGGACTTCGCTGGTGGTGCAGTGGTTAAGAATCTGTCTGCCAATGCAGGGGACACAGGTTCGAGCCCTGGTCCGGGAAGATCCCACGTGTCACGGAGCAACTAAGCCCGTGTGGCACAACTACTGAAGTCCACCTAGAGCCCGTGCTCCACAACAAGAGAAGCCACTGCAGTGAGAAGCCCCCGCACCGCAACGAAGAGTAGCCCCAACTCACTGTAACAAGAGAAAGCCTGTGCATAGCAATGAAGACCCAACACAGCCAAAAAATACATTAATTAAAAAAAAAAAAGAAAAACCTTAACTGACCAACTTTATACTTGTTCAGTTGTTTTGTTCATTTTAGGTGGTTTACACTCCACATTAATTTTATTATTATTATATACATTTTAAAATGTATTTATTTATTTTTGGCTGCATTGGGTCTTCGTTGCTGTGCACGGGCTTTCTCTAGTTGCAGAGAGCGGGGGCTACTCTTCGTTGCAGTGCACGGTCTTCTCATTGCAGTGGCTTCTCTTGTTGTGGAGCACAGGCTCTAGAGCACAGGCTCAGTAGTTGTGGCGCACGGGCTTACTTGCTCCGCAGCATGTGGGATCTTCCCGGACCAGGGCTCGAACCTGTGTCCCCTGCATTGGCAGGAGGATTCTTAACCACTGCGCCACCAGGGAAGCCCCACATAAATTTTACAATCAACTTCTTAATTTCTAGAAAAAGAGCCTGGGATTTCATTGAATCTACAGATATTTCTGAGACTTAAAAACATTAACAATATTAAGCATTCTCATCTGTGAACATTGCATATCTCCCCATTTATTTAATTCTTCTTTAATGTCTCTCAGCTATTTTGAGGTCTTCAAGTGTACATATCTTGTGCATATTTTGTTGAATCTATCCTTAAGTATTTTTTTTATCTACTATAAATATTGCTTTCTTTCAATTTCAAACTGTTCATTGCTAGAAAATAGAACTATAATTGATTTTTGCATGGTTACTGATCTTGCATACGACCTTACTAAACTCATTTTTCGCAGACTTTTTGGTATTGTCTATGTACACTAAGTGAACAACACAGCTTTACTTCATCCTTTCAAATCTGTGTGCCTTTGTTTCTTTTTCTTGCCTTGCTGCATTGGATCAGACCTTCACTTTAATGCAGAATAAAAATTTTGAGGACAAATATCCTTGTTCCTGATCGAAGGGGAAACACATTAAGTGTCTCACTATTTATATCAGATGTAGGATTCATAGACACCCTTTATCAGGTTGAGGAATTCCCCTTTAATCTTAGTTTGCTAAGAGCGTCTGAGAGTTTTACCACAAATGAATGTTGAACAAAGATATTTTTAATTATTATAAAAATTCAATGCTTGCCAGAGTATGCCAGTACACTTTAAAATGTTCTAATCTTTAACCCAGCAATGTGGTCAAATATTCAGGTACAACAACACTCATGGTGAAAAACTGGAAACAACAGAAATGACCCAGGACAGTTAAATAAATCACTGTATACACAAAGACCACTTTTTAGCATTAAAAATTATGTGTCAAAGAACATTTCATGAAATAGGAAAATACATATTACAACATAATATTAAGAGATAAAAGCCAGATAAATCTTATGATTCCAATTTTGTATAAATATACATATATGAGTGCTGGGATTAGTAATAATATTTTTAAAAATATTTTCCTGGGGCTTCCCTGGTGGCGCAGTGGTTGAGAGTCCGCCTGCCGATGCAGGGGACACGGGTTCATGCCCTGGTCCGGGAAGATCCCACATGCCGCGGAGCGGCTGGGCCCATAAGCCATGGCCGCTGAGCCTGCGCTTCCGGAGCCTGTGCTCCGCAACTGGAGAGGCCACAACAGTGAGAGGCCTGCATACAGCAAAAAAAAAAAAAAAAAAAAAAAAAAAAAATCCTGTATTTTCTATATTTTCTACAATAAACCTGAAAAATCCGATGTCTGGTACAGTGCCTTGCAACCACTGTAGCTCAATAAATGTTATTTTAAAAAGGGCAAATAGGGGCTTCCCTGGTGGCTCAGTGGTTAAGAATCCGCCTGCCAATGCAGGGGACTCGGGTTCAAGCCCTGGTCTCGGAAGATCCCACATGCCGCAGAGCAACTAAGCCTGAGCGCCACAACTACTGAGCCTGTGTTCTAGAGCCCATGAGCCACAACTACTGAGCCCACATGCTGCAACTACTGAAGCCCGCGTGCCTAGAGTCTGTGCTCCACAACAAGAGAAGCCACCACAATGAGAAGCCCGCAAACCACAAGGAAGAGTAGCCTCTGCTCGACAAAACTAAAGAAAGCCCGCGTGCAACGAAGACCTAATGCAGCCACAAATAAATTTAGTAAAAAAAAAAAAAAAAAGGGCAAATAAAAGTATTACAATAGCTGTTCTCTGAAATGACTTCCACTTAATCTACTTGCTAGATCATCTAATGCTCTCCATCCTATGAAATATGTATGCTGAAGTACACAGCATACTAAATGCTAGCAATCATAGTGCAATCCCTCATGACTGCAAACTTTTGTTCCCACTGGCTGAATTATATCCTAATCACAAGTCAGTAGTAATACTTGTTCTCTCAGTTTTTGCTAATTGTACCATCATTGTTAATTATGTGATCTAATCAGACATTCTGTAAACTGTTGGAAACCAAGTGCAAAATGAAAAAGAAGTTGTTTCTGGGAATTCCCTGGCCGTCCAGTGGTTGGGACTCTGCACTTTCACTGCCGAGGGCACAGGTTCAATCCCTGGTCAGGGAACTAAGATCCCACAAGCCATGTGGCATGGCCAAAAACAACAACAAAAAAACGAGAATTTGTTTGCATAGAAACTAAGTTGAATGTTTTGGAAAGACTTAATAAAAGTAAATCTCTAAAACCAATTTCTGATGAATTAGGGGTAAGACAATTCTAAAAACTTAGGGGAAAAACTGAACATATCTAGAAGATTTCTATACTAAGACTGTATCTGAAGTGTTTTAAAGTTTTTATCCTACTTTACATAAGCAAAAACTTGAAATTATAGGCAATGCATTAAAGTTATGGTTTGTTTGAGAGACAGGAAGTTCCAAATGGCAGACTCATACTCAAAACCAAAAGGACTTGGCCTTAAAGCAAAAGACTGGTAAATTAACAGTACATTTAAATATTTCAAATTAAAATAAAACATTTAAGGTGTTTTAACTATTCTTTATGATTCCTCACCTTAAACGACTTTTTGGCTAATCATCACTAACTACTGGTCCTAACTGCATTAAATAAGAGCATATTTACTGTACTTTGATAATCAGAAAAAAAATTATTAAAATTAAAAGGATTATTAGCGGAGTTGGGGAGGGAAGTACTACATCTCTTCACTCTGCTGATTTACCTCATAAAGCATGAGTCGAACATCAGCCTGCTGGCCTAAGCATCTCCTCAAACTATCCATGATCTCAAGGCAAAAGGTTTCATTGGCGACAGAATTGTAACGGCTATGGACATCCACATGGACCTGAAAAGAAGAGAGGCCAGTTCATGTCTATCTTACTAGAGTAAGTAGTTTCTATTAAGGGGGTAAAATGAGCTGATGTACTTGGTCAAAGAACCTTACATTTAGCTTTCCCCATATGCCAAAACCCAGGACTGAGGCAGATATTATAATCATTATTAGGCCATGATAAGTTATCACTCTTATTCTAGTTTGGACTAAGAGAATTTTCAAGCACTTAAAAAAATTAACTCTTCCTTATTCCTTAAGATTTTCCTTGGCAATGTCACCTGCTTAGGAAGGCACACAGATTATTTCATGCTTCTAGAATTCAGTAGTCATAATAAACTTTATTTTACATAAAAGGTCTAAAAGACTTCCTTACATGTCTTCAATAGCTAGAAGAATTGAGCTATTTTTGGTTCCGTGAACTCCTGAGAGGTTTAGGGGTAGGTAGTTATTTTCTTCAGATATGGACTTGACAAAGAATAACACTGCTTGTTTGAGTCATATAATAAATTCAGCCATTATAGACCAAGAACTCCTAATCCTCACTTCAGGCATCTTAGTGAGGAAGTTAATACTGACTGAGGTCAAATCCCAGTTCTACCCATTACTGGCCATGTCACCTTGGGCAAGTTATTTAACCTCTCTCAGTCTCAGTTTTCTTACCCTTAATTTGGGGATAATAACAATACATAAATGATAATAACAATACATAAATGATACTCTCAGTCTCAGTTTTCTTACCCTTAAATTGGGGATAATAACAATACATAAATGATACCCAGTGTTCCTAATATTTAATCTATGCCATATGTTATAAACAAAAGTTTTGTATAGTTATACCAGAGCAATAAAGGATTCTTAATGAAACTAGTAAACAGATACGTCTCTTATTATAAATCGTATATTACTGAATTTAAATGACAAAGACAATTTTATTGCTGCAAAACCTAGATTATCACGTTACTGTAAAATGTTTTGTTTTCTCAGGTTACAGGTTTTAATAGATGTACAAAGTAAATAAACTATTAAAACTGGGGACAATAACAGTATTTAGCCTCAGAGAATTGCTGTGAAGATTAAATGAGAAAATAAATGTAAAGCACTTAGCATAGAGTCTAGCACAGTGCTGTCCAGTAGAAACACAATACAAATCACAAATGCAAGCCACATATATAATATTAAATTTTCTAGTAGTCAAATCAAAAAAGTAAAAAAACTGGTGAAATTAATTTTAATATTTTATTTAACCCAACACAGCCAAAATATTATCTCAACACATAATCAAAATTAAAAATTATTAACGAGATAGTTTACATTCTTTTATCTCACACAGAGTCTTCAAAATCCAGTGTGTGTTTTACACACAGAGCAACACTCAATTTGAACTAGCGACATTTCAATCAATATTCAGTTCAACAGCCACCTTGAGGCTAGGGACTACCATATTGAAAAGCACAGTTAACACACAGCAAATTTTCCATTAAAAAGTGTTGGCTGATATCATCATCATCATCAGACTCTCAGTTTCAGGATCATTTGTACAACCAGAAAAGGAGTAAAAGAAAAGAGTATGCACATCATCAGCTCCTGCATCAGTGCACACACTATAAGCTGGTGTGAAAAAAAATCCTTACCTGGCTAATTCCAATAGACTGACTGCACTGAGAAGACGACAAGCTGCCTAAAACTTTAAAGTTCTTCAGGAGCAGCAAAAACCCAGCAACTGCAGATTTTCGGGCATCAAGCTGCCTAGCTCAGGAATAGACAGAGAAGAAGTTACCAAACAGTACTGATTTCACAGGAATAGGCTTCTGGGTCAGAAAAATTCAGTTACTTCTGTACAGGAAAGGAATATGTATAAACAATGAAGCACAGAGCAAAATAAATTGAATTTATATACTCAAAATAAGGCATTGGGGCTTCCCTGGTGGCGCAGTGGTTGAGAGTCTGCCTGCCGATGCAGGGGACACGGGTTCGTGCCCTGGTCTGGAAAGATCCCACATGCCATGGAGCGGCTGGGCCCGTGAGCCATGGGCGCTGAGCCTGCGCGTCCGGAGCCTGTGCTCCACAACGGGAGAGACCACAACAGTGAGAGGCCCGCGTACCACAAAAAAAAAAAAAAAAAAAAAAAAAGGCATCGGCTGTTCACAGCAATTAGTAGTATAGGAATTCAGCTGAATTTTGCATTATCTACTTAACCTCTGGCACTATCTATACTTTCTTCTATCCTGCTGACAAGTCTATGAGGGAAATGAGAACAAGAGTGCTGAAAGGCTGTACAATGGGTTGATAACTCAAATGTAAGTACTAAATATAGCAAAGGAAATTGCTGATTTTCTCTGAGTTTAAAGGAGCACTTCCTTTCTTCATAGAGGAGTGCAGTGCTTGGTGCCTTATAAACCCTCCATCCAGAAAAATGATACACTCATCTCACTGAGGCTCAATGATTAATGCATGTTATAGATGCTACAATATACAACCTTGGCCTATCAGACATGCTTTTGGGTAAGGAGTAACAACAAACTGTCAATTCTAGAATAGGGATAAACAGCATATGGCTACTTACTAGTTGCTCCTCTGAATATCCATGTGTATTATAATATGGCCAATGTGGTATTAATTTGGTATCTTATCCTTAAAGTAACAAATGCTTCCCACATATTACCCATCTCATAGTATCTTTAGGAGATGGTATTATCATCTCTAAGTTTGGGTTAGGAATTTGCATGACTGCTGTGAATAGGTTGTACTAGAGATGACTGCAGAGAGGACTCTAAGTAACATTAGAAAGCATCACTTCCTCAGATCTCATGGGAGGCTACATACCTGGCAAACATAGCTTTCCGAAGGACAAGTATCAAGGAGTCTCTTATTGACAAGCTGACTTTTAGAAGGGGCTGAAAGAGGAAGAATCAGTAGGTAAAAACAGCAATTTGTTTATTAGCCTTAGCACATTTCTACTCAATACTGTTACCATTTGGCTTTTATAAGAACGTTTGGCTCTGTTTTATAAACAAGTTGCATTGTTTATTACACTTAGTAATAAGGACAATTTTATATTTTGAAATGCTAAATTGAAACTAGTTGTGAATACCTTTAAACCTACTGTCCTCAATTAATAATTTCCTAAGAGCCTTTCAATTACTTCACTAACTTGAAACTGAATCAAAGGAGAGAGAATAGCACTATGAAGAGGGGGTAAACTTGGAAAATAGACTCTATTTTAATAGAAAGTTTTATGTTCTAGAATCAAGGAAAACAGTATTTCTTACATGTATATGTGTAAGAAATACATCAGACCTCCACTCGGCAGTTCAACCTCAGTTGTGGTGAGCTCTTTAGGAGTCAAGACTTACCTGCACTGCCTTCATCAGCCCTTGTACGGTTTGAAGGGGCAGAAAGGACAAATAGTCAAAAGTTTCTGTGACTTTAGAAGAACAACTTTGAAGAACTAAGGGTGAATACATGATGATATCTGAAAGCAGGTCTGAAAAACAGAATCTATAATCAGTTGCCTCAAATAACTAAAAACGTTTCAAATAAAAGGAACATAAAATGGAGAAAGAAATGGTAAAAAGTTTTTTGTTTCTTTCTCAAATAAGTCAAGTACACTGCAACATAGATTTCTACTGATTCTATGTATTAAGACTTTAAGGTCAATGTAACCAGGATACTTGTAAAATTTCTTCTGGTGATAGTGTAAGACTACAAAAATTAAACTGTCTAAAAGAAAGGAAGAAACCCATTATACTGCCTGAATAAGTAGTACACATTGTCTTCATATTTCCAAACTGAAATAAATCAATAAATATTTATGAATTTCTATTATATGCAAGCATAATAATATGGTCCTATAAGGAATATTCAAAAGCACAAAACCTGGTCTCTCTTCCTTCAAGAATGTTAATTTAGCTGGAAGTGAAGAAAAAAATATTTTAAAAGAATGAAAGAATAGAATGATACCAAAAATCTAATAATTCCAAACATTGTTTATTGTCTAGCAAATGGTAAAGAGAGAGTTTAAACAGGAGCGCAAAGGAAGAGATCATTATGAGATGGTGTGCTTTAGGAGAGCAAAGAGAAGAAGGAATTTAAGCTGGATTCTAAAAGATGGGTAACATTTAGATGCACAAAGAACTGGAAAGAACTATTATATTTAAAGGGAAAAGTACGAGTAAAAGTACAGGAAAGGCAAGTGTAAGACATATTCAGAGGATGGTGGGGAAATCTGTGGAGACAGGGTGAAGCATTCAGAAAAGTAAATAATGGAAGTTAATGCTGGAAAGGTAGGTTGGATCAAATTGTCAAGGACTTTTTTTGGCCGTGGCACGTGGCTTCTGCAATCTTAGTTCTGCGACCAGGGATCAAACCCAGGCCCATGGCAGTGAAAGCACTGAGTGCTAACCACTGGACTGCCAGGGAATTCCATCAAGGACTTTAAATACCAGGATAAAGAGCTGGTAATTTATGAAAGGAGGTATTAGTGAGTTTTGAATGACAGAGTGGTATTTTAGGAATACTGATCTGGCGGCAATTTGCAGGCAGAATCGCTGCAGAGAAAAAAGAAAGCAGGGAAACCAGTTAGGAAGCTGTGGTAGTAGTCTAAATGCAAGGTTATAAGACTGGGAATTAGGCAATGGGTGTATGTGTGTGGGGGAGGGTATAAAAAAGAAGAAAGAGGTAACAGTATGACGGAAAGAATGAAAGAACTTAGGTACCAAGTGTATTTGAGAAGATTAAAAGGAATTCTAGCCTCTGAGACTCAGAGCCGTGTTTCAGATAACAGAAACAGGGACAACGGAAAGGGGAATTTGTTTGAAGGCAACAGTATTGCATTTGAAATAAAAGGAAAAAAAATACTAAATGGAAATATCCAGCAGGAATGAAGTCACTGAAGCAGTGAACTAAGGAAAGAGGAGAGTCTTGACATAAAGATTTGGGAGCCATGCCCACAAAAGACCCCACCAAAATAACTGAAATCATGAGAAGTGGTACGATATCTGCAAGTAAGATAATATATAAAAAGAGGGACAGACACTGCCCACCAAGATGGAGTAAGAGTAACCAGATTTATCTTCCCACTTTAAACATCTACAAGAAAATAAGCCAAATTACATGAAACAACAATTTTCAGACACCAGACAAGAAGCAGTACAGACAATGATCCCTGAGAGAAGGGAAATAAATGAGGAGAGGCTTATAATAATTGCCCCATCTTACTGCCTGGAGGGTTTCTAGGCAGTAGCACAGAGAGGGGAAACTCAGAATCCAGCGGTCTTCCTGAGTTACAGAGACAGAGTTGACAATTCAGGAAAGCTAAGGCAGCTAGAATTCATAGGGCAGAGTACCAGAAAGGAAAGAGCTGCATGGAAAGAGGGCCCTGGAGATGTGCAGGTAGCTCCCCTTGTATGTTAGCTGCATGCTAGTCAGTGCATCTGTATGAAAAAACAATCTAAGTCAGGGAAAAAATCACAGGCAAGCAGTAGGCAAATCCATTCTCAGAGGTCATAAAGGACAGGAAATAGTTTATATTCACAACATCCACAGTGGAGACACCTCATAATATACAAGGAGCATTGCTTTAATTGTAGCACCAAGTTGGCCCTAGATTAAAGACTGTCTGGTCTTATATAACACAACATAAAAATAATCATAAAAAGGATTAAATGCTTTCCAAGAAACTTAAAGCTCAATAATATTCGAAGGAAAAAAAAATCCAGCAAATTAACAATGTGAAGTTCACAGTATCTGCCATCCAATCAAAATTATTCATCAGGCAAAGAAGCAGGAAAACACAACTCATGACGACGAGGAAATAAATCAATAAAAACAGATCAGAAATTACACAATGATAAGAGTTAGTAGACAAGGACATTAAAAGAACTAAAATAAATATATGTTCAAGAAGGTAAGGGAAGGGAATTCCCTGGTGGTCCAGTGGTTAGGACTTGGTGCTCTCACTGCCAGGGGCCCAGGTTTGATCCCTGGTTGGGGAACTAAGATCCTGCAAGAAGATGTGGCACAGCAAAAAAAAATAGGTCAGGGAAGCATGTTTAAAAAAAAAGACAGGGAAGATACGGAAGACATAAATCAAACATCTAAAAATGAAAATTTTAATGGATAAGATCACTGCAGAAGATTTGGGAATCTGAATTTACAGCAATAAAAACTATCTAAAATGAAACATAAAGTAAAAAAGACTAAAGAGGGCTTCCCTGGTGGCGCAGCGGTTGAGAGTCCGCCTGACGATGCAGGGGACACGGGTTCGTGCCCCGGTCCAGGAAGATCCCACATGCCGCGGAGTGGCTGGGCCCGTGAGCCACGGCCGCTGAGCCTGCGCGTCCAGAGCCTGTGCTCTGCAACGGGAGAGGCCACACAATGAGAGGCCCGCGTACCGAAAAAAAAAAAAAAAAAAAAAAAAGAAAAAAAAAGAGAAGGGAGAAGAGGAAAAAGGGAACAAAAAACAGACAAAGTAGAAAACAAATAGCCGGATGTTAATCACATTAAATGTAGATGGCCTGCCCTGATTAAAAGTCAGAGACTGTCAAATTGGATAAAAAAAAGTAAAACACAATTGTATGTTGTCTATAATAAAACGCAAGTTAACTATATAAAGACATAAATAAGTTAAATCTAAAAAGATGGAAAAAATATACCATGTTAACACTGATAAAAAGAAAGCTGCAGAGATTATATTAATATCAAAGTAGACTTCAGAGTAAATAATATTGCCAGGAACAAAAAGGTCATTTCATAACAATTAATGGATCCATTAACAAAGAGGACATAACAATCCTTAATGTTTATGCCCTATAATAGAGTTTTAAAATTCCTGAAGCAAAAACTGATAGAACTGAAAGGCACAGACAGTCATTTCTATAAATACAAAGTCAGAGATTTCAACGCCCCTCTCTTAATAGTTAACAGAATAAGTAGACAGAAAATCAGTAAGGACACAGGAGACTTGAATAATCTGAATTCAGTGATTTATAGAAAACTACCTAATAATAGAATACATATTATTTTCAATAGCATGGAGAACATTTATCAAAATGAACCATATTCTGAGAATAAAACAAGTCTCAATAAATTTTTTAAAATTCGCATCATACAAAGTATGTTTTATAACCACAAATTAGAAATCAATAACAGAAAACCTGGAAAATCTACAAATACTTGAAAACTAAACAACACACTTCTAAATAACCCACTGGTTAAAGAACAAATCACAAAAGAAATTAAAAGTATTTGGAACAGAATGAAAATAAAAAACAAAATTTATGGGATGCAGCTAAAGCAACGTTTAGAAGGAAATTTATAGTTTAATGCTTTATTGAAAAAAAAGAGAAAGGTCTCAAATTAATGACATATGCTTTTAATCAAAAGAAGCACAGACTGACCCAAAGTAGCAGTAGAAACAAAACAAAAAAGAGCACATATCAATAAAACTGAAAACAGAAAAACAACAGAGAAACTCAATGAAACCAAAAGCTGGTTCTTGGAGAAAAATCAATAAAATTGATAAACCTCTTGCTAGACTAATCAGGAAAAAGAGAAAAGATGCAAATTATGGCTTTTAGGAGTCAGAAAGAGCAAATCAATATAGATCCTACAGACATTAAATGGAATACTCGGAACAACTTCATGACAATAAATTTGATAACTTAAGATGAAATGGTCAAATTCCTTGAAAGACACAAACTACCAAAGTTCACCCAGAAGATTCAGATAACCTGACTAGCCCTACTTCTATTAAAAGAATGGATTTTGTAGTTAAAACCCTTCACACAAACAAAAGGAAACTTCAATCATCAGGAAGGAAAAATTAGCAGTATCAATATCTAGGTAAATACAACAGACCAGAAGTTGGCACACTTTTTCTGTAAAGGGCCAGACAATAACTATTTTAGGCTTAATGGGTCATGTGAGATAGATATATATATCACGAGTTGGTATATGTATGTATATGTGTGTGTGTGTGTGTGTGTGTATATATATATATATATATATATATATATATATATATATATATATATATACACATCAACTCAACTCTGCTGGTAAAGTATAAAAGCAAGATAGACAACACATAAATGATTGAGCATGTCTGTATTCCAATAATACTATATTTTATGAACTCTAAAGTCTAAAATTTTCATGTATCATGATATATTCTTCTTTTGATGTTTTTCAATCACTTAAAAGAGCAAAATGAACCCAAAGCAAGCAAAAGGAAGGAAATAATGAAAAGCGGAATTTGGTGAAATTGAAAAAAGAAAAAAAAAAGAGAAAATTCAAACGAAAATCTCATTCTTTCAAAGATTAATAAAACTGGCAAGCTTCTAAGCCAGACTGGTAAAGAAAAAAAGAAAAAAGACATATCACTGATATCAAGAACGTCTAGATTTGGAGATGACGTGATTTCTATGTAGAAAATCCTAAGGAATTGCCAAAAAGCGACTAGAACTAATAAGTGGGTTTAGCATGGTTGCAGGATATAAGGTCAATATTAAAAAAGCAACTATTTCTACACAACAGCAATCAACAATCAGAAATTGAAAATTTTAAAAATACTATTTACAACAGTGTCAAAAAAATGAAATAGGGATCGACAAAAGATATGCAAGATCCACGCAATGAAAACTACAAAACATTGCTGAAAGAAACTGAAGAAGTAAAATAAATGGAGAGATACATTGTGTTCGTGGGTTAGAAGACTCAATATTGCTAAGATGCCAATTCTCTCCCCAATTAATCCATACATTTGAGGCAATCTCCATCAAAACTTGAGACCTTTTATAAAAACTGACAAACTGATTAGAATATTTATTTGGAAATGCAAAGGACCTAGAATAGTCAAAAGTTAAAAGACTTACACTATTGCTTTTAAGACACATTATGACGCTATAGCAATCAAGACATAACACACACATAGCTCACTGGAATAGAACAGATTCCTAAAATAGACCCACACATGTATGGTTAGTTGATTTCAATAAAGATGTCATGGTACCTCAATGAAGAAAAGATAATCTTTTCAAAAAATTGTGTTGGAACAACTGGATAGCCTTAAGCAAAAAGATGAACCTTGTTATGTCACATCCTATACAAAATTTAACAAAAATGGATCACAGATCTAAGTATAAGAGCTGAAACTATAAGGCTTCTAGTAGAAAATATAGGAGAAAATCTTAGTGACCTTGGGTTTGGCAAAGATTTTTTTAATACATGACATAAAAAGCAGGAACTATACAAAACTGATGAACTGGTAACTGATAAATTAAAAATGCTGGTTCTTCAAATGACACTGTTACAAATATTAAAAGTCAAACCACAGACCAGGAGAAAATATCTGCAAAACATATATCTGACAAAGGACTTGTATTTAGAATATATAAATAACTCTTACAACTCAGTAATAAAAAGGGAAACAACTCAATTTTTTTAAATGGACAAAAGACCTGAACAGACATTTAACCAAAGAAAATATAGAAATGACAAATAAGCATGGCAAATGTTCAATATATCATTAGGCATTGAGGAAATGCAAACAAAAACACAATTAGAATGAGTAAAATTAAAAAGACTGATCATACCAAGAGTTGGTCACAATGTGGAGCAACTAGAAACACTGCTTATAGGAATGTAAAATGGTACGACGACTGTGGAAAATAGTCTGGCAGTTTCTTAAACTATAAAGCCTACACCTACCATATGGTGTACCCATTCCACTATGACATGTTTCCATACAGAAATGAAAGCATACATCCTCAGAAAGACTTTCACATTAATGTTCATAGCAGCTTTATTCGTGATAGCCCCAAACTAGAAACAACCTAAAAACCTGCACACAGGTGAATGGATAAATAAATTGTGGTTATATCCGTATTAGGGAATACTAACAATAAAAAGGAAATCAATTATTGATACGTGTGACAACTACAGAAAAATCTCAAAAGAATTATGCTGAGTGAAAGAAGTCAGACCAAAAAGAAAGGAAAAAAAAAAGGAGTACACACTGTAGGATTCCATTTACATAAAATTTTTTAAATTTATAGTGACAGAAAGCAGACCAGACTAGAGATGAGAGATGGGAAGGAAGAGAGGGATGCAGGAACAAATTACAAAGAGGCACCAGGAAACATTTGTGGGTGATAGATATGTTCATTTTGACTGTGGTGATACTTTCTGTTTCGCTGGTGTATATGTATGTCAAAAGTTATCAAACTGTTATACTTTAAATATGTGGACATTGTTGTACCTCAATTATACTTCAATAAAGCTGTAAAGAAAGAAAAAAAGTAGAATGAAGTGTCAAGTACAGAGCTTTGGAGAACCCTGACATTTAAGGATAGAAGAAAGAAAAGGAATCACTAAAGAAGAAAAAAAAACTGATCATAGGCAGGATAAGATGCAAATTATTACAGTTATCAACTTCAGGGGAGTTGTAAACAGTGTAGAATGATAGAGAAATTAAGAAAGTTGGTGATTAAGAAAAGACCAGTGGATTTAGACATTAGGATATATGTATTAAAAGAGCAAAACATTCAGAGGTCACCAAAGAGACCAGTACTGAAGTCAGAATGTCAAGGGTTAGGGCTTCCCTGGTGGCGCAGTGGTTGAGAGTCCACCTGCCAATGCAGGGGACACGGGTTCGTGCCCCGGTCCGGG
Organism: Stenella coeruleoalba; assembly: GCF_951394435.1. Taxonomy (NCBI): domain Eukaryota; kingdom Metazoa; phylum Chordata; class Mammalia; order Artiodactyla; family Delphinidae; genus Stenella; species Stenella coeruleoalba. The sequence goes on from NC_137147.1 coordinate 110,926,150, forward strand.
AAGATCCCACATGCCGTGGAGCGGCTGGGCCAATGAGCCATGGCCGCTGAGCTTGCGCATCCGGAGCCTGTGCTCCGCAACGGGAGAGACCACAGCAGTGAGAGGCCCGCGTACCGCCAAAAAAAAACACAAAAAAACAAAAAACGAATGTCAAGGGTTAAGAGAACGGGAAGTCATTGAGTGACAGCAGAAGGACAGCACTCACCTGAGAAGTATTCAAACAAAAAAGAGAGAAAGTTGATGCAAGACAGAAGTTCACTCATTAGTTATATGCTCTTTTCCTTCTTGACAACCATAGACAATATAAATGCATTTATGTTTTACTGGCATCATAATCAAAGATGTCATTAAAGATGTCAATCTACTGTATCATTACATTTTTTTCCAGAACCAAAAGCGTTATGACATTTAAATAAAAATGTTCCTGACAACTTTATCCACCCTTCCAAAGTTCAATACCTATGAAATGAGTGATGGGGGAGGATCCTCTGGTAACAACCCTGTTGAGGACCTGCTCCAGAATTTCTTGTCTGATCATCTCATGGATCTAAAAAGAACAGAAGAACCAATAAAATATTCCTTGGTGACCTTCAGCTTACAATTATATCAATGCATGTTAGGCAGATTAAAGAATAGTTTGAAAAAAAAAAAAAAGAATAGTTTGAATATGGGCAAAACTGGACTGTTTATTTCAAAGACAAATATAACGTGAATCATCGGGAAAGAATCACTCAATTCTACCCTCATTCTGTGCTCAGACAATTCATTAGCAGGGCAAACTTTTATTAGCCTAAAAGAGAAATCATATGAAAGTACTGCTACATATAAGGTCCAGCATCAAACAGGAATAATTCTACCTAGGTATCTATTACATGCCAACGTCCATATTCCTGACAGTATGCACAACTTTTATTTTAAAATTTAAAAGCCCATGAAAATTTCTGAAAACCTAGAAAATCTTCACCAAGCCCTTCCTCAGTTTCTACAAGCAGAGCAACTGCCTAAAAAACAACCTGTTTTGAATTTTTACTTGAATTTTAGTTAAATTTCATACCTGAACTTGATAACTTTGGGATACAGACTAATTACTTTCAGACCCTGGACTAATAATTTGATTATTAGTAAATTCTATATTCTATAGATACCTTGGCAAAGCCAACATCTGTGTGAAATCAAGTGGAACCTTCTTAGTTTTAAAAAAGATTAATTTAAAAACAAAAACCATTTTCTTATTCTAAGAATGTTTTTAATCAGATTATGGTTAAGGAGAGTCATATGTATCTAATACACAACTCTCAAGGACTATTATATGACATTCACTTCATGGTTCTGGATCAGAACATCAGATTTACATTTAAATTGGCCTCCAAATAACATTTTCAGCAGATACGTTTGTTGTGTAGATACAGTGAACAACTGAATGTAAAGAAGATGTCTTAGAGAAATCACTGGCAAAGCAAATTTGTTTAGTCTCAGATATGATCTTTTTTGAACTTGAAATGAATTTTTGAAAGCTATTTCAGAAATTAAGATTGAGATGATAGCCATAATATGGTAATGAATTAAAAGATTGTAAATTCCCCAATTTGGTTCTTCAAAAACAATGAACCATTAAGAATGATTCTTCAAGCTTGATGTTCTACAGCAACCTAAAAGATTATTTTTTGTATAAGGGAATTTTAAAAACCCAGAAATGATTTACTGCTAGAGGAAGAAGAGGAAATCATGAGGAAGTTAACTTATATTCAAACTTCTAAAACATGGTCAGGAAGAACAGAAATTAGAATAAATGAAAATCCCATATAAATAAAGAGTGAGAAAGTAAGTATTCCATCAAACTGGGTCTATAATGTTTCAATCACTATCCCAATCTCTGTTCTGGGAAACTGCTACATACTCAAATTGCCCTGTCCCCCAGACTCCCAAGTTAATGCCCTATTTATTAGGGAATGGTTGCTAAACTAGAGTCTCACCTTGAAAGTTTCCAACAGGATATTAGCTCCCAGCTTACATGCATGCTGGTTTGGCATTCTAGAAAGACCTGAGCTGGCTTCAATAGTTTTTCCATCAAGAATCTTCTTTGGCCCATAGGAATCCATTAAAATGAAGCCAAGTTCTACCAGGCCCTGAGTAACATGATCCCAACTGTGAACACTGCAAGAAAACAAAGTTTAGTTAAGAAGAAAAACTTAGTAAAATACCTTACCTCTATATTCTCTGCCGTGTTACGTATTTCCCAAACTTGACCTGGATAACCAACACTCCACATAAATTCTGAATTTCTTAATGAACAGTAATGGGAATGGTAGGCAAGCAAGCTCTACCGACAGAACACCAAGAAAATCCAAAAACTACAGAACATTAAAAAACATATGAAGCAGAGCAGCACTCTGAGAGGATGACAACATGCTGGAGGATTAGGGCAATGCCACACCTAGAAGATTAGCCCTTGGTACACCCTACCACTATCCTCAAGTCACAGAGGCAGAATGTGTTAAAAGATACAGCACTCTCAGACAAACTAATGGGGAATATCAAAAACGATAATAAGGAGATAAGCAATAACCACCAAATACAAGAAAACAATATCACCACGAAAGAGAAGCACCAAACTCAATGAAGACAACTAATCGCTAAGGGAAAAGGTTAATGGGACAAAGAGAAGATTTTAAAAGTCTAATGAATATCCTCAGAGAAATAAGAAAGAGTATTATAGCATGAAACAAAAAATGAACTGTTATGAAAATAGAACCAATTAGAAATTTTGGAAATAAAAAACATGACGGATAGAGTGAAAAACTCAATAAATGGAGCTAAGAATAAAATGGGCAGAGCTGAAGAAATAATTATTGAGAAGAGCGAGCTAAGGAATTTTTGTTGAACTTGACACAAAAAGACAAAAATATGAAAAACGTGAAAGAAAAATTAAGAGATACAGCACACAGATCAAGAAATTCCAACAGTTAATAAGAGAGAAAAAGGGGAGACAGTACTCAAAGAAAATAGAAGAAAATCATTACAGAGTTTAGGAAAGACATGACTCCTTACAGTGAGAGGGCACACCAATTACCAAACAGAAATGAATTAAAAAGGAACCTACATAAACACAAATTGTGTTAAATTTCAGAAGATAAAGGATAAAAATAAAGTCTTAAAAGTTCCCATGAAGAAAAATAACAGATTATCTAAAATAATACAAGAATCAGATAACCATCAGACTTTTCATCAGCAATTCTAGATGCAAAAAGACAACGTGAAACTGATTATAAACTCAGAATTTTAAACCTCGTCCAACTATTTCTGTTCAAGTGGAAGAGCAAAACAAAGACATTTTCAGATATGAAAAGTTTACTATCCACAAACCATATCCGAAAGGATTACTGCAAAAAATATATACTTATGGCATATCTCCAAGTGAAAAGTATGAGGTTCAAAAGATAAGATGTAAACAAAGAAACCAGTAAAATTATGAAGTCTAAATAAGTATAGTCTGTTAATAATCTCAACAAGAATGAAGTGGAGAAATGTTTGCTGTGGGCTAAAGTTACCATCTTGGAGGGAGGAGACAGTTGTAGTCGGTTTGCTACAAAATGTTTATCTGTAACATGAAAGAGCTCATACATGATTGGTAAACAGGGGAGATAAGTATAACCTGGAAGTTTTATTGGTTCATAGGTGATTTTTTTTCCTAGTACATTAATGTTCTGCACCTCTAAGTATCTGCAGGTAAACACAAAGTATGCCAATAGAGCTAAATATAGCAAACCATGGAGACAAACCACAGACAAAGCATGACACAGTAAAGACCGTTATAACAGCTAACGTATATTCTGAAATACAACATTAAACATGAAAGTAACAACCAGGATGGTTACCAGTTTTTTCAATTTGATTTAAAATGGATTTGCCTAAAACTGCTAATAATTTAATTGTCTAAAACTGCTAATTCAATTCCATCCATCAGTCCCAAACTCCCAACAGTTAAAGTAAATAAAACTCAGTTTTCTACTCACCTAAAAAGCCAATGAAGACTCAGGTCAATAGAGTAGTAATAGCATTAAAGGAAATAGCATGAAAGGAGCAAAGGTACCTACTTCAGTTTTGTATCCTTGCTATCAAGGTGGCCAAGAACTCAGCCCTTGGGATTCAAGGATCTTCTGATCTTAACACTAAATACCCTATGAACCTTATGGTTCATGAACTTACCTATTCTTTACCACTTCCAAGATCATGGTTGAAACACAACATCTATGAGGAACTAGATCCTGAAGAAATTTTGAGCCTTGGAGAAGCTGAAGATCCTTAAAGCTTTTTATAACCAAAGACTTTAAAAGGTCAAATACCTAATATAATGAAAGAAATAGGAAAATGAAGCAAAAAATGATAGCCCATACTATAGAATCTTAACCCTGTAACTGTTCCTACTTGCTGCCATACACTCATATCCCTATGACAACTGTTTCACTGATGAGTATGATACAAAAATTACGACTTTCAGTGGGAACTTAAAAGAGCTGAAGACAGGTCTTCCTTGAGAGAAAAAGGGCTAAAAATCAATATTACCCACAACCAAAGAAACACATATGAGAAAAAAGGGTAAAGGATTTTATATTTTCATTCTTTCAAATAACAGATTCTCATTAATTTCAAGTTGATCAGGGACAGTTTCTTAGAAAGCTACAACATAATACAATTGCAATGAATACCCAGCTAAACTTCCCATTCTTGCTACTTGGACTGTGTGATGTTTCCACTCTTATTCCCATCTCGCCACCTGGCTTACCACACAATAGGAAGTGGAGGTATAAACCAAGTATCTGAAGAAGTCTTCAAGCAGCCCACAGAGAACAGTGTGGGCCTACATTCTTATAGGGGAATATGCTGCTGGCAGGGTGGGAGTGGAATTGTTTAGGAAAAGATAATTTAAAAAAAACAGACTATTGTACACTTTATCAACTACAGAAGGAACCAAAAAGTCATTCATAAATACCTGTTCCTCAAATCTTTGTATTCTTGTTACAGAGAGGAAGAGGGCAATGCTGAAAGGACATATATTACTACCGAAATCTCCTTGCTGTCCTGCCTAGAACAATAAATCAAAAAGGAGTCATAACTTATATCTGAAAAGAATAATATATCCTACTTAAAAACAAGTCCTTAGATGGATCAGAAACCTAAATATAAGAGCTAAAACTATAAAACTTTTAAAAGGAAACACAGTAGGAAATCTTCAAGACTTTGGATTAAAGATTTCTTAGATACAATAACAAAAACATAATTTATATAAGAAAAAACTGATAAATTGGATCTCATTAAAAATCAAAACTTTTGTGCTTCAAAAGACACCATTAAGAAAATGAAACAAGCCAGAGACTGAAAAAAATATTTGCTAATTACATACATGATAAAGGACTTGTACCTATGATATACAAAGCATTCTTAAAACTCTTTAAGTCACAATCAAAAAATGGGCAAAAGATCTGAATAGACATTTCATCAAAGATATCAGAACAACTAAATAAGCACATGAAAAGATGTTTGGTTATCATCAGTCACTAAGGAACTGCAAAGTAAAACTTCTATGAGATACTGTTTCACAGCTATTAGAATAGGTATATTAAAAAAAAAAAGACAGTAACAAATGTTGGCCAGGATGTGGATGAACAGGAGCCCTCATACAGTGCTGACGGATATGTAAAATGATGTAGCCACTCTGGAGAACAATTTGGTAGTTTCTTTAAATTATAAACATATGGGACTTCCCCAGTGGTCCAGTGATTAAGACTCCGTGCTTCCACTGCAGGGGGCGCAGGTTCGATCCCTGGTCAGGGAACTATGATCCCACATGCCACACGGCATGGCCAAGAAAAAAATTATATATATATATATATATAGAGAGAGAGAGAGAGAGAGAGAGAGAGAGAGAGAGAGAGAGAGAGAGAGAGGGAGAGAGAGAGAGAGACAGAGAGAGAGAGAGAGAGAGAGAGAGAGAGAGAGAGAGAGGGAGAGAGGGAGAGAGGGAGAGAGAGAGAGAGAGAGAGACAGACACATAAATGTATTACATAACCCAGAAATTCCACTTGTAGGTATCTACCCAAGAGAAATGAAAACATATGTCCACACAAAGACATGCATGTGAATGTTCACAACAGCATTATTCATAATAGCCAAAAAGTAAAAACTCAAATGTCCATCAACTGGTGAACAGCTAAACAATGGATATGTCTATACAACGGAATACTATTTAACAATAAAAAGGAATGAAATACTTGTAAGTGCTACAACATGGATAAACCTCGAAAATTATGCTAAATGAAAGAAGCCAAACACAGAAGATTACATATTGTATGATTCTATTTATATGAAATCAGGAAAGGTAAATCTATAGAAACAGGCATGAAGGATCTTACAAGGTGATGAAAATGTTCTAAAACTGAATTATGATGATGGTTGCACAATTAGGTAAACTTATGAAAAATCAATGAATTACACACTTAAAATGGGTGTATTTTTTTTTCTTTTTTTTTTGGCTGTGTTGGGTCTTCGTTGCTGTGCGTGGGCTTTCTCTAGTTGCAGTGAGTGGGGGCTACTCTTTGTTGCAGTGCGTGGGCTTCTCATCGTCCTGGCTTCTCTTGTTGTGCAGCACAGGCTCTGAGCGCACAGGCTTCAGTAGTTGTGGCACGTGGGCTCAGCAGTTGTGGCTTGTGGGCTCTACAGCTCAGGCTCAGTAGTTGTGGCGCACGGGCTTAGTTGCTCCACGGCATGTGGGATCTTCCTGGGCCAGGGCTTGAACCCATGTCCCTTGCATTGGCAGGCAGATTCTTAACCACTGTGCCACCAGGGAAGCCCCAAATGGGTGTATTTTATGTTATGTAAATTGCACCTCAATAAAGCTTAAAAAATAGATCTTTGAGCCCTGAAAGAAATGACAAGAAACAAAAGAAAAAAAGGAATACAGCTTCCCTGGTGGAGCAGTGGTTAACAATCCTCCTGCCAATGCAGGGGACACGGGTTTGATCCCTGGCCCAGGAAGATTCCACATGCTGCAGAGCAACTAAGCCCGTGCATCACAACTACTGAGTCTGTGTGCCACAAATACTGAAGCTCGCACGCCTAGAGCCTGTGCTCCGCAGCAAGAGAAGCCACAACAATGGGAAGCCCATGCACTGCTATGAAGAGTAGCCCTGGCTTGCTGACTAGAGAAAGCCTGTGCACAGCAATGAAGACCCAACACAGCCAAATATAAAAACAAATAAATTAATCAATTAAAAAAAAGAAAAAAAGGAATAAATATAAAATCAAAGATGAATAAAACAGAAAACCAACAAACAAATATAAAACAGTCGATAAAGCTGGTTCTTTGAAAAGATCAATAATATAGTTACTGTAAACCTAAATAAAAAGAAGAGTGAACAGATACAGAGAAGACAAAGGAGCTTCAAAGGCTAGTTCCCACATCATGGTCTTTAAATATCCTTTCCTACAAAAGGGACCCAAGGCTCCTTAGAGAAATCAGGATCGGGTAAGGAAAGTACAAGTGTGTCTTGGATAGCTTATGCCACAGAAGTGCTCAAAGACTAATGGGGCCATGTTAGAAGGACACATAAGCCTACCTCAAGGATCCAATTAGCCAAATATGGGTCACTTTGGGTACTGCATACGAGCAGATTGAATTTTAAAAGGTTCATTGGCTGCATAACAATATCAAAAAAATGGGGGGTGGCTCTTTTCACAGAAGAAAACCAGCTAATAATGTAGAAGGAATGACAGAATTAAAATTTTCTAATCTTAATTCTACTATTTTGCAACTCCGAGTATAATTAGTGATTTAGGCCAAGAATCATCAGTAGACGGGAAAACAAAATCCACTGTGTGAAAGGTTGCTGAGGAAAAGAATTTTCGCATGCCTCGAATTATGATCCCATGGATTACTTTCTAATTACAAAGGGAAACATATACCTTTGCAAATGAAGAAACCTGATGGTCATTGTCTTGATCAAATGATTTGGCTAAGACTGCCTGATACTATGAGGCTTCTGACATAATGCAATAGAATAGTGGTTGGCAAACTACAGCCTCTGGGACAAATCTAGCCCATCACCTAATCTTGTACAGCCCATGAGCTAAGACTGATTTTCACTTTTTTAATTGTTGAGGGGAAAAAAAAAATCAAAGGAAGAATAATATTCTGTGACACACGAAAATTAAATAAAATTCAAATTGCAGTGCCCATGTAGTTTCATTGGCACACAGCCACAGTCATTCATTTATGTGTTGTTTCTGGCTGCCTTCCTGCTACAACAGTAGGGCTGAGTAGCACTGACAGAGACCGTATCACCTGCAAAGCCTAAAATAGTTAGTGTCTGTCCCTTTAGAGAAAGTTTGCTGACGCCAACAAGAGAAAGTATACAACATCACTTATGACATATTCTTGCCAAAAATGTTTAACTTGAATCTAATCATGAGGAAAAAGACAAATCTGACAATGAGAGACACAAGAAAACTGGGCTGGATGCTTCAAAAAACTCAATGAAAAGGTATTAATCCTTATTCTTAGGAGACATCTGTGGAAGTATTCAGGCATTGAAGGGTCATGATTTCTTCTTTTAAATGGTTCAGAAAAAAATCTATACTTGTGAGAAAGTGAGATAAGGTAAATGTAGCAAAATACTTAAAAAGAGTTCAAAACATTTCTAATTTTTATCTTACTACTTCACAAATATTTAATGATGAATGACTTAGCTTCACAAAACCTCACAATATATTACTAGAAATAGGCAATTTCCCCAATTCACAAATACGGAAACAGAGGTCAAGACTGAAGCTCATAGAATAATGGAGTTAAGGTTAAATTTTGAGTTTCCTGCTGAACAGTCTTCACCTTTTTTTTTCTTTTTAAACACTAAAACACTTAAGGTATGGTTTTAAAACAGAACTTGCTTAAGAATGTAGTGATATCATATATCTTCCACTTTCAAAGTAAAAAAAAAAGAGATCCTCTAGACCCAGGGTAGTTCTACAATATTTCTATGTATTTGTTTCCTGTCATTAATCAGCATAAAAGAGGCTTGAGTTCAAACATCCCTGTTTCATAAAGAGATCCTGGATCTCCTTAAGAGTGTGGGGCTACCTTTAGGAGTTTCAGTAGTTCTCTGCCTAGTTCACAGTCCAACTTGATGGCAAACACAATGTGTAGAATAATGGTGCCTTCCACGTGACGAAGTTCACCTGATGGTACAGTAACAAAATCCAACAGCCTAAAAGATTCAACAGAACGGTATGAGCTATAGTTTGGGAAAGAGACAACAGTGCATATGCTCATATGAACAAACAGAAAAACTCAAGCTGAACTAATATGATCACTGGAGGCAGGCACAAAGTACAAAATCTACTGTCTCATTCTCTGCTCCTTTTTTACAAAACTTCTTGAAAGAACTGTCTACAGTCATTATTTCCACTTCTTTACCTCTTCCCAGTTCAATTCAATTCAATTAGGCTTCTGTCCCCTCCCTAACCTCCCTTTCCAATGTTATTTGTAGCCCTTGCAAGAATAATCAAATGACCTGTACACTGTCAAAACCAATAACCAAATTTCATCTTAATTAAAGCCTCAGCAGATTTGACACAGTTGACCCCTTCTTTCTTGAAACACTTTCTTCTCTTAGCTTCTAGGGCATTGTCACTGGCCTCTTAATTATTTGTGCTGGCTCATCCTCCCTTTAAATGGTGAATGCCTCTGAGCTCAATCTTGGGTTTCTTTCTCTTCTCTTCACGATTTCCCTAGGTGACCCTATCCAGTCTGAAGGCTTTAGTCCTTTCCAATCTGTATTTCCTGTCCTGACCTCTAAAACCCCAGACTGCCTGCTCAACACCTCCATATGGGATACTAATATACATCTCAAACTTACATGGTCAAAACTGAGCTTATTTCCCCCTAAACTTGCTTTTTGTCAGTCTTTCCTAACTCAGTATACAAGACCACCTTCTAATCAATTGCTCAAGCCAAATAACTAAAAGTTATTCCAGATTAGAAGCAGTAGGCTGAAACAGGATTAAAAGCACGAACTCTGCAGCCAAACTGCTTGAATTCAAATCCCAGGTCCACCAACTTATGGCTACATAACCCTTGGAAATTCCTTAATTTCTCTGTGCCTTGGTTTCTATATGCATAAAACAGAGGCAAAAGAGAGTTGCTGTAAGGTTTAAAGTGCATAGAACAGCACTTGGCACAGAGCAAGCACTCTGTTAAGTATTTGTTTCAAAAAAAAATCCTCTTTTTCAGTCACATCATGCTGTGTCCTGCCTTTGCACTAACTGTTCCACCAACTGAGAATGTGCTTTTTCCTGATCTATATATTGTGGCTCTTACCATTTAGGCTTCAGTTAAAATAACACCTTCTCAGAGAAGTTTTCCCTGACCACTCAGCCTAAAGTAGCTATACTGTCACTGTCACATCATCCATTTGAAATATACGCATAACACTTTTCACTCTAATATTTTTGTTATTTATTTTCTTTTCTCTTCTCGTTGAAATATCTCCATGAGAGCAGGAACCTTGTCTGACTGGTTCATCACTGTAGTCCTAGGGCCAAATAGTTTCTGGCACAAAGTAAACACTTAAATAGCTTTTAAGCTTGCAATTTACAGAATAATTATTGCTGTTTTCCTGGAAAGATTAAAATGAAAGAGTTGAAGAGACTGCATTATTCTTTTAATTTTATTACTGAGCAGCTAAGGGGACTAGGGAAATTCTGTGCTGAAGTGAAGGTATGGACTGAACAGTTAGATAACAATAAGATGAATTTGGAAAAATGATTTTATTTCTATACTGTGATACTCACTCATCACCACTCTGTTCCTCACTGTGCTGCGTATCTAGCTTGTTGAAGAAAGCTATGATTCCTTCCAAAACCTTCTTCCGGCTTCCCTGAAAAAAATACAAAATAAGTAAGGTCTCTCCATAAAGGGCAAGTTGAACTTAAAGTTCTTTTCAGCTTGAAGGATTTTCAAGTATGAATTTAAATAAATTATAACCTAGAGTCACACTAAGAATTTATAGAACACTTTCATGTTGAAATTGAGTTTGAAATACATCTTAATATCAGATTTTAAGGGGCCTATAGTCCACCCTTTCTGAAATCTTTATCCCTTTTACTACCACACACACACAAAATGTGGTACTACAAGAGATAATGTATGTTTACTTTGGTTGAGGGCCATGACCTTTTTACTAGATCAAATCATCATACATGAAATAAAAGCATCTATGCCCTAGTATATAAAACAAGAGTATGAATAAGCTGAATGGTACTAACTGGGCATTTCACCAGAGTTAAAAAAAAAGCAGATTTTTCATTTATACCTTTGAGGAGAGAACCAGAAGCTGATAGACCAAGGGTGGTATTTCTTGAAGATTCAATTTGGAGAACATCGTCAACACTTTTTCCACCACAATTTCCACCTCTTCTGCAGTCAGAGGGACATCCCTGTGGACCAAAGAGTCTAAAGATCAGAGCCTAATTTGGGAGATATTAGAATACTATAACTACCTCTTTTGATTTTTCTCTAATGCAGAACCTTAAAGGGGACCAATAACCTTACCTAAGCAAAGTTATCTTGGAAAAAAAAATCATAAAATTATACTTTAAATAAGAAATCAAAGCAAAAAAGAGTGGGGGTAAATTCTGTAACAGAAAACAGAGGTACCGATACTCTTATTTAGGGAACAGTGGTATTTGACCTTGCTACATTTCAGTTTCTAGTAGCTAAGTTCTCATAGCAGGATATAAAAAGAAAAGGGAATGATGATGCTTACTTGAACATGGAGGTGAGCTGGATTACATATTGATGATCCCATCTGATTAAAGAAATTGACAAAGGAAGTTTATGTCATTTAAACTTATTTACATATTACTTTGTAAAATTAGTAAGGAGGAAAAAATTAGGGCCATTTCAAGTTTGATTTGGTACCACTGGGAAACAAAATCAAAGAAATGACATTTAAAACAATGAAATAACAGCTTTTAACCTATCAGACTGGCAAAATCAAACTCTGATGATATTCAGTGCTGGTGAGATTTTGGGAAACAAGTACTTAACATACCGTTTTAGGGGATGTACACTGATATAATCCTTCTGGGAAGACAAGTTGGCAATACTACTTATCAACTTTAAAAATGCACATAACCAAAGACCCACCCAACTTACTATTAGAAATATATTCCATGTACATGCTTATAAAAGGTCACCTAGACATATAAGGATGTTAATTCCAACACTTTTTATAATAGCAAAAAACCAAATAGCCAAATATTATTTATCGGCAAAAAACAAATAATCTAACAATTGGACACTAGCCAAATATTATAACAGAATACTATGGAACTATTAAAAAGAATGATGTAAAGTGGTATATGCTGACATGAACATGTGTTAAATGAAAAATCAAAGGTATATTACAATGTAATGAATAAACTCTTTTGGGTAATTAAAAACAAATAAATGGATAAATATACATGTGCTGATTCATGCCTAAAATTATTTCTGTAAGGGACTTCCCTGGTGGCGCAGAGGTTAGGAATCCGCCCGCCAATGCAGGGGACATGGGTTCGAGCCCTGGTCCGGGAAGATCCCACATGCTGCAGAGCAACTAAGCCCGTACGCCACAACTCCTGAGCCTGTGCTCTAGAGCCTGCGAGCCACAACTACTGAAGCCTGCGTGCCTAGAGCCCTTGCTCCGCAACAAGAGTAGCCACTGCAATGAGAAGCCCGCACACCGCAACAAAGAGTAGCCCCTGCTCACCACAACTAGAGAAAGCCCACACACAGCAACAAAGACCCAATGTAGCCAAAAATAATTAATTAAAAAAATATATATATATTAAGGATTTCTTACTATAAATATACACACACAGATATATATATATATATATATATAATATATATATAGTAAGAATTTTTCATCTTTGATGTCTTTATATACTTCATTTTTAATGGCTATAAGTTACATGGAATGGCTCTACCTTAACTTATTGATACATAGCTTACATACCATAACTTACATATCTCCATTATTGTATGCTTAAGTTGGTCACAAATTTCTGTGTTGAAATGTTCATGTATGAAGATTTTCTTATATGTTGCAATTTCTCCTTAGGGTAGATTCTCATATTTCTGGTTTAAAGATACATCACTTATACATCTCACTCCCTCAAAAAAATATAAAAGATAGTGGTAGGGTGACTTTCCAGCCTTAAGGACCTTGGGACTCCAAATACTGCTATAGGGATAAACTGCTGTGTTAAGATGGAGAGTCAAGTAAATAGAAACTATATGTATAGTCTTAGAACAGAGAATACAGTAAATAATCTCTCTCAAAAATTCATCACAGACTAAATGGTTTTATAGTGGTAGACCATAAACCAAAATGGACTAAAAACTTGAGTGGTCTAAATTCCTAAAATAAATGATAATTCTTTTTTTGGTCACTTGTAGTCCTGAGAAAGTTCTACACATTAATAAGACTCACCTGCCAGAACAGAGGGTGTTAATCAACTGCTTCTTACATTCTTCCCCACTTAGTTCACCTAGAAATGCAAAATACACTGAGGAATAAATTTAATTCAGTGAAGAGAGTAAAAGCCACTAAGATTGGAAGAAAATTACCTTTTCCATAAGCTAGATTTTCCTTTTTGGTAGCAAGGGCGGTGAAAATGATGGGTAATAGCTCCAAAGATTTTCCATTCGTTAGGTTGCCCTGTTTGACAGCATCAACAAACTCACTGGCTAATTCAACCAATAATGCTCCTGGAAAATTGTGAACCTAGAAGTTGATGGGATTAAAAAAATGTTAAGCAGAAATCTAAATGTTTGATATCTCTTTCTAAGAAATACTCTTTTGCTGAATTAATAGAACTGGCATTGAAACCTAGAACTGGTCCTATAAGTGATTCAGGGAATCATTCTGCTCTGGTATAAACATAATTGTAAAGGATTTCATAGATCAGGATCTTCCACCAGTTCCCTGATGTTTTCAAATACGCCAACTCTGCAAAGAGATACATGTCCATGATACCAGAAATGTAACGTAAACATCTAAATGGTTTATGGCTCATCCATCAACTATTTTGTTTGATAACAGTAGTTCTTATTCATAAATAGGAGCTATGGTAGGTTTGGCACACTTAAGTTTTCCCTCCCTCAACAAATTACAAACCCCCCAAAATCCACCCAAAACCAAAAAAGTTTTTGTTTTCCATCTCACCTCCAGCATTAGTAATCCTATGATTTCAGATGCTACTTCTTTCTGCAAATCCCCCGATTCCAACAATTGGACACAACAACTGTATATCTTAAGTCTCCTAAGAGCTCCAGCTTCCTCAGAACAGGGGAAACCTTATTGTTTTAAACAGGTGGTACAGAAACAAAGAAAGAAAAAAGGCAGAATTCTTACAAGGTTGAAGGGTAAACAGGAAAAACAAACAGCTTTGTAGTTGAATATAGAAACAGAATTATCAAACTACTTATTACTATGGTGTTTAGAACAGCAATATTTAGGAGCTTTGAAAAAGTATTTAATTTAGACAGAAAACTGAAACATTACCTTTTCTACTTCCACCCATGTCATTAATTTTTTAAATAATTTTATAGTGCAGAAGAAGGAACACCTTCTAATATACTTTAGAGCTTTTCTGGGATCCAGTAACCCAAATTAAGTGCCTTTAACATACTTCACTTCAAAACATCATCACTGATTGATGTCAGCAGGAATGTAGAGTAATAAAGACCTTGGAAAATGCTCTCCTCCATAAAAGCAACTAGAACACTAACAAAAATAGTGAAAACCAACTTGTTCAGGATTCTGGAAATTAACCAGACTTGCAACAATCCAGGGAGAGTTTATTTAAGATAAACAGCTGAATCTAAGTGAGAATAGCAAGCTCTGTTGTGTTTCAACATGCCCTCATTCCACCTCCTAACCCCTACCCCCCACCAGTCCAATAGTCTTTAAAACCAACAGTTCACACTCATGGTACAAGCCATCAGTCTAGCAGCCTCTGGAGGGGACAGAATATGACTGGAGCTCCACCAAAGCCCAGTTCCCAGATAACTGTCATTATTTGACCTGTCTGGCTATTCCCTAGAAATTTTCACTCGCAAGACTTGTCTTTACTTGACCTGACTTAGAACTTGCCCAGTGCAATCTTTTACCAGGGGCATTTGTCTAAACCAGTTGCAAGTGATAACTTTTTCAGCTGCCTGGATAGCAATAACAGTTGGGCATGCAACAAGCTGACCAAAGAACTTAAAATATAAGCCTGGAGAAAGGTGCAGAGGGGACTCTGAAACATTCTGACATATTCCTAGGAACCTAGGAAGCCGTGAAAATACTTAGGGTTGCGCACATGGAAAGGGCTGTGTGTATGGCCAGGCAACACCCAAGAGGACCCTAATCTCTCACCTCTGGATGATCCTGAGGCTCTACACAAGCAGAAGGGCTAAGGAGGAGTTATAAGCTACCTGCCTGAGAACTGAAGGTGTGCACCTGACATGCACAGGGTCCCCCAGCAAAGGCTGGGAAACTCACTGGTTCCAGGCATTTTAAAGGAAATCTTTGCCAAATCATTAGCTGACCACAAAGCTAACCAAACAGAGACTTCAGTGGCCACATAAAACAGTGCCCATACACAACAAACAATACATATTTCACAAAATTAGTTCAGAAGAACAACTATAAAAACAAAAGCAACACCACAACAGCAACAACAGATCTGGGGGAGGGGGATGGTATCTGATTTCCAGAATGCCCACAAAATATCATTTAAAATGTCCAGTTTTCAGGAACAAAAAAATAAAAAACATACAGGGAAACAAGAGCATGGTCCATACACAGGAAAAAAAGGAATCAATAGAAACCGTCCCTGAGAGTGCCCAGATATTAGATTTACTAGACAAAGACTGAAATCAGCTATTTTAAATATGTTCAAAGAACAAAAGGAAACCATGTCTAAAGAACTAAAGGAAAATATAAGAATGATGTTTCACCAAATAGAGAATATCAATAAAGAGACAGAAATTATAAAAAAGAACCAAACAAAAATTCTGGAATTAAAAAGTACAATAATTGAACTGAAGAATCCACTAGAGGGGCTCAACAGGATATCTGATCTGGCAGAAGAAAGAATCAGAGAACTTGAAGATAGAGCAATTGAGATTATCCAGTCTCAGGGACAGAAAGAAAAAGAAGAAAAATGATCAGAGCTTCAGAGACCCGCGGGATCCCGTCATGAATACCAACATAGACATACTGAAAGTCCCAGAAGGAAAGGAAAGAGAGAAAGGAGAAAAAAGAAGTAATGGCCAAAAACTTCCCAATTTTAATGAGAACACTAATCTACGTTCAGTGAATTCCCTGGCAGTCCAGAGGTTAGGACTCTGGGCTTTCACTGCCGAGGGCCTAGGTTCAATCCCTGGTCGGGGAACTATCCCACAAGCTGCACAGTGCAGCCAAAAAAACAAAGCAAACAAACAAAACCCACATTCAAGAAGCTCAAAGAACTCCAAACAGGTTAAACCCAAGAGATCCACATTTAGACATACCATAGCAAACTATCAAAATCAAAGATGCCTCATCATAAAAAAAACCATATGTGAAAAACCCACACTTAACATCATACCCAATAAGTGAAGATTGAAAACTTTTCCGTAAGATAGGAAAAATACAAGGATGCCCACTTTTTCCACTTCTATTCAACATAATACTGGAAGTTCTAGATAGAGCAATTATTGCATTTAGTGCCACTGAACTGTACAGTTAAATAAAAAAGTTAAAGACAAGAAGAGAATATTGAAAGCAACAAGAGAGAAGCAACTCATCTGGTAAAAGGAGTACTCAATACGATTAACAGCTGATTTCTCATTTTAAAAAATCATTGAAGGGCAGAAGGAAATGGGATAACATAGTCAAAGCACTGAAAACTCAACAGCCAGAAAAACTATCCCTCCAAAACTGTCAACCAAGAACTCTATAGCCAGAAAAACTACCCCTCCAAAATGGAGAAATTAAGACATTCCCAGATAAACAAAAGAGAATTTGCTGCCAGAAGACCTGCCCTAATGCTAAAGGGAGTCTTTCAGGCTGGAATGAAAGGACACCAGACAGAATTTGAATCCACATGAAACAGAGAACATCAGTAAAGGTAACTACATAGGAAAATATTAAAGACAGTATAAATGTACTTTGTAATTATTTTTTCTCCTGATTTATAAGACACCTGCATAAAACAACAATTATAAATCTGCACTGGTGGGAATAAATGTGTAAAGATGTAATTTATAGGACAATAATAGCACAAAGGAGGAAGGGGGAGAATGAAGCTATATGTAGAGCAAAGTTTTATAACTATTAAATCTAAGCTGGTATTAATCTGAACTAGATTGTTATAAATTAACTCATTATTGCCCAGGGGAATTTTTGCAGAAACTAATGCATGTGGCCGGTGACTTTTATTTTGGCTGGCCAAAAAATTAATTCTGTTATTTCACTAACACTTTGTGTCTTATTACATTCAATAGTTAGACCTGACACACCTGTAAATTCTAATTTTTGTAAAATGTTGTCTTCAAGCCACTCTTCTGTAGAAGCAAAGGAGCATTCTCCTGCACCATGAATTTCATTTTCACTTTCTGTATCAGAATCAATCACTAAGGTTTTTTGTCTCTTTGTTGGTCTAATACTCACATCGTCTGAATCAGAATTATATTCTGAAGAACTATCATCTTCTGAGACACTAGTATATATGCCACTTGGACAATCAGAGAAAGTATCTGCATAAAATTCACCAAAAAATTTTTCACTCAAAATTTCATGATGTGTCACTTTTGAAAATTTTACATTTATAATATACACAAGATTGAAGCAAAAACCAAACGGAGCAAAATGTGAATGATAATGACAATCATTAAGTTGTCTCATGAACCCTTGATCAATTTCAAGCTCTAACAACTTCTCATGGTGATGTTAATCGTAGCACTCTCTAAAAATGTATTGATATGTCTCCGGTCAATAATGTGTTAAGATGTCAGTTCTAATCGCCAAGGCAAGCACTAAGAAAGTAACTGAAAAAAATAGTGAAAAAGATTACAAAGGAATTAAAATGGTACACTAGAAAACACCTACTTAACATATAACACACAAGGTATTAACAGAGGAACAAAAAGACACAACGTAAAGAAAACAAACAGCAAAACGGCAGATATCAATCCTACTTTTTTAGCAATTATGGTAAACGTAAAGGGATAGATACTCCAATCAAAAGGCAAAGATTGGGACTTCTCTGGTGGAGCAGTGGTTAAGAAGCTGCTTGCCAGTGCAGGGGACATGGGTTCAATCCCTGGTCCGGGAAGATCCCACATGCCGCAGAGCAACTAAGCCCACGAGCCACAACTACTGAAGCCCGTGCGCCTAAGGCCCATGCTCCACAAGAGAAGCCACCACAATGAGAAACCCGTGCAAAACGAAGAGTAGCCCCTGCTCACTGCAACTAGAGAAAGCCTGCGCACAGCAACGAAGACCCAACGCAGCCAAAAATAAATAA
The DNA here is from genome assembly GCF_951394435.1 of Stenella coeruleoalba. Classification (NCBI taxonomy): domain Eukaryota; kingdom Metazoa; phylum Chordata; class Mammalia; order Artiodactyla; family Delphinidae; genus Stenella; species Stenella coeruleoalba. Next base: position 110,944,747 of record NC_137147.1, read on the forward strand.
AATAAATAGATTTATTTTAAAAAAGGGCAAAGATTGGCAGAACAGATTTTTAAAAATCCAATTATGTGCTGTCAATCAGAGACACAATTTAGATTCAAAGATACAAATTGTTTAGAAAAGATATACCATGAAAACCATAACCAAAGGGGGCTGAAGTAGCTCTAAAAATAACAGAAAAAAGTAGACTTTAGGACAAAAATTACTATTAAAGACAAAAAAGGGCATTTTATAATGATAAAAGAATCAAGGCATAACAATTATAAACATATAAGCACCTAACAAAAGAGTTCCAAAATACACAAAGCAAAAACTAACAGAACTGAAGGGTGAAATAGACAATTCAACAATAGTTGGAGACTTCAACACGCCACTTCCAATAATCAACAGAACAACAATTAGAAGATCAACAAGGAAATAGACTTGAACACACCAGATCTAACAAACATCTATATAGAACACTACACACAACAACAGAAGACACATTCTTCACAAGTGCACATGGAGCATTCTCCAGGATAAACCACACATTAGGCCATAAAAAAATTCTCAATAAATTTAAAAGGATTATAATCATATCATTTATGTTCTGTGACCACAGTGGAATGAAACTAGAAATCAATAACAGAAGGAATCTGGAAAATTCACAAATATGTGGAAATTAACATAATCTTAAATACCAATGGGTCAAAGAAGAAAGCACAGAGAAATTAGAAAAATACCTTGAGATGAATGAAAACAAAAACACAATATTCCAAAAGCTATTGGATACAGCTAAAGTAGTGCTCAGAACGAAATCTATAGTTGTAAATACCTATATTAAAAAATAAGATCTCAAATCAATAACCCAATCTTCCACCATAAGAAATTATAAAAAGAGGAAACTAAACTCAAAGCAAGTGAAAAGAATATAAAAGTAAAATCAGACATAAATAAAAGAGAATAGAAGAATAGAGAAAAATCAAGAAAACCAAAGCTTATTCTTTGAAAAGATCAACAAAATTGAAAAATCTTCAGACTGACCAAGAAAAAAAGGGAGAAGAATCAAATTACTAAAATCAGGAATGAAAGAGGGGCATTACTACCAATCTTACAGAAATAAAAAGAATAAGGTAATACAATGAATAACTGTATACCAATTAATTACAAAACTTATATGAAATGGATAAATTGTTATAAAGACACAAAGTATCAAAGCTGACTAAAAAAGACAATAGAAAACCACAACAGACCTATAAATAAAGAGACTGAATTAGCAATCAAAACTCTTCTACAAAGAAAAGCCCAAAACCAGATGGCTTCCTTGGTGAATTCACGAAACATACAAAGAATTAACTGCAACCCTTCACAAACTCTTCGGAAAAAAAGAAGAGGAGGAAACATTTCCCAACTCATTCTACAAGGCCACTATTATCTTCATACCTAAACCAGACAAAGACATCCTAAGAAAACTATGAACAGTACCCCTTGTGACTACAGATGCAAAAATCCTCAACAAAATACTAGCAAGCTGAACCCAGCAACATTTTAAAAAGGATTATACTCTATAACCAAATTGGATTTAACCCAAGAATACAAGAGTGGTTCAATGTATGAAAATCAATATAATATACCATAGAAATAGAGTAAAGGATAAAAACCACATGATCACCTCAGTAGACACAGAAAAAGCATTTGAAAATTCCAATACCTTTTCATGATAAAAAACACTCAACAAACTAAGAATAGAAGGGAACTTCCTTAACCTGATAAAGGGCATCCATGAAAAACCCACAGCTAACATCACACTCAATAATATAAAACTGAAAGATTTCCCTGAGATCAGGAACAAGAGAAGGATGTTTACTCTCACCAATTCTATTCTACTGAAGGTTCCAACTGGGGTAATTAGGTAAGAAAATAACAAAAGGCATCTAGATTGAAATAGAAATAAAGTATCTATTCACAGTTGACATAATCTTGTTTATAAGGAATCCACAAAGAAGAAACTACTAGCGCTAATAAACAAGTACAGGAAGGTAGCAAGATATGAGATCAATATACAAAAGTCTATTGCATTTCTATACACTAGCAATGAACACTGAGAACATTAAATTAAGAAAACAATCCCATTTACAATCACACCAAAAAGAATAAAATACTCAGGAATAAATTAATAAAAGTAGTGTAAGACTTGTACTCTGAAAAGTACAAAATACTGTTGAAAGAAATGAAGGAGGACCTAAGCAAATGGAAAGATATTCCATGTTCATTAATGGAAGACATATTAAGATAGCAATACTTTTCAAATTCATATATAGAGTCAACAAAATCACTACCAAAACCCCAGCTTCCATTCTTGCAGAAATTGACAAGCTAATCTTGTCATATGGAAACTCAAGGAACCCAGAATATCCAAACTAATCCTAAAAAAAGAAAAAAAGTTAGAGGACTCACACTTCCTAATTTTAAAGCTTACTACAAAGCTATTCTAATCAGGACAGTGTGGTACTGACATAAGGAGAGACACCTAGATCAACGGAATACAACTGTGAGTCCAAAAAGAAACCATCACATTTATGGGCAATTGATTTTCAATAAGGGTGCTATTGAAAATGGGGAAAGATGAACCTGGACTCCTACCTCACACCATATACAAAAATTAACTAAAAATGGATCTAAATTTAAAAGCTAAAGCTATAAAACTTTGAAAAGAAAACACAGGTATAAATCTTTGTGACTTTGGATTAAGCAATGACTTCTTAGATATAAAACTAAAAGCGCAAGCTACAAAAAAAATAAGTATTAGGCATTAAAATTTTGTGCACCAAAGGATACCATCAAAAAAGTGCAAAGACAACCAGAATGGGAGAAAAATTTTGTGAATCATATATCTAATAAGGGACTTGTATCCAGAATATTTAAAGTAATATTAGAACTCAGTAATAAAAAGACAACCCAATTTTTAAAAGGTCAAAGGATTTGAATAGACATTTCTCCAAAGAAGATATACAAATGGCCAGTAAGCACAAGAAAAGATACGCAACATCATTAGCCATCAGGGAAATGAAAATCAAACCCACAGTGAGATACCACTTCACACTCACGAGAATGGCTAGAATGAAAAAGGCAATAACAAGTGTTGACAGAGGATGTGGGAAATGGGCATCCTTATTTCAGTACCGGTGGGAATGTAAAATGATGTAGCAGCTTTGGAAAACAGTTTGGCAGTCCCCAAACAGTTAAACATGGAGTTACCGTATGATCCAGCAATTCTACTCTTATTTACTAAAGAGAAATGAAAATATGTCTACACAAAAACTTGTAGCAGTATTCATAATTGCTCAAAAGTGTAGACAACCTAATTGTCCACCAACTCATGAATGGACAAGTATGATATATTCATAAATGGAATATTATTCACCAATAAAAAGGAATGAAATACTGATACAGGCTACAACATGGATGAATCTTAGTAACCTTATGGTAAGTGAAAGCCAGTCACAAAGGACCACATATTGTATGATTCCACTTATATGAAATATCCAGAATAGGCAAACCTATAGACAGAAAGTAGATGAGTGGTTTCTTAGGGCTGGCGCGGAACAGAAGTTTAGGGAAGCAACAGCTAAGGGATGCAAAGTTTCTTTTAGGGGTAATAAAAATTCTTGAAATTGTGGTGATAGGTGTGCAACTCTGTGAATATACTAAAAGCCACTGAAATGCATTATTTTAAGTGGTGAATTGTACAATGTCAATTATATCTCAACAAAAAATGTACACTTTAAAAGGGTGAATTTTTTAGTATGTGGATTATATCTCAATTTTCTAAAATGTCATCATTAGCTAACTACTGGTTTACACCATTGATTTAACAGGATTAAAATGGTTATGAGGTAGTGTCCATATATACTTGGTAATTCATGATACTTTTAAACTAGGATTTCCAAATCTATGTTTTTATATAAGGTAAAAATAAGGTTATTTACAGAAGTGGGAGCCATGATAATCTGTTCCAGGTATGTCTACCCAAGAAAGAAATTACTCTTATTTCTTCCACTTATTCTTATTACTGTCACTTAGCATGTATAGACAGCTGCTTTTGATCTTTCATTATTTCCTTTTCTCTGATATTTCTACAAAACAGTCATTTAGCAAGTTTCCAATTTTTAACCAATTAAAAAATTTTTTACCTCGTAGAGAAATGGAAATAAAAACAAAAATAAACAAATGGGACCTAATGAAACTTAAAAGCTTTTGCACAGCAAAGGAAACCATAAAAAAGACCAAAAGACAACCCTCAGAATGGGAGAAAATATTTGCAAATGAAGTAACTGACAAAGGATTAATCTCCAAAATTTACACGCAGCTCACGCAGCTCAGTAACAAAAAGACACAACCCAATCCAAAAATGGGCAGAAGACCTAAACAGACATTTCTCCAAAGAAGATATACAGATTGTCAACAAACACATGAAAGAATGCTCAACATCATTAATCATTAGAGAAATGCAAATCAAAACTACAATGAGGTATCACCTCACACTGGTCAGAATGGCCATCATCAAAAAATCTACAAACATGGGGCTTCCCTGGTGGCGCAGTGGTTGAGAGTCTGCCTGCCGATGCAGGGGATGCGGGTTTGTGCCCCGGTCCGGGAGGATCCCACATGCCGCGGAGCGGCTGCGCCTGTGAGCCACGGCCACTGAGCCTGCGCGTCCGGAGCCTGTTGCTCCGCAATGAGAGAGGCCACAACAGTGAGAGGCCCACGTACCACAAAATAAAACAAAACAAAAACAAACAAACAAACAAAATCTACAAACAATAAATGCTGGAGAGGGTGTGGAGAAAAGGGAACACTCTTGCACTGCTGGTGGGAATGTGAATTAGTACAGCCACTATGGAGAACAGTATGGAGGTTCCTTAAAAAACTACAAATAGAACTACCATATGACCCAGCAATCCCACTACTGGGCATATACCCTGAGAAAACCATAATTCAGAAAGAGTTATGTACCAAAATGTTCACTGCAGCTCTATTTACAATAGCCCGGAGATGGAAACAACCTAAGTGTCCATCATTGGATGAATGGCTAAAGATGTGGCACATATATACAATGGAATATTACTCAGCCATAAAAAGAAACGAAATTTGAGTTATTTGTAGTGAGGTGGATGGACCTAGAGTCTGTCATACAGAGTGAAGTAAGTCAGAAAGAGAAAGACAAATACCGTATGCTAACACATATATATGGAATCTAAGAAAAAAAAAGTCACGAAGAATCTAGGGGTAAGACAGGAATAAAGACACAGACCTACTAGAGAATGGACTTGAGGATATGGGGAGGGGGAAGGGTAAGCTGTGACAAAGTGAGAGAGTGGCATGGACATATATACACTACCAAACGTAAAACAGATAGCTAGTGGGAAGCAGCCGCATAGCACAGGGAGATCAGCTCGGTGCTTTGTGGCCACCTAGAGGGGTGGAATAGGGAGGGTGGGAGGGAGGGAGATGCAAGAGGGAAGAGATATGGGAACATATGTATAACTGATTCACTTTGTTAGAAAGCAGAAACTAACACACCATTGTAAAGTAATTATACTCCAATAAAGATGTTAAAAAAAATTTTTTTTTCCATGCATAGGAAGATGTGTTTTTGAACCCTTGCAAGGAGAGACACAATTTACTCGAGGGGGTAAGAAAAATAAACCAAGTTAAAATTACCTGCTAAGAGTGTGAAGCGACTTTTAATTTTTGCTTGTAGAATTTTATTCTACTACAATTTATAAAACAACTATGAGTCACAACCAGCAACAATGTAGAACTGGCCCTTGTTCAAGATATGGAATAAAAATATGCCCCACTGGGAATGAAGAATCTCTACGTAAGTCACCTAAGATACTCCATTTCATTAAAACTCAGAGCACCCTAGCCTCTTTTGTTAAGCACAGATTAACTATTAAACATTGCTGCTCTCGTCACAATTTTTTTTTTTGGCTACACCGCAGGGCCTGCGGAACTTCCCCGACCAGGGATAGAACCCGTGCCGCCTGCAGTGGAAGCACGGAGTCTTAACCGCTGGACCACCAGGGAAGTCCTCTTCTCCACAATTTTAAAAGCACAAATAAATCAAAGCGGATTTTATGACGTGCATCCTTTACAGGCTCCAAAACCAGCAATCCAATCTCAGGTAGCCACTTCAACCCCCTATAGCAAAATTATTTATGTCCACAAGACAGGAGACTGCTGCTTTAGTTGATTCTGTAAAATCCCCAAAACAGAAAAGTCTCAGTGGGGCATCAAACAGTAAGAAAAGTAGCAATATGCACCCAAAGTAAACAAATATACCAGTGAATCCAGAGAGATAGAAGTGGCATTATTATTACCTTTGAAGATGGCTCTCAGGAGTGCTCCAGCAGCTTTTCCTTTCACTGCCTGATTCTGAAGGAGATTAGCCAGCTGCAAAGACAAGAAAAAGCTACAAGTCCCTGGCAACAATTTCCCTACCTGAATGACCTAAACTCCCGGTATGAAAAACACACATCTGTCAAGTTCATATCCTTCAGAGACTCCAGGTATCACAAATAACGTATTTATTTACATATAGCAGGGTAGATCTTAACATGATGCTGGGCTGTCAAGACTGAAATTTATTCATACATTCATTCTACAAACGTTTATTAAGTATTTAATCAGCACTAGGTATCAAGCTATGTTCTTGGGAATATACATTCATTCAGCAAATACTCTTTGAACATGTTCTTCTTCCTAGGCATTAGGGATACAAGGATGAACATGATAATCTGACTCAGTTTACAGTAGAGCAGGAGGGAAAAGGACGACAAGAAAAAAAATCAGAAAAAAAATCTGTAACAGAAACAAAAGACGGAGACAATAATTGAGGAAAGGGAAGCAACTTCAGCTAGGGTAGTCAGGGAGAAAGCTTCTCTGAGGTAGGTGACATTTCTATAGAGACTTGGAGGATGAGAAAGAGCTAGTTATGCAAAGGGAGGAAAGAAGAACACTTCAGATAAAGGTATTGTTATGTGCAAAGGCCCTGAGGGAGCAAAGAGTTTGGCATATTGGATGGCCTGAAAAAAAAAAAAAGACCAATTTGACTGAAGAGTAGTAAGAAAAGAGTGGCACAAGATGAATTTGGAGAGATGGGCAAGAACCAGATAATAAGAACCTTGTAGGCCATGATAGGAAGCTTAGATTTTCTCTAAGTGCAACAGAAGTAACTAACGAGAAAAGAGGAGAGTGATATATAGATGTTTTTTTTTTTAAAAAATCAGTCTTATTCCTTTTGTAGAAAATAGGTTGTGGGAGGGTTTAAGAGTGAAATAGGGACATCTGTTAGGAGATTGTTATCAGTGATCAAATGAGAGATGATAGTGGCCTACAGCAAGGTAATGGCAGGGGAGATGTCCTGAGTTGAACTGTGTCCCCCTCCAAAATTCATGTTTAAGCTCTAACCCCCAGCATCTCAGAATGTGATCTTATTTGGAAATAGGGTCATTGTAGGTGTAAACAGTTAAGCTTGAGGTCATATGGGTAGGCCCTAATCCAGTATGACTAATGTCCTTAGAAAAAGGGGAAATTTGGACAGAAACACATACACAGCGAGAATGCCATGTGAAAGTGAAGGCAGAGACCATGGGTGACACAAGGCAAGGAATGCTAAAGATTGTCAGCAAACCACCAGAAGCTAGGCAAGACGCACGGAACAGATGATCACAGCCCTCAGCAGGAACCAACAATGCCAACACCGTCATCCTGGACTTCCAGTTCCTAGAACTTTAAAAATAACTGTCTATTGTTTAAGGTACTCAGTTTGTAGTACTTTGTAAGACGAAGAGAAGTACAGATGGCCCCGAACTTATAACAGTTCAACTTACAATTTTTCAACTTTACAATGGGGCAAAAGTGGTAGGCATTCAGTAGATACTGTATTTCGAATTTTTATCTTTTCCTGGGCTAGCAATCAGCTGCAGGATCACAAGGATAAACAACTGATACACTATTCTGTACCCACGCAACCATTCTGTTTTTCACTTTCAGTACAGTATTCAATAAATTACATGAGATATTCAACACTTTATTGTAAAATGGGCTTTGTGTTAGATGATTTTGCCCAACTGTAGGCTAATGTAAGCATTCTTGGCACGTTTAAGGTAAGGCTAGGCTAAGCTAGGATGTTTGGTAGGTTAGGTGTATTAAATGCATTTCCAACTTAGAATATTTTCAACTTAAAATGGGTTTATTGGGATGTAACCCCATCAAAATTTGGGGAAGATCCGTAGACTGAAGATATATTCGAGAGCTTGATCAGTAGGACTTCGCTATGGTCTGAATGTTTATGTCCCCCCAAAATTCACACGTTAGAATCCTAATACCCAATGTTATGGTATTTGGAGGTGGGGCCTTTGGGAGGTGATTAGGTATGAGGGTGGAACTCCCATGAATGGGATTAGTGCTCTTGTAAGAGATCCCACAGAGCCCCCAGGCTGCTTCTACCATATGAGGGTATAATGCGAAGTCTGCAACCCAGAAGAGGGCCCTCACTCGACCACACTGGCACCATCATCTAGGATTTCCAGTCTCCAGAACTATGAGAAATAAATGTTTGTTGTTATAAGTCACCCAGTCTACCGTATTTTGTTACAGCAGCCTGAATGGACTAAGACAGACTTCCTCATGCTTTAGACGTGAAATGGGTGTGGTGATGAAGGAAAAGAAGAAATCAAGGAGGACTCAAATTTCTGGCTTAAGCAACTAACTGGGTAGATGGTGGCACCATTTACAGATATGGTGAAAATTTCGGATTAAGCAAGCATCTAAATCATCCAGAGGGCTTGTTAAAACAGAGAACTCCACGTGCAGTTTTTGATTCAGCAGATCAGATGTGGCGCTCAGAACTGTTACTCTTAAGAAATCCAAGTGGAGATGTCAAATCGATAACTGAATATGCCAAAGCGGAGCTCAGTGAGAACATGTAAGATCATCCAGGGAGAAAATGTAAAGAAAAAAGAGACACCAACAGAGAGGGATAGGTGGAAACTCTATTATTTTTACAACTTTTCTGTAAGTCTAAAATCAACTCAAAACAGAGTTAAAAAATTCTTCCTGGATTTAGCATCCACTGATGCTTCCTGCCTGATCCAATCTTTATCATGATGGTTGCCAAATGATGATTTTCTAACTCTGTGGTAAGCAAGAGCCCTCCTCATCATTTATTATCAATACAGACTCACAAATTTCTATATTTTTCAGTGGTTTATAATTCATAACTGAACTTGACTATTTCAATGTTCAAATTTGACCAACGGAAGCCCCTTCAAGCTGTCTTTATCAGGTTTGGGGTATCAATGTTATACTTTATAAAAAGCACTTGGAAGTTTTCCTTATATATGCACATTTTTCATTATGTATTATATATACTCTAAAACAATTTATGTGGCATTGGGACTATCTCTTACCTCTGATCTCTAAAGATTTGGTAGACGTTTCCTATGAAACTTCTGGACCTGGTATTTTTGTGTCAAGTAATTGCTTGATAACTCTGTTTTTCTTTTATAGAAATTGATCTGGTTAAGCTTTCCATCTCAAATTGGGTCAATTTAATTAAACTGTATGTTCCTAAGAAATTATCCATTGCATCTACATTTTCAAATTTATTTGTAGTAGATATATAGAGTAGTCTCTTAGTAATTTTTGAGATTTTTCTCTATATGAATAGTTATTTCCCCCATGTCATTTCTTATTTAGTATATCTGTGCTTACTCCATTGTTTTCTTGATTAGTTAATAGTTTTGTCTATTTTTCAAAGAACCAGGATTTTTACGTATTAATTTGATCTACTGTTCTCCACTTTATTACCTTCTACTTTTATTCTAGCAGTCCCTTTTAGATTCCTCTATTCTTTCTAAATCTTTGAATGTAAATTTTCCCACTGCTGGATATGTCAGTCTTCCTTGTCATGGACTTGCTTTATGTGTTTTATAATTTTTTACTCTTAAGCACATCTTCTATGGACACTTTTATCAAATGGACTGAATGCATATATTGCTGGAATGCTTATCAAATTTATAGAGGATATAAAATGATGATTAATACAATGGTCAACTCAGGATAAAAGAAGAAGATCTTGATGGAGTGAAATCAAATTAATCTAAAAAGATAAGTAACAGATTTAAAATAAAAATTTTAATGTGGGTTCTAAGAACTAACTATTGAAGTTCAGAGATGAAGGAAATTTAGCCTATATGCAAAAATGACTTGGGGTTTTTAGTTGCTTGTAAGAGCAATGAGACAATAATATAATATTGCTGCCAAAAAGTTGACTCTGCATTAATGGAAGAATTAGGGAAATATTAGTGCCCCTCTACTCTAGTGGTAGAACACATGTGGAGCCCTGTGTTCAATTTGAGGTACAAAACTTTTAAAGGTAATGTTAACAAAACAGAAATATTCAGAGGACTGTGTTCATGTTAGCGAAGAAACTTAAAATAGGAAGAGCTGAAGGACCTTTTCTAATATTTATTCAGCGTCTACTGGATGCCTATTGAGGGTCTATTAGATGTTAGATGCATACAGTATCTCATTTCATCCTCACAAAAACCAAGATAGGAATTCTTTTTGTGATAAGCATGAATCAGAGAAGTAATTCATAGCATCTATCATGGGTTTTGTTCTAATTCTTATTTTTTACTTATTTTATAGTGTAATGTTAAAGCCTCCTCAAATTCCTTTTGGAAGCAGGTAAGATAAAAATTCTAAGTAAATAAATAAATAGAAAGCAGGTTTCAACCAAATTGTAACTTGTCTATAGGATGATTCAACTCTCAACTCATGCAAAGGCTGTCTTAAAAAGTGCCACAAAAAGCAATTTCTGGATAATTTCAAAGAAAAAAAAAATCAGAGCACATCCCTGTATCAATTCCCAGTTAGCATAAGGTAACAAAGATTAAGATGCACCTAGCTTCAATGACCACAAAAACTAGCACATAAAAAGTTCCTTAAAAACATAACACTCGGGGCTTCCCTGGTGGCGCAGTGGTTAAGAATCTGCCTGCCAATGCAGGGGACATGGGTTTGATCCCTGGTCCAGGAAGATCCCACATGCTGTGGAGCAACTAAGTCCATGCGCCACAACTACTGAGCCTGTGCTCTAGAGCCTGTGAGCCACAGCTACCGAGCCCGCGCGCCTAAAGCCCGTGCTCCGCAACAAGAGAAGCCACTGCAATGAGAAGCCCATGCACCGAAACAAAGAGTAGCCCCCCAGGGCTTCCCTGGTGGCGCAGTGGTTGAGAGTCCGCCTGCCGGCGCAGGGGACACAGGTTCGTGCCCCGGTCCGGGAAGATCCCACGTGCCGCAGAGCAGCTAGGCCCGTGAGCCATGGCCGCTGGGCCTGTGCGTCCGGAGCCTGTGCTCCGCAACGGGAGAGGCCACAACAGTGAGAGGCCCGCGTACCGCAAAACAAAACAAAACAAAACAAAAAAGAATAGCCCCTGCTCACCGCAGCTAGAGAAAGCCCACACGCAGCAATGAAGACCCAATGCAGCCAAAAATAAATAGATATAACATTAAAGAAATTTAAAAAACAATAATAATACTCAAAGTCTTAATTTGTCTATACATATATACTAATGTTTAAGGTTAATTTTAAGGAGGGATTATTTTCCATGTAGGGATCTGAATAAGCTGAGATCATTTATAATGGAATAAGGAGAAGTATATCAGGAGAGAAAGATTAGAAAGCCTAACATAGAAGGTAATTATTGTCCCATTTTATAATCATATACTTATAGTGAAGACACAATGTAAATTGGTTGTTTTTCACTTTTCCTAATAATTTCAAAATATCTTACTACTTATGAACTTCTTTAGGGAAAAATATAAATGAAGCATCAACAGGCAAATCTAATGTCTCACATCAATAACTACAGTCTGGATATTGCTTTCAAATAGGATTGTTCTAAGAACTAAAAAGTGTACTAATTTGCTTATACGGTTGCATAAATGTCATTTAAATATTATACAGTTGTAGGGATTTCCCTGGTGGTCCAGCAGTTAAGACTTCACGCTTCCACTTCAGGGGACATCAGTTTGATCCCTGGTCAGGGAACTAAGATCCCGCATGCTGCACGTTGCAGCAATCAATCAATAAACAAACAAACAAATACAGTTGTATAAATGTACACAAATGCCCTTAAATTGTGCATATCTCTTCCTCTCTCCCATTTCTTTGTATCTATGAGTTGTTACCAAATAAATCCTTGATCCTAAGGAGAGTGGGGGATAGATGAAGTGGCAGAATTAATTTTTCTAACATGTCCCTTGAATTTGTTATCATGCTTGACATTTGCTTTTGGCAGAACATCCTTCCTAATACTCACATCATCTTCTTTCAGGGTTTGAAGAAATTTTTGCAGTCTGTCTGCTGTTTTTTCTGCTGCTAGAGATAAAATTTTCTGGTCCATTGTTGCACATATCAAGAAACTGGAAAGGGAAAATGTCAGAGCTGGATCAAACTTCCAGAAGGAAACAAGTTTGATTTTTTTTCCCTTCTCTACCTGTTAACTGAGTATTTCATACATATTATAGACTACGTACACAGTGGGTACTCAACAGGCTAAGGATTACCAACTAGTATGAGTAGGTGATTCTTATCCAAACCAAAATAATCTTGAGAATTTCCTGGAATTTCCTTATTAGAAAGTTGTAGTCTAATCAAGTGGTTTCCTAATTCCAAGCCACATTTTTATTATTTTTTTTAAGCATCTACCCAGTATGCTGCCCAGAACAAAGCTATCATTTAACAGTATAGCAAATATATAATAAATTATTATTGACACATACACAAGAATATTATAACATATAATAAAGTAACACTTGATAAATGAATAAATCAACAGCACTGTAAATACATTTATACCAATTAAATGGTGTAAAAACAAATGAGAAGTTAACAAGGCTAAGAAATAAATGTGTGCTCAAACATCAAGAAGCCTTCCCAGCAGAGGAAAGCTTAAACTGGAACTTAAAGATTAAATTTAGACAGTCAAGATAACCACATGGTATACATTATTGGGAAGGAGAGTATCATGAACAAAGGCATTCATAAGACAATCTGAAAAATTTATTTGGGGAAAATGAGTAGTAGAGGGTTCAAGTAGGGGAGTAGTGAGTAGGAAAGCTACAAAGAAAGGGTGGGACTAAACTGCACAAGCTCTTAAAAGCCAGGTTAAGGAATTCAGATTTTATTCTGTAAATAATAGATGGCAACAAAAATTTCTGTAGTAAAAGATAATCTGACAAGATTGAAACAGTGTTTGAGGAAACTGAACCTGGCATCAATGTGCAGATTAAAGCAGGGAGGGAGTAAGGAGGAAGAACAGAGGCTAAGAGGCTACTGGGGGCTATTTTAGTGGTAGTGACAAAGGCCTGTCTTAGGGTGGTGACTCTGGGGAGTAGAAAGGAAAGGGTGAAATGGAAGCACATTAGACAGACAGGAGTTAGTGTGTAGCTATGGGAGTATTATGGGAAGGGGGAAATGCACACTGATGGAAAGAAGACCTGCTCCTCCTCCTGCATTTCTTCGTTTCCAATCTCCATAAATTGTACCATCATCCACTCAGCTGCTGAAACCAAAAATCTGGACAACATTCTTAACCACTTCACCTTCATCCTCCACATCCACTACCAAGTCCTGATGATGTTACCCCCCTAAAACATCTCTCAAGTCTACTTCTCTCTGAGATCCACTACCTCCACATTACTCCAAAGCCACCATCATCTCTCACCTGAACTACTGCATAGTTTCCTAACTTGTCCCCCACACAGCAGCTAAAATAATGTTTTTGAAACACAAACCAGATTATGTGACTTATCCTCCCTCAATCTCCATCCTTAACTTAAAACTCTTCAGTGGCTTTCCATTACTCTCATATCAGTCCAAAATCCTGAATTCAGGATAAAAAGGTCTGGTCCATGCTAACTCCCCTTCCTCACTCTATTCTCCAGGCACACTGAATTGTTTTCAGTCCTTCAAACCCCCAAGTTCCTCTCGCCACAGACCCTTACACATGATTTTCTGTCTGGAACGTACACAAATACCCCTCCTTTCATCTGCTGCTTGCCAATCTTTTATTGTTAATTCCTACAAATTCTTCAGATCTCAGCTCAATCCACACTTCCTTAGAAGCTCAGTCTAGATTAAACACTCCCCTATTACATTCTTTCAAGGCAACTGTAATCTCTCTCACCATCACCACACTTTTAACATTACATTTGTAATTATTAGCTTAAGAACTACACCTCCCACTCCACTTCAAACTCCAGGAGTGCAGGGGAACCTGTCTGGTTTTGTTTAACACTGAACCTCCAGTACTTAGCACAGTATCTAGCTCATAAAAGGTGCCCAATAAATATCTGCTGAACAAATGAATGACTGAATCCCTACAATGGGCAAGACCCTGGGCCCAGCACTTTACACTCATTAATTTGATCCTCACACCAACCTTATGAGGTCTGTGTTATTACTCCCAATTTAGATAAAGATCTTTTGGGATTCAGAGAGATTAAGGAATTTCCCCAAATCCCCGAAGTTAGAAGGCTAGTAAGGGTAGAAGCAGAACTGAAATCCGAGTCTGTCCAGCTCCGGACCCCAAATCCCATGCTTTTACCTGCTACCTTCTGTTAGGGGCTGGGTGGCAGTAGAGGATGCAAACAAGGTATACCGACTAAAAGAGACGTCCAGCCCTAAGGGGAAGATGCTGAACTCTCTTTCTATTTCAGCAGGTACATTTGCTAAATTCTTCCTAAAACCAGAGATGAGTAACAGATAGGTGGCTGCAGATTCTTTGTCAAGAGGCCCTGAGGTTAGTGACTCACCACAGAAGTGAAACGCCGCGGGTCTTGCGCCGGGACTCCTCAGAGAGCAAGATGTAAACACAAATAGGGAAACTATAAAATGAGGCAGCTGGTGATGTGCGCTGTGACCGAGCTAAAAAGGCGAAACAGGTTTAGAGAAATTTCTCAGACGTAGGAGCTAAGCGCTGATGGAGAGGAAGAATTTAACAGGAGGGCCGAGAGTGTAGCACGCCCGGGGAGCAGGGACGGCCCACCAACGCGGAGGGAGACGGCAGGGCACATCGACCCTTCCAAGCCAAGGAAAATGCCAGAACGTCACAATGGAAGTGGGGTCCTCCTGTCCTCCCAGACCCGCTACCTCCCCGGGGCTGAGTCCCACCGCCCCTGCAACGCGCGAAGCCCCTCCAGACGGTCACCTCAGCCTCACCTCCTCCAAAAGCTTCCAAAAAGTCCGCTCAACCCAACGCCGCCAAACTTCCGTTACCAGGCGCGGCGGCTCCCGCCTCCCGCGGCTCACTTCCGCCGCCCGGGAGCATGCGCATGGGGCGTACCATTAAGGCAGAAGGGAGGGGGAAACTCCTGGGACGATCCCACTCACTGTGGGGGGGGCAGCCTTAGAACTCCAATTCGGGACCGCAGAGTGAGCCAGGGCAGTGTGGCTTGGGTGTGGCCACCACGGTGCCTTGACCAGTTAAGGCCTTCTTGTGTACTCTTGGGGAAAGGGTCAGTGAGAAAGGGGATGAATCTAGTGATAGCTGTAGAGGTCTTTGCATTGGAAGTGCCTGGAAGGCTCAGGAAGGTGTTCTACTCCTTGTGCCAGTGGAGGTGTAACTCCTGTAAAGGAAAAAAGGGTTGCCTGCCATTCCATTTCTATAGGGATCAAGGCTGTAGCAACTGCAGTTGTTGGCCTCAGTGTGCCTGAGGGGAGCTCAGGGTGGAGAAAAACAGGAAACATTTTGTGCTTTGGGTGTAAGGATCCTTGGATAGTTAAGATGCATATCTAAGGAAAAGTTTCAATGAACCCAGATTCTTGCATCTTCCCATACATAGGAAAGCACTTAAGTCATTAACTTGAAATATCTGTTTTTTGTGATCAGTAATCTTGATCTTTGATTACATGGATCTCCCCCCCACAAAAAAACCCCCGAAAACTCATATATATCCTGGCTCCTCCCTTAACTCTTCAGAGCAGGTCCTCAAAGCTATCTCAGAGGCTGTCTCCTGGGCTATAGTCCTCAGTAAGGTACCTGGATAAAACTTAACTCACAACTTTTAGGTTATGCACTTTTCTTTCAGTCGACAGCCCTAAAATGTAAGCCTCATGTGGCCAGGGGGCTTATTGCATACAAAATCTCAGCATTTAGCACAAAGCCTGGCAAAGCAGTAAATGCTCAGTAAATATTTCTCAAATGAACAACTGATAGTAGAGCAAAGAGAAATGGAGGAGAGGTTCGAGAACCTGTACTACGTTGAACGGGCAGCTTGTGCAAAGGGCCTGACAGCAACAAGCAATCCAGCGTCTGGCTGGTTCGGGAGGTGCAGGTGCTTCGGGTGGGGGTGGGAAAGCAGGGGCTTGTTAATCTTTTTCACATCAGGAGCAAGTGGGGAACAGCTGAAGTGGAAGGGCGTGATTGTATTCACTTTGTAGAACAATATTTCTGACAGGTGAGTGCTGCAGAGGTTATTTAAAAGAGATGGTGGGGATTTCCCTGGTGGTGCAGTGGTTAAGAATCCGCCTGACAATGCAGGGGACACGGGTTCGATCCCTGGTGCAGGAAGATCCCACATGCTGCGGGGCAACTCAACTCATGCACCACAGCTACTGAACCTGCACTCTAGAGCCTGCAATCCACAACTACTGAAGCCCGTGTGCCCTAGAGCCCCGTGCCACCACTATTGAGCCCGTGTGCTGCAACTACTGAAGCCCGTGTGCCCTAGAGCCCCGTGCCACAACTATTGAGCCCGTGTGCTGCAACTACTGAAGCCCACGCTTCCACAATAAGAGAAGCCCCCACAACAAAAAGTAGCCCCCGCTCGCTGCAACTAGAGAAAGCCCATGCACAGCAATGAAGACCCAATGCAGCCAAAAAAAAGAGATGATGGAGGTGAGGAAAGTTGAAGGCAAGACCCCTTAGGAGGCTTTAAGTTGTCCTGGACATAGGTGGTGGTGGCCCAACCTTGGGGAGAGGTGGGAGGGGTTTGAGGAATATTCAGGTTTGAGTGACTGGGTGCACCCTGGTGATACTGCCAGTTGACTGACACACAGGGAAGGATGAAAGTTTGAGTTGATGATGAAGCCTTCAGATTTGGACTTGCCAAATGTGAGACCATGGGATGGCATGTGAAGGAATGCTAAGATCAGGGGGCATTCAGTCTGGAGCCTGTCTCCCAGTTCCCAGGGGTAGGATGGATCTATTTGGCCAGTTCTGGAAGAAACATAGCGGCTGGAAGAGAATGATGCCTCTCAGGTGCCTAGGTCTGCTACTTGTTTATGACGCTTCTTTTTTAAAATAAATTTATTTATTTATTTATTTTGGGTTGTGCTGGGTCTTCGTTGCTGCACACAGGCCCCTCCAGCTGCAGCAAGTGGAGGCCACTCCTCGCTGCAGCATGCAGGCCTCTCACTGCGGTGGCCTACCCCGTTGCAGAGCACAGACTCTAGGATTGCGGGCCTCAGCAGCTGTGGCATGCAGGCTCAGTAGTTGTGGCTCACAGGCTCTAGAGCACAGTCTCAGTAGTTGCGGCACACGGGCCCAGCTGCTCCACGGCATGAGGGATCCTCCCAGACCAGGGCTCGAACCCGCGTTCCCTGCACTGGCAGGCAGACTCCCAACCACTGTGCCACCAGGGAAGCCTATGACACTACTTAAGTACTTTTTACTTCTACCACGTTTCTGGCCCAATATTAAGCTGTGATATTTGGCTAAAACACAGCAGCGGGGTTGGAAGATTATTCCTGAGAGGAATCCTTTAGCTTGCCAAGGAATCAGATGACTTTACCTCATCTTCTCCCCACAAAACCACCCTTCCAGGCTGCTTCTGGGACTGAGCCAGGCAGCCATGAATTTGTGTAGCTCAAAAGGGCTCATTTGCCTTTTTGAACTTTCATTTTTGCATCCCAGGTGCACTTATTGCATTGCCTGTGTGAGCATCTACCCACTGGCGTTGACAATTGCGGCAGGGGGTCTTGCCTCCCCTTGTTGCATGAATGTATCATCTGTCTTTTCCATTAGTGCTAATGGGTGTTACATATGCAAAGGAAGAGAACAGACTTAGAATCATAACAATGTTTTTCACACTGGTGCAAGCTTCCTTACTAAGCAGCAAATCTTACCAATCTGCTTCAACTGACTAGACTCCATACACTGGTCAGCTAGTGATACACTGATTCTAGAAAACACAGCCAGTTAAAAACAGGTTTACAACACTGGAATCAAATGTTCTTCAGACCTTGTCAGTAGCTCATGTTTGGATAATAATATTATAGCTACTGGTATTTGCAGGAGTCCAGAGAAAAGTACAAATGGAGGCCCCCTATCATTCCCCACTCTATCCTGCAGTGTGAAGGGCTTCATATGCCTGCATGTGGACACCCAGCCTGAAAATCCACACCATGTCTCTCCTCTAAAGCTGCCCTTGGCTACCCTTGACTATGCTGTGCACACTAGCAGGTCCACTCTGGGGAGGGTGGACTTAGGAAGGAGCCTGTATAGGCCGAGGAACTGAGCTTGGGGATGTTTGGGAAGGTACCCCAAGCATGGTCTAAAGGAGGGCACATGGGCTTCAGTGCGTTCACACTCCAAGTTTCTTGGACTCCTCATCATCTAGGAAGGGAGCTATTGAGGCACCCACCCAGTTCAAGCACTCCAGTTGCCTGGGTTTAAGGGCGGCATTGCTTGAGAGAATAATCAAGGTAGCATGTATAAGGAGCCTAGTGTTTAGGAGCACTTAATCGTGTAGTTCTGGTGATCCGTGTTGATGTTACTATTGCAAAAAGATTACAAGTCACTGAAGTTTCAGATGTTTAGTATTTTTTACCAATAAAGTATCTTTTGAATTAAAAAAAATAGTTTCAGCTCCCTCCGGCAATCCCACTTCAGAGTGTGTATACAAAAGAATTGAAATCAGGATCTTAATCAGATATCTGTACACCCATATTCAGGGAAGCATTATTCATAATAGTGAAAAGGTGGAGACAACCCAAACATCCATGGGCAGACGAACGGATAAACAGAATGTGGTGTATCCATACAGTGGAATACTATTCAGCCTTAAAAAGGAATGAAATCCCTTCACGTGCTACAACATAGATGATACCGAAGGACATTATGTTAAGTGAAATAAGCCAGTCACAAAAAGACAAATACTGTATGATTCCACTCACATGAGGTATCTAAAGGATTCAAACTCCAAGAAACAAAAAGTAGAATGGTGGTTGCCAGGGGCTGGGGAGAAGGTGAATTGGAGAGCTCTTGTTTAACAGGTTTAGAGTTTCAGTTTTGTAAGATGAAAAAGTTCTGGATATCTGTTTCTCAACGATGTGAATGTACTTAACGCTACTGAAGTATATACTTAGAAATGATTAAGATTAAAAAAAAGATCCTACTACGTGGGCAGGTCACAGGATTGTTAAGAAGAACCATCTGACTCCATCCTGAAGAAATTCCGACTTAGTAGGGTTTAAGGTAGAGGTTTAACAGCTCACCATTTGTAATCCCAGGGTCTGGAAAAGTGGCACACAGTGGGTGCTTCAGATATTTGTTAAATGGGTGCAAAATTATGAACACATCCTTAGAAAAATAGGTTTTTAAATTATTTCAATGAAATGTTAAATTTCAAAATGAAAACTTTGACTTAAAACTACATTACTGCTTTTGAAACTTCCTGTGAATCGGCAGTCATTTGAAGATTAAAAGTTCAAAACAACAAAAACAACAACAACAAACAAACAAAAAGTTTAGTTCCATTACCCTGCTCCGTCTCTTGTTTCTCAGAGGCCTGCCTGGAAGACAGGAAGAGGACTTGGGAAAGGGGAAGTAGGGTGGAAAGTAATCCTTAAAAATTGGCCCCTTGGGGACTTCGCTGGTGGCGCTGTGGTTAAGAATCCACCTGCCAATGCAGGGGACATGGGTTCGATCCCTTGTCAGCAAAGATCCCACATGCCACAGAGCAACTAAGCCCTTGTGCCACAACTACTGAGCCTGCAGACCACAACTACTGAGCCCATGCACCACAACTACTGAAGCCTGTGTGCCTAGAGCCCATGCTCTGCAATGAGAAGCCACCTCAATGTGAAGCAATGAAGAGTAGCTCCCGCTCACCACAACTAGAGAAAGCCCATGCGCAGCAACGAAGACCCAAAGCAGCCAAAAAAACCCCCAAAAAACTGGTCCCTTAAAACTGGTGATATTTGATTCAGGTTTATGGACTATTCAATTGTATTATAACAATGTTCATTTCCTCATTTGGATATTCATACTGTGGTTAATTAAGAGAATGTTTTGTTTTTAGGAAATACATCCTGAAGTATTTAGGAGAAGAGGGGCATCATGTCTGCAACTTACACTAAAATGGTTTAGAAAAAAAATATGGTATGTATATATTGACAGAGAATTGTAAAGCAAATGTGATAAAATGTTAACTTCTAGGTGAAGGGCATATGGGAAGTTTCTGTACTATTTTTGTGACCTGTAATTCTGAAATTATGACAAAATAAAAAAGTTTTTTGAAAAAATCAGGCCAGTTGTGAACCTAGTGAACTGCTCTGGCTTGTAAATAATCAGCAAACTTTGAGCAGCCATCTCTGCCCCTTTGATGACGACAGGTAGATGCCTCTTCTTCATCTTCCACTTCACGTGACCCTCTTCTGCTGTCACCCTAGATGGCTGCAAAACTGAGATGGATCCTCCATCCTACATGAGGCCTCTTGGTTCTTCTCTTCCCATCTCCCTGACTTCCTCATCTATGTCACCTCAGCCACTTACTCTCCTGGACACAGCCTGAGCAGAATCACTACTCAGACAGCAGCTTCCTCTTAGTCCAGTTTCAATGCTCAATTATTCCCACTTAACTATTCTCTAATTTTTGCTGTCCCTCACTCCTCCTTCATCTTGAATTCAACTTGCCCCCTTGTCTGTCCTTCCATCCCACCCATCTGGCAAATCCTAACCCTGTATGAGGCCAGCCATATTCTTTGTTGTGGCTATATCTGGATTGCTTGGGTTGTGCTGGAGGCTTCACGTGACTGTGTTCATGGGGACCCTAAAAGTCACTGTAGAAAACTCTAAAGATAGAGTTACCATATTATCCAGCAATCCCATTCCTGGGCATACATCTGAACAAAACTATACTTCAAAAAGGTACATGGGGGGTGCCTTCAAGATGGTGGAGGAGTAAGATGTGGAGATCACCTTCCTCCCTACAAATATATCAAAACTACATCAACATGTGGAACAACTCCCACAGAATACCTACTGAACGCTGGCAAAAGACCTCAGACTTCCTAAAAGACGCCCTCAGGCGACCTACACGCAGAGGTGAGGCCAAATCCAAAGCTCAACCCCAGGAGCTGTGCGAACAAAGAAGAGGAAGGGAAATTTCTCCATGGAGCCTCAGGAGCAGCAGATTAAATCTCTACAATCAACTTGATGTACCTGCATCTGTAGAATACCTGAATAGACAACGAATCATCCCAAAATTGAGGTGGTGGACTTTGCGAGCAACTGTAGACTTGGGGTTTTCTTTCTGCATTTAATTTATTTCTGGTTTTATATTTATCTTAGTTTAATATTTAGAGTTATTATCATTGGTAGATTTGTTTATTGATTTGGTTGCTCTCTTTTTTAATTTTATATACATATATTTTTCCTTTTTCTCTTTTTGTGAGTGTGTATGTGTATGCTTCTTTGTGTGATTTTTTCTGTATAGCTTTGCTTTTGCCATTTGTCCTAGGGTTCTGACTGTCCATTTTTTTTGTTTTGTTTTTTGTATAGTTTTTAGCTCTTGTTATCACTGGTGGATTTGTTTTTGGTTTGGTTGGTCTCTTCTTTCTTTCTCTCTTTTTTTCTTACTTTTTATTTTTAATAATTTTTTTCTATTTTAATAACTTTATTTTATTTATTTATTTTTCTTTCTTTCTTTCTTTCTTTTTCTCCCTTTTCTTCTGAGCCATGTGGCTGACAGGGTCTTGGTGCTCTGGCTGGGTGTCAGGCCTCAGCCTCTGAGATGGGAGAACCGAGTTCAGGACATTGGTCCACCAGAGACCTCCCAGCCCCACATAATATCAAATGGTGAAAGCTCTTTCAGGGATCTCCATCTCAATGCTAAGGTCCAGCTCCACTCAACGACCAGCAAGCTACAGTGCTGGACACCCTATGCCAAACAACTAGCAAGACAGGAACACAAACCCACCCATTAGCAGAGAGGCTGCCTAAAATCATAATAAGTTCACAGACATGCCAAAACACACCACTGGCCATGGTCCTGCCCAACAGAAAGACAAGATCAAGCCTCATGCACCAGAACACAGGCACCAGGTCCCTCCACCAGGAAGCCTACAAAACCCACTGAACCAACCTTAGTCACTGGGGACAGACACCAAAAACAACAAGACCTACGAACATGCAGCCTGCGAAATGGAGACCCCGAACACAGTAAGTTAAGCAAAATGAGAAGACAAATACACAGCAGATGAAGTAGCAAGGTAAAAACCCACCAGACCAAACAAATGAAGAGGAAATAGGCAGTCTACCTGAGAAAGAATTCAGAGTAATGATAGTAAAGATGACCCAAAATCTTGGAAATAGAATGGAGAAAATACAAGAAACGTTTAACAAGGACCTAGAAAAACTAAAGAGCAAACAAACAATGATGAACAACACAATAAATGAAGTTAAAAATTCTCTAGAAGGAATCAATAGCAGAATGACTGAGGCAGAAGAATAGATAAGTGACTTGGAAGATAAAATAGTGGAAATAACTACCACAGAGCAGAAAAAGAAAAAAGAATGAAAAGAATTGAGGACAGTCTCAGAGACCTCTGGGACAACATTAAATGCACCAACATTCGAATTATAGGGGTCCCAGAAGAAGAAGAGAAAAAAAAAAGGGGGGCTGAGAAAATATTTGAAGAGACTATAGTTGAAAACTTCCCTAATATGGGTAAGGAAATAGTCAATCAAGTCCAGGAAGTGCAGAGAGTCCCATACAGGATAAATCCAAGGAGAAACACACCAAGACACATATTAATCAAACTATCAAAAATTAAATACAAAGAAAAAATATTAAAAGCAGCAAGGGAAAAGCAACAAATAGCATACAAGGGAATCCCCACAAGGTTAACAGCTGATCTTTCAGCAGAAACTCTGCAAGCCAGAAGGGCGTGGAGGGCATATTTAAAGTGATTAAAGGGAAAAACCTACAACCAAGATTACTCTACCCAGCGAGGATCTCATTCAAATTCGACAGAGAAATTAAAACCTTTACAGAGAAGCAAACACTAAGAGAATTCAGCACCACCAAACCCAGCTCTACAACAAATGCTAAAGGAACTTCTCTAGGCAGGAAACACAAGAGAAGGAAAAGGCTTACAATAACAAATCCAAAACAATTAAGAAAATGGTCATAGGAACATACATATTGATAACTACCTTAAATGTAAATGGATTAAATGCTCCAACCAAAAGACATAGACTGGCTGAATGGATACAAAAACAAGACCCATACATATACTGTCTACAAGAGACCCACTTCAGACCTAGCGAGACATACAGACTGAAAATGAGGGGATGGAAAAAGATATTCCATGCAAATAGAAATAGCTGGAGTAGCAATTCTCATATCAGACAAAATAGACTTAAAAAAAAAGACTATTACAAGAGACAAAGAAGGACACTACATAATGATCAAGGGATCAATCCAAGAAGAAGATATAATTGTAAATATATATGCACCCAACATAGGAGCACCTCAATACATAAGGCAAATGGCTAAGAGCCATAAAAGGGGAAATTGACAGTAACACAATAATAGTAGGGGACTTTAATACCCCATTTTCACCAATGGACAGATCATCCAAAATGAAAATAAATAAGGAAACACAAGCTTTAAATGATACATTAAACAAGATGGACTTAATTGATATTTATGGGACATTCCATCCAAAAACAGCAGATTACACTTCTCAAATGCTCATGGACCATTCTCCAGGATAGATCATATCTTGGGTCACAAATCAAGCCTTGGTAAATTTAAGAAGTATGAAATTGTATCAAGTATCTTTTCCGACCACAACACTATGAGACTAATATCAATTACAGGAAAAAATCTGTAAAAAATAGAAACACATGGAAGCTAAACAATACACTACTAAATAACCAAGAGATCAATGAAGAAATCAAAGAGGAAATCAAAAAATACCTGGAAACAAATGACAACGAAAACATGACGACCCAAAACCTATGGGACGCAGCAAAAGCAGTTCTAAGAGGGAAGTTTACAGCAATACAATCCTGCCTCAGGAAACAAGAAACATCTCAAATAAAAAACCTAACCTTACACCAAAAGCAATTAGAGAAAGAAGAACAAAAAAACCCCAAAGTTAGCAGAAGGAAAGAAATCATAAAGATCAGATCAGAAATAAATGAAGGAAATGATAGCAAAAATCAATAAAACTAAAAGCTGGTTCTTTGAAAAGATAAACAAAATTGATAAACCGTTAGCCAGACTCATCAAGAAAAAAAGGGAGAAGACTCAAATCAAGAGCATTAGAAATGAAAAGGGAGAAGTAACAACTGGCACTGCTGAAATACAAAGGATCATGAGAGATTACTACAAGCAACTATATGCCAATAAAATGGACAGCTTGGAAGAAATGGACAAATTCTTAGAAAAGCACAACCTTCTGAGACTGAACCAGGAAGAAATAGAAAATATAAACAGACCAATCACAAGCACTGAAATTGAAACTGTGATTTAAAATCTTCCAACAAACAAAAGCCCAGGATGAGATGGCTTCACAGGCAAATTCTATCAAACATTTAGAGAAGACCTAACACCTATCCTCTCAAACTCTTCCAAAACATAGCAGAGAGACGAACACTCCCAAACTCATTCTACGAGGCTACCATCACCCTGATACCAAAACCAGACAAAGATGTCACAAAAAAAGAAAACTACAGGCCAATGTCACTGATGAACATAGATGCAAAAATCCTCAACAAAATACTAGCAAACAGAATCCAACAGCACACTAAAAGGATCATACAACATGATCAAGTGAGGTTTATCCTAGGAATGCAAGGATTCTTCAATATACACAAATCAATCAATGTGATACACCATATTAACAAATTGAAGGAGAAAAACCGTATGATCATCTCAATAGATGCAGAAAAGCTTTTGACAAAATTCAACACCCGTTTATGACAAAAACTCTCCAGAAAGTAGGCACAGAGGGAATTTACCTCAACATAATAAAGGCCATATATGACAAACCCACAGCTAACATCATTCTCAATGGTGAAAAACTGAAACCATTTCCACTAAGGTCAGGAACAATACAAGGTTGCTCACTCTCACCACTATTATTCAACATAGTTTTGGAAGTTTTAGCCACAGCAATCAGAGAAGAAAAAGAAATAAAAGGAATCCGAATTGGAAAATAAGAGGTAAAACTGTCACTGTTTGCAGATGACATGATACTATACACAGAGAATTCTAAAGATGCTACCAGAAAACTACTAGAGCTAATCAATGAATTTGGTAAAGTAGCAGGATACAAAATAATGCACAGAAATCTCTTGCATTCCTATAGACTAATGATGAAAAACCTGAAAGAGAAATTAAGGAAACAATCCCATTTACCATTGCAACAAAAAGAATAAAACACCTAGGAATAAACCTACCTAAGGAGACAAAAGACGTGTATGCAGAAAACTATAAGACACTGATGAAAGAAATTAAAGATGATACAAATAGATGGAGAGATATATCATGTTCTTGGATTGGAAAACTCAACATATGAAAATGACTATACTACCCAAAGTAATCTACAGATTCAATGCAATCCCTATCAAACTACCAATGGCATTTTTTCACAGAAGTAGAACAAAAAATTTCACAATTTGTATGGAAACACAAAAGACCCTGAAAAGCCAAAGCAATCTTGAGAAAGAAAAACAGAGCTGGAGGAATCAGGCTCCCTGACTTCAGACTATACTACAAAGCTACAGTAATCAAGACAGTATGGTACTAGCACAAAAACAGAAATATAGATCAATGAAACAGGATAGAAAGTCCAGAGATAAACTCACACATATATGGTCACCTTATCTTTGATAAAGGAGGCAAGAATATACAGTGGAGAAAAGACAGCCTCTTCAATAAGTGGTGCTGGGAAAACTGGACAGCTACATGTAAAAGAATGAAATTAGAACACTTCCTAACACCATACACAAAAATAAACTCAAAATGGATTAAAGACCTAATGTAAGGCCATACACTATAAAACTCTTAGAGGAAAATATAGGCAGAACACTACATGACATAAATCACAGCAAGATCCTTTTTGAGCCACCTCCTAGAGAAATGGAAATAAAAACAAAAATAAACAAATGGGGCCTAATGAAACTTAAAATCTTCTGCACAGCACAGGAAACCATAAACAAGACAAAAAGGCAACCCTCAGAATGGGAGAAAATATTTGCAAATGAAGCAACTGACAAAGGATTAATCTCCAAAATATACAAGCAGCTCCTGCAACTCAATATCAAAAAAACAAACAACCCAATCCAAAAATGGGCAGAAGACCTAAATAGACATTTCTCCAAAGAAGATATACAGATAGCCAACAAACACATGAAAGGATGCTCAACATCACTAATCATTAGAGAAATGCAAATCAAAACTACAATGAGGTATCACCTCACACTGGTCAGAATGGCCATCATCAAAAAATCTACAAACAATAAATGCTGGAGAGGGTGTGGAGAAAATGGAACCCTCTTGCACTGTTGGTGGGAATGTAAATTGATACAGCCACTATGGAGAACAGTATGGAAGTTCCTCAAAAAACTACAAATAGAACTAGCATATGACCCAGCAATCCCACTACTGGGCATATACTCTGAGAAAACCATAATTCAAAAAGAGTCATGTACCACAATGTTCATTGCAGCTCTATTTACAATAGCCAAGACATAGAAGCAACCTAATTGTCCATTGGCAGAGGAATGGATAAAGAAGATGTGGCACATATATACAATGAAATATTACTCAGCCATAAAAAGAAACGAAATTGAGTTATTTGTAGTGAGGTGGTTGGATCTAGAGACTGTCATACAGAGTGAAGTAAGTCAGAAAGAGAAAAACAAATACCATATGCTAACATATGTATATGGAATCTAAAAAAAAAAAGGTTCTGAAGAACCTAGGGGCAGGACAGGAATAAAGATGCAGACATAGAGAACGGACTTGAGGACATGGGGAGGTGGAAGGTTAAGCTGGGACGAAGTGAGAGAGTGGCATGGACATATATACACTACCAAATGTAAAATAGATAGCTAGTGGGAAGCAGCCGCTGTGTCCTCCCCTAGCACAGGGAGGTCAGCTCTGTGCTTTTTGTCCCCCTAGAGGGATGGGATAGGGAGGGTGGGAGGGAGACACAGAGGGAGGAGATATGGGGATGTATGTATATGTATAGCTGATTCACTTTGTTATACAGCAGAAACTAACACACCATTGTAAAGCAGTTATACTCCAATAAAGATGTTAAAAAAAAAAGATACATGCACCCCAATGTTCACTGCAGCACTATTTACAATAGCCAAGACATGGAAGCAACCTAAATGTCCATCGACAGATGAATGGATAAAGAAAATATGGTATATATATATATATATATATATATACACACATACATACACACACACACACACACACACACACACACACACAGAGTGGAATATTACCCAGGCATTAAAAAAAGAATGAAATAATTTCATTTGCAGCAACGTGGATGGACCTAGAGATTATCATAGTAAGTGAAGTAAGCCAGACAGAGAAAGACAAATATCATATGATACCACTCATATGTGGCATCTAAAAAAAAAAAAAAGACACAAATGAACTTATTTACAAAACAGAAATAGATCCATAGACATAGAAAACAAACTTATGCTTACCAAAGGGGAAAGATGCAGGAGGGATAAATTAGGAGTTTGGAATTAACATATACTCACTGTTATATATAAAATAGATAACCAACAGGGACCTACTGTATAGCACAGGGACCTATACTCAGTATATTGTAATAACCTATAAGGGAAAAGAATCTGAAAAATAATACATATATTATATATATATTATATATAATATATAGATATATATAACTGAATCCCTGTGCTATACACCTGAAACTAATACAACATAGTAAATCTACTATACTTCAGTTTGAAAAGAAGAAGTCATTGTAACCAATCTCAAGCCTTCAACACAGCCAATCTTCCCTAGTAAGTTTAACCTTTTTTTTCTTCATGAGAATTATTTCAAACTTTCTTATATCCTCCTTTCCTCACAGCAGGTGAGCTTAACTTTACACCAAACCTTTAAACTCACTGTCATCCGCACAAATTCTTCTCTTTAGCTTTCTGTAGCAATGGGAGAGTGTTTGACCAACCCAGCCAAGGCTGGTACTTCTGCTAGAGCAATGACTCCCGCTCTGTTCCATCTTCTCACCAAGAACCTTACTTACTATCACTTACCCCTCTCTGACCTTTGTCTTTAACCTCTCCCTTTCTACGGCTTCCTTCCTATAAACACTGCCATAAAAATATACCATAGACTGTATGGTTTAAACAAGAGACACTTATTTTCTCACAGTTCTGGAGGCTGGAAGCACAAGATGTTGTAGTTTTCTTATGACAGGGCCGAAAGTAAGCTCATCACACGAGATGAATTGTGCCAAAACACAGCAGTAGAGGGCTGCCGCTCGCTCAGGCAAAACAGTGTCGTCTGTCCTGCTGTGGTAGCTTTTATTTAGACATTATCTATGTTTACATCTTAAGACTTGTTTTCTTAACATTCCAGAAGTGCCAAAGCAGCAACATATGCTTTTATTGATTATACAAGCAACAATGGGCTTTCTTGAAGACATGCTGTGCTTCATCCTTGAGCTCACAAGCAACACAAGGACATCTCCGTGTTCCCATCATTCTGATTATACTAAAGTAGCACAAGGACATTTCCTTGTGTTCCCATCATTCTGATTATACTGAGATCATTTCATGGATCAGCGCCCAAAGTATCCAGGACTGCCTGCACTTCTGGCTTACTCGCTAGCCCTTGGTCTGCCGAGGGGTTCTGGCTTATTCGCCAGCCCTCGGTCTGCCAAGGGGTTCTGGCTTATTCGCTAGCCCTCGGTCTGCCGAGGGGTTCATGGGTCACATCTCCTTTCCATGTCCTCAGTTATTCCACTACATTTCACTACACAAGATCAGGTGACTAGCATGGTCAAGACCCTCTTCCAAGCTTGCAGATTGCCAGATTTCTCATTGTGTGCTCATGAGGCCTTTCTCCATGTGTTCATGTGGAGAGAGAGAGAGCTCTGGTGTCTCTTCCTCTTCTAATAATGGCACTAATTCCATCATGAGGACCCCACCCTCATGACCTTATCTAAATCTAGTCACCTTCCAGAAGACCCACCTCCTAATACCAACACATTGGTGGTTAGGGCTTCAACATAAGAATCTGGTGGGAGACACAAACATTCAGTCCATAGCAAACACTTACATCTTTTTCTTTAGTGGTGGGGAGCTAAAGCCAACTTCCCATCTGAAAGCACCAACTGTTTTTTCCTCGTATTGTTAAACCTACTTAGTTAGAAAATATTCTTTCAACAAGCATACAGATTGATTTTATTGTTCTACTCCTCATTACTTTAATCTCTGACACCTCTCACTCCCCCACTGCCACAGGGCAGACTCTTTTTCATGGAATGAGCATGGCTCCCGGAGGAACTGGAGCTTTTTAGAGCACGAGGTGGCTGCCAGCCCTGTGGGTCAGCCCATGCTAGTTGGGGCACTCAATACCATTGGGTAATTTTAAGGAAGGTGTAGAATGTTCCTCGACTTGGGTTTTCCCATCTCTCAAAGGAGGGGTTGAGGCCCAGGCACCCCTTGGGGTCCTCCCTGGCCCAGGAGTATTAGTACTGGCCAAGAGGGAATGGCAATGACCAGACTCTTGTCCCCTGAAGCTGCTCCCAGGAAGGTGAGGTGATGTCACCTTCCCCAGCAGCCAGGGGGCAGGTGTGACTTCTCTGGGCAGTCACACCTGTGTCGCTCTCGCTTCTGGAGAAGGGGGCAGCCTTGTGCATTGAATAATGACAGGGCTTTAGAGAGACCAGGACTTGACTCTTTACCAGCTGTGTGGCTTTGGGCAGGTCTCCTTACCTCTCTGACTCTGAGTTCCCTATTCTGTGGAAACGGGGAATTTACTCTCTACTTCACATCTGAAAGGACTGGATGAGATAACACTGGTAAGGCTCTTGCCACTGTACAGAATGGGGGGCACAGCAAATGTAACCCCCCTCCCTCCCTCCCTCCAGCCTGGCAGAGAGAGCCAGGGAGCCCACAGAGTCCGCCAATGTGGCCAGCACAGGTGTCCGGGCCAATGAGGGCAGCATCTCTGCTCACACACTGGTACTATTGTTCCAGCCAGAGAGACTGGACATGAACGTGACTCTTGGGAGGGGGGAAGGGCAGGGCAGAGGCAGAGAAAAGCTGTGAGCAGAGGAATGTCATAGAAAGCTCTGCTCTTTAAACAGGGCCTCGTGGCCTGCCAGCATCCTGAAAATCTCTGGGAACAGTAGCTCACTTCCGTCGGGGCTATGCCATCAACTCGAAAGTGTTCTTGGTGCACAGGAGCGTTCTTTTTTGTGCTAGAGTCCATCACCCAGCTTGACAAAGCCTCTTCTGTGGCCTCCATAGTTCCTTCCTGTGGGGAGCCTGAGCCCTCACCTCCACCTCCATTATCTCCCATGAGCCTCACGCTCTGTGAAATACCTGGGAAAAAAATCCAACAACCCACTTACATCAGTTTGCTAAAGCTGCTGTAACAAGGTACTACAGACTGAGTGGCTTAAACAACAGAAATTCATTTTCTCACAATTCTGAATGCTAGAAGTCCAAGGTAAAGGTGTCCGCAGGGCTGCTTTCTTCTGAGACCCCTCTCCTTGGCTTGTAGACGGTGCCTTCTTCCTGTGTCTTCACATCGTCTTCTCTCTGTAACTCTCTGTGTCCAAATTCCCTCTTCATATAAGGATACCAGTCATATTGGATTAGGGCCCACCCTGATGACCTCATTTTACCTTAATTACCTCTTGAAGACCCTATCTCCAAATACAGTCACATTCTGGGACTTGCCTGGCAGTCCAGTGGTTAAGACTCCATGCTTCCACTGCAGGGGGCTCAGGTTCGATCCCTGGTCAGGGAAATAAGATCCCCATTTGCCACGCGGTGAGGCCAAAAAAAAAAAAAAAAACCAAAACAAAAGCAAACAACAACAAACAACGAAATACAGTCCCATTCTGAGATGCTGGGAGATAGGACTTCCTCTAATTATTCCCACTTCTCAGAGGAGGAAACTGAGTCACTGAGTGGTGAAGTCACGTCTCACAGCTAGAAGGTGACGGAGTTAGGATATAAAAGTGGGCAGTCTGGTGCCCAAGCAGGCTCCTATCACTGCACGCCACAGCCTAAAAGTGGGTCAGCCTGTCTTGTCCTTTCCACACTCAATCTTAACCAGCTACATTTCCCAGCTGGCCTCACTCACTGCCCGACCACGCCAGGCCCTGCCGGGCTTGGGGAGAGGGTGACAGGCCAGGATTCTCCACAGCTGCCATTTCATCTACAATCACATTTAAAATTTCCCTCCATCTTGAGCATGTCTTACCCAGGGGTGTGCTTTCTCAGACCTCCCTGCGATGAGAGAGAAGACGGGGAGAAGCATATGGGGCTGGCCCAGATCCCATCCCCACAGCCCGGCTTCCACATGGCTGAGCAGGAACTCTGGAGCAGACGCACACAAAGGAGGGCTTTGAGGTGGCTCCAGCCAGCCCCAGGCTGATCCCCTCTCCCCCCCTGGTGCGTCACTTGCCCCAATCTGGGCCTCCCTGTGAGCCTGATTTAACGGGAAACTGTGGGCCGTGAGAAGTTCCTTGTGACACGCTAATTCCAACCTGCTGACTGGACCACGCCCCCAGAGGAGGCAACCTCCAGGCCCTGGAGGACACAGGCACCAGGTGTCCCAAGGAGGAGCCGCTGACTTGGCAGGTAAGTCAGTAGCAGGGGCCTGGCTGGGCCAGGAAGCCCAGGACTAGGGTGAGGAGTCAGCGGTGGGGAGACCACATCTCAGGCTGCTCAAAAACCGAAACCAGCTAGCCATTTTTCAGGTTGAGCCAGACCAACCTGATGGCAGACTTAGCAAATAACAATATAGGACACCCAGTTAAATGTGAATTTCAGATGAACAACAAATACTTTTTTAGTATAAGTATGTCCCAAATTTGTATGGCACATACCTAAACACTTCAAAAAAACTTTTGCTCGTCTGAAACTCACATGTAATTGGGCATTCTGCATTTTAACTGGCAACCCTAGACGGCAGGGAACAGCCTCGACACGGAGTGAGGGGTGGGTATATTTTCTTGTATACAGCTCATAAATCAATATTTAAAAAATCAGAGTTAGTAGACTGGGCATATTTTAAAAAGAGTTGCTGTACTGACTTTAACCCTCCATTTCTAAGATCTAGGATCTTGTCCTGATGAGCTGCCTAACTGGCTGGGGGTGTCTAGCCACTGTCTCTCCTGTCTGAGCCCCTTGCTCAGGGAGTTCTATCAGCCTCTCCCTTTCTGTTCCAGCAAAATCCAAGGGAGAGCACAGTCGTATTTCAGTCTGTCTTGTATATATGCCTGCATATTTGGAAGTCTACCTGCTAGAAAGCTGACTTAGATTTTATTCCTGTTGGTGCATGACAGCCCCCAGAACCTCCCTGCCCTGCTGGGTCTGTGGAGTGGGAGAGGCAGGAAATGGGAGATCCTCAGATATTCCCTGGTATCCTCTAAGTCTCTCTGTGCCAGTTGGGGTAATGATCAGTATGATGCTAAGAAAGGGAAGGGGAACTATGTTTTAGAGCAAAACACTGTGCTAGGTACCCTACAGAAATTATAGGATCTTCATTACAACTCTATTTGGTAGGTGTGGTTATTATCCCCAATTTGCAGATGAGGAAACTGAGGCTCAGAAAGGTTAAATAACCTACCGCCCTAGCTCATATGGGTGGTAAATGACAAAGCCTGATTCAAACCTGGTTCTCTCTGACCCTAAAGGGTTTCCTGTGACACCAGCTCTCCTAGGGAGTTTGCCTGGAGATGTCTTGGCTCTAGGTGTCAAGGCAAGTCTAGGTCTCAGGCAGACATAGGTTCAAGTCCCACCTCTGCTACTAATCAACAGTGAACAGATGACAGAACTGACCAACGGAAACCTGGTCAGAGGCAGGAGCAGGGTGGTGACGGGTCTGGGGACATTTAGGTAAGAGAGGGGAAAATCTGGAAATAGAAGAGTTGTCTCCAAAAATACTCAGTGGGTTGTCATGTGCACAGTGAAATTGGTTATGGTGGTCAGGCACTGCTTCTGCGTTCATTATTTAATTAAATCCTCAT
Organism: Stenella coeruleoalba; assembly: GCF_951394435.1. NCBI lineage: Eukaryota > Metazoa > Chordata > Mammalia > Artiodactyla > Delphinidae > Stenella > Stenella coeruleoalba. The sequence continues at coordinate 110,978,315 of NC_137147.1, forward strand.
AAACTTCCATCTCCCTTGTACAGGGGACAGCCAAGATACAGGTTAAATCACAAAGCTTGCAAATGGAAGAGAGAATTCGAACCCAGGTCTAACTTTTGCCACAACAGGCTGCCTCTTGATGCTGATGGAAAGTTCACAGCTTGGTCTTAAGTCCCGATCCCTGGCTATTGAGGGCTGTGTGACCTTGGACAAGTCACTTATTCTCCTGGGCCTGTTTCCTCCTATGTAGAATGGGAATAATAATGCTGGCTCCCAGACAATGGATTTGAAAATAGCGCATCACAAGGCACAGAACACGCACCCAGTTATGGTTATGTAACTAGCCACCACCCCTCTGGAGAGTTAATTCACTGGAACGGGGCCATCCACTAGGCTGGGAAGTTTCTGAGGTGCCCCTTTGGGCTGGAAAAGGAGGGTCACAAATGGGAGGATGGATTGCCTTATCCTGCAGTGATCATGTAACTGAGAATGGAGCCTGATCCTAGTTTTTCCTAGTTTTTCCCTGGCTGGGCCAACTCATCTTAACAACTGAGGTTTGAGGTATTTTTGTGTGTGTTCCTTCTCAAAGGGGGGTTTCCCAAAGTGTAGCCCAAGAACCACCTTCTTCGGAGCCACCGGGGGTGCTGTTTTAAAGTATAGATGCCCGGGCCCCAGTTCAGACCTCCTGAGTCAGAATCACAGGTGCAGGGCCCAGGCATCTGCATTTCTAACAAATGCCCCACGTGATTCTGATGCACTCAAAAGTTTGAGATCCACTGTTCTGAGACAATAACACAACAGTTTCTCCATACCACTGCAGCCCTGACTTCCTCTCCTAGGAAGGAGGTTGCCTGGAGAGGCCAGGACAGAAGAAGCGGGGTCCTTCATTTTCCGAGCACTCCGAGTCTTCCAGAGGCAGCATGTCAGAGGGGGTGAGTACCCCTGTGCCCTGGGGCTCCCCTCCATCCACCTTCCCTCCTTCCCTTTCTCCCTTCCTGTTTCTCTGTCATCTGGTCTGCTCAGGGTTATGGGCATTCACCCCTACAACCTCTCTGCGGTCCCTGACCCCACCCAAAGGGAGGAAGCTCAACGGTGACCTTGGGCAAAAGCACTAGTTTAGGGTCTGAGCAGACCCATTTGACTGGCTTGCTCAGGTTGCTGGGGGTCTCTTCCTGTCTTTTCCTGACTTCTCTCTGCCCAGGCGGGCACATTCCGCATGGTCCCTGAAGAGGAACAAGAGCTCCGTGCCCAACTGGAGCGGCTTACAACCAAAGACCACGGACCTGTCTTTGGCCAGTGCAGCCAGCTGCCCCGCCACACCTTGCAGAAGGTGAGGTGGCCCCGGGGTGTGCAGAGGGACAGGGTAGAGAGGCAACAAGGGGGAATGTTGATAGCATCCTCTCTCCTGTAGAAAAGGTCCAGCACCAGCTCTCCAGGTCATTCTGGACCTAAAGGACTGGCTTGTTCTAGGGGCTATTCTGAAGGTCAGGGCCATGGCAGCAGTTGGAGTGACCAGATGTCCAGGCCAGCCTATTCCAAGACTATGGCACCAACAGTGTTCCCTGAAACCAATGCCGAAACCTAGGGCTTCTGGACCAGGGATCATCCTAGACTCAGATGTGAGGAACATTGGTTTGCAATGGTCTTGGAGAACAGGGATCCACCTGCTGCCCCCATTGGATAGGAAAAGGCCTGAGTTCTAATACCAGACCGACTTCCAACTTGCTGTGTGACCTTGAGCAAACTTCTTTCCCTCTTTGGGTCTTGCTTTCTGTACCTGTGAAAGAAAGTTGTTGAACCAGTTCAGAGTTTATCAGACTGTGCTCTGTGGAAGGTGGCAGAGCTGTCTTGGGGTTGAGCTGGACCCGGGCTCCTGGCTTCCATCTCTGCTCCCTGGGCGTCTCAAGGGAAAGGTGCTCTGAGCTCCCCCAGACCTGCCTTTCCCCCTCATGCCATACAAGGAAAGAGCTGCCCCTGGCATGCTGAGGAGTTCTCCAGGCTCAGCCAAGGGGAAGAATAGGAGGCAGAGGACAGGCTGCCATCTGCCTGGTATCTTTGATTTTGGAAAGATCAGAAATGAGCCTGGGAGGCAGCAGAGTGAAGCGATTAAAAGTCCAACCTGAGTAAGAGTTTCAGCTTCACCCCTTTTTATCTGGGTGACCTTGGTCAAGAATACCTTGACCTCTATCAGCCTCAGTCTGCTCACCCTGAGAAATGGGGATAAGATGACAACCTTCCTGTGATGGATTGTGGCAAAGATTTAAAAACATAATGTATCTAAAGGACTTAGCAGTGTGCTAAGTCAGGGCTCCAGTAGGCTGTTGTGATTAGAAACGTTTAGCTCTCTGGCTGTCTGCTCAAACAAACCCAGGATGAAAGTTTGACTTAATTTTCTCCAAATGTAATTGGCAGTCTGAGGTGCTGCCAGTGCAGAAGCTGCCCCTGTGGGCAGAGCAGCCATGGCCCCAGCTGCCGTGCCCTCTGCCCCTCAGCCGGTCTGGCACCTGGAGGAGCCGCCCGCACCCGCGCCTACCTGACTGCGTGCCTGCACCCCACCCCTGTTCCAGGCCAAGGATGAGCTGAATGAGAGGGAGGAGACCCGGGAGGAGGCGGTGCGGGAGCTGCAGGAGCTGGTGCAGGGGGAGGCAGCCTCGGGTCAGGAGCTGGCCGTGGCCGTGGCGGAGAGGGTGCAGGGAAAGGACAGCGCCTTCTTCCTGCGCTTCATCCGCGCGCGCAAATTCCACGTGGGCCGAGCCTACGAGCTGCTCAGAGGTGAGGCCTGCGCCGGATGGGTGGCCCTGGGAAGGCTACGGGGGGTGGGGAGTGAGGGGGGAAGGGGGGAAGGTCACGAGGAGGGCGTTGACCCTCACCCGGGCACTGAGACCGACTCCTTCACTTCCCTCCCATTCCCTGTGCCATACAAGTCACTCTCTCTGAGCCTCCTTTTCCTTCCCTGTAAAATGGGTGTGTGAACTACATAGCCTTCAAGATCCCTTTCAGCTCTGACAGTGAATGGATGAGTCTGGCAGGACCAGATTCCTAGAGGTCTGGCCCCGCCTCTCCACTCTCCTGAGTCTCAATGAGCAGAACTGAGTCACCCAAATTGGGGTAGTTTCCTCTCTCACCCCTGCTCTCCCCTTCCCCACCCGCCCAGCCTAGGTTTTGGCTCTGGAGCACTGCAGGGAAGGTGGGTATGAGCTTGACTCCCCTCAGGTACCCAAACCTCAAGCATAGTAGAATTGAAGATGGTGCCAGCCCTGGGGGTGAGTCCCAAGGACAGAACCAACCTGGCCGTGCCCACGGGATGAAGACCAGTGTCTTAAGGAAATCAAGTCCTTGGTGCTGGTGGAGGGAAGGGGTGTCTGAGCAGCCCCTATGCAGGCTGATGATTCTCCTTACTTCTTCCTTCCTTCCGCAAATGATAATTCTCTGCTTTGCTTTGCCAACCGCTGTTTTAGGCCAAAGGATGTGGCAGAGAACAAAGCAGACAAGAACTGCCGGCCCTCGTGGGTCTTATAGTCTAATGGTGGAAATAATAAACCAGACAAATAAAATAAAAATATACAGAGAAAAATAAAGAAGGTGGATATAAAGGACTGAGGGGTTGAAGTTTCAGGTAAAGAGGCCAGGAAGGCTCCAGTGCAAAGAGAACTCTTAAAGAAAAACTCGAAGGAAATGAGATGCCTGGGGAAAGAGCAGTAGAGCAGAGGGTACAGCAAAGACGAAGGCTAGGTGGTGGGAACGGGCCTGGTGTGTTGGAGGAGCAGCGAGGAGGTCAGTGGCTTTCCCTTGGCAAATGCCTCCCCAAACCTTCTCTGGGCCTGGTCCCTCCGGGGTTTGGTGGAAGAGACAATCGCAGATAGGCGGGGACCTGTTCAGGATGGGTCAGGGTGGGGTTAGTGGGTGGTGGGAGTGCCGCTGGAGTCAGAGAGGGCCTCTGTGTCCTGCTTTGGGTTTTATCTGGGGGTCATTTCCCCACCCCGCCACTCAGCTAACCCTGTGCCCAACTGAGAAACCTGTGCCTCTACCGTTGGGAAAGAGAAAAATACCAAATAGTAATTGTCCTTAGATTTAGGATTCCATCTTGTGTTTTTACAGTTTACTCATGGCGTCTGTACCTGGAATCTTGTTTGATTACCACAGCAATTTGGTGAGATAGGCCAATATTATCGTCTTATTTTTTGGAGAGGTAATATGGGGCACAGAAAGGTTGAGTATCCTGCTGGGTTACACATAGCATGTAGGTGGAGGAGCCAGGCAGGAGCCTGGGTCTCTGGATGCCCACCATGTGCCACCCCAGGATGGGCTGGCTCCCTGAGGGGCCTCTTCTGCTCCCCCTCTGCCAGGCTATGTGAACTTCCGGCTGCAGTACCCAGAGCTCTTTGACAGCCTGTCCCTGGAGGCTGTCCGCTGCACTGTCGAGGCTGGCTACCCTGGTGTCCTCTCCAGTCGGGACAAGTATGGCCGAGTGGTCATGCTCTTCAATATTGAGAACTGGGACTCTGAAGAAATCACCTTTGATGAGGTCAGTGGGGATTCGCCTGGCTCCCTCCCATCCCCTGGGCTGGGCTCCCTCCTCCAAACCTGGCCTCTATTGGACCCTCATTCCTGGCTCCCCAGGAGGCGAGGTTTGTGGGGGAATGGCCAGTAGCTCATGGCACCAGGCCCTTTCCCGGCAGGAGGAGAAATCCTAGGATGTGCCATGGCAGCTGGAAAACCCAGCAGCTTTGAAGGCAGGGCCCACTGGCCAGTACATTGCCAGCCCCTGGTACCCCTGCCAAGTGGGAGTGACAGCTGTGGGCCATAAGCTGGGATCAGCCCTGCCAAATGCTGAAAGCTGAGAGAGACACAGACCATATATATATATATATATATATATATATATATATATATGTGATTTCACTTGTCAGGCCTTTAAGAGAGCTGTCCTAGCGGGGGAACTAGGGTTTATCTTGGGAGAACTTTGGCATGTGCCACCAGGCCTTAAAAAAAAAGTACAAACTCATTTTAGAAAATGCTGCCTAGTAGTCGCAACACCATTTATTTAGAAGTCCATCGTTTTCCCCAGTGGCTTGAGATGCCATCTTTATCATATTCTGCATCTTCATATGTGTTTGGATCTATTTCTGGACTTTCTATTCTGTGCCATCGGTCTGTCTTTTCATGCTTCAATATCACATTGTTTTAATTATAGAGATGGTATAGAATGTTTAATATCTGTTGGGATTAGTTCTGTCCTTAATGCTCCTCTTTTTCAGGGCTTTTCTAGCTATTCTTACATGTTTACCTTTCCTTATGAACTTTAGAATTAATTTATTAAGCTCTAGGAGAAATGTCAGGAGATTTTTATTGGTATAACATTAATGTAAATAACAAACTTGGGGAGAATCAGCATCTTTATGAATGCAAAATCCATGGCCAGTGGTACTATCCACAAAAAAGGGATGCCTTCCCTTTTACATTTTGAGCTTCCAGGAGTGTTTTATAGTTTTCAAACCTTATGCATGTTTGTCTTAAGTATTTATTTTATTGTTGCTATAGGTGGGACTTTCTCTGCCATTATATCTCCTACTTGGTTATTTTTTGTATCTATGAAGATTATTGGTTTTGTATGTTAATTTCATATCCTGGTATTTTTACTGAATTCTTCTGTTATTTATGTTACTCATATAAATGACTCTCTCAGATTTTCTAAGAATACTGTCATATTATCTGTAAATGGGGGACATTTTTTCTTTTCCTCTTCTAGTTCTTATACCCTTGATTTAAAAAAAAAAAAAACAACTTGGATGCACGGGCCACTACTTCCAACACAGAGTTGAAGAGTGGTGGGGAAAGTGAACATGCTTATCTTGTTCCTGATCGTATTAGGGATGCCTGTAGTGTTTGCTACTGAATAAGATACTGGCTTTAGGACTGAGGCATACATACGTATGGTAAGGAAGAGGCTTACAAATATTTTTTCTTGTTACATAAGTGATATCTACTCATTTTAGAAAATACCAAAAAAATCACAAATTTAAAATCATCCACAATTCTACCATCCAGAGATTTCTACCACTGACATCCTTCCAGCCTATTTTTTCTAGAAACCTAGAAACATATGTGAACGCATATGCACACAGACATACATATTTTTTCTTATAAAAATGAGATTGTATGCTACAATAATACACCATGAATGGATATCTTTCTATATCATTAGTCTTATATATCACCGTTCTAGAATACTCCATGGCATGAATACACCATAATTTCACCAGTCCCTTATTGCTGGACATTTAGGTTGTTCCACTATCATAGGGGTACAAGGATAAACACTCTGGCATCTAACCGTGGATATGACATTGAAGATTATTTTCTTGGCATACATTCACAGAGGTGGACTGTCCCAGCTCAAAGCCTGTGACAAATTACCTCTGGGAAGGGGTATACCAGTTAGCTCTCCCGTTAGGACCTTGAGTCTTAACTGTCTTTGTGGGTTGGATCTTACAGCCCGTTCACGTTGTGCCCAAGATCTTGCAGGCATACTGTTTCATCCTGGAGAAGCTACTGGAGAATGAGGAAACTCAAATTAATGGCTTTTGCATCATTGAGAACTTCAAGGGCTTTACCATGCAGCAAGCTGCTGGACTTCGGGCTTCAGATCTCAGGAAGATGGTGGACATGCTCCAGGTGAGGCCACAGAACCCTGTCCTGCAGGAGCCTCTCACGGGTGGGAAGGCTGGGAGGCTGGGCCGGGTTTCCCGGTTTAATGATGCTAGCAGGGACCTGAGAAGACAGCTGCCTAGTGCCCAAAAGAGCAATGACAATCACAGCCCCAGCCACAAACACTTCGTGGTGATCAACAGTTTGCCACGTGTTCACATTCATTAATTTATTAACCTCTTAAAAGCATTCTCTCTCTGCTTCCCTGCTTCGCTTTACAAACCTGGAAATCTAGGCTCAGAGATTTGAGTGACTTCTCAAGGTCACACAGCTATCAAGTGGCAGAGGCGGGACTTGAACCTACACCTTCTGACCTAGAATCCCATTCTCTGTCCACATATGTCATGCTGCCTCCCTCTGGATGTGAATTTCTCCTGAGAAAGAGATGTCATTAATGCTCCTGACAACTTACTCCTATATACTCATGTGTCAGAAGTCCTTTCTTAGACCTAATCTAATCTTAAATCTGCTTTGCCTTGGAAAGGAGAGATGGGAGGTGGGAGTCATGGGAGGGGACAAAGGACAATGAGGCATGACAATAGTGTACCTCTGGTCTATAATAGTTTGCAGTCCGCTCAGAAGGCAAGTGGATTTGAAAAACCTTGGTCACCTAAAAACCAAGCAAGGCTACCATTTCATTTCCTTATTCCACCTAATTACAAGGTTTTGTGCATCTGCAGGATGAGTGTTGGGTTGCGTGGCCTCTGGGGCATCCTTCCTTCAGTTTGGAGCTGCAGTGAAGCCAGGGCTCCCCAGCTGCTGGCCTGGGGATGGAACCTTCAGTGGGCTATCCTCTGGGGCAACCGAGTGATGACAACTCTGTCCTCTTGTCATGGGGAGAGGCAGTGGGAGAGTGAGTGGGAACCTCTGAGGTCATGGGGCATGTGGTGGGGTGCTGTCTGTCCCTGCAGGATTCCTTCCCAGCCCGGTTCAAAGCCATCCACTTCATCCACCAGCCGTGGTACTTCACCACAACCTACAACGTGGTCAAGCCCTTCTTGAAGAGCAAATTGCTCCAGAGGGTGAGTGCGTGGCCACGCAGGGAAGGTGCCCGGTGATTGTCTGGTGTGTGAGTGAGTGAAGGGGGTTGTAGCAGGAAAGGGTTCAGGAGACAAGAGGGATGAAGGTGGAGGAGGAGGGCACCCCGCCTGAGCCCTCCTCAGGCTCTGTACCAAGGTTCCGAACCAAGTGGATCCCACAGACAGCACAACAAGGAGGACTTTTGAGAAGGCCATCACCAGGCAGAGATGGCATGTGTGCCTTTGTCCTGTCCCTCTTCTCCTCCCAGCCCTCATCCTAAGGGAACCCCCTTGCTCAGCTCTATCTCCTCCGCTTCCCTGCAGGTCTTTGTCCATGGAGAAGACCTCTCCAGCTTCTACCAGGAGTTCAACGAGGACATCCTGCCCTCCGACTTTGGGGGCACACTGCCCAAGTATGACGGCAAAGTCGTTGCTGAACAGCTCTTTGGTCCCCGGGTCCAAGCTGAGAACACAGCCTTCTGAGAACATCCCCTGCCATCTGATCTGTAGTTAGTGTCCCTGGGCCTCTCCTCAGCTGCCCTGGACCCAGAAGGCTGGGAAAAGGGCTGCCTGGGATGATTGTGGTTCCTCTGAACCTTCCTAAGCTTGGGTGAGCTCAGGTGTCACCCTCCTCCCAAGCTGGGGGGCAATAAAAAAGCAGGGGAATTCCCTTGAGCAAGAAGAAGTGAGGGCAGTTATATTCCTACTGCCTCTGAAGCTTTAGGATGGAGACTTGTGTGGGGTTGAGTGTCAAAGACTCTAATCAAGCTTCTCAGTGATTTTCTTTGTAATAGTTTTACTATTTAGGGTCTGTGAAAATAGGCAAGGAGGCTGGTTTAAAGGTCTCTCCCACCCCTAAAAATATAAAAAAGAAGATAAGAGAGGGGGAATATAAGTGAAAATGATCTGGCAAGTATAGTGATCTTGGTGGCTGGTAGGCAGGTGAAACGCTTTCCACGTGTAATTCCAGGGTGGAAGCAGCCTTGAAGTAGCTCCATTTTGGGGTGGTCTGGGCCCCTCAGTCAGGTGCAGTCTGATGTATGCAGTGGTGGTCAGGAGCTTGGACTTCCTTCAAGGGTAGCAGTTGTGTCCCCCTCCTGTCTGTGGGGTCTCTCCACCAAAGCTCTCTCCTCCAGACCCCTTGCCTCAACGGATGGTTTTACTTAGATTTACAGATGGTATCCTCTCTGAGCACTCTCCCAGTCCTCAAGTTATACAATGAAAGCTCTTCTTTGTCTTCAGTCTCAGACACCTTATAGAAATGAACTTCTACTTTCAAGCTCTGCATATTTAGACAAATATAAATGCTTTCCTTTCTGTGCAGTTGGCTTTCCTCAAGTGTCTGGTGACTTTTGAGTGTGTGCTGGGCATGCTGCTCTGTCTTGGGGAAGGCCTGGCTTCTTCTGGGCATGGGGCTCATAGGCACTGACAGATTCTTTTCCCAAGATCCTACACTGACTTTCCCAGTGGAGGCAGACACTTGTTCCTGTTGTCTGGCTCATGGTGGTGGGTGAGGGTCACCTGGCCTGGCTGCCTCCACGAGGTACCCTGATAATCATCCCAAGACTTCTCTGCTCTTGCCTCCTTCTGGGCATGAAGCACCCTTGGTGCTGTACCCACCTTTTGGGGCAGGACCTTCAGCTGTTTCCTGGGCTGTGGGTTCAATCCAATGCAGTCTGTTTTCATGCCTTTAGGAATTTCTCTGAACCACTGAATTCTCTTTCTCGTTTTCCAGTGTGTCTATGTACATGTACATATATATGTGACTGTACATATATATGCATTTACTCCTTATATCTTTTCTTTCAGTTCTAGGGTTTGCAGTGTATGCTCATCAGCCAAGTAATTTCCTTCTCTATGACGTTCACAGTCAACAATCTATGTCCGTAAATGATATACATACGACTCCAGAGCTGGAGGAGGAATCATAGCAAATTATTGTGGGTGGCTGACCAGTGAGGATTTCTCCCAAACCCTTCTTTAAACCCTTTGAAACTTTTCCAAATCAAACCTTACATGGAACTCTAGTATTAAGCCTAAAAAGAGTGGAGGTGATATGGTTGAAGGGGGCTCAGCAGCCTCACCCCGAGAGATCTCCTAGAACATCTGGAGCTAAGAAGGTATTTCAAGTGTGAGGGCACAAACATGCCGCTGAGGGGGCAAGTGATAAGAGAATGGGGACTTGCGTTTGCCAAGATAGAGGGCATTGGTGAGTCGACAGTACAGGTGTTGGTGGAGTGGGAGCAGGGATGAGGCTGAGTTTAAAAAATTAAAGTAGCGAGCATTTTTTAAACTTTCAAGATACACTTATAATTGTTTTGTAAAAGAGTTGTGTCCCAAATTTGAGGGAAACTGGCTGATTCCTCTTGGATGACTCCCATCTTTCCCCTGGCCCCTAACTGCCAGGAGCCCTCCTAGTCCCACCCTCTGATTTGTGGGAGCTCTAATTTATAAATGAGATCAGGATATGGAAAAAACTGCAGGCAGAGGCTCTTGGGGCAGCTTCGTCTTACTCAAATCCAAACGGATGCTGGTGTCCCTCCTAAAGTCAGCAGGGCTAGGGCCTTAGCTTAGGGAGGGTTTGACGTAAAAGCCCAGGGGCTTTCTGAGGAAGAAGCTAGAGGGTTGGGACCCAGCGAGTCGGTTCTGACCGTGGGCTGCCACCACCCCCTGCTGGCCGTGCCGTGGTACTGCCCCTCCATGCCCAGGAACAGACTAGCCAGGGGCAGGCCGAGCCAGACCTTGCCAGGAAGGTGGTACTGCCACCTTTGGGAACAGGTGCCTGAAGACCACGAATGTTAATGTTAAAATCTGATGTGCTCAGTCTCACAGAATCCGAGCTGCCTACATATGCTGTATTCCTACAAGTGGCCACAACCCCCGCATTAATGAGAGAGGAAGAGGGACAGTAAAATACTCTTGAAAGCCAGCAAATATGGGAAGGGGGACCACTTGCTGCTCAGAACACCTTCCTTTCTGGAGACGTCTGGGATGAGGCAGGGGTTCTGCATGTGAAAGTAATTTGAGCATAGCAAAGGTTGGGAAGTCACAGTGATGCGTCATGTGGCCCTTTGGGGAAATACTATCTGTTAGCAGATGGAAGCATTTGTTAAGGTGTGGATGGAGGTCTCAGTAGGGAAATGGGCCATCAGCCGCAGAGAGCCTTTGAGCAAGACTGGTCACTGCTTAGAGCCTTGAGTTTATGTAAGGGACGCTGTAGGAGGCCAATGCTCCCTGGTATCCTGGCAAAGTCTTCCTGGAAGAGGGATGCCCAGGTCTTAAGTCAACCAGGAAAAGAGCTGAAGAGTCACCTTCAGGGTGAACTGGACCACCTTTCATCCCACTTTCAATGGTGGGCGTGGCTCTGGTGTTGAGGAAGCTTAGCAGTGCAGGGTCTGGAAGCTCACAGGATACCAGAGAGACTTACTACTCAAAGTGTGGTCCCAGGAGGGGACTGCTCAACATAACACTTTGAAAAACATTATTTTATTTGATTCTCTCAATATCTAGAGACAGGCATTCTTATTAAAATTATTCTCATCTTAGGGGTTAAAAAAAAAAAAGAAAAAGGAAAACCCAGGGTCCAATACTGATCAGGGTCACAGAGCTAGGAAGTGGCCTGGATGGGACCCTAACCCAGCAACTCTGGCTCCAAATCCCTTGGCTCTGTTACTACCAATGCTTTGTCTCAAATGTTTATTTCTGGGGATAGAGGAAATGTAGGTAGAGGTGGGGAAGAGGAACCATGGAATTAGAGCTTCATTTATTCCAGGTCAATTTCACCAACATCATCAGATAAAGGAGGAAATAACTTTAAGGGGAAACCAAACGGTCTTCAGTAGAGATGCTGGGGTAATTCCAAATGGGGTAGACAGCACGAATCAAATATAAGTCCTGAGTGCACATAGCCACAGAGAGAGAGAGAGGTTTAACTTTTCTTTGGGGAGAGATTGAGCAGTTCAAGGCTAAACCACCGGTAAGGTCATCCCAACCACTCAGCTACATGTGACCCTCTCTAAGGGGGGATACACCAAGACAGAAATGAGGAGGGAGGCTGTCATACAGCTGGAGGGCCATCCAGTTAGGTGTTTGGTCCTTAACATGGGAAAGTACTCCCTATAGAGCTAGAGCTGAGAGGCCTGTTATTGGAAGGTATAAGAAAAAAGACATCAGCACCCTTGGGTCAGCGAGTGATTGTAGATAAATGTCACCGACAGCAAATCTATGGGGTAGAATCAGGAGAGGCACAGCTGTGCGCTGACCACATTGGCAAGCTGTTGGCATCGATCTGCCTAACACCCTGGACCTGAAATCTCTTTCATGTGGTACTTTTCATAGGTAGTATTCTTTGCAAGTTGGTTTTCTTGGATCAAAGTCGTCTGGCTATTTTGTGGGTGATAGGAAGTGGGGCGGTGGGGTTGGTGCTGGGGGAGAAGCTTGCTTACCAGCAAGGGATACACTTTGGAATTCGATATTGGGCATTTTTAGGCCTCACTAATGCATGTCCTCCAAAACCAACACTCCCCACCCCACTTAGCTTGTCAAAGGTTTTGCATGGCCAAGGAGGGAAGAAAACTCTGAGTGCAAGGTCCCTGGGGTGGGGGGAGCACGGACTGGCACAACTGTCCTGGCTGGGCCAGGGCTTGGCCCTTGGAGACCCTTAGCTTGGATTCTGACAGATGCAAAGGAGAAGAAAACACCACCATTACTCAACCAACCCAGTATAACCTTAATTTAGGTCACGTTCACCCAGTCTTTTCAAAGAACACTATTAGAAAAGGAAGGGACTCATGCGTGGCAACCACCATTTACATCTCACCTTACATTCTGTCTACATGGTTCACTTTATAGAGCAAGTATTTAAAGTGCTGATATCTCACTCTTCCCAGGCCTTGGCTTTCTTCCTGGAGAGGATGGGCTTGTAAAGACACCTGTGGGCCGCTCATTTCCTTGGTATTTGCAAGGCTGGGTTAAAATCAGTTGTGATGAGAACTTGGTGTTTTGTCCATTTCTTTCAAGCTCATGCTTCGGTGAAGACACAGGAAGAATCCTTTTAGATAGAAAATCTCCACTACAAAGGACGCACAGCCACGCCACATTTTTAGCCTTTTATTTTTTTAAGTAAAGAAATTCCATTGAATCAAAGATAACAAAATTACAGTTTTTGTTTGTAATGATCTTTGTTTACCACCACACAGAATCAAAACAGAACCAAAAGTAATATGAGAACATAAAATGATCAAGGACACCACTGTTTAGTATAATTTCTTAATAAAGGTAAATATCCTCATATTTAGAAAAAATTGCATTGCTAGTTGCAAATCTTAAACACCTCAGTGCTGGAGGATCCTGTATTCTGCCTCCCCCACCCCCAATCCACCAGCACGGAGGCCTTCAGAACACAAACTCAAAAATACATTATTTTCAGGGCAGCATTTGAAGTTTCAGAAAGTCCAAAAAAAAAAAAATCAAACAAAACAAACAAAAATTAGGAATGTGAAAGTGATGGTTCTCAAAAATCAGTCTGGAAGCAGATCTGCCAACAGAAGAATGGGGTTCATGGAAGTCTAACCAGGAAAGGGGGAGATGCAAACTGGCTACCCCCTCCAAGCCCCCAGCCCCTGGTGTCGCTAAGGCAGCTGCAGTGGCAGAAGTCAAAAGCTCAGGTACAGTGAAGGTCTTCCTGAGGCAGTGGGAGAGACCCAGATCACCTGAAACTGGTGTGGAGAGGTGACAGGATTCTACATGGACTTGTGCTTTAGGAAAACTAAAGAGGCCAAAACAAAAACCAAACCAAACCTAACTCCCACACCCAGGAACTCGGTCCACCCACTGGTAGGGAGTGGCTGGCGCTGGGACTGAGGGCTCAGCAATTATTCTTTGTGACTGTTGGCTGCTCCATGTGGGTGGTCTGGAAGGAGAATGCCTATTGAGATGAAGGGTATTTCTGCAGGTGCTATACGTGGACTGTCCCCAACTTACAGCGATAGATTTCTTGGCTAATGGGGACCAGAACGGGGAGATGGCAGGTTATAGGTTTTATTACTGACAGGAGTCGAGTTAAAGGACTTAATTCACTGGTTGGAAATTAACTTCAGCTTATTCATTAGAGATAGGTGAATGTTTTACCCACAATAACATGCTAGGAAAAACGGTTCAGAAAACGTGGTGTGTGTAGGGGGCTGACTCCTTCAAAAGGGGCAGCTGTCTACCGTCTGGGGTCTGAGAATGACTGCTTCCAAGGGCCACTTCGGGGGGATGCCTGGGCTACAGCGTCCGAGGCGGTTGCAGCAGTGACACAGGCAAGAGGAAGCAGCTGTAGCTTTGGATAGCATCCCAGTTCTCACTGCGAGTACGGGCCCGTTCCCCTTCAAATAGAATTTGGCAAAAGCAATCCTAGTTTATGAAGAGGGGGCACTTCCCTCTGCTTTGATAACAGGGGGGAGAAGAAAACCTTTCCCCCAATTGCTTGGCCTCTAAATGCCAAAGGCAGGCCACTTTTCATGGTTTTTTGAAGCATCCAAAGTGGCTTTGAACAACAGAGTGAGGCCAAGAAGGAAGAAAGGCGTCAGAGATGAGGTGTTTGGCCAGTTCTGGATTGCTCTTATTGTCAAGGGGTGGGGGCACCTAATGTAATAAGGAGCATACAGGCCACATGGAGACATTTTCTGGTTTTGCTATAGCTTTGCTTCAGACTTCTACAGCAGAATAATTTGAATTCCAAAGCCACAATAGTGTTGTACCACCAGGGGATATTCTAGAGGCAAGTTAAGGCTTTCTGGGCAAAGAGAACAATTCCAGATGATATTGTGAGCGGATGCTGCAGTGAAATGCTTCTTAATAACTCTCCTGTCCTGCCTTAACGACAAAGACCTAAGTTTTCAACTCAACGTGATGTTTCAGTGATCTTCACTTTAGCACTAAGTCAGAAGCAATGCCACGGGAAAAGAAAAGCCTCTCACAGCTCAGACATCTGCTTGCCCGGCAAACACAAACAAGAACACATGTATTGTTTCCCCGGAGCTGGCAAAACGGATCTCAAGCCACACAGTGACAAAGAGAGCTCTCATTCAGATGCCAGGCATATAAGCTCAGCTACCCAGAAAGTTCAGCTTTAATGAAGACTGTAGTTTTAGAATGAAAGTCTGAGCAGGAAGGGTTTCTGCCCTGGGAACTCTCAAAGCTTGCCCGAGTCACACAGAAGGATGGGGATATTCACCTCGTTCCAACGGTCAGCACCTGTCCCAGCCATAAGACCACCCTCAGTACAGAAAGAATATTGAGATGACAATGGAGGCTCTGAAGAGAAGCCAGTCAGAGACACAGGGCTTTGGGCAAAATCAAGGGTCTTCACCAGCAAAGGCTGAATGCAGTAGCTCCCTCTCTCCAAGTCCCCTCAAGATCAGCCCGAAGTCTTGACTTATCTGTTTCCACTTGCAAGGGCTGTAAGAAGGCCAGCGGGAATGTTCTGGCAAATGATGTGTAAGTAGATTAAGTAGACTTAGAGATGGTCTAAGATGAGGTAATTGGAGCTCGGAGAGGTGAAGTGATTGCCCACAATCCAACGTGAATTAGAGACAGGACAAGAATCCAAGTCTCCCAAACCCTGGTTCCCTAACACCATGTCAAGAAAGGCACGCTCCCCTTGTAGGTATATTCCCACTCTCATGTATAAAACGCTGCGGGGAGGTTCAAAGAATATAGTGACAACAAACAACTTTCTGCCTTCCTTCTGCTCTGGAATCACTGGTGCAAACTCACGGGCGGGAAGGTAAGAGGTTTTCCTCAAGTCTGTTAAACTCCCTACTAACATAATTGCATCAAGGAGACTTGAGACCATTTTTTCAAGTCAGATAATCCTGACTTGACTGGGATCTTCATCACTGTCTTCAAACTGTTTAGAGGCAGGGAGAACAACCCGGAGAACTGTTAAAAACCTGCTTGGTTTTTAACATGTTCTTCCTGCGATAGAACTGTCTAGGTTTCCGCAATTTATATCCTTAACCTGACTTTATTGTATTTTTAACCTGATTTTAAAATATAATATTCAAATACTCTTTGAAAATTCTGCCTTGTTTTAGCCCAAGAGGACCTCAGTAGCAAGAAGAGCCCTCACATTATCATCAGGAACGAAGGAAAAGCAAGGAAAGCTGGAGGAAGGAAAAAGCTGACCTACATATAAAATGCTGCTCCCTTGTTTATTAGGCGAGCTCGCATCTCTGTAAATTCAATGCCTCTGTGCTCTCATTCAGGGACAAACAAGAATTTTCCTGTAAGATAGCCACAGTTACACTCTTATTTCCATGCCTGAGAGCCTGGAGCTTGAACAGAGGCCTTCAGTTGATTTCATGTGAGCCAAAATGGAATGTAAGTGCCATTCAGAGGCACACACTAAAAAGATTTCAGCTGGGAGGCGGTCTCCACAGTCCCGTGGGGTAAATTCCGGTTATGTGGCAACAAAGGCTGTGCCCCGAGCCCTGCCTCTCCTCCGTGGGCCACCAGAACTGCCATGCACACCAGGCTCCGAGGACTTCTGCCCCCATCCCTGCCAAGTGTGTGACAACAGGACTGTTTTCTCCTCCTGAATGGAACTGGTACCTGGCCACTGCTTTGTCGGAATAGATCAAGGGATGTGACCTAAGGCAAATGAAAAGGAGCCTCTTGCTTCCTGGGATGGTGATTCAACCCCATTAAGTTATTGCTTCGTTCATCTAATTTCACAAAAAAAGGTCTTGAGACATGAAGGTTGTAGCAGGATATATGACCATGAACCTTCTAGATTATAGCTGTGGTTGTTGGTTGGAGGGAAAAGTAACAGAGGGGAGAGACTAGCTTCGAAATTGAGGGGTAGATGATAAAGTGCCAATTTGTACTAAAAGAACATGAAAAAGAAAAGCACTTGAAAAGTAACAACTTGGGGGGAAAGTCACAATGATGAATTTGGTGTGTGTGAGAAATTGTACCGAAGCAAAGTCGAGACCATAGAAGTCTCAGTCTCTTCAGATACGGCTGTTTTTGATGTTATTATTTAGGATGACCTGGTGATTGTCAGAAAACAACTTCTTCAGGTTACAGACATTACTGTCACATGACTTGGACCGATGCCCAAACTACATTCACCTGCGGCCATGAGGGTCTGCATCCAGGCCCTCAGGTGGCTCCCTTTACCCCTTAAACATCCACATACAGACCCACTATTTACATTCCTGTCTGTCCTATAGCAAAGGAGAGGAAGCCGGGAAATTTTTTTTATTTATTTAAAGTATCTATAGGTCATTTCACTTGTAATTCTGTTTAGTTCCAGATAGCAACTGCTGATTTTTCAAAGTGCAGGGTTTTTAGATATTCAAGTACCACAGGATTGGAGGAAAGGAGTACTTGAAATGTAGAGTGACTTTTCATTTGAGAAGATAACACTCTGGAAAGATCTGTCCAACACGCTACAAATATGAGCTATTACATTACAAAATCTGGTTTCAAAATCACACCCTCTTCAGTTGGAAAGATATTTCTCCAAACTCAGATCCAACTTTTGAATTGTTTGGTATCAAAAGCCAGAGTTAGAGAGACCTGGGTTAAAAAAATAAAATTATAACTGAGTGTTTAAAAAAAAACACCAAAAAAACCCCTCTTTATATGAAATGAGGGACATAAAAAAAAAAGAAGGAAAGGCAAATGACGTCTACATGCTTAGAATAGCTCTCAGGCTCCCCTGGAGAGGTGTTCTCTCAAACCTCAGTAAACTGAGTTTGTCATTGAACTTCAGAACTGGTAGTGATATCGGCAATCTACCTGGCCCAAGTCCCCCATTTTACAGGTGAAGAAACAAAAGTTCAAAGGGACTTTTCCAGGGTCATATAGCCAGTGAGAGGCAGAGTCAGGCATGGCCTGAAGTCTTCACCCCCAGCCCAAGCCCTTTCTGAGACATCACATAGCGATCGCACCAGGGGAGCCGTACACGACAGGCCTTGCAGCTTTGGAGGCTCCTGGGATCTAAGAGATGCCTCTGACTATGAATTTCAACAACACAAACTACCGAGATGTTTCTAATTTAAAGGCTCTGCACAACCGTGCTTCTCAAATTTGCCTGGTGAGGAGAATCACCTGGGGCACTTGTCAAAAATTAGAATCCCCAGGCCCCTTCCCAGACCCACTGAAACAGCTTCTCCAAGGGGAGGGACCCGGGAGGCTGAATTTGTAACAAGCGTCCCAGGTAACTCTCATCAGCAGCAACCTGTGGGAAAACTGTCTTAGAGGACAGTGAGGGAGAAACTTGGTTTGTGAGTCAAGGGAATTTTCTTTGCCACGTAGGAGGCTACAGTCTTGGCCTGGGAGGCCCAGGGTCCCCGGCTCCCAAGCTGAGCTGCATCTACAGCATTGGCTCTTTTTAGGGTCTACGTCAGGACACATACACCACCACAAAATAACATATATCCTTCACTGCTCTTGGGGAAAAGCCTTCTGATTGGCAAAGCAAAACTGCTGTTCAGACACATTTTTAATAGGGAAACTAGATGTAATTGGCTTGAAAGCAATCAGATGCTGACACCGGACAGGAGGGTGAAAACTCCGTCGCTTGTCACCATGGCTAATAATGCAGTGGAGAAAACCAGTAACTAAGCACAAAAATAGCCTGGAGCTCCCAGGGACGGCCACCTACTTCAAGTCAGGTGTGTCTAGTGGGTGGTCTCCGTTGATGGTGTGAGGTCAGATCCAGGTCACTGAGGGAGATGGGAGACCTGAAACAGCCGGTGACCAGGGCAGCTGGTGCGCACCAGAGTCCGGGGGCTGCCTCACTCCAGGTCGGCCTCCACCTGTTCCGTGTCAGAGCACTGCGACTTGTTGCGTTCCCACTGGCAAATGGCATTGGCGTACTCCACCACCAGCTTATCCATCCATGTCAGGGGCTCGGGGAACAGCACGGACCCCTCAAAGAAGCCCAGGTGGCCCCCGTGCAGGGGCAGCACAAACATGACGTTCTCCCGTTTCTCTGTAGGAGAAAGGCAGCTGAGTGAGTCACTGTTCTCTGACCAGCTCCAGGGCAGGAGGTGCAAAAGGGAGCTGACCAGGGCGGCCCAGGCTTTCCCCACAGGCGAAGGTGTCACCTAAGTGGGCATCTGATTTCTACTCCCTCTGCCTCATTCACCAAAGCGGGAGGGAGATTTGGTGGGGCAGGCAACATGGTGGGATCTAGCAAGTTTTGGAATAGCAGCTTGGCTTTGGAGCAGAATGGGTACCGCCTTAGGAGATCCTTAAAACTCTAAGTGGGGGCTTCCCTGGTGGCGCACTGGTTGAGAGTCCGCCTGCCGATGCAGGGGACACGGGTTCGTGGCCCGGTCCAGGAGGATCCCACATGCCTTGGAGCGGCTGGGCCCGTGAGCCATGGCCGCTGGGCCTGCGCGTCCGGAGCCTGTGCTCCGCAACGGGAGAGGCCACAACAGTGAGAGGCCCGCGTACCGCAAAAAAAAAAAACAAAAAAAAAAACTCTAAGTGGTTCTCAAACTTGGCTGCATATTAGAATCACCTGGGTTTTTTTTAAATGATCCCTATGTTGCATCCAGACCAATGAGATTTTGATTTGAGGGTAGGGGTGGGGTGGAGTTGGGGGGTGGTAGGTGAGAGAGGGAGGACCCAGGTGCTTGTGTTGCTAAAACTCCCCAGCTGACTTGATTGTACAGCCAAGTACCTCCCAACTTCGTGTATCCAAATCACCTGGGAGACTGCCTTAAAATGCAGATTCAGCTTTAATAGGCCTGGGGAAGGAGCTGAGATCCTGCATTTCATTTTTTAAAAAGATATTTATTTATTTATTTGGCTGCACTGGGTCTTAGTTGCGGCATGTGGGATCTTTAGTTGTGGCATGCAGGCTCTCAGTTGCAGTGTGCAGGATCTAGTTCCCCGACCAGGGATGGAACCTGGGCCCCCTGCATTGGCGAGCGTGGAGTCTTAACCACTTCGCCACCAGGGAAGTCCCCAGATTCTGTGTTTCTGACAAGCTCCTGGGCGATGCCGATGCTACTGGTGGGGACCAGCCTTTGAGGAGGGACTCATAACACTTAACACTCTTACTTACTAGAGAACCAGATGAATTCAATGGAGTCAATGATTTTTCATTACAGAACTTTATTTTTCAAGGCTAAAACATAAAGCTGCGTTAAAAGACGGCCAAGCTCTCAATGGCACGTGCTAAACGGCCATTTGAGAATTATTAACCTGGAGCTTGACTTTATGAGTCCACGTTTAAGTTAGTCCTGCATGGGCTGGTAAAGCCATTACCGAAGATATGTGCAAAATGGGCAGCCAGGTACAGTCAGGTACCACAGGGAGCATCTCTCTTCCCAGGGGGATAAGTGACAACGGGTCCCTTGCTGGCTGCTCCAGGCCTCTGAGGCGCTTCCTGGCACTCACATTTCTAGCTCTGCAAGGGCTCTTTTCTTGTCTGACCCCCTTTATTCTTCCCTTTCGGCTGCTATTTTGTAAGTTTCTGTGTGACAGCATTACTGCTATGGATGTTACTTTAGATATGCAGAAGGAAACCAGCATGGCTGCTTCCTCTCACTGCAGCCCACGTGGCTGCTTTTGTGTAGGGAGCCTGTGGTTTGATAGACGGTTGACACATAGCTTTTTATCACATAATGCACCTGCGATACACGTATTCACTCTGAGCGGAGAACGGAGCTCTGTCTGGGCGTGGGTCCTTTATCTGCTTGCTATGTTATCTACTCTTTAACTTGGGGTCATGAGAGAATCAGAAGTACCCCTTTTCCCCCTGGTTAACATATGGTATTTACAAGAGGAAATGTAATTACAGAGGACTGGGAAGGGAGATTAGGTACAATGCAAAGTAACTTTAGATTGTGACCCAAGTGTTTCCTTCCGTTACCCTCTTTCTAGTTTCTCCCGTAGCTCCTACCTAGCATGCTGTGAGGTCGTGCAAGCCTGGGGCAAGATAACATTCTCATGAACAACCTTCTTTGCTTTTTCAGTTGCTTATATTTTTATCCTCAAAGCAGATGGGGAGGCTGTCTGTCACAAGAGGTAGCAAAACTGGCTTTTTTGTTTTGCTTTTCAGGTCAAATTTTAAGTCTAAATATCTCTTTAAGTCAAACTCTCAGACTTAATGGACCCACATCCCTGAGGCCATAATTTCACAGAACACCAGGGGACTCCCCGAACCTCTTGGCTATGGATATAAATGATGATCCTGTCTCTTGCACCAGGAGAGAACATGAAAAGGCTCTACCCAGGCTCCATCACAGCCCCAGAACTATCAGGCTAGAATAAATAAGAACACTGCCAAGAGATACCCTGATCGCCAGGATATGACAGCATGATGAAGGTGACATACTGTGGCAATTTGCTGAGCGGTTGAGGGAGCAGCAGCAAGAAACACTGACCTGAAAGAGATTTTGGAATGGTTAGAAGACTTTCATGCACCAAGGGGTCATCGGCTGCATTCACCAACATGAGAGGTACATAAATCTGAAACAAGAAAATAAAGCAGAATTAAATGCTCAGTTCTCTTTTTTTAGACCCCGTTGATCCAAGGCTCAAATACACTACCGGATATGTCTTTGAAGCAAAGGGAAGAGGGTCAGTGCTCCGTTTCCTGAACATGTGGACTCAGGACACCTCGTATTTCCTGGTGGTGGCAGGAATGATAACTGCTGCTGTGATCACAGCCCTGGCAGGCATGTGCAGGAGCCAAGCTCGGTGTCCTAGGTGACCCACGTGCTCTGATGGAGCACGGGTAAAGACTCTACAATACTCACTGGCAAAATATTTCTGATCGTCCGCACAGTGTCTCATATTAGCCATACCTTTCCGAAAAATGACTTTACAGAGTTATGTACATATTCATTCAATTTATATGGTGGGGAGGAAATAAGGAGTGTGCTCCACTCCAGAAAAAGCAGGCTTTCTAGAAGAATCTGAAGGTTGAAAACAGGTGCAGGCTGGTGGATATCGGGAAGCTCTTGGCAGCTTTGCATTCAACATCCATTTATCAAAACAGCCAGTAAGCGTCCTTTTTCATTTTAGCAGAGGTGGTGCTGATGGGGGTGCTCAGACATTACTGAACAGCCACGCCCAGGAACGTAATGACTGGTTGCCTCACCCGGAGGCCCCTGACACTGGCTCTGGACAGCTTCACGTTTCTGTAATGGCTTAAATGAAGACATGAAAAGCCTGGATGATGATGCTAAAGTAGGAGGGGCGGCCGATATGACACGAAGGCAGAACTGCCATTCACAATGGTATGCTTAAGCTGGGGGAGTGGTGGACCAAACAACAGGTGGACATTGATAGGGATAAATGGGAAGTCCTGTGTTTGAGTAGAAAGGGCTATTGTTCAAAGACAGAAGGGGAGAGACTGATTTGGTGGTGGTTCAGGTAAAAAACATGGGGGTTATGATTGGCCACAAGCTTAATTTAATACAAAGTTTATTGTAGCTGCTCACACCTGCATTAATATAAACCAGTCTACTTCGACAAAACACATGCTCCTCTATCATTCTGATACAGAAATGCATCTGTTTCACTCTGTGCTTGCCAGATCATGGCAGGAACTTTGAGTTCAGTCCTAGGCACCACACCAAAAAAATACACGATGACCAAAACAGGGTCTAGGATTATAAGAAATCTACATGGACTTCCTGGGAGGAACCATGGTATAGGAACCAGGCAGGATTATACAGTCAAAGGAAGACTAAGAAAAAAATGGGTGTGGTAGCGATTTTAAGGGCTTTCACCGCACTAAGGGGCAGCTCTGGGATATTATATGGAGGTCACAGAGGAGCAGAGTTTGGTTCAATAATAAACCCAAGTCAACAACTAGAGCAGTTGGAGCCAGATGCTGGGAGAGCTTCCACCAGGGAAGCTTAGGAGGGATGCTTGTTACATCACGGGTGGAGCTGGGTGGGGTGATACTAATTCTGAGATGCTGTTTCCTGAGTTGACGTGGTCACTCACCCTGTGCAGGTACCTCATGCAGCTTTCTTCCTCGTAATATTCCTTCAGGGAGTTATAGCCATGAAACTTCCTGGACACACACACACACAAAGGAAAAAGACAAAACAACACTTGAAATAAGATTAGAATGCTGAATTGATTTTACTACTGTGCCAGTTCCCACACTAGCTCCTCATATCAGCAGAATATACACAGGCACCAGAGTTAGGGGTTAAGAGCACCCAGCTTTGGCATCCGGCTTCAAATCCTGGCTCTGTCACTTACTGACTATGGACCTTAGGCAAAGGGTTTAACCTCTCTGAGCTTCTCTGTAAAATGGAGCTAGCGACAGGAGCTTCTTTAACGGCACTGTGAGATTTATGACATTAAAGCGACATTTTATTAGCACAGTGACTGGCCCAGAGTAATTACTCAGTAAGTGTTACCTGTAGTAATTATTAGCAGATGTTACATCTTTTTGAGACAGCATAAAACCAGATGTCACTGTAGACACTAAGAAACTGCAATTCGAAGACATTTACTAGAACTTTGTTTTCAACAGAATTCTTCCGGGCAGAGTGATCTGGACCACTGTGAACTGGAATGAAATATGTACTGGATAATAGAAATGAGACAGGGATTCAAAGTCACCGACTCTGTCCTCCATGGAGCAGTAGTCAGAGACACACTGACATTGACAAACCCTTCGGTGCTTCAGCAGGCAGGTCCTGCGGCTTTGCTCTGCCCTGTGCTCTGAGAGGCCGGCACGATTCAGCCTGGAGCTCTGACACCAGGAGACAGGGTCAACCCCAGGTCAGAGGATCTCTGGAAACCTCATTTCATTCTGACACAGATTAAGGCCTCTGGTTTGTGAATAGTAGGGGTTTTTTGTCCTGACTGGGGTCTTCAGGGTATCTCGGCTCCCCTGTAGCTGTAGATCTCTTCCACTCCCAGGCTCCTTAGACATCTCTGCTGGCGAAGGACCCTCAGGTTGGACTATTTGGGCCAAACTTGACAGGGAGGAGGCCGAGTGCAGAAATCATCTCTAGAACATTTGTCTCCGTGAAATCAGCCCCTCTGAGGTCTCAGCGGGCCAGGAAGGCACTCTCGTCCTCCAGTATTACTGGTGGCGGGTTGATGAGGAGGCTGCCCAAACTGGTTATGATCATGAAAACTGCTACTATCTAGCACTATTAAAAAAGGAAGAGGGCTTCCCTGGTGGCGCAGTGGTTGAGGGTCCGCCTGCCGATGCAGGGAACGCAGGTTCGTGCCCCGGTCTGGGAGGATCCCACATGCCGCGGAGCGGCTGGGCCCGTGAGCCATGGCCGCTGAGCCTGCGCGTCCGGAGCCTGTGCTCCGCAACGGGAGAGGCCACAACAGTGAGAGGCCCGCATAACGCAAAAAAAAAAAAAAAAAAAAAAGGAAGAGTTTTAGGAAGAGTTGAAGAACACTCTCTTTTGGGCTTAAAAAAATTTAGAAGATGAATGAAATTTAAGTAACTTTGTTTTCTTTTTCTCATTAGTGTAGTGTCTGCACCACAGTAAAGTTGCACACCCCATCGTAAGTGAGGCTGGGTATAATTCATTCTCACCTTCTGAACGTGCCAGCAATTTCCCAATTTCCATTTCCTTTGAGTAACTGTTCATGGGCATATTTCAAAGTTACTTGGTGTAAGAAGGCTACTAAAATCCCATAAGGAAGGTAAATACAGATCTCATACTCTTAGGTCAATATGTGCCTATCTATTGGATGAACACTAGCTTGCTTTAGGCCACACCTGAAGGTATCAAGTGATCTCTAAATAAAAAGGATGACTTTTTCAAGAGAACGATGAGGTCAGAGATTAACTTTACCTCTTCCAGCTAATGCTAACCTCAGTCAGAAACTACTGGTGCCAGGAAAGAGGACACTGTCAGTGTGGTGACCTCAGGTGCCTGGAGAGGCCTGGAAGGGCGGCAGGGAAAGGGCAACCGAGTGAAGTGGGCGGGCTTTGCATATTACACTCAGAGGAGAGTCTTTACGCCCCTAAAGGAAGAGGCTCTGTCCATTTTTCTTGTAACACACAGCTCTCTCGGTCTATTTTTGGTTTTTCTACTTTTGATAGAGACATAGGCAGGTACAAGAAATATTTTCCTTCTCCTTTTACTCCAATGCCACATGCAGTTTATGTGACATCTGATTCCTGACCAGTGTTGAGGACTGTGGACAACTAGGGCACGCATACCCCAGCTCCCCAGTTCAAGCTCAGTTGGCCATGCAGGAATGTAGAACGAGTGGTCAGAGCCTCTTCCTATTTTTTTTTTTTTTTTACATTTTTTGGCCATGCCATGCCATGTGGCATGTGGGATTCTAGTTTCCCGACCAGGGATCTAACCCGCACCCCCTGCATTTGAAGTGCTGAGTCCTAACCACTGGACTGCCAGGGAAGTCCTCTTCCTATTTTTTTAAGAGACATTAGAAATTTGGATTTCTCTGTGAAATCTTCAGTTTTTAAACAGTAGACATTAAAAAAAAAAAAACAACCAAAACCCTTAACACTAAAGTGGGCAGAGGAAACCCCTAGCGCTGGGCAGCAACGGCCTGCTACCTCCCGCCTAGCACCCTGCCCCAGAGCATGGGCACACCTCATCACATTGTCGTCGATCTGCATCAGGGATGTGGCTGTGTAGAGGCGGCTCAAGTCTGTGTCCTCCAGGCTCTGAGGTTTCTTAACATGGTCTCCAAAAAGAGCTTGCCTACAATGAGACAAGAAGCAAACAGAGAATGAAAAGCAGATGATAAACCAAATCATCACACTGTACAATGAAATACCTTACAATTTTGTCAATCATACCTCAGTAAAGCTGAAAAAAATTTTTTTTTAAAGCACATGATAAACAACCACAGCCGAGCCTACTTTCTTGCCCAGAGGCAAGCCAGGAGAGGGTCTCCGACATAGCGTCTGCGCGTAACTTAGAAATAAATCCCTTCAGGCTTCAGAATGTCCCAGAGGACACCCTTGCACCGTTGACTTTTGAATAACCGAAGAAGGATCAACAGCAAGACCTTATTTTCCTTGCCGCTGTCTAAGGGGCAGCTAGACAAACTGAAGATTGTGTTTGAGCCTAGGTGACTATTACAAAGCTGGCCCTGCAGAGAGGTCTCAGGATGGGCTCTGTGGCCTGTGGTGGGCTGTCAGCCAAACAGTGGGGGGCCTTAGTCTAAAGTTGTGGAGGCCCCATCTTTACACTGGTGTTGACACTGCCCCCTTTAGCAGAACCCCTTTCTCTTTATGAGCCCTTTGTGTCACTTAACAAGGAAGATAACGGTTAACCCATTCAGCATTTGGGCAAATCAACAGCCCTCCAATATGTTTGCTAAAAAGCTAACGTATACTCAGAAGAGTAATTATTTCCAGTAAGAAAATGATCCTTCTGGAGAGGATGACAACAAAGGCAGAGATCAAAATGTGCACATTTAGACGTCCATTCCCAGCAAGGGCTCTCACTCACACAGCTGAAGGAAGACTGAGTTTGCTTTGAGGTTTGGCCCTACAGTGGGAAAAATTCATTACGGAAACTAAATGCTCTGGTATCCATTCACAACCTCTTCCAAAGAAGAGGAACAGATTTCTTAAAAATTTTTTTTTTCAAAAGAGTATTAGGAAGATTATATACTTAAAGGATAGAATTCACAATTTAAAGTGTGTCCCAATAAAACTAGAATAAAATTTTAAAAAAGAAAAGACAATGCTGATAGAGAAAAAAAATTATAATAAAGTATCCCTAAAATTTCTAGGTGTTTGGCTTTCTGTGGTAAATTTTAAAAATGTAAATACCCTGAGAGCACATCCAGAGGACTCTGCCAGTTTGTTAAGAATTACAAGATGGACCCTTTGGACTAATTTATTAATGGCAAGACTGGGCCCTGTAGCAAAACAAATGTTCCCTGGGAGGAAGGAGTTCACTTTCCATTGCAGAAGTATGGGAAGACAGACAGAGGACTTGGAATTGGTGTCTGATGGCCTGGTTTCACCCCTGCTGGAACCTCAGCAAATCCCTGGATCCATCCAAACCTCAGCTGAGCCATACCTGAATCAGGGCCCAGCACACAACTGATGCTCACACACCATGATCTGAGCAGAAAGTCAGCCAGCCCGGGGGACATAAGTCTCCCTGTGCCCTCCACTCACCCAACACCAGGGCCTGGGGATGTGCCTGACAGCCTGAGGGGCCTGCAAGCGCCAGCCTTGCCCAGGCGCCATGTGAACCCCACCTACAGGAAGCCCAATCTAGGGTGCTTGGCTGGCCAGGTGGGCAGTACATTTTATTTTAATCACTGAAAAAAAATAGGATAAGAAACTGATCATTCAGTCAGGTTGCTTTTCCTAGGATGGCATCAAAACCCCCCTAAAATTGTACTTTTTGAGTGCCCAATATGTACCAGGCTCTGGGGGAATCAAAACACGCCCGAGCCCTCCAGTGCTTTCCAGTTTAGTTCATGATGCGGGACTCACACTGCGGAGGCAGCAGAGAAACGACTTGTCAGGGGAGGAGCTAGCTTCACAGAGGCAGATACCCGAGACGGACCTAAAAGGATGGGCTGGGTTTGGACAAGCAGAGATGAGGGGAAGGGGGTCCTCAACAAGGGCATAAGTGGTGTGGGAGAGGCCAGAGGGCACGTGGGCCTCTGAGCGGCCTGGTCCAGCTGGAGAGGGAGGGAGGCATGGGGGAGGAGGGAGAGCCAACATCGCTAACAGTAATCACAACGATGAAATCATCACTAATATTTCTTGAGCGCTACTGAAGACCAGGTGCTGCTCTAAGCACTTGTCAGGGGCTAACCCACCAAAGGATTCTGAGCAGGAGACAGGCAGGCAGAGCATGGAGAGTGTGGACACCATGCTTGGCATCAGCAGCCAGACTCCTGTCATGCTGCTGCTTGGTCACAACCCCAAGAGCCAGCAGAGAACGATTCTGGATCCCCAAGCACAAAAGCATCCTAAGGAGAAAAGCTCCCCAACAGTGACAAGCCACCCTCAGGATTGCCCGCATTTGGGAAAGAATGGTGTGGAAACGGTTTCTCTTTCTTCTTGGACTTTTTGAAAATTATGGAAGCAGAAAGCGATTTGGTGAATTTGGTAGCTTGGGACAAGTTTGTTTCTAACCAAGTCACAGAACAGTCAGCAGACAATGTGTACCACCTCTGCCTTTTTTTTTTTTTTTCCTGGAGAAAGAGGAATTTTGGCTTTTAGTGAAATAAGCTCAGAAAGGAACTGTCTCCCAAGGGATAGGGAAGGCAACACACCTGTGCGAGAGGATAATTTTCTTCATGTTGTCGGCCATGAGGAAGTTGTAGAAGCGCCGGCACTGATCCCACTGCATGAAGGTTTCCTGGGCCCTGGAAGAACCACAAGTGACAGTGAGAGGGACTGTGTCCTGGAGAGGAGAGGATGGGGCTGGCGAGGGCAGGAGGCAGAGCTCTTGCCGCTGGAGAGCGCCGGCTCCCTACGCTGGAACGTGGGCTTGGATGCGTGGTCCTCAAACTACCTGTAGAGACACCAGAACAGCTGAACGCTGCTGAACATGAGGCCCCAGCCAGAAAGCTCTCTGGGGCCACAGGCTTTGTTGCTGACACTCCTGACGCCCTCCTTTCATCACCTTGGTCTTCTCTTCGTCACAGGACCTATTCAATTGTCATTTGAACATGTTCGCTACTCGGCTTCCTACCCTGCAAGCATGTTTTTCTGGCTTAATAACAGGAGTGTGTAAAGGGAGGGGGTGTGTGGAGAAAATAAGTGCACGGAAAAACCTGAAAACACTTATATGTGGAATCTAAACAATACAACAAACTAGTGGATAAAACACAAAAGAAGTAGACTCACAGAATAAACTAGTGGCTATCAGTGGGGAGAGGGAAGGGGGGAGGGGCCGTGGGGGGAAGGGTTATTATGGGAGTGTATGAAATCGTGTGTGAAACTTTTAAAAATGGTAAAGCACTATAGAATTTAAACAATCATTCAATAACAGTTTAAAAAATGGGACGGGATAAAAAACCAACACTTGTTGCCATTTGTGAGGCAAAGGAAAATCATATACTTTGAGCTTTCTTTTGATTAGCCTTAGCATATTCAAGGGGCAAGGAACGGAAGAAGTAGCGAGGCCATCAACCCCTTCTAGGCCCAGCTGCTGGGGCTGGTCCTGAGTCTTTTTCCCTCTAGAGCTAGTGTGTGATTGGCACGGCAAGGCCTACCGACGTGTGGGGTCACCAGGCAGGCAACACCCCTGCTTCCAGATCAGGAGACCACGGGCTCAGAGACGTCAAGCGACCTGCCCTGGGTCACACTGGAACGGTCAGGTATGGCTGAGTCTAAGCCAGGCCTGCCTGGCTCCAGCACGTGTGTTCCGCCACCATCACCTTATCCCTCCTCTACTCGCCTCTGCGGCCAGATTTCCTCACCCACGTGTCAGGTGAACAAACACCGATGTTGTCATTCCCAGGCTGCCGCTCAGCCCTCCCCACTTCATGCTTTCTTCCCTCGGGGGGTGTGAACCCAGACACAGCTGCCATGGAGGCCACGCTAACCTTCATTTTGCAGATTTCTGAGTCTTGAGGCCTGATTCCATCCTGGGAATGAGTCTGGGTGTCACTATTCCCGTACAGATTCCATTGGCCTCATCTCCCAGATGGCCAGAGAGGGGACTCTTGAGAGAGGGTGGTACATAGGTATTTTTTTAAAAAATCCAGGGAGTTACAAAAGTAATTTCCCCAAAACTGCCACACTTCAATTTTGGAATAACAAACATTTCCCATAACATCGCGGTTAAAAAATCAGAACTGGTGGGAAGTTAAAAGTGAAAGGGTTTGTGGATTTAACGGCCTATGATGTGCTCATAAAACATGGGCTAAAGCTCACAGTGAAGACTAACACTGCCTTCAAAGGTCAAAAGGTCATTCTATAAATGCACGGGTTTTTTGTGGGGGGCTCCCTGAACACTGTAGGAGCAGAAAGGACGGGCCGGATCACCATGGGCAGGGCCCCAGCTAAGGCAGGACTGTGGACACTTGCCTCTTGGTCTGAGGGAGGAGGGGGGTCACCCAATCTGTGACCCACAGCCTGCTGCCAGGGCAGGTCTCCCTCCTCTGACCTTGGACCCAAGCTGTCCCTTCTTCAGAAAGCCTATGGTCTCAAAATCCCAGCTTTCTCTTGCCCTCATCCTTTTCTCCCTTTGCTGACCTTCTAACTGCTTTTGTTAGTATCTCCTTCATATTAGAGGAACTGCGGAGGTTGGGAAGGGAGGGGGCACTGACCATAAATTTAAGCTATGAGAAGATGCTCCAGTGCTGCAGATTCCTTGATTGAATCACCCCAGAGGTGCCACTCACTGAAAGGCTCTGGGAATACACGGGGGCCCCGGGCTCAAGGGACTGGGCTGGGACCAATGTTTTACCCAGTCAACGCTGGCCAACATTGATTCCTCATATCTTCGGTTTACCACTCAGTATATTTAAGGGATGTCTTTCACTACCTCTGAATATAAAATTAAGGGATTGAAACCTAATTTTATATTAGTTTTAAGAAAACATAATCAAGACCAACATATTATAAAAACATTCATTTCATATATCTAAAAAATGACCTGGTTTCTTCAATACCACCACCACCAACAAACTGAAAAGAAATAAAAGAGAGGGGGATCCTACAGACTAAAAGCAACTGAAGAGACAAATCAATAAATGCAATGTGTGGACATTATGGGGATCCCAATTCAAACAAACTGACTGTTAAAAAAACTTCCATGAGACAATCAAGGAAATCTGAACACTGACTAGAAACGGGATGATATTAGGAATTATTAATTTTTCGGTGTGATAATGGTATTGTGATTATGTTTAAGAAAAAGTCCTTAGAGTTTTTTAGTGCTACTTAGCGAAATATTTACAAGTGATATGACATAATGTCTGGGATTTGCTTGAAAATAATCCAGTTTACGGGGGAGTGGTACGTGGATGAGGTGCAGAAGAAACAAGAGTGGCCAAGAGCTAAGCATGGTTGAAGCTGGTGGTGGGTACACGGGGGTTCAATATCCTATTGCTTTTATTTTGTATGTGTCTAAAATGTTCCGTAACAATGAAGAAGAAGGAGGAGGAAAAGAAAGATAGAAAATAGAAAATCTTTTGGATTATGAGCTACTGAAAATTATTTACCCTGCTGAGGACAGCCAAAGATCAAAGTCAGTTTTAACTGTTAACCCTGAGCCTCAACAACCATTTTCAGGGATGGCAAAAGACCAGCAGGTGGTCTGGAACCATTATATACATGGCCCGTCAAGAACCTCACTCATGCAGCTCCCACTGAAGCCAAACTCCAATTTATCTGTCATGTTTTTGCAGTGAGAGGAAGCAGGAGGCAGAACCAGGCTAGAGGGGCAAACGAGCCCAGGGCTTGGGGCTGGTGATGGGATGAAGGTCTAACAAGATGTCCAGGCCACCTGGCTGGCAAGAGTTAGAGCAGAGACTTGAACTAGGGCCCATCTGACCCCACTGGGTAGTTCACCAAACTCTGCAGAAGCCACTTCACCTCTCCAAGCCTCAGTTTCCTTATTTGTCAAATCAGAAGGTTGAACTAGAGAAGCAGTTTTCACACCCAGATTGCTCTGTGGCTGAGGTAGGTAGACAGTTCTATCACAGGCCTGACAGAGGCCACCCTGGGGGCCTTGGTGTTGCTTTCATTGCTTCTGTTAATGGTGGATGGACTTCTGCAGACAGTGGTGGATGTTGTGAGTGGGGAGCCGGCCAACCGGTGGTGTTAAGAATGGGTCTGAATTCTGGCCTCGGCTGAAGAGACCTGAGGGATGGGCAGGCTCCTGGGCATGCATCTCATGAGGATGAAGAGAATGTCTGCCTGGAAACCAGATGACTCAGTCAAGAAGGTTTAAAGAGAATGGTGGTGGTGGTAGGGGAAGAACACTCAGATGAGACTATAACATAGGGTACCATGGCAGACAGACTTCAAGTATGACAGGGTGATAAGCATAGTGGTGTCATGAGAACAAACGGGAAAGAACGGGGAGGGAGAGATGACATTTATAGCCTCAGATACCGGTATGCCAATGGAAAGAGCACGCACAGGTGAACTCAACTCGGCAGAGTCATAAGATATGAGAGGTATCAGTGAGACTTGCTGAGATGAGAGCAGGATTGGAAGGAACCCTGCGATGGACACTGTGTAGCTATTTAAAATAAGGTAGACAAGGAGAAGCAGAAAAGTGCTATATGACAAGAAAACAGAGACCAAGGTGGAAAAACATGTGGGGAATGTTTGGGTGAGATCTGCCACGTCAGATGGAAGAAATGAATTTTCATTTTTTGATGCAAAATGGGCACCAAAACCAGGGGACTTCAGCTCTCTAGACACTGAAAGAATCCCTTACTTGGCCACACAGCAGAATATCCAGGTTCTTGACTTGCCTCTAAATAGCTATGTTCTCCAGAAGAGAGAAGGGATGGCAGGAACTGCTCCCAGGCTGAGCTAGATACTGGCCCACCAGGAGAAACTGGCTGAGGACACAGCAGAGATGTGTGGAACCTGGGAGAATGCAGCTAGGTCATAATTACAGGGAGGAAAGCCTTTGTATAATCCAAAGTGAACCCTTGTTGGAAGGAAGGCAGGTTTCATAGACTTCAGAAAGAACGAGATGACTCCAAAAGGGATGATGCCCCCTGAGAGTCGCAAAGCCCTCAAAAATGATTCTGTCATTGAGATGGCAAATGAGAAAAGACAGTACCTCAAAACACTAGTAAGGTTTCACTGGGAGTCTTATTCCAGAATGACATGTATGGATTTTTAAAGAACTTTATCCATCCATCTACCTATCTATTATGAAAACCAATAAAGTTCTTTAAAATGCTGTTATTTCTAATCAATGTAACATTAATAAGATATTACCTGTACTGGTTTCCCAGCCATCTGCTGGTGAGAGATTTCTCTTTGCAGGGTTAAAAGAATTTTAAAAGGTGCTGTGGCAAGAGATGGATATTTTCTTTTCTTTTTTTTTTTTTGGCCGTGATGCACGGCTTGCGGGATCTTAGTTCCCTGAGAGCAGGGATCGAACCTGAGCCCTCTGCAATGGACGCGTGGAGTCCTAACCACTGGACGGCCTCGAAGTCCCAGGAGATGGATTTTTAAATCACTTAGAAAAGGGTCCCAACAAAACAGGGGTCTGTAATTATGTTCAGAACAATCAATTAGGCAAGGAAGAGCTGAGACAACTGCTTTATGCTCCTGGGGTACTGCTCAGAGAAAGCTCAACTTTTCCAACTCATACTTTGCAAAATGAGTGGACAAGGCATCCATTAAAAGGAATTAAAGTTGGAAGAGAATGAACTGGGAGAAGAATGCATCTAACACCCAAAGAAATTCAAATCTCCTAGCGCATATAAATTTCATCTCAGAGTGCTGGGAGACTGTGAGAACACCACATAGCTTTCCTGTGGTCTTTGAGAAAATATGGAGGATGAGAATGAGAGACAGGTTCTATACGTCTGGGATGGGCAAGTATGACTCTCACATTCCAAAAAGGGGCACCACAAATTAAGATTGGTGAGGAATTTCTTAAATACGGTCCTAGGCAATATTAAAAAATAGCTTGAAAGTAATATGCCAATGAAACCTTAAAGTATATTAAGTATTTTCCCAGAATGCTTCCACACCAATATAACC
The DNA here is from genome assembly GCF_951394435.1 of Stenella coeruleoalba. Classification (NCBI taxonomy): domain Eukaryota; kingdom Metazoa; phylum Chordata; class Mammalia; order Artiodactyla; family Delphinidae; genus Stenella; species Stenella coeruleoalba. The sequence continues at coordinate 111,011,672 of NC_137147.1, forward strand.
AATATTTTTATTTGCGAAGGGAGGGGGTTCCCCTCCAGGCTTTGCCAATATGCAATCATTAAAATTTTTTTTTAATTGTGGTAAAACACACATAAATTTTACCATCCTAACCCTTTTTAAGCGCATAGTTCAGAAATCTTAAGTATATTCACACTGTTATATAACAGATCTCCAGAACTCTTTCATCTTGCAAATCTGAAACGCTATACCCAGTTAAATGACAACTCTCCATTTCTCTCTCCCTACAGTCATATTTTTGCATAGTTACCTTCCCCCCTACGTTTAATATATACAGTCTGCCATTTTATATATTTTCTTAATTAAAAAAAATACAAGCAGCCTTGTTTTCTACTGAATGGGTACATCATAGCTTACAACTATCCCTCTTGCTGGACACGTGGGTTATTTCTAACTTGGCCCTACAAGAGAGTCATACTGCAGTGGGGCAAAACCAGGACGAGCCTTGAACAGTGTGGCCTCTGGGAGGAAGATGGTGGCACCTCTGTGCCCAAGACATCCAGCAGAAGGTTCCCGGCTGGCAGCTGGTTGCCCTTCAGGGGCAGGGCTGACCTGTGGAGAGGTCGTTACCTCCAGCTACTTCAGCTTGAGACTGCAAGCAAAAGAAAAGCTCTCCGTATCCTACTAGGGACTGGGCCCAGAACTCTTCACACCTGCCTGTCTGGGCTTTGTGGCCAGACAAGGGTAGGGATGGCCACCCACAAACCCCCTTTCTTCCTTATCAGAATATTTTCCCTTAGGATGCACTTTTACAGGAATGGGATTAATGGGTCAAACGGCATATCATACACCCTCATTTTTCTGATTACAAAAATTAACAATGAAAAGTAAACAAAAATCCCCAAGGACAAAACATTTGGTTAGCTTCATAACCCAGTGGTGGCAAAGTTAAGCTCTTTTTTTTTTTTTTTTGCGGTACGCGTGCCTCTCACTGCTGTGGCCTCTCCCGTCGCGTGGAGCACAGGCTCCGGACGCGCAGACCCAGCGGCCACGGCTCACGGGTCCAGCCGCTCCGTGGCATGCGGGATCCCCCCGGACCAGGGCACGAACCTGTGTCCCCTGCATCAGCAGGCGGACCCCCAACCACTGCGCCACCAGGGAAGCCCTTAAGCTGTTTCTTAAGGTTGGAATTCTGTCCATGGAGTTTTGTCTAAACTCAGCAGATTTTCCTCCTTTGCTGGGCTCTGTTAAAAAAATTACTGAGTATTAAAATTATTTTACAGCTCGACTATGAACACAGGTTTGATGAAGTTACAGCTCTACAGAGGGACTTTATGAACGATAATGCTTGCTTTTGTCATAAACTTATCCATAGTCTGGAGTTTGCCCATTTGCAAAAGAGAGAATATATGCATAATTCGGCAGGAAAAGTGGGGCCTGCCTCTTCCTTGTGACAGGAAGGCCCTGCTAAAAATGCTGGGCTGTTAAAGTGGCTACGAGTTAGTGGTGCTCATGCACTCACTTAGCCAGAAACATACTGCATTTAGGGAGATCTGATGGTTCCTCCACTGCCCTGTAAGGGGCCTCTGGCCCCACCTCACCTCCTTCCAAAAATCCCTCCCCACTGACTCCCCACTTGACTGAAGACTTCCTTGGCACCCATATGCCTAGCGTGTCCCCATTAGTGACATTTATTTGTTGGTTTGCTGCTGTGTAAACATCATTCTATTGCCATTAGGCAGGTACAGACTATCTCTTACACCCAAATGGCAACAGAATGCTTGTATTTACTCATATTATTATTGGCGGATTCTTCAGTGCAAGATTGTTGAGGGCTTCCTCAGCAATGACGACTTGATTTTACCTGAAATGAGACTACAAGACCTTCCCTTCCCTTTTCTTTAAGCTCCACGAGGGTGGGGAATTTGTTGGCCTTGTTCACAGTTGTGTCCTATTACCTAGAAGGGTGTCTTGCTGAATGAATCAAAGAATCAATGAATGAATTAATCACGGGTAATCTTTAGGCATCACTACTTCTCCCTCTTGCATTTCTGTCTGGTTGCTATTCACTGGATGCATTTATAATGAAGGTCTTCATGACAGCTTCAAACGATTAATTAAACCAGAGAGTTAGGCTGAGTCTGACCACACACATTTCCAGGGCTAGTTAGTTGGCTGCTCTTTATCCTGAGGCAACATGTTAAGTCAGCTGGATATCATGTAGTTTTGGCACATCTGTTTCCCTCCTTCACTGGTTCAGCACCTCATCAAAGGTGAGCTAGTTTAGCAGCAGCTAGTCTGCTCTAACTACAGCAAGCAGGCGCTGGCTTCTGAGCCTAGAACTGGCTCTGGCTAGTGGGGAGGTGCGCTATAGGGACGAGAAGCCAGAGGGAGGGGATGGATCACTGACAAGCGGTTGTGTAGACTCAACAAGGAGGAATTTACCGGAAGCATGAACTCCTGTGTGGCCCCTGCAGAGGCAGACGAGCCCTCCCCGCTCCACCTTGGCATATAGGAAGCATGGCTGCCATCATCCCAGTGCTGAAAAGGCTCATTGCCCTCAAGCCTTGGCAGGAAAAAAAAGGTTATGCTGGTTTAAAGTAAGCCACTGTCATTTAGCAAGTAGATCTCATTAAACTGTTGGGGGGACCTGAACTCATTAAAATGTTGGGGGTGCACATAGGCGATGGTGTCTCCTTGACCTGCTGCCAGTTCCTGTGTGTAGGGCCACAGGATCTTAGCCTTAGCATTAGTTCTCTGTGCTCTAGAGGATAAAGTTGCCTGTTTCTCTCCTCTTTGCAGGAGGCTGATGTGACAGTGATTATGAGTATCAAGATCTTTGAGGTCTCAAAGAGAAGTGGTGTAGACCACGCCTGCAAAATGTTCAGCACCTCACAGATGTTGGTCAGTTTCCTAGCTTAAACCTTTGTCTTAGTTTGAACACCGTGGATCGGCAAACGCGTGAGTCGTGTGCTTGGCCAGCAGCAGATGGCGCTGTTGCAGCAAAATGAAATCACGCTGTTGCTGAAGAGTCTGCGCGTTGAAAAAAAAATGAAAACAAACTTGTCCTACATCCTCCTGCTTGTCAAATCCAGGGCTCTCTGAACACAAAGTCAGTGTTCACAGTAATTTGACAGCACTTGGTTTAGGAGGGGACTTCAGCGATTCTGATTTTTACAGATGCTAGAAGCCTTGCCAAAAACGGGACCACTTGCCAGGTGACAAGGGCCTCCTGCCAGGCCCTGCTCCCTCCCTCGGATCCTGTGGCGGGCCCTTTGCTCATTGCTCTAATATTCCAGTCACTGGGCAGGATGGGACTTCGGTTAACTCTGGTTACATAATGGCTATGAATTGGGAGTTGAATATTTTTAGCCAAGCCAAAATAAAGGAACATGTCCTGGCTCACCAGAGTATAGAGAGGAGTGAACGGGAGGATTCCCATCAGGAGGACAAGGGGACTAACCTAGTCCTGCAATATTAGAGCTGGAGAGACCGCTGAGGTCCCCAGGCCCAATGACGGCTAAACGTGGCTAAATCTCAGGAGTCACCTGTGAAATGTGTCCAAACGCAGATTCCCGGCCCTGTGACGCAGATGCATGAATCAGGATCTCCAGGGCTGGGGCCCAAGAAAATGAGTTTATTTCTAACACGATCCTCCAAGTGATTCTTAATGAAGTGAGGCAGTCGCTAGTTCACTAGATTGGTCTTTGTCATCCACTGATCTAGTCCACTTCTCCTTTTACAATGAATAACGATGATAATTAACAGTTACTGACTTAACTTTCTACATGCCTGGCACTGTTGCAAGTAGTTCATGCCCATTAACTCATTTGACCCTCACAATGGCGCCATGGGGTAGGTACCATTTATTATTACCGTCATCTGCATATTGCAGGTGAGGACAACCGGAACCTAGGCCCTGGCGCTGGAACTCAGGGAAGGTTCCAGCAGGGATGTCTTTCATGTCTATTTTTGGGTACATTAAAATTCTCCGTTTTGGCCAGCTTTAAGGCTCAGGCAGAGGCTGAATTCCGAGCTTGCATTTGCCCTTTGGATATGTTGACTTCACATTCCAGTAACAGATATTTTTAGAAATAACGTAGCCCCTTATCCATTAGAAAATGACAAGATAGGTTTAAACTACACCATGAGAGATATAGGTGAGGCAAAAAGGAAGGATTCATTTATTAACTATAAGGACTCTTTGGCATTAGACTGGATCAATCAGGGAGCTTTTTGTTTGTTTTTACTTTTTTGGTGTGATTTTGGATTTCAAGAGTTCTTTAATAAACTGGTCATACCCACTGGTAATACAAAAGACATTATCATGAGCAGTGAGTACAGGAAAAAATATGAATGCATTTAAAGAGTCTGGAAAGATGTGTGTGTGAGTGTGGTGTGTATGAGTGTGTGTGTGTGTGTGTGTGTGTGAATGTGTGTGTGTGGTGACTCTGGAGTGATCTAGGACAACACTGATCTGGTGGGAGGTCAGAGCAGACGATAATGCCCTCCTAGGACTCCTCCTTCAGGGTTCTGTTGTTGGGAGACTAAGGGGAGAGGTAAACCTTTACCCAGTAGGTCATCTCTTGTGTGTGATTCTGGGATGCCTGAGAGAGATGACTATTTGACAGTGAGGGTATGGATTAAATGGTTTCTAAAGACCCCTTCCAGATGCCACCTGAGACTCAATACTTTGGTAGACAGGAGGAATCTGGGGTCATAAGGCCCAGTTCTCAGACCCTGGTTCACCAAGTCTCCTCTGTTTTCATAAACCCACAGTTCTACAAAACTCCTGGAGCAAGAACAGAGTTAAGTCGTCTCACAGAGACTCCAAAGGGGAACAGCAGCTATTAAGGGGGGCTTTGGCTTATTCAATTACAGATCTGATCCCAAAATAGAGCTGCATATCCCAGGCTTAAGGGGTCTGATAAGACAAATCCAGTGTACGATGTGGAAGCAAAACAAGGTGAATCCAAGACCCAGAAACTTCTGCTCAGTCTGCCCCAGCATTTCCCCTGCTCTTCATGGACCAATGTCTGGTGCACTGGGGCATCTCAATAAACGAGTGCCAACTGGAGGACCAACGGCAGAAAGAACTGGGAGCATGTGGCCGGGATCACTCACCTCAGTGCACTGTAGCCCTGGCACACGCTGACACAGCACAGAACCTTTTCTTGGTTGGCCTGGGTCTCTCCCAAGTATTTACACACGATGTTACCGCCCAGGCTAAAGCCCACGACCACCAGCTGGGTCAGGGGATATGTCTTCTTGATGTAGTTTACCATGGCTCCAAATTCCCAGGTGCAGCCTATGGGCAGAGAGGTAAGATGACTTGGTCATTTCGGGTGCAACAAAGATTGGAGAAAATGTGAGCTGGAAGGTTACTAAGTGGGTGTTAAGACTCTAATAGAGAGAGAGAGAGAAATATATACGTACGCAGCCAGCCCTCTGTATCTGCTGGTTCTGCATCCGTGGATTCAACCAAATACAGATTGAAAATATTCAGAAAAAAAATCCCAGAAAGTTCCAAAAAGCAAAACTTGAATCTGCCGTGCACCAGCAACTATTTACATAGCATTTACATTGTATTAGGTATTATAAGTAATCTAGAGATGTTTTAAAGTATACAGGAGGATGTGCATAGGTTATACGCAAATATTATGCCATTTTATATATGGGACTTGAGCATCTGTGGACCTTGGTATCCGTGGAGATCCTGAAACCAATCCCCTGAGGATACTGAGGGATGACTGTATAGGAGTGTGTGTGTGTGTGTGTGTGTGTGTGTGTGTGTAGAGAGAGAGACACACATACATTCAGCCAGACAGGCAGACTTCTCTTTGGCTGCCTGCAGCGAAGTTCCCAGATGCCCCTCAGTATTAGAGGAAACACGACATTAGTAGTGCCCATGAGGGAAGGGACCATGTATCAAACGCTTGTACAATGCTCCTTTAAAGATGGGTTGTAAGAAACCTATCTGGATACTCATGGAAATTAAAACAGATATTCAGGGTGTACATGAGCACCTGTGTTTGCACACACAGGTAAACAAAAGCAAGAGCAATACTCTTTGGGGTTAGATTCTTAGGCTACAAAATAGGATGTTACACCCACATGTACAATGATTCATGGTGTTAAGAAAAGTACCAAGTGGATATTATTTACAGGACTGCCTTGTCAATGTGGGGAAGGGAAGGAGAGACAAACTTTAGTCCAGAGGGACGGCCAAGATGCTCTGTGGGATTAGGATAAAATGTTCTTGGTGACATAGGGACAGGTGCCGTGGGAGACAGACCCATTCAGAAACATACAGAGGAGACTTCTGAACGGAGAGGGTGTTTGGGCCCAGTCTGCCCAGGAGGGATGATGTCAACTGGTATCCCCTTGGGAAGTTGGTGAAGTCATGTTATGTCTCAGCAGCTTTGCGAAGAGGAGAAGGTTAGTGGCCATACAAATGAAGGGGTTCATCACATCCTTCTAAGGCCCAGCCCCAGACTCAGCAGGGAGACAACTTAAAATAAAACCTAACAGGGAAAGTGAGGGACTTTGCCAAGAGGCATGTACGAGACAGACCAGCATGAAGACGGTATGGATTTTGTTCGTTGAAAAAAAAAAATGAAAACAGACTTCTTCCACATCTTCCTGCTTATCAAAGCCAGCTCAGAGGGCTGGACATTCCTAAGAGAGTTGAACGGCTCCTCTTCTAACCCACAAACCCTGAGGGACACGACCTTCTGAGCCGGGACAAGCTCCCCCTTGGATCTGTCTTCCTCTTAACAGTGGAAGGCCAGCACAACCCCATGCAGGGGTTCTCAGCCCATGGGGCACAAAGAATCACCTGGAGAGGGTGTTAGAAACGGGCATTCCTGGGTTTTACCCCTAAAGAGGCTTATTCAGTAAGATGGTGGCCAGGCCCAGGAATCTGCATTAAATGTGTTTTTTTTTGAGTTAGTTATTCATGCACATGGTACAAAATTCAAATGACATAAAAGATGTGGTAAAAGATACTTTCCTATACTCTTTTTAAAAATACCAATGGCAGGGCTTCCCTGGTGGCACAGTGGTTGAGAGTCCGCCTGCCGATGCAAGGGACATGGGTTCGTGCCCCGGTCCGGGAAGATCCCACATGTCGCGAAGCGGCTAGGCCCCTGAGCCATGGCCCCTGAGCCATGGCCCCTGAGCCATGGCCGCTGAGCCTGTGCGTCCGGAGCCTGTGCTCCACAATGGGAGAGGCCACAACAGTGAGAGGCCCGCGTACCGCAAAAACAAAACAAAACAAAACCAATGGCAGCATACATATTGCTTAGCACTGTTTTTTTTTTTTAACAATATGTTTCGGAAGCCATTGTGTAACAATACACATAAAGCTGCCTTCTTTTTTATTTTTATTTTTAATGAGGTATAACATACACCCGGGAAAGTGCACAATCGATGAATCTACGCATTTACACCCATGCAACCACTGTGCAGATCAAGACGGAAAATATTCCTGACACTCCTAGAGGCCCCCTCGCGCCTCTTTCCAGACAAGATCCCCCAGACTTTGACTAACGATTGCAATTTGAAAGTGTTCGGAGCTCCTGAGGCTTGGAAGGTGGCAAAAGATGCTTAAGACTAGGGGAAAAACTGGGGGCCAAGAGCTGCTCCCTCCCAACATGGAAAGACCCAGGCGTCACCCTGAAAAGGAAGTACGTCTCTCTCTCCATTGAGATATAAGAGATCAAGTCTCCTATTTTTCTCCCTCCTGCACCCAGCAGAGGGTGGTGCACCTTGCAGCCCTTCAATAAATAGCTGATGAATTGAGTGGATTCTGAAGGCCTCTGATGGGTCCTGGTGACAGCCTCCTGGAGCAACAAAAAGCTGGTCCAGAGGGAACCCTGACTCTTAACTTAGGAATCTGAAACGCCAGACTTTTGTCCCCACCTAGGTTATTTATCCAAGTTTCTCTTTTTAAAAAGGTAGCAATAGAAGGAATGTTATATCTCTGGGAAACGCTAGGTTTAAAATGGGGAGATGTGATGTAAAAGAGGGGGGAGTCTTCAAACACACTCAGCTGATATCACGGCTGCTCAGGCATGCAACATATAAAGAATTCAGAACTCCTGTTACAGACATTTGTTCACCTCTCTTAGGCCATAAGAGGCCTTAAAAACACAGCATTAATGAGGCAGTCTGGTCCCATGGCTGAGTGAAAGAGCTCTGTGGTCACACTGTTTAGGGTAGGCCCCTTTAGTGGCCCCCAATGCTCTCAACTTCCCAATGATGACAAGCAAATCCTGGGGTACAAGGAAAATCTATACCTCTGGGCTCCCTGCTGGAGGCTCAGAGTCCACAGATACAGCATGGGGTCTGGCAATGGGTACTTTTAACAAATACTCCAAATGATTTTTATCCTAAGGGAACTTTGGAAAATACCTTGGGCAAGTTACCAAACCATTCTGGGTCTGTTTCTGCATCTGTAAAATGGAGGTAATAATGGTGAATACCTTACAGAGTTGGTTTGCAGGACTGAGTAAAGTGATGTAGGTAAAAGGCTTAGACCAGGGCATAGTAAGTATTCAATGTTAACTATTATTATAACTGTTACTTCTCTTCTCTTTTAAAAATATTATTTAAGTACACCCATGTTCATAGCAGTTTTTATTCACAACAGCCAAAAGGTGGAAGCAACCCAAGTGTCCATCAACAGATGAATGGATAAACCAAATGTGGTACATGTATACAATGGAATATTACTCAGTCTTAAAAAGGAAGGAAATTATGACACATGTTGCAAAGTGGATGAATCTTGAGGACATTATGCCAAGTGAAAAAAGCCAGACACAAAAAGACAAATACTGTCGGATTCCACTTACATGAAGTACAAGGAGTAGTCAAATTCACAGAGACAGAAAGTAGAATGGTGGTTGCTAGGGGCTGGAGGGAGGGGGAATGGGGAGTTGTTGTTTAACGGGTATGGAGTTTTAATTTTGCAAGATGAGAAGTGTTCTGGAGATTGATTGCACAACAATGTGAATGTACTTAACACTACTGAACTGTACATTTAAAAATGATGAAAATGGTAAATTTTTGTGTATTTTACCACAATTAAAAAAAATCATTTAAACAAGGGATTGTAGCTTAACACTTGAAAAGGCCAATTTAGATTTCTAGATTTTTCTCCAAAGCAGTGTTCTGTGATCTGACCGCACATTAGAATTACCTGAGGATCTTGTAAAACAACAACAAATACTAATGCCTGGGCCCTCCCCAAACTAATTAAATCAAACTATCTGAGGGTAGGACCCGGGCATGGGTGTTCTTTTATGAGATCTACAGGGGACTCCAAAGTGCAACCAGGGCTGAGAACCACTGTTCCAGGGAACAAGGATCCGTTTGGCTCAGACTAATAGGAGAAAGCATTCTTTAACGCATACTCCCACTTGGTCTCTGGACCAGCCTCTTCAGACTTCCCTTTCCACTTGCAGTAAGCAATCTGCCCACACGGAGGCACTGCCCTGCCTTTTGGAAGCTTCTGAAGCAGGGCTGCTGCCCTGGTAGCTGCTTTCCAAATATTTCCTCAAAGCCAGGTTTCTGTAGTGGGTGAACCCCTGCTCAACCCAACAGGGCAGCTCTACCGGGTCCATCAAACTCCTAACAAAAACAATCTTTAAAGCCCTAAATACCCACAACTGCTTTCTGGTAATCGTTCTTGTAGAGTGGATCAGAAAAGCTGCATTGAGGTTAAATATTACTGCAAGAAAAATGCACTAGCCCAGCGGTTCTCAAAGTGTGGTCCCTGGCCCAGCGGCATTAGCATTGCCTGGGAATTGTTCAAAATGCAAGTTCTTATGCCTCACGCCACCTACTGAATCAGAAACTCTAGGGGTGGGGTCTAAACAGAGGGCTCATTAAAACACAGATTGCTAGGTCCCACCTCCAGAATCTTTGATTCAGGAGGTCTGGGTGGGATGAGAATTTTCATTTCTAGCAAGTTCCCAGGCAATGTTGGTCCAGGGAACACACTTTGAGAACCCCTGTCTGAGTTGATAGGAAAGGTGGGTAAAATCTTCAATTTTCTGTATCTTTTGGCCTCTCCCGTTGCGGAGCACAGGCTCCGGGCGCACAGGCTCAGCGGCCATGGCTCACAGGCCCAGCTGCTCCGCGGCATGTGGGATCTTCCCAGACCGGGGCAAGAACCCGTGTCCCCTGCATCGGCAGGCGGACTCTCAACCACTGCGCCACCAGGGAAGCCCTCTTTTGTCTTTTAAAAGGGCGGTTCAGAGAGATGCTTCATGTCACTCACAGTTAAATAAATGCAAATTAAAACGACAATTCACAATCCTTTTCCACTGCCTATATTAGAAAAGATCAACTTTGCCGATACCCAGCACTGGGGAGGGTGTGGGTACCGGGACTGCTGGTCCATCCACTGATGTGGGAGTGGGCACTGGAATAGCCTTCAGAAGGCAATGTGGTAACATTTATTAATGCTTTCAAAAGGACAAACCTCTGGTCCTGCAATTCCACTTTGGGGGACTTTATACTGCAGATGTGTGCGAAGATATATGTGCAAGAATGTTTCCTGCAGCGCTGTTTGCAGCAGCAAAGGATTGGAAATAACCTAAATTTCCACCAGTAAGAGGACTAGTTAAATTGCTGTGAAAAAGAATGAGGTAGAGTCCGGTCTGCTGATGTGGAATGACCCTGACCCAGCTTACTGAGGGGCCAAAACAAGAGCGAAGCAGTGGGATGGCACCATCTCCTGTGTGTACTTGTGTTTTTAAAGGGATTATATGTGTACACATATCTGATTGAATATTTGCTGGAAAACTATAGCAGTTATTATATTATTTTTTTTTTTTTTGAAGAGGAAAACCAGGGGCTAGGATGGGAGGAAGACATAGTTTGACTTATTGCTATACAGATTTTTGCACCATTTGAATGTTTTTCCTGTGTATATACATTACTTTTTCAATAAAAATCCAGCCAGTTAAAAAATCTAGTGAAAATCAAGAATAATTTCTTAAAAAGATGTTTAAATATCCTTAGACCAGTTTCAACTATGTTAAATACACCCAACACATCCCTCATGCTGGGGCAGTGATGTGTGCAGCTTGTGATGGGGACATTATTTGCCTGTACAAGAAATGGTACTAAGGGACTTATTGTCAATTGTTTCTACCACCATTTCCTTGGGACTCTGCCTAATTTTTTCATCCCTTGGCTAATTATTTGTATCTTTAAGTTTTGTTCTACCATTGAATGAGCCTCTCTATTAGACTATAAACGCCATCAAGCAAAGATATTCCTGGTGTTGTTCACCACTGTATCTGTGGGGCCTGGCACTCAGCGGGCACTCAGTCAGTATCATCCAAACGAATGGGAAGGAGTCACTACGTTCCAGGCCCTGTGCTAGGCCCTGTGAGTGAGTGGGAGCAACGGGCTTTGGACCCATGTCTAACTCCATAGCCCAAGTCCTTTGTCTTGTATCCCAAATCTACATAAGTAATTGCACGGCCAGGATTTATTTTTCAATTGTGAAAAGTCTTACTTTTTCACCATCTGATGCCTTTTGGACCTACCTATCTTTATCCAGGTCTGAGACTAATTATTTGAGACCTAGAGGAGATGTTCAGATGTCACTGGGGCGGTTACAAAACTTGGATTTTGTAACTCGGATTTGCTACACTACTGAGGAGCAATTACAGCTAATCGTGTAGGCACTTTGGGAGCCTCAGTTTAATTCGATTCAAGCACTTCTGATCTGGATAAAAGGCCAGGTCTACATAATCCTAGACAAGCTGTTGGGTGTTTTGTGAAGAGCTGCCATCTCTCCCAGGCAAGGGAAAGGCAAGGACATGGTGTCTGCCCAGCTCCAGGATCAGCCCGCTGGTAGATGCAGGGTCCTCCCGGGATCTCCACCGGATGTCAGTTACCAAACACCCTCAGTGTCTGGGAACCCCTCCCTGGGTTCTTTTATTAAGAGCTGCAGCTACCTGTTTTTTTAATACTAGGAGGATTGTAATGAGGTTCTATGTATTTAATCCTTAAAGGATTAGCACCAGTAACAAGATTTAGGTATATAATCTTTTTTTTTAATGTTTCTATAGCCCACTTTAAAAAAATTTTTAATCATATTTAAGTGTACAGTTCAGTGGCACTAAGTACATTCACATTGTTGTGCAACTCTCACCATCATCCATCTCCCGAATTTTGCACCTTCCTAAACTGAAACTCTGTCCCCATTAAAGAGTAACTCCCCATTCCCCCTCACCAACCCCGCCACCGACCCCGGCCCCTGGCATCTACCAATGTACTTTCAGACTCTGTGAATTTGACTGTTCTAGGTCCCTCGTATAAGTGGAATCAAACAGTATTTGTCTACAGACAAATGTATATTGGAATGCATTTTTAAGGTTAACTTAATATATGTCCTGCAAACAGATTGTACCTTTTTCTCCCCCCTGTGCTATACAGTAGGCCCTTATATAATCTTGTTGCAGGTTTTTTTTTTTTTTTTTTGTGGTACGCGGGCCTCTCACTGTTGTGGCCTCTCCCGTTGCAGAGCACAGGCTCCGGACACACAGGCTCAGCGGCCATGGCTCACGGGCCCAGCCGCTCCGCGGAATGTGGGATCTTCCCGGACTGGGACACGAACCCGTGTCCCCTGCATCGGCAGGCAGACTCTCAACCACTGCGCCACCACGGAAGCCCTTGCTGCAGCTTTTTAAGACGACAAAATAGGAGGCACTAACCTGGCCTTAGACAGATGAGTACCACAGGCCTATGTTGGAAAAGCAAACTGCCGAGGACAGGAGAGACCTTTTTCTTGTACCATCTATTTCAAAAGCCATTTCCCCCAAAATGGCACTAACATGACTCAGTCAGCTCAAATACAAGGACCCAGAGACGTGGTCTTCCTTGTGGATGGAGACTTTGAGTCATCTCTGTATCCTCCACACCAGGCACATGGTGGGCGTGCCATTGATGGAGTTCGGTAAGAAGGAAGTTTGAATCATGCGGCATGAAAGCACACAGTATCAGCCAGCGTGACTGAGCAGGGGACGGGAAAGAAGAACCTAAATGTCCTTCCCACTAAATTTAATGCAAGAGAGTGGTCAGCTAACAACATGGCTCACTGGCAGACTGTTGGCGGCCTAGCAGCCCCTAGCATTTTCATAGTGAAGGTGTGTGAGTCATTTCCTAGAGCTGTGGGCAAGCTGCTGCAAAGCTGACTCACTCGGGAAGAAAACAGCTGTGGAAATAAAGTGAGAGCCTTCTTTGCCCACCATATGAATTTGCCTTGTCTTTAACTCTGAAACAAAGATTTTCGCAAATGAGTGCTGTTGGCTTTGTTTCCCGGGGTACAGGATGCTGAAAACTGCCCTCTTCTGTCTGAAGGTTAAATATTCAGATCTCATCCAGAAAGCACAGACCTGTCGAGGCTCCTCCACAGTTCTGCTCACAGTATTACTCCCCAACATGTCCCTAAACTCTGGGCCCCTCCCTGGGCACCCTCTCCAAGCTCAATGACTCTCAGCAGATGGTCTTGTCAGATGTTTTACTAAGATGCTTGAACTTCTGCAAATTCACTACCTTCGCTTCCCCATTCTCCCTCTCTCTTCACCCACCTCCCCGCCCCCCCCACTCCCTTCCCACAGTGTCCTTCTGCCATTATAACACTTGACTGTTGCAGAGGCAACACAGTTCCTGGCTGTCATCTGGAATCATGAATACGATTCAAAATGTAGTCTGCATCACAGATGTAGAGAACAAAGTATGGACACTAAGGGGGGGAAGTGGCGGTTGGGGGCAGTGGTGGTGGGATGAATTGGGAGATTGGGATTGACATATCTACACTAATATGTATAAAATACATAGCTAATAAGAACCTGCTGTATAAAAAATAAATAAAATAAAATTCAAAAAAAAACTAAAATGGAGTCTGCATCAATTAAAATGGTAGACATGAAAAGCTTACAGAAACATTTATGTTCATGATCTAATCAAATATCTTCAGCTAGATTGAGCAGTTACTTCTACTTCTAACAAAGTAGAAGTTTCTTAAAAATCACTGTCTGCAACTCTTTGTGGCAAAATGCCTTGGATCATGTGGGTGACCTCTACAGCATGCTGTATAGCAGAGTGACCATACACCTTAGTTTGCCTGAGAGAGTCCTGGAGTTTGTCTGTTATTCTGATGCAGTTATTAGTAAGGTCCTTTTTCACTCTCATAAGTGACCCAGTTGGGTTGCTAAATTATATGGTGACCCCAGGTACAGGGCTTCCCTCCCTTCTAAGATGGAAATGCTATCCCCTAAGCAAGGCAAAATTTTCTGATCTTACATTGAGGTTCCAAAAGACAGTTAAAAAAAAAAATCCTGTATTAAACCCAATTGGACATTAATGAGCTCCTCCTCCAAGCAACAGAAGATGATGCTGTGATTTCATGTACCTCTTCTCAGCTTGATGTCTAATGTAAGAAAGCCAGATGTTTAGAAATAAGGGAAGAGCCCACTTCACTGTTTAAACTCACAGGAAAAGGTAATTTAAATCGTTTGAGACCATTTTCAATGTCAAAATGTCCTAGGTTGGTGTTCGGTCCTAAGTTCTTAGGAGGCTCATGATTCTAAGGGACTCAGTCACCTTATTGACTGAGTCACCAATGCAAGGTTATTATTTTTATTCCTTTCATCTGATATAGAAAAGACTTTTTAAAAATCTTAAATTTTTCCTCTAATCAAGATCAAACTCATAGACCCTTTGTCACTTGGCTCTTAACTTGGCTCTTAACTTTCTGGTCATAAGACATCAAGGTCAGTCTTCGAAATGGAGGTCAGAATAACCACAATTGGATCATTCTGGTTTTTAGTTCGTTTCCTTGGCTGGTGGACTTGATCCAGCTCTACTTTGCTCTGAATATGAATACTGGACTGCTGGGATAAGGCATTTAGCCAAAGATAAAGATGGAGCAGAATATTTCCTGAATTTACTGGTCCCCTGCAGCATCACTGACGACATTACTCACATTCCTAACACCGCCTAGGTTAAAAAATCAATTAAGTCAATTGTTCACTACCGCAGTGTTCCAATTAAAGATTAGGCCCTGTATGATAAATACACTTCAAAAAAATCTTCAAGACTTCTATGCTTTCCTTCATTTTCAAGTGTTATTCATTGATCTCATCCAGAAGATAGGGTTATGGACCCCCAGTCTGTTCCAGCAAAGTATCGTACTTAAATAAGAAATTTAAAAGACTGATAAATTCTACCCTTGTGGGTTCTACTAGTCATCCTAACAGTTTCACATTTTGTCTTTGGTCAGATCAGATAATGTCATGTAACTCATCAAAAGGGAAATCTTTAATATCTGCTGGTTAAAAAAAAAAATCTATGAACTATTCTGAGGCAAGTGGTAAGGAAATTTTTTAAAGAATGAAAATAATTTTTAGAAAGTTAAAATATAGCTAATAAACATGTACTACGATAAAAACAACTTTCCAGTACTGATTTTGAATATAGAAGCCAGTAACATTGAGCTGGAGGTGTGTGACCATCCCCCCTACCCTCAGCCTGGGCCCACCAGATTTGGCAAGGAGCCAGTACTGAAGGTTATGAAGCTGGAAAGCAAGCACTGCACCCTTCAAAATAACCACCGGGGCCTTGCCATACCTGTAAAAAGAGTCATAACTCAGACCAAGCTCAAAACAGAAATTTATGCTCAACGAGCACTGCTTCTCAAATTGGCCCTTATGACAGTTCACAGGCAGTCAACTGTTTGAAGCCGACATAGAGGCTAGGCCATTTAATTGTTCAAGTAAACTTTCACCTTTTCTCCTCTAAGTGGGCTCACAGAAAACACAAAGTAAGAGTGAAAGACTAATAAAGACAATAATCATTGGCATTTACTGGTATTTGCTGGGCCTCATGCTGTGTACTTTTATATTAATGCTAACTTCCCCAGCTGTGGAATTCAAATTCCCATCTGTTGGACTCTAAAACACTGCCTTTTCCTTATGCAGGCATTCCCTGAGCAACTCTCTCTAAGTGATACGCTATATGAAGGAGATTAACAAGAACATAATATAAAAATTGAATATTAAAATCTGGCCCCTGTCCTTAAAAAGGCTGCTGTTGGTAAATATTCTTCTTGGACAAGCCCAGCCAGTAAGTGCAGACTGATTGGGACTGTTTCCCCCCCTTCCCTCGATGGTGAGCTGTTCTTCACTAGAATGGGAGCTTCCAGAAAGCAGGGACTTGAATTCCCACCTGTATTCTCATCACAGGGTCTGGCCTCATGAATGTCTGTAGGATGTGAGATAAACAAAAACCAGAGCCCAAACCCAACAGGCCTGTTTCTGTGGCTCTGAGAAGCTCCTGGCTGCTCTTTTGCCTTAAACCTAAAATGTATCCGACTGGGAACTATTTCCTTACTCCTTAGAAGTATCAGCAGGATGCAGTCCCTTACATGGAAAGGCTATGTAGTTGTTCAAAAGCATGGACTCCAGGACTAGACTGCCTGGGATGGAAACCTGGATCACCCACTCATCAGCTTTGTGATCTGGAGCAAGTTACTCAACCTTTTTCTAAAAAAAATTTTTATTGTAGTATAGTTGATTTACAATGTTGTGTTAGTTTCAGGTGTACACAGCAAAGTGAATCAGTTATACATACACACATATCCACTCTTTTTTAGATTCTCTTTCCATCTAGGCCATTACAGAGTATTGAGTAGAGTTCCCTGTGCTATACAGTATGTGCAAGTTACTCAACCTTGCCGGGCCTCAGTTTCTTCATCTGTAAAAGGGGGATGACTGATTTAATACATCCTATAAAGTACTTAGAACAGTGCCTGGCACACAACAAGTGCAATGTAAGCGACAGCTACTAATAAAAACAGTAATGACCACTACCACCATAGTGGGGACAAATCTTTTTAATGCTCAACTATCTCCCTGCTCACCTTTATTCTAATAAGCAATATCATAAATAGGAAATGAACACTACGGCAGAGGTGGTACTGAGTTGAAGTTAAGAATCACGCAGTTTGAATGCTGGTCCTACCACTTACTGGTTGTGTGACCCCAGGCAAGGTACTTAACCTCCCTGAGCCTGGGAAGTGGGGAAACTAACGCCTACCTCCGAGGCATCAGGAGGATCAAGGGAAGTAATACCCGTGCATGCTCAGCACATGCCTGGCACTGTTAGTGTGAGATAAATGGTAACTGCTGTCATGCAGGATTTTCCTTAATGAATTTATCTTTCAAAGGCAGAACTAAGGATTCATGTGATTCTAAGTCACAAGAATGTAAGGTTATCCATTTAGGAAATTCTTCTGTTCAAGAGATCTATTTTCAACAATTTCTAATCACATCAGCAAAGATGCCCAATAACAAGGGATTAGTGCTTACGTGGTTTAGAACAGAGTTAGTTTGATAAGCAGGAAAAGGTCTTTTGCAATTTTCTCAGAAAGAGAGGTGTGTGTGTGTGGGGGGGGGGGGAAACAGGAAATGAAGAATGAGGGCTTCATGCTGATGCCCTCTTTAGTTTGCTCTGGTCAAGGTCACAGTTTCCAAAGGCCCCAAGAGTATCACAGTGACTGGAAGGCCTGCCATCTGCTCCAGAGCGACACGGTTTACATAAGGACAGGTCATACAACCATAAGGCACACCTGTTTGAGGCACGCTAGTCTGCACATCACCTTCTATCCACAAACTGTCATTTCGCACCCTTCCTCTCAGTCCTCATTCAGGCAACACCGACCTAGTGAGCACTTTCTATGGGCCAAGCAGGGTTCGAGGCCCTGTGGGGCTAGAACAGGAGCACAAAGACCCCGGGCACTTGTGGAGGGGAATTGGGGATGGAGAGACAGGAAATAAACATGTAAACAAATACAACATTTCATCAAACCATACGTGCCTTGAAGAATGTGAAGAGGGGGATTAGACAGAGAATGACTGGGGGCGAGGGGAGTCTTGGAAGGGTTCTCTAAGAAGGTGCCATCTTGGTTGAGTCCTGCATGACAAGCTGAAACCTGGTGAGACAAGAGAAGGGCCCTCCACACAGAACTTGGGCAGACCTGAGGTCAGCAGGCCCCTCAGGCCAGTGCCTGGCGCCCTCGTATGTTCTGGATGGGCTGTGCCATGTCCCAGGTATCTGGACCCCCCTCATGTCACATCCAGTTACCCCACATGGAAGAGGCTGACTTGACTGGGTCTATTAAAAGTGAAGGGAAGGAGGGACTTCCCTGGTGGCACAGTGGTTAAGAATCCGCCTGCCAATGCAGGGGACACAGGTTCGAGCCCTGGTCCGGGAAGATCCCACATGCTGTGGAGCAACTAAGCCCGTGCGCCACAATTACTGAGCCTGCGCTCTAGAGCCCGCGAGCCATAACTACTGGAGTCCATGTGCTCTAGGGCCCGCGTGCTGCAGCTACTGAAACCCGTGCACCTAGAGCCTGTACTCTACAACAAGAGAAGCCACCACGATGAGAAGCCCGTGCACCACAACAAAGAGTAGCCCCCACTCACCGCAACTAGAGAAAGCCCGCACGCAGCAACGAAGACCCAACACAGCCAAAAAAAAGAAAAAAAAAAAGTGAAGGGAAGGAGATTTAAAAGAGGCTTAAGAAACCTTTGCGACAACTGTAATATATGGGACCTGATTTAGATCCCGAATTGAGCAAACTGTAATTAAAAAGGAAAATAACAAAGAAAGAAGTTAGCTGGGGAAACTGAACTGCTATGAAGGAATACTGTTAAAGTTTTAGGTGTGATGATGGTACTGTGCTATGTTTATGTTATGGACTGAATTGTGTCCTCCCCAAATTCATATGTAGAAGTCCTAAGCCCCAGTACCTCAGAATGTGACTGTATTTGGAGACAGGGCTTCTAGAGAGGTAATTAAGTTAAAATGGGGTCATTAGGGTAGGCCCTAACCCAATATAATTGGTGTCCTTATAAGAAAAGGAGATTAGGGCTTTCCTGGTGCTTCAGTGGTTAAGAATCCACCTGCCAATGCAGTGGACATGGGTTCGAGCCCTGGTCTGGGAAGATCCCAGATGCCGCAGAGCAACTAAGCCTGTGCGCCACAACTACTGAGCCTGCGCTTTACAGCCTGCGAGCCACAGCTATTGAAGCCCGCACGCCTAGAGGCTATGCTCCGCAACAAGAGAAGCCACTGCAATGAGAAGCCCGCGCACCGCAATTAAGAGTATCCCTCGCTCCCTGCAACTAGAGAAAAGCCCGCCCGCGTGCAGCAACAAAGACCCAACGCAGCCAAAAATAAATAAATAAATAAATTTCAAAAACAAAACAAAACAAATGGTATGGATATTTGACAAAAAAAAAGAAAGAAAAGGAGATTAGGACACAGACAGAGACACAGACATGGACACACAGAGAGACAGCCATCTATAAACCAAGGAAAGAAGCCTTTGCAAACCTGCCAACAGTTTGAACTTAGACTTCTAGACTCCAGAACTGTGAGAAAATACATTTCTTTAATTTAAGCCACCCAGGCTATGGTATTTTGCTTTGGTAGCCCTAGCAAACTAAAACAGTTTACAGAGAGTCCATGTACCTTAGCATCACATTGAAACAGTCACAGATGAGATGATAGGCTGTCTGGGACTTGCTCCAAAACAATCTTGGAAGGGGGATGCAGGAAAGGTGTGGTTTATGGATGAAATAAGATTGGCCAGAAGCTGAGTACTTGTTGAGGTTGAGTGATGGGTACAGAGGGGTTTATTCTGAGTTCATTTTACTATTCTCTCTACTTTTCTATATTTTGAACATTTCTGTAATAAAAAGGTAAAAGAAAAAAACTGAAGAGGAAACAAAGAATGTGTAAGACCTACATCTGTGGCTCTCAGCCTGGGGCGGGGGGAACCTTACACTCCTGGGGGCTGGCCCCTGGCCTTGGTATCTTTCAGAAGTTCCCCAGGGGAATTCTAATGTTGATAACCACTGAACTAGAAGTTCTTTATGGGAGAAATAAAGGAAGACTTGAAGGGAAGTTCCACATTCCTGGATAAGAAAACACTGTAACAACGAACTTTTCCAAGTTAATTTATACAATAAAATTTCTATTCAAAAATTGTGATACAGTGTGCTAGAGTTCACCAAAATCTACTTCCCTCTCTGGGAACAACACACCTCCCCCACCCGACTGAAGTTAGATTTGACCATGTAATGTGCTTTGGCCAATAAATTGTGACCTCTACGGGTAATGCTCCAGATGGGGGCTGCTCCATGAGCCTGGGTGCTTGAGTGAGGATGGTGATGGGACATAGGACACCCCCGGCCAAGCCAGGATGGATTTGTCATGTGAGGAAGACATAAATCTTTGTTTTTAAACCAGTGAGATTTGGGGGTTGTTTCCACAGCATAATCGAGTCCATCTTGACTGGTACAGAAACTCAACACAGAACTTGACAAAGTAATTCTAAAGTTCAACTGAAAAAATAAACACGCAGAGAGACAAACGCACACGCTGAAGAAGCAATGGGTCAGGGTGAATCCTATCAGATATTAGGCCATATCACAAAGCAACAGTAATTAAAAATAAATGATATTAGGTGTAGAAATAAAAGTCAACAAATATATTTATACTGAAGTATAGAAAGTCCATAAATAGGCAACTAGTCAATACAGGACTAAGTGTGATGAAGATTTTTCAGTTCTAGCTTGTTAACAGTTGAGCTGCCTCACTTTACCAGTGAAAAGTAACAAACATAGGCTTTGCTCTAATGTATCAGGCCAGCTTTGCTGAAGGATTGCTCCTTATTCATCAGTCCAGGGAACCGTTTATTAAAAACCCATTCTTTTATTTTTTAAAATTGCAGTATAGTTGATATATAATATTATATAAATTACAAATGTATGATATAGTGATTTACAATTTTTAAAGGTTATACTCCACTTATATTTATAAAATATTTGAAAATACTCCATGTTGTACAATATATCCTTGTAGCTTTTTTTTTTTTTTTTTTCGGTCGTGTTGAACGGCCTGTGGGATCTTAGTTCCAGAACCAGGGATTGAACCCTCGTCCTTGGACTCCTGGACCACCAGGGAATTCCCCTTTATAGCTTATTTTATACCTAAGGTACAAAATAAGAGGTTTCTACCTCTTAATCCCCTATATTGCCCCTCCCCCATTCCCTCTCCCCACTGGTAACCAGTAGTTTGTTCTCTATGTCTGTGTATCTGCTTCTTTTTTGTTATATTCACTAGTTTGTTGTATTTTTTAGATTCCACATATAAGTGATATCATACACTACTTGTCTTTCTCTGTCTCTATTTCTTTCTATTTTCTTGTCTTTCTCTGTCTCTATTTCACTTAGCATAATGCCCTCCAAGTCCACCTGTGTTGTTGCAAACAGCAAAATTTCATTCTTTAAAAACCCATTCTTTTAAACTAAAGTCATATTAATAGCACTTAAGGAAGTACTAACACCTTCTCTAAGCTACCAAAGACTTTTTTTTTTTTTTTTTTTGCGGTACGCGGGCCTCTCACTGTTCTGGCCTCTCCCGTTGCGGAGCACAGGCTCCAGACGCGCAGGCTCAGCGGCCATGGCTCACGGGCCTAGCCGCTCTGCGGCATGTGGGATCTTCCCGGACCGGGGCACGAACCCGTGTCCCCTGCATCGAGGCGGACTCTCAACCACTGCACCACCAGGGACGCCCCCAGAGATTTTTTTGTTTGGATTTCAAGTGCCTTAAGTTCTGGATTTTTGACCTCAGGTCACATTTGTTTGACCTTACTAACCGATGGTTAAACAATGCACCTCAACAGTTAAAAGATGTACTGATAAACAAAAGAACTAAATAGCACAGCTAGAAAAATCATCCATATCTTTAGGTACCTGTCTTTCTGGAAAACTACTAAAATAAACTATAGGAATTTATTTCTAAAATTCTGATGAAACAAACGGTGACAACAACAAAAAGGGTAAGTTAAATTACTATGAAAGATGTGGGTGCTGAGCTCACCCTAGATGGACTCACTTCACCCCACGGATTTTCCTTCTCAAATTCTGCTTGCCAGCCCAGATGTGCCACTCTCTTAAAAGGCAGCTGTAGGGCTGTTTACCCCACAGCCCCCATCTCTCTATTTTTGAGCTCCAACCCCTCCTCACCTTGAGGACCCAGTTCAAATGCTTTTTCTGGGAGGACCCTTCCTTCCACGCGTGACCCTTGCCTATGGAGACAGGCTGGATTCTCCACCCTGCTGCTGTGCGCCCACCAGACACTCTCAACTGGTGCACTCATCATACTGTATTGTAATTATTATTGATATTCCCATCTTCCCCTGCAGAACACGTCTTATTTATCTGGGCCACACAGAGC
Organism: Stenella coeruleoalba; assembly: GCF_951394435.1. Taxonomy (NCBI): domain Eukaryota; kingdom Metazoa; phylum Chordata; class Mammalia; order Artiodactyla; family Delphinidae; genus Stenella; species Stenella coeruleoalba. Next base: position 111,033,965 of record NC_137147.1, read on the forward strand.
ACTGCTAATCTTTCACTAGCATTATAGGATCTTCAAGTATTTGAATAAGTCGAACATTTCATAAGTGGATACTATATGTTAGGTACTCAATCGCCTGCTAAGTCCTTAGTGACCCATATTTAATTGTAAAACTGTAACCCCCACTTTGCAGTTGAAGAACCTGGAACCGAGGTTAAGCAAATTCAAGGTAACACAGCTGGCCAGTGGCAGGGCTGGGTAGCCTCTCTGTGACCACGTCCCACACTGAGCCGACTCGTCTCTGCTCCTTTAGCCACCAGACTCCTCGACTTGTGTGCGAGTACCCCCCAGTCTAGACTCCTGTCTCTATAGCTCAGCACTCTGAGGGGCGGGGGCCTGGACTGCACAGGCCTAGCTCCTCTCCTAGGATTCTGGAGGCCAGGGCGGCAAGATTCAGGCTCTTATCTTGGCTCTTCCACTTACGGGTTCTCTCCCTGCCCGAATTACTTAAACTCTCTGTGCTTCAGTCTCTCCATCACAATTTCACTCACTGCCTCAAGGGCTGCTGTGGAGATGGAAGAGATCACGTCCAGGGGAAACGGTGGTGCTGTGCTGGGCACATGTTAAGTGTTCTCGTTGGCATTTCTTGTCTTGTTGGCACTTCGTGCTGTTAGGTAGCACTCCCGTCCCAGACCCTGCGGCCAAGCCACACTTCCCCATCCTCTACTTGTGCACCCGAATTTGTATATCTAAGTACAGGACTTTATAACTGTTCTCCATTGTTTTCATTTTTGTTAGATACTGCCTGTTTCTGCCTTTTGATCCAAACCTGTCTCTCACTTACTCACTACTCCCCATGTGCCTGTGTTACGTGTAAATCTGGAGCTTCACCTGTATCTTCAAGCTACTGACCAAACTGTTGAACAGAAGGGAGGCTGTAAAATGGGTGTCTTTAGGTGGGAGTGCACACGGAGGAGCAGTCGGATGGGAGCCCCCAGCCTGGCACAGAGCAGGTGCCCCTGCTCACGCTTCCTTACCCACCCTCACATGCCACCAAGGGTGGAAAAAACTGGAGCAATATTACTGGAGGACAATCTGACAATATGTACAAGACGTGTATAAAAAATGCTGACTCTGAAATTCTACTCCTGGAAATTTACTCCCAAGAAGACACTAAAGAGAAGAAAAAAGTTCTATGAAAAAATATTTATAGCATCATTATTTAAAATGCTGAAAAACTTTAAATAACCTAAATGGCTACAAAGAGGAATGGTTAAATAAACTATAACAGGGTAATCACAGCAATGTGGCTCTTTAAAAAGATTAAATATAATGACTATGCATCTTTATGTTAGTGAATATAAAGTTATTTAAATTAAGTTACCATAGATATACACACTATGACTGCATCTAAATAAAAACTATGTGCACACAGATAAAAGAATGGGAGGATGAAGAAAGAGAAAATTAGTTATGGTGAGATTATAAATGTAATTTTCATTTGTTTCCCATGAAAACACCTTATAATTGATGTGGTTATAAACACCACAAATGTTGGTACATATACAGACACATATTTTAATGTTTATTATTTATGTGTGTTCAGTTAATCTGAAGGGAGAGTTAAATAAGATTTAAGAACGAGCGGTCCAGAACACAGAGCCTTACCTAACAAAGGACTTCGATGAAACTCAAGAAGCATTTGTCTAAATATGAGATCCAATTCCCGTCCTCAAGCAGCCTGAAACCCACTGAGTTGTTAATGTGCTAGACTCCCTTCCCACTAACATCCACATGCCTCATCACAGCGCTGGCCTGCCACTCACAAGAGTCCTGAGGAATGAGCATCAGGAGGGCATAGTGATGAAGGGCATTAACTTACCAGCAGGAGGCGCTGTGCAAGACCTTCCCCTGTGAGCTTTAGTTTCTGCCTCTGAGATTGGCTGAGATAGGGGTTGTTCCAGTGCCCAGCTGAGAGGCTGATGTGAGGCATGGCTTCTCAAACGCCCAGTACACATGGGCTGCTGTTACAATTGTGTGCCCCACCAGCTCTTTCAGATGGGCACAAATTCTAAACTTAGAAAAGTAAGGCAGAAGCAGAAGTAGCAGCACACTTGGAGTAGGAAAAGAAATAAGGGGTTCTCCACTTGGCTGTGCCCCAAGCTTACCGTAGGTGAACATGCGTGGCGAGGTCAGTTCAATGTTGGGCAAGGCGCCCAGGTGGTTCAGCACGGCACACCGATAGCCATTTTTCTGGGCGTAGTCAACGAAGGTGCGGATGTACTGCTTCTCACTGTGATTGGCAATTCCAGGGCAGATGACCATGGTAACATCATCTATGTGGTGGAGGAGGAGATTCCGAGATAGCCAATAAATAGTGACATGATAAATGGTCACAACTACACTTCATTGGCTTAGCCAACAGTAGGAGAGAATTTAACATACATCTTGTCACTCATTTCTCTGGGAAAGAATATCTTTCCCTCTAGCTGGAACTCTCTATAGCAGTGTTTCTCAAATTATTTGTGGTGAAGGGTCAGTTTTTAAAAGTTCCAATCCATTATGGACAGATGCTTTTGAAAAATAAAATATAATCAAAATTAACTACTAGAAAAATGAAATGAAAAAGATTCAAATCTCAATTTTTTAATTATTAGAGTCAATGGATATAAAATCACTCTGTCAAATTCTTATACAAGTTTCCAAGCATTACTCTTAATTTCTATATGAAATTCTGTATGAATGAATGAATGAAAAAATAAAAAGCAGTGTTTGTTTAGACCTCTTTGATCCAGCAATTTTACTTTCAGGTATTTATCTTACAGATACATTGTACATACACAAAACAACATATCTACAGTATAGATTGTAATAGCAAAAGACCGAATATAACATAAATGTCCAGAAATAGGGGTCTGCTTAAATAAATTTTTGCATATCCAAACGATGAAATATTATGTAGCCCTTAAAAATAATGAGACATCTTTACATACACTGATATGGCAAGCTCTCTAATATGTATTAAGTGGAAAAAGCAAGGTGCAGAAAAGGGTTATGATATGCTACTATTTGTTGGGGGGAAAAGACATCTATGTTTATAAACGCATCCACTAGCTCTGGAATCAAACACAAGAATCCTAACAGTGGGTACCACTGTTAGGGTGGGAGAGAGACTTACACTTTTACTGTATATCCTTTAGTACATTTTGAATATTCTATCATGAGCATGAACTACCTACTTAAAAATATGAATATGTGTTTTTCTTTAAAAGAAAAGTGGTGTTTGGGTTATTAAATCTAACCACAAATTTTCCTTCTGAAAGTTAAGAACAATTTTAAAATTTGTACGCAATATGCATAAAGAAACTTAAAATTTTTTCTAAACCTTGACCTTGTAATTCCAATTCTTGGAATCTTGCCTTAAATTTTATGAGTAAGGATGCTTATCAAAGGATTATTTGAGAGCAACAAAATTATAAGCAAGCTAAATGCCCAAAACCAGAATGATTAAATTATGGTATGACCACATTGGAGACTATTAAGCAATTGTTAGACTTTTGTTATTGAAGACTTTTAGACTTTTAACTATATGGGGAAATATTTATATTATAATTTATAATATAATGTGTAGTAATTTAAATTTTAGAAAAACTTTGCATAGAACCGAAGGTAAATGGAACAAAACGCTAACAGTGGTATGCTGGGTGTAGGATTACAGATGATTCTTTTCTTTTTTTTAAATGTTTCTACATTATCTACATTTTCTATGAGTGAGTATTTATTCCTTTTGTTGTCAGGAAGAAATCATTAAAAAGGAAAAACGGCTGCTTTTCTTAGAGCGTTTCCTGGAAGCATTTCTGCCTTCCAGAACCACCTTCATCAATCCTTTCTGGGCACAGGGGTGATAGAAAGACACAGACAATCACAAAAAAGAATCAGTTTCGTCCTTTTCAACTTTCCACCTCAGTCCTAGAAGAGCAGGTTAAATTAAATTGCTTAAATTTTGTACTTTAATAGTAGAAGAAGTCAGAGCATTAGAAGCAAGGGAAAAAATATTTAACTTTTTTAAATGGTAGAGAAATAAATATTTGAAAGATCAGCTACAAGGCTTAGAAACACAATGTGAACTCCTAATCTATTCATTTATTCACTTCTGTGACTGTTTATTCGACTCTGGGGATTCCTACATTCTAGCAGACAGATGATAAACAACTATGCAAATAAGCTCAGAGAGTGGCAGGTACCATGAAGAACTAGAGCAGGAAGGTGTGATGGATTTCCTGGGAAGGAAACACTAGTTAGAGGAGTCAGGGACCATCCCTCTGAGGTGACATCGGGGCTGAGAGCTAAATGACAAAGAGGCAATTGTGTGAAGGTCTGGGACAAGCATTCCAGACAGAGGGAACATAAGCTAAGTTGTCACTAGCTACTCAGAGGTTCTAAGTGTTTTAAATAACTGAGAGCTATATTACATTTACTGGAATTTACCCCTAAATATTGACTGAGTTCCTGTAAAAAACTAGGTGCCTTTGAATACTACAGAACTCAAAAGACATGTCCTCTTCCAGTAGTAACAGCATTCAAAGGATGCAGCCATCTAACTCCACTTCCTCAGAAGTCCTCATTGTGAAGCTTTTTATGAATGTTTATTGTGCAGTCTGCACAGAGCAATGAGAGTTTTATCACCAGTAGAAACCGTGGTTGTTTCTGAGATATAGGTGTCCCAGACCTCTGGAAACCTAAGCAGAGGGTATATGAGAGCCTTTGTTATCTGCTGTTGTCCAACAAACAAGACCAGCTACACTGCATCTCTCAGCTTCAGTTTCCTCATCAGTAAAGTAGGGATAATAAGGCACTGACTTCTCAGGGTTGTTGTGAGGATTAAATGAGATAATAGCATACATAAAGCACTTAGAATAGTCCAGCTTCTGTTGCTGTCATCAAACCAGAGGCCTGGTCCTGGGCTCCAAGTTCTTATACCAAGCTTTTCTATTTCACAAAAGGACTAAAAAACTGTGTTCAACAATGCTTTCTGAAGAGCCCTACAGGACGCCCGGCAAGCACACGCTGGAGCCAGTCCTTGCCAGTTGCTCCTAAGTGATGCACCTCAGCAGACTTCCTACAGGACCCTGAATGCGATGGTAAGTATCAATGGCTCGAGCATTTATATTGAGGCTCCCTCACGGACTAGTTCCCCTTCCCTGAGTGATGGCCCAATCATATGACCTAAACTAGCTTACCTCCCACACAGTGCTCAGCCAAGGGCTCGAAGAGGTCAAAGGTCGAAGTGGCTCCGTCAGACATGGTGATGAACTTCCGGTGCCCATACGGGTGTGGTGACCTCACCCTTCCCATCTTCCCATACAAGGCTGTTTGGATGTGTCCACTTTTCCCCCAGATCAAAGGTGGAATATATCTAAGAAAGAAGGAGAGGAGAGGTCAATTTTCCCACACTCCTTGAATAATCCTCTAAAAAAACTTTGGAGCAAGAGCTTTTCAACCTCTTTTTTTTTTCCTGACAAATTCTGTTCACTAAGCACAAACATGAGATTTTTTAAACCTTATACCCATGCCATGATTTATCTCCTTTTCCCATTTAACGCATCAGATTAGCTTTAGAAATCAACCAGGGCATGCTTATATAGACAGGATTTCAAATTTAAAGTGTTAATTAATTCAACACGGGTTATTGCCGTAATAAATTAATTCAACACGGGTTATTTCCATAATGTAGAATAGAAAGCAAGCAACTAATACATTTTGAACACATGCTACTTGACAGGGTTAGCCTCATTATCAAATGAGCTAATGTATATAAAATAGCTAGCACGGCACCTATGCAAACTAAATGTTCACTTCTTTGCCTTCCCCCAATAAGGCAGGCCACAGCTGCAGGGGTTACCCCATGAACCAAACCTGCTACCTTGTTAAACTGGGAAGGGCTGCAAAGCCTCCTAAGAGTCTGTTAAGTGCCTTGTGCATATGTGTGTGTGTGTGTGTGTGTGTGTGTGTGTGCGCGCGCGCGCTGGGGGGCACATTGTATGCTCTGGAGAATGTGCTAGAAGGGCAGAGCAATGTAAATATTTGTTGGATTAATGAAGGATAAAGCCTTGTTAGCATAAGCAAGGCATGATACCACCCTAACAACTGTCCTTCGTGAAAACACAGTGACTCTGGTCCTTGGTAGGAAGGGCAAAAATCACAAACTAGTTAACCACTGGGAAAACAAGGTGTTCCAAGTTACAATTAAGAAATGATTATAGTTCACAACCACAGGGCAAGATGATCCCATTCACTGAAACTGCTATTGGTTTCTCTTCTTCAGCTTTGAGCCCAAGCTTGATGCATGAGCAGGATTTGTGTTCTGTATTAAACTAGAGACATAATATAAAATGGTAATGACATCAATCCTTCACCTCTGTAGTGTATCACAGTGGTGAACATTTTATTAAGAATTTACCTTAACCTGCTTGCCGATTTGTGCCTATCATTTCTATCAGACCAGATGATCCCAGACCCTCTTCTTAAATTAAACCAGATTTACTCTCTGTTTTGGCAATTCATTAAATCTACACAAATTTAAGAGAAGGGAAGTCATCACCTTAAGCAAGCCAGTTCCCAGATAAGCTTCCTCTCTGGGGGCAGGGAGGAGAAGGAAGAGTTTTTTTTTTTTTTTTTTGCGGTACGCGGGCCTCTCACTGTTGTGGCCTCTCCCGTTGAGGAGCACAGGCTCCGGATGCGCAGGCCCAGCGGCCATGGCTCATGGGCCCAGCCGCTCCGCGGCATGTGGGATCTTCCCGGTACGGGGCACGAACCCATGTCCCCTGCGTCGGCAGGCGGACTCTCAACCACTGCGCCACCAGGGAAGCCCAAGGAAGAGTATTTTTAAGACCTATGGACATGAAACCACTTGCCAGCATCAACCACAGGTGCAAATCTCAGCGCAGAGACCACGGCCATTAGAAACCAGGCAAAGGCATTTTTAAGAGATAAGTGGATTATGACAGTAACAAAAAGCAAGCTTATAAAATAATGTCAATAGGACAGCTGAATACTATACAAGATTTAGATAACCGAATTTATAAAGGGTTTCAGACTACTAAGTTGGACAATAAACTGTGCATACGGGGAGGGGAGTGGTCCAAGAAACCAAACTTCTGATTGTTCCTGGAGGAGAAGTTGGGAGAAAATTTTGTTTACAATATAAATTAAAAACAGAAATGTGCTGAGGTTAAAAATGTCAGAAGAATGGGTTAAATTTCATCTACTTATCCTCTGATCTCATTTAGAATATAATATAATCATAGAAAAGATGACAAGAGCATAAAATTTCCTTTTGGCTACTCAGATTTCCTGTATAATCATGACACAGGTGATCAATCCTGATGCCATGCTCCAGATTCAAGGTCCTGTCACCGCCTCTGAATCTTGGCAATTGCCCCCCAAGTGGCCTCTCAGCCTCTAGTCTTGCTCCCATCGACTCTGGCATCCCCCCACCAGTGGAGGGATAACTAACACACAAACCTGGCCACGGCCCTTGCTTGAGTCCTAGTAGCTCGGCTTAGGAGGTGCCACCTTGGTGCCTGCTTACCTCCTTTTGCCTAAGTTCCAAAAAACCTGAACCACCGTCCACTCAAGAGTCACTTCCAATCAGGTTTTTTGGGAAGCTCCCTGTCTCTGTGCCCCCTGGAAAAGCACCCTGCACACCCTAGCACCCACGAGGCTTGATTAAAATACACCTTTTTCAAGCACACTCCTCCCTGCCACCTGCAGGGCCTGGGCTCATTCTCCTTTGTGTCTATCCTCAGGGCACTCGAAACACACGAAGCACGTAGGGAGGACTCGAGGATGAACAGAATACAGACCCACTTAGTAAATCTGAAAAGACAAAGATATGCTTAAAAAATCATATGCATCAGGATGATGTGAACTTGGCTGTGGCATCATTGGTGTTTGGCTGTTGTTCTCCTTCCAGGCTACTCAGCACCATTCTCAGACTGGGCTGGGATGAAATTCTCAAGCTGTTCCTGTGTGTGTGCATGCGTGCGTGCATGGTGTGTGGACAGGTGACTGCCTGGGACTTTCTCAGTTCAGTGTAAGGTCAGTTGTACACAGTGGAAGTTTCACTGTCTATAATTTTATGACAATACCACCTACTGATAAAACACTTTTTAATTAACATCACAGTAACCCAACACCAGGGCTTACAAGATTGAGTTTTTGCATAGCATTTACTGTGGTGGAGCTTTATTGTGTTTTTGTTTGTCTTCATAACTGATCCACAGATCATAGGAAAAACATTAAGAAAGTAAAAACCAGGGCTTCCCTGGTGGCACAGTGGTTGAGAGTCCACCTGCTGATGCAGGGGACATGGGTTCGTGCCCTGGTCCAGGAAGATCCCACATGCTGCGAAGCGGCTGGGCCCGTGAGCCATGGCCGCTGAGCCTGTGCGTCCGGAGCCTGTGCTCCGCAACGGGAGAGGCCGCAGCAGTGAGAGGCCCGCGTACCGCAAAAAAAAAAAAAAAAGAAAGTAAAAACCAGAATAGGTGCCCACTCATGTGGTTCAGTTCAGGGAAGAAATCTGGACCAAAACAACAGAATATTTTGAAATTTATATAAATATGGAAATATTTAATTTTTAAAATTTATTTATTTTGGGCTGCCTTGGGTCTTCGTTGCTGTGTGCAGGCTTTCTCTGGTTGCGGTGAGTGTGGGCTGCTCTTCGTTGCGGTGCGCAGGCTTCTCACTGTCGTGGCTTCTCTTGTTGCGGAGCACGGGCTCTAGGCGTGCAGGCTTCAGTAGCTGTAGCATGTGGGCTCAGTAGTTGTGGCTCACGGGCTCTAGAGCGCAGGTTTAGTAGTTGTGGCGCACGGGCTTAGTTGCTCCGTGGCATGTGGGATCTTCCCGGACCAGGGCTCGAACCTGCATCCCCTGCATTGGCAGGCAGATTCTTAACCACTGCGCCACCAGGGAAGTCCCTGGAAACATTTAAGAGATGTTGCTGAAGTGGTACATGGAGGAATATGTTTTACTCTAACTACCTATGGGGTAGTTTGTCTGAAAATAGAGCCGCCAAATAATTCCACCTATTCCTGCCCCCACAAGCCATTCTTCCCGCTAGATTCCTACCTCCCCTACCCCACCCCTATGGATCTAGGCTGGCCTGTGACTTGTCCGGTCTGCTGGACGTGGTGGGAGGCCTGCTGTGCAGATCTGGGCCTGGCCCTTCAGAAGCCTGGCAGCTTCTGCTTGTATAATACCTCCTTGGAAGTCTGGTGCTATGCTATAAAGAAGCCAGGCCTTGACTACCCAGTGATGAGGGAAAAACGGAGGGGGGCTAGAGAATGAGAAATAAAACCAAGAACTGTGTGCATTTAAAATTTCATAGTACCACCGAACTGCCTCCCAAAAGAGAGGGACCAATTTACATTCCTACCAATTGTGTATGAAAGTACCTGTCTTCCTCACTCTCATCAATAATTGGTGTTTTAGGGCTTCCCTGGTGGCGCAGTGGTTGACAGTCCAACTGCCGATGCAGGGGACACGGGTTCGTGCCCCGGTCCAGGAGGATCCCACATGCCGCGGAGCGGCTGGGCCCATGAGCCATGGCCCCTGAGCCTGCGCGTCTGGTGCCTGTGCTCAGCAACGGGAGAGGCCACAACAGTCAGAGGCCTGCGTACCGCAAAAAAAAAAAAAAAAAAAATTGGTGTTTTGGCTACTTTGATAGGCAAAAAATGGGTATTATATTTCAATTTGTGTTTCTTACGGTTGATCCAATCTATGGCAGAAAAAAAGTTTCTTACTTGAATTTGCATTTCCTTGATTCATGTGTTTATTAGCAATTTGTACTTCTTTTCTGTGATATCCTTTGTCCATTTTTCTATTATAGTTTTCTTTTTCCTTTTTTATTTTTATCACTCCTACATTAAGTCATTATATATTATATTTTGCAAGGGTTTTCTCCAGTCTATTGTATATTTTATTTTTCATCTTATATAGCTTTTTATATTTTGTGGTTAAATTTATTAATTTTTTCTGTTAAAACCTTTGTGTTTTGCATTTTGCTTTAAAAGGGGCTATTCCAATACCCAATTATAAATATATTCAGCAATATTCCTTCTATTATTCCTATAGTTTTTAAAAATGTATTACCCTGAAGTCACTTATTTTTGAAAATGATGCGAAGTAAAGATCTAATTCATTTTTAATCTAATTCAACTAGTTAGCTAATTGTCCTTACTCCATAAATGGCCCATCCTTTCCCTACTGATTTCAACGGTCATTTTAAATATATACCAAGTTCTCAATTAAATATCTGGATTTGTTTCTGCATTTTCTATTCTGGTTCATCGATTTCTTTGTCTATTCTTATGCCAATATGGCACCACTTTAATTAATACAGCTTTATGGAATATTTTGAAAGTTGATGGTGCAGGCCTACTTCACTCTACTTTTTCAAAATTTTCTTGGCAGACTTTTGACATTTTAGTTTCCAGATGAACTATAGGATTAGCTTGTTCTATGAAAAATTTTGGAGTTTTAAATTGGAAACACACCAAACATATACTACTTTGGGAAGAACTGACATCTTTACAGTTTCGACTTGTCCCATTCAAAAACATGGTGTGAGGGGCTTCCCTCGTGGTCCAGTGGTTAAGACTCCACACTTCCAATGTAGGGGTCGATCCCTGGTTGGGGAACTAAAATCCCACATGCCACGCAGCACGGCCAAAAGATAAAAAAACAAACATGGGGGTTTCCCTGGTGGCGCAGTGGTTGAGAGTCTGCCTGCCGATGCAGGGGACACAGGTTCGTGCCCCGGTCTGGGAGGATCCCACATGCCGCAGAGCGTCTGGGCCCATGAACCATGGCCGCTGAGCCTGCGCGTCCAGAGCCTGTGCTCCGCAACGGGAGAGGCCACAGCAGTGAGAGGCCCACGTACCGCAAAAAACAAAAACAAAAACCAAAACCAAACATGGTGTATCTCTCCATTATTCAGGTATTTATGTCCTATAGTAAAACTTTATGTCTTGCTTCACGTTTCAATACTCATTTTTTACTACACTAATTTGCATGCATTTCTACATTTTAAAAAGCTATTCTTAGAGTTAGCATCTGGGCATGTTTTATTCCTGACTCCCAGAAAGCAGAAGTGATGTCTTCTACTTCTTTACTTATCTAGATGGTATTTTGTCCAATGTCATGCTGTGGTCAGTGGTTAATGAATCCTGTTACTAAGAAAGAAGCTAGAAGATCACAACAAAATCTAGAGGCCAGCATGTCTTTATCTTCTGAACCTACTTATAATCAACATCTGGCTATGCTAATGGAATTGCCCAAAGGGAAAGACCACAAGGGAAAATCTGGACCTCCCTCCCTCCCACATCCCTCCAGACATGCGCGCGCGCGCGCACACACACACACACACACACACATGCTGCCTTTGGGCACATGGAGTTCACACGAGCAAGGACAGATGGTTGCTGGGCTGTTTATAAGACAGTTGAAAAAAAAGCCGACTAATGCTCATCTTTGCCCTAAATCTGTGGGTGACCAATTCTTCCTTATGGGACTTGGGTCCCTTGGTTGTAGATCAAACCACTTTATAGCTATGGGACCCAGACTTAGCCGTTATTCCCTTTGATCCTCTCCAGTACCTCTCTACCAAATCGGCCCAAGGCCTGGCACACAGTAGGTGTTTAGGATATGTTGTCTGAGGTTGAGCCCCCCACCGACTCCCAGCAAGTCCTTCCCAGTGAACCAAATGCCCATCAGCCGCTACTCCTTGGCATTTTAAATTTGTATCAAACAGGCTGCTTTGGTTAAAGCAACAAAACCCAACTCCAACTAACTTAACTCCTCTTATATTACAGGGATGCTGGGGTGCTCACCGAATGGACAAGAGTCTGGAGAACCAGGCTTGAAGAGCACAGGATCCAGGAAGGAAACCAGGGGGCTGCTCTAGCGATGTGCTCTTTACACAGTCAGCAACATCACTGCCCCCCACCCACCTGGAAAGAGTCAATATCCCAGGAGTGAGGTGTCTAGAAGCAGGGAATTTCAGAGTGGGTGGGCAGGGCAACCTTGATTTACTACCTACATGCAATGGGAGAGAGGAACTTCCCCAAAAGGAAATTTGTGTGCCCCTGGAGAGGAAGAATGGATGCTGGGCAGCAGAAAAGTGACAAATGTCCCCTACAAGGTTTTTAGCTGGACATGTCTTTGGTTCAAAAAGCTTTTTCAGTGCCCCTGACACTCCACAGCCCCCATCAAATCACAGTATTCCCTCTAGTTCTTCCAAAGTCTCCTCTTTCTTTCTGTCACTGTTCCCTGAAACCGGGTCCCAACTCTTAGTATTTCACATCGTTCTAAAATGTATCTATTGATATTTTAGAGCCTCTTCAGAAAAGCTTCACCTATAATACAACATAGATCAGAAACAGGCAATCTACTTGCTCAAGCATTGTTTTTTTTTTTTCTCACACAGCCATCTTTCTAAAAGCTAATTTCATAAAAAAAAAAAAAAAAGAGTTTGTGTTATTTTCTTTAAAGGAGACATCTAGCAAAGTAGAGTTTTTATGACTCCTGGCCAATGATCTTTACTGGTCTTAGAGTAAAATAGTACATTTTACGCAGCCCATCATTTTGCCCCCACTATCTTTTTGAGTTAAAATTCACATAACATGGAATTAACCATCTTAAAGTATACAATTCAGTGGCATTTAGTACATTAACAACATTGTGCAATCATCACCTTTACCTACTTTCAGAATATTTCATCACTCCACAAGGAAACCCTATATGCGTTAAGCAATCACTCCCCATTCTCCCCTTCCCCCAGCCCTGGGCAACCATTCATCTGCTTTCTGTCTCTATGAATTTACATATTCGGGATATTTCATGTAAATGGAATCATACAACGTGTGACTTTTTGTCTTGTGATTTTTCACCTACATTACGTTTTCGAGGTTAATTCCTGTTGTAGCCTGTGTCAGTACTTCATTCCTTTTTATTTCATTTCATGGATATACCACATTTTGTTTACTCATTCATTTGTTGATGGACACTTGGATTGCTTCCACCTTGTGGCTATTATGAAGAGTGCTGATATGAATGCTTGTGTACCAGTTTTTGATTGAATACCTGTTTCTAATTCTTTTGGGTATATACCAAGGAGTAGTATTTCTGGGTCATCTGGTAATTCCATGCTGAACTTTTTGAGGAACCTCCAAACAGTTTTTCATAGCAGCTGAAACATTTTACATTCCCACCAACAACGTACAAGGGTTCCAATTTCTCCACATCCTTGCCAACACCTGTTATTTTCCATTAGAAAAATTATTACTGCCATCCTAGTGGGTATGAAGCGGCATCTCTTGTGGTTTGATTTGCATTTCCCTAATAATTAATGACATTGAACAGCCCTACCATTTTGACTCTAGGCTATTTTCTTCCACTCTATCTCTGCTTCTATCTCTGTCTGTGATACTGATCACAATTTAAAAGATGAACCAGTTGATAAATAAATGTATACTGGACTTCCCTGGTGGCACAGTGGTTAAGAATCCACCTGCCAATGCAGGGGACACGGGTTTGAGCCCTGGTCCGGGAAGATCCCACATGCTGAGGAGCAGCTAAACCCATCCACCACTACTGAGCCTGTGTGCCACAACTACCAAAGCACGCACGCCTAGAGCCCAAGCTCCGCAACAAGAGAAGCCACTGCAATGAGAAGCTCGTGCACCGCAATGAATAGTAGCCCCTGCTCGCCTCAACTAGAGAAAGCCCACGTGCAGCAACGAAGACCCAAGGCAGCTATAAATAAATAAATAAATTTTAAAAAGTAAATAAATAAAATAAAATAAATGTATACTATTAGCCTCCTGTTCACTTCACAACGGCTACTACTGGTAGAAAGAATCGAATCAGAATAAAATTGGTAACAGTTAAAACAGCATGTGGTATAATCCAGTATTGCCTAAATTTTGACAAAAGAATCCAGTTTTCATAAAAGCATTTAGACTTGCAAAGTTTAACCTAGAGAATTGGTCTTGATGAAAAGGAGAGCCATAAGAGAACTTTCTACGGTCAGTAACATACAATACGAACAAAAACTGATTCCAAGCTTTGTAGCAAAAGTTAAATGGAAAATAAACCTGATGAAGATAAAATTTAACTGTATTATATTAAAAAAATCAACACGGAGTCAAATTGGCTCAGTAGGATTTGCTCCTGAAAATAGTCTAAAACTCTTTAATGTTAGCACAACTCTAATGAAGATACTTGTATTTAAAATGTCCTTGGATTCAACCTCTCCTGAGCCTTCTCCCAATGGGAGTGCAGGTGGTTAGAATTCAACTAGAGGTCCTCCTTCCCAGCCCAATCCCGACAAATGACTCGGGACCAACAAAGGAGATGATATGAACTGAAAAGGAACCACGTGGAAGAGCAGATCCCAAATGCAGGGTCCACTCAGGGGCTGTGGAGATCCGTGGGAGTCATCTGAGAAGTCTTGCTTCTCCTCCTTCACAAGGAAGTAATAGGGTTCATGATTTCACAGAGAAAAAGGAAACAGGAGGGAAGGGTTACCATGCTCTAATTACCTGCAAGAATGAGTTGAGATACATTGAAGACAAAGGTCGCTGGAACCTTACTAGAGCAAAGGAATATCACCTGGACTGAAACCTAGGGCCTCTCCCTTCATGACTTTGGGCACATTAAGGATGTTCCCCAAGCCCTTTACCAAAGGAAGTCAGGAGCATCTGAGGTACTAGTCATGGCTCCATCACCATTATTTATTTACCTCCTTTGAACACAAAACATTTTATTTACTTATAGCACTTCACAATTTTTCAAAGTCCTTTCTGTATAGGATTTCATTTGCTTTTTAAAACATTTATTTTTACTTTTTAAATTAACTAAATTTTTAAATTAAAGTATAGTTGATTTACAATGTTGTGTTAGTTTCTGGTGTACAGCAAAGCGATTCAGTTATATACATATATACATACTCTGTTTCAGATTTGTTTCCATTATGGCTTATTATAGGATATTGAAGACAGTTCCCTATGTTATACAGCAGGACCTTGTTGCTTTCATTTGCCTTTGATAACAAGTTTGTGAAATGGGCAGCTGTTGTCAACCATGGGGACCCTGCGGTCCAGAGAGTGAAAGGCTTGGCCATGGCCACTGTCACTCTGCTAACAGAGGTTCGCTCCACAGACACGGGTCTGCCCTCGGCTTCCCTCTCCTTCAGCAAAGCCCAAGCCCAAGGGACACTTCAGTGATGGGCAGAAAGCAGAGGGGTCATGTCATCCTGGGAAGCCCTCCCAAGGGAAAAGCTCCCTTTGCGTCGGCCCCACAGAGCGCTGCCTCACAGCTGCTCCCATTTCTCTCCTGAGAACCTCACTTTCAAGTGGCTGATAATGTCTTTCCCTGGGTTTGAGCCAAGATGCCGGCCAGGGGTCAGAGCAGGTGCTGGGACTCTTTAGGAGACAAGGGCTCAGGATGTTTCCTCAGCTTCCCCTTCCCAGCAGGCCCTCCACTCTACTCAAAGCACAGCCTCAGGTAAAGAAAAACAAATTTTCCATTTCAGGAAAAATATTTGTCCACTGAGAAGAGATTTACTCAGACCAAGAGATTTGTTTGGAGAGTGAGCACACGGATGAGGAATGCCTCTAGGAACACGTGGCTGGCAGCTGGGACCAAACCAGAGACATTATCGGAACTGAGCTGGCCTCTGCCTATGTTTTCTTTTGGCTCTTACATGTTGAGTCAATAAAATTCAGAGATTAGCAAGACACAGTGCCTGACCTTGTAGGGTTCACAACCTGGGGGTGGAAGCGCATGAGGGAAACACAGACAACTACTGTCACAGTGAGAAGGAGTGGGCAATGGGGGCAGAAAGGCAGGATGGGAGGATGGTAATGGGGAGACAATCACGAGGCTGAGAAGCACGAGTTTAACTCAGTACATGATGGAGAGTGTTAAGGACTGAATGTTTGTGTCCCCCCAACATCCACATATTGAAGCCCTACCCGCCACCCCGCATGTGATGATATTTCAAGGTGGGATCTTTGGGACATAATCAGGCTTAGAAGAAGTCATGAGGGTGGAGCCCCCGTGATGGGACTGGTGCCCTTATAAGAGGACGATGAGAGACCAGAGCTCTCTCTTTCTCTCTCTCTCTCTCCACCATGCAAGGACACAGTGAGAAGGTGGCCATCTGCAAAGCCAGGAAGAGGGCCCTCACCCGGAAACAAACCTGCTAGCACCTTGATCTTAGACTTTCCAGCCTCTGGAACTTTGAAAAATAAGTATCTGTTGTTTAAGCATCCCAGTCTACTGTATTTTGTTATAGCAGCCTGAGCTGACTAAGATGGAAGTCTAAGGTTCTCAGAGAGGGCAAGTTTCTGAGCAACCAACCTCTGAGTCAAGGACTGGGCTGGTCACGTCTCTCAATCTTCACAATACCTCTGAGCGACGATATCGCCCCCCCACTTTACAGATGAGAAAAGTAGAGTCTTGACTTGCTTGATATCACAAAGTCAGGATTAGAGGACAGATCTCTGATGTCTGTCCAGAGCTTTTCTTACCACGCCACACTCGAGACCCATCAACTCCCTCAACTACAAGTTAGAACAACAATTAAACATTTTTGTGCCTGCTCTTTTCTGTCTGATCAACTGGCAGAATGTTATATTAAATCATGTTTTTCCAAATTGATAACTGAATTTGTTGGAACTTGTCTTTGGTGTTCTTCACGTACATTAAACAAAAAAACATTTCTTTGATTTTACATGTTTTTCACAACTGTAACCATCTTCTTTAGATTAGTGAAGTTTTTTTCTGCAAGAGATCCATCTGGAGGGTAATTAATTTGGATATTCACATTGATTATTTCAAGATGGGGCCAGAATGTTAACTCATACTGAATAGCTCCCCAAAGATAATGAGACCCAGAAGAGTGATGATAAAGAGGCTAGAGGTACTTCTGGAAAGGCAAGAGATGTTTGGTTTGGGGAAGCATTTTTACCTACTTTAATGAGTGAGAATAAATTAATCAGGACAAGGATCAGTGGGGCAGGGGGTTGGGGTGGGGGGAATACTGGGAACAGAGCTTTGGGGCAGCTCCGGAAGTCAGAAAATTGACTTCCGCCTCCGTGTGTGTGTGTGTGTGTGTGTGTGTGTGTGTGTGTGTGTGTGTGGACAAGCCTGTGTCCCCACAGAGGAGGTGAGGGAGCAGGGAAGGGGCAGAACTCTTTAGACTTAGGGGAACAGTTTGTAGATACTTATCCTGGATCCTGAACTGCCAGAGCCTCCCCTTCATAGACCTTGAACCCAGGACTCTTGCCGCTCCTACCACAGATCCCTTTGGTTCCCTTCGTGGCCTCTCTTCCCCTGTCCAGCCTGGCTGGCCTGAAGCCAGATGGTCTTTTGTGTGCCTACAACACTGGGCCTCACCCTTCTCCACTAGGACACAGGCCCCTGGAAGCCCCCTCTTTGCAGGAGGCCAGAGGTGGAGGAGACCCTGCATCACATGACACCAGTCCTGCTGGGGAGGCAAGGCTGAGGCTGGGAAAGGACTTCATCATTTTAGGTTTGGAAACAAACACCTTGGGCCTTTTATCTCAAAATGTCAAGTGGCATATTCAGCTTCCCCAACACCCATTAATAGGCTCATCAGAAATATGATTTGGGGGACTTCCCCGGCGGTCCAGTGGTTAAGGACTCGCCTTCCAATGCAGAGGGTACGGGTTCGATCCCTGGTTAGGGAGCTAAGATCCCACATGCCTCGCAGCCAAAATACCAAAACATAAAACAGAAGCAATACTGTAACAAATCCAATAAAGACTTTAAAAATGGTCCACATCAAAAAAAAAAGAAAGAAAGAAAGAAAGAAATACGCTTTGAACACAGCATTTTCCCCACGGGGCGGGGGTAAACAGTTCTTCACAGCTGTCACACATTACATTTTCAAAACTGCTGTTGTTAGATGCTCTATTCCTGAACTGCAGGATGATGCACAGGAAAATTCCAGTGCGGAGCGGGTTGTTTCTGCCTGAAATGACCAAAAGTGGCCTAAGGAAATGAGAGAAATCAGCTTCTGTTCCTGAGACTGGTTTCTAAATAAATACAGGACACTGGCCCATCTACAACCCATTGTGTACCTTGTGAAAGCCATGAAACGCAAATGTTAGCAAGAACAAGCGCATGAGTGACAATAAAACCACTTAAAAAGAAACCACACATTTTTTGCTCTGAGGAAAAATAAACTCAATTTTAAAGTTCAAAGAAAACCAGTTAAAACCCCTCAGAACTGCATTCACATGTTAAAGGTCTCTGATCCCATTAACTTCCTGCATATTTTTTTTGTTTGTTTGTTTTTTGGCTGCACCATGCAGCATGCGGGATCTTAGTTCCCTGACCAGGGATCGAACCCGCGCCCCTTGCAGTGGAAGCGTGCAGTCTTAACCACTGGGCCACCAGGGAAGTCCCAATCTTCCTGCACATCTAGCTCTGGTCACAGTCCTCTGTATACAGAAGGGAGGAAGCACAGTCCTCTCTCCTCATGTATATCCCAACCTGGTTTGGACCCTATGCTCTAAGTGGGCTCGTAGTTTATTACGAGGCTCCAGGGTTCCACCAAAAAATACCATACATTAAAGAACTAGTCTTGCAAAGACCCAGTCAAATATTAGTTACCTAACTAGGGACTACATCACAGCTCCTGGAGTCTGGCACTCAAGATGCTAAACTGTTCCCCCGCCTTACCTTTCTTATCGCTAAATCATGGATTTGAAAAAACTGCCTCTGCCGACCAGACAGGGCGCATGGTGATGCACAGCACACAGAACACCTTCGTTTTGTCCCTGTCTCCCCGCTCAGCCCTCTTCTGTCTGGAGGACACGCAGAGAAATGTCAGTGGTCTGCTCTTTGCCCAACCCTTTTTGGCCACGTCTCAGGCCAAGATCACCTCAAAAATCTATTCCAGGGCTAGGCAGGAAGATAAGAGCTGAAATATCACATCGTATCTGCTACTATTCCTAGTGTGGGAGGAACTGGAATAGCTACATGTGAGGTTCCTGGATTATCTACATGGAATGCCCCTTTTAAGAACACTTTAATCAAGAGATTACTGTAAGAATTAAAATGTTAGCATTCAACATGGGCACATATCTTGCCTTTCTTTGATATGCAGAAAATAATTCACAAAATGGCAAACAATGACATTAGAAAAAAGATGGTTCTTAAAATAGTTAATTAAAAACATGCTTCTATTGTCAGTAATTATATATATCCTTACTACTGCCCCACACTCAAAACCTGGCTCTGTTCTTGTTCCCAAGGAGTTCACAGTCACGAGAAGGGGATAAGAAGGAAGTGTATAAAGCTCTTTAGGGCTCAGGAGACCGGAACAAACGAGCTTGCGTTGGAAAACTCAGCCTCGCAAATATGCCAGTTCTCCCTAAATTATCTATAAATGTCACAGAGACACAGTAAAAATAACAGGATTTTTATATCTGGAATTAAACAAGCATTCTAAAGTTCATATGGAAAAATGAACGAGCTGTAATAGTCAAGGAAATTATGAAAAAGAAGAGTAGTGAGGGGGTAGCAGAACCAACCCCACTGCCCAGAGTAAAACGTATTAAAAAGCTACAAATCTGCTTATGGTATATATTCAGGATTATCACCAGAATGGAACAGACTGGAAATACGTCTAAATGCATCCAGGAAACTTAGCAGGAGAAAAAGGTGGTGTTTCAATAAATGGGGTAAAGATGACTTGTTCAATAAGTGGCATTGGGCAAAGGGTAGCCATCTAGAAAAAAATGAAGTTGGAGCCACACTTCACACCAGGACAAATTCCAGAGAGATTAAACATTTCAAAGTAAAAAATGAAAGCATATATGTGCCAAAAGAAAGTTTGGTGTTTTTTAAAATAATTGTACAAGGAAGAAGACCTCTCAAAGGAAAATAGAAATCCCAGAAGCCAAAAGAAATGATCCAACGATTTGACTATGCAAACGTTTAAAAAAAATTCTGCATGGCAAATACCACCATGAGCAAAGTCACAAGACAAATGACAAACCGAGAACAAATATTTGCAACTCATACCACAAAGGGCTAATCTCCCTAGTACTTAAAGAGCTCTCTCAGGTGATTCTGAAAAGACCAATGACCATCAGAAAATCGGGCAGGGGCTACCAATAGGAGGTTAATAGAAAAGGAAATAAAAACAGTTCTTAAATATAAAAAAGATGCACAGCCTCTTTGATAAAAGAAATACAAATTAAAACCACAGTGAGAAAATACTTTTTGCTTATCAGATTGGCAGATATAAAAATGTAGGAGAACCCCTTCTGTTAGCAAGGTTTGGGAGAAACAGCACTTTCATACTCCCGGTGCTTGTGAGGATAGCCCTGAGGGCATTAGCTAACACAATTTTCCACGCGCATCCTCTTTGACCCAGCAATTCTACTTCCAGGAGTTTATCCTACACAGACACGTGTGCATCATGATGTAAATGTAAAATTATCTGTTGCAGCATTGTGAAAGCAAAAGTTTGGAAATAAATGAAACCTCCCTCTAGCAGACTAATTAAACAAATGACGGTCCATTGTGGAATACTAAGAAGTCAAGACATATGTGGAGGAAGCTCTTCCTACATTCATATGGGAGAATCCCTCGGTGGTATTTCATGAAGAAAAGCAAAATGCAGAAGAGTATACAGAATACTACCATTTGTGCAATAAAAGGAAAAGAAGCGTGTGTGTGTGTGTGTAATCGTTTTTGCATAAAATATGTCTGGAAAAATAGTCAAGAAACTGGAAACATTGGTTGAAGGGAAACATTGGTTGATGATGTCTGGGGGAATCTTTTCATGGGAATGTAACCTTTCTTTTAAAAATAAATATAAATATAAGCTCAATCCATTCCTCAATCCAGGAATTGAGGATGTTTATGATATGTGTAACTATAATAAATTTACTCTGATAAACCTCAGAGCCTACAAGGGCAACACTGAAGGACAGAACAAGGTCATAGACTCTGCTGGTTGATGAGAGAACTACTGGCAAATGCAGACACTGCTTCTTGAGGAGAAATGTAAAAGGAAGGAAATGATGCAGCTGCCCTGGAGCTTTCAATAAGAGGAACACAGTTCCAAAAGGCTGAAAGAAGCCACTGTTGAAGGCTGTGGTTTAGCCCTGTTGAAATGGCAGCCCTTTGCTATGACGTGAGAACAGATAAATATTTCCTCAAATAGTCAACGACTCCATCCTTGTGAAAACTCACAGCAACTTAGGCACCAAACCTTCATACTTGTCCACAGGACAAGAGAGCATCACAAAATCATACAGATAAGCATATTCTAGAAAGTTCTGCTAAAGCAAAGCACATCTCTCTTTACACATGAAGGACAGATTCAAAAGACAATGGCTGGTGTCACTGCTTATACCTATTATCAGCAATGAACTACAAACGACTTTCAAAACTATGAAGGATGAAACGTATATTCAGAGTCCTCAGTTTTATTTCATATCAATCTAAAACAGCTAGAAGAAATCAAAAGTTTAAAAATCATCAAAAAAACAAAATAAAAATCATCTATATCCTCACAACCCTTATGAAACGATTTTCACTTTTGTTTCCTTTTTACCTGTATCTACTTGAATATAGAGTATTGATACAGTTATAATATTGGTATATCAATATGTAGATATATAATTTTGTCCTCTGTTTTTTTCACTTATTCCCTGTTTTTACATATAGTTATAATACTAAGTTCTGGATGACTGCACAAAATTCTAACCTGTTTATTAGCTATAGTTTAGAGAGCAAACATTTATCTGGCACCTTCTATGGACACATTACATAATGTATTTTACCCCTCACAGCAACATGTATTATCAGGACCTCTCTTTACACACCAGGAAACAGTGTCTAAAGATCCAGCAGGCAGTCGACCTTGCATTTGAACTCCATATCTCTGACCTGATACCCACGTTCTTCCCCCTGCATTATACCACTGCTGCCTCCATTGGGGATCCTTTTGTTCCCAAGGTTTATTACTACAATAAACAACGCTGGTAGAATATCTTTCCACGTCTCGTTTTTACCTTTCTAGAATTTTTTTCATTTTTTTCAACACAGTAAAAAAGTCCAACAAGATGCCTCCTTACCCTTCTCCACTCCCAATTCCTGCTTCTGAAAGACAAGTATTTCAACTCTGTTGGTTGTCCCTACTCTCTTATACCACCCCAAAACATGCATTTTCTCCACCACCCCACCCATTCTTTTCAATATTGTTATAGCAACATGTTTGAATTAATTTTCAGCATTTATATTATAACTATGTAAATATCAGTCACAACTAAGTCACATATTGTATTTTTCTTGTAGGACTCTTCATTTTCCCTCAGGTTACCACTTTTATCTTTTCCTCATTAGCTTAGTTTTCTTGGCACCAATCACCAACTTATTTCCAAACTCTAAAGGACCTGTAAGTCACTGGACAGTCAAAGACATCAGACAATCACCTGTTTTGCTTGATCCTGGAGACACTGCTCAAGGAGCTCTCTGTGCCTGCTCCCTCTGGAAGGGCTCCCCTTCCCCCCATCCTGCGAGGCCCCTTTGCCTCTCTCCTGTGTTGTGGACCCCATGGCCACACTCCTTGGTTAACTTCCTTCTTTTGGTGGAAGTTGGCTTCCACTAGCTTCTTGAGAAAAAGTAAATTGGAAAAAAACGTTTTTGAGACCAACTCTCCATATCTGAAAATGTCTTTATTTTACCCTCACAGTAGGTTTAGTTTGTCTGGTATATAAGTCCAAGTTAAAAACCGTTTTACCTCAGGATTTTGAAGGCCTTGCTCTACTGTCCTTCAGCTTCTGGTCTGCCATTGAGTGTCCTTGTGTGTGCTCTATTTCCTTACTCTCCGCAAGTTTTTGGGATCTTGCTTTAGTGCCAGTGTTCCAAAATTTCACAAGAGCCTTTATTACGTCTTTTTCATTCTCTGGGCTAGGATTTCAGAAGTTCTTTTCAATCTGGAGTTTTCAGATCCTATACTTATGGGATAGCTATTGGGATACTTCTTTGATAATTTCTTCCCCTTCACTTGCTCTAGCCTCTTTCAGGAACTACAACAATTTGGATATTGGATTTCTTGGACTGATCCTCTAATATCTCTTCCACTTTTCTTTGTTATTTTTGTTGTTACTGTTATTAAGTTATAAGGACTTCTTATTCTACCTGCTGGAAGAGATCTTCATTTAATCTTCTAGTCTCCTTATTAATCTTCTCCATTTGTGCTCCAAAAGCTCTTCCTGTTCTCTGAACGATGCAATTCTTCTTGCCACAAGGATGTACATCTTCTCTTCCCTCTGAGTATGCTCATGACAGGTTTTCTCCAGTTTACTTTGGTTCCCTCCATTGTGTTTCCTCCCCTTCCTTTCATCTGCTTGCTTTATATCTTTGCCTTTCATTTTCAAGGCTTTCCTTACATGTCCAGCAACTCTTGGTGGTCTGCTTCTATGGCAGGAGAGTTGATGCCCAGCTATCTATCTACATAGGCCGGGCCTGTTAATCTGTGGCTTCCAGCCGCTCTATTACAGGACCCCCAAATAGCAGTCTTTGGGACTTTTCCCTTGGGCAGGTTAGTTTCCCCAGAGGGGAGTCCCTCCACCTCCTTGGGGAACCTGGTCATGGCTGGGACTTTCCACGCACAGACTCTGTGGCCTGGCGCTTCACTCCCACTCTCAATGTGCCAGTCTCCTGCCAGGGCGGAGGCAGGGCAGTCACCTGCTTGTGTGGGATGGGAAGAGAATGGGGCACTCTCCACCAGTCTTCGTGGTTTCAGACATCTTTCACGCCCCATCCTCAGGGATGCCTCGCTCCTGAGTCTTCAAATCAGCCTGACTCTTGCAGAGTTCTCACTCTGTAGGCTGGGGTTTCAGCTGTCTCTGCTCCTCTAAGTTAGTTTCTACTTGTCCATCTGCTTTCCACTCTCCCCTCTCCTATCCTATTCTCTATGTTCTTGAGAATTTGTGCCTTTTTCCCCTTATTATCATTTTAGTGGGGATTCAAGAAGAGGTGAAGATAAACATGTGTTCGATCTGCCACTGTTAATCAAGCCTGTTAGCTTTTCTCTTTGTTTAAATGATTTCTTTGTGTTAAATTCATAGCAGTGGAATCAACATTTTTGCTCCTTTATTTATGATCTGTGTCTTTATGTATTTGCTCAGTAAACATTTATGGAGCACCTAGTGCGTGCTGGACATGATCCTGGGCAGTGAGGACACATGGCAGAGAGAAAACAACAAGGACTAAGGAGTCAGACAGACCAGGGTCCAATCTCAGTTCTTATAACTCTGCACCTTTGGGCAAGTCAATTCACCTTGTTGAGTTGCATTTACTTATTAGTTAAAAACTGGAGGGTAGAGGTGAAGAATAATAACACCCATTTTGCAGGGTTGTTCTAAAGATGAAATAAAATATATTGAAATCACTGAACTTGGTGGATAGTAGCCACTCAAGAGACAATGGTATTTGTTATTTTTGTTGTTATTGCTGTTAATAGTAAGTTATTTCATAATTTATCATGGAATACCAACTAGTAAATAATTTTAATGCAGATGAATGTAAATTCTATAATGGAAGTCCCAGATGCTGTGAGATAACCAACAACTCACTCCGAGTGTGGAGGACGATAACCAGGAAGGCTTCCTCAAAGGGGTGGTATCTGTGTTCTCTCAAATAAGGAGTCTGTGTAAAGGTATGGAAGGATTCCAGGTAGAAGGAATGACAAGTGTGAGACACAGGCCGGAGAGAACACAGGGTATCAGGAAATGTGGAGTGATTTGATGTGTCGGGAACACAAGGCATGTGGGTGGGAGAGAAGCAGCAAGGCTGCTTAGAGCAGGGGCATGACATGACCAGATTTGTGCTTTAGAAGACAACTTGGTGGCCTGCAAGGTATAGAGAGGGTAGAGAATAGATGTGCAGCTATGGGATCAGTCCAAGCAAGACCTGATGATGCCCTGAACTGAGGCAGAAGCAATGGGATTGTGCGGAGAGACAGACTGAGGAGGTTGAGCTGATAGGAGTCAGCGGCTGTGGTCACCATCATACTCCCTCCTCCTGGATACAGGGTGAGTCTGTGTGCCTGAAGTTAGGCGTGTCCATAAGCCCTGCTTTAACCAACGAAATGGGAAAGAAAATGACTGAGGGTCCCTTCTGGGTAGCAGTGAGTTGTCTCAGCCCTTTTCCCACCTCCGTGGTGGCCATGGAAGCACACATGGAGATGACACCTCCATCAGCTGGGGTCCTAGCGGGAATACAATCAGTAGAGCCCTCCTGCTGGTTAAAGTAAACATGTAGCAGGAGTGAGAAATAAATGTTTGTGGTTTTAAGACACTGAGATTTAGGGGTAATTAGTTACCATGGCATAAACTAGCCTATCTTGACTAATGCCGTGTCCAATTTAATTTCATATTGATCATATTGCCAGATTTTCCTCTGAGTATCCAACAATACTCCATTTTTAAAAGTTTCATTGCTACCAAGGCTAAACATTATTTGGTATTTATTACTCATCTTTCCTCTTGTGGAAATTATCTAGTCATATCCTTTACCCACTTATCCACCGAGGTCTTATATATGTCCAAATATTCTTGTATGAACTTGGTGTACATGATGCCCTTTGTCATTTGTATAACTGATCTAGCTAACAATGTTAATATGAAAATAGCTACAATAAAGCAGCTATACTTACTGAAGTCTTACACATGCTAAGCGGCCTATAAACCGTTTCCCATTGCTGTCTCTTTTTATTTTCATACTGAACCTATGAAATAAGTGCTCTTATGCCCATTTTAGGAATGAGGAAACAGACACTCAGCAAGGTGAAGTGGCCTGGCCAGGAGGGGCCAGAGCTGGCATTTGAGTCCAGGTGGTCTCACCACGGAGCCCGGGCTCCACATCTCCCTGGGCAACAGCTGCTAACTTCTCCCTCTGCCTGGCGCCCCGGCACTCACCTTCCCAATCTTGAGGAAGACCTTCATCCAATTTGACTTTCTCCTCTAGCTTCCTATTTTTTCCCCTTCCTTTCTTTCTCAGCTTTGGTTACCACACTCATTTTTTTTTTTCCCCCTCAGTTTCTATGAGCTGACTTCTTTTCTGACCCTACTACTGAAAACTCACCCTCAAAAATCCCTGATTCTGGGACTTCCCTGGTGGTCCAGTGGTTAAGACTCCGTGCTTCCAGTGCAGGGGACGCGGGTTTGATCCCTGGTCGGGGAACTAAGGTCCCACATGCCACACGGTGCAGCCAAAACATTTTTTAAAAAATCCCTGTTTCTTTCTGGCCGAGCTCCAAGGCCTTTGGTCAGCCCTCATTTTTCCTCACTTTCTATGGTTTCTGACACTGTCTCGTGCCGCGCCTTCCTTCTCTAGCTTCTGTGGCAGCCGGGGCTCCTGGCTCTCCTCTAACCTTTCTGACTGCCTATCTCTGGCTTGCTCACTGGCTCTTCCTCACACCCTCACCTGCCACAGCCATCAGTCCTCAGCTCTCTCTGCCCCTCTGTCTTTCTCTCCCCCGCCGGCAGCCGCTCTGGGATCTGCATGTCGGGCCTTAAGCCCACACCTAAGCCACACCGTTGCCACATTTGCACCTGGGCACAGGTACATCCTACAGACTGCCCCAAACTAAACAGCTTTCCCCAAGAAAGCAGTTTCCCTACTGGACTTCTCTATTTCTGTCAATGATTCTATTCTTCTCTCAACTGCTCAGTAACCTCTGCATTTTCTGTGATTCAGCCCTTCCCGCCCGATGCCCAAGGCCATTCCATTATTCACCAACATTTGATTGATTGATTCTATTGATTCTACCTTGAAAGGCATCTGGAATTTGTCCCATCCTTCCCTTTCCTACCACCACTAGTGGTCGTGGGATCAAGTCCAAACACCTCCTTTCTGGGAATTTGAGAATCCATGTGATCTGACCTCCTCTTTCTCCCCTGAAGACCTGGGGCTCTCTGCTGTAATCAGAAGCTCTTGTCACACCAGATCATGGCATAGGGACCTGGCAAAGAGCTGGCCGGGAAGCAGCTATGGAGACTAGGCTAGTGATGGGGCCAAAGCACACTAGCAAACAAAATCAAGGGCACAGTGAACAAAGGGCAGAGAGGGCGGCAGGTCCAAAGGCTACACAAAGAGCACCAAGAAGATGTTTGGGAATTGCAAGAGAGATGGTCAACATCCAGCCAAATGAAGATCCTGGAAGTGGGGCGACAGGAGCAGAGGGGCTGTGGGGTCAGGGCACATCAGTGACAATGAGGAAACATGCCAAGTCGGTGAGGACTCCATCATCTTGTTACGCAGGCCAGCTGGCTGGAGGTTAGCAGGACAAGGGGAGAGATGTGGGTGGGTGAAGAGTGCTGGCCCGGAGAGCAAAGTCGGTTTTCTACCGGAAGCATTTGCTTAAAGGATGGATTTCACTGGCTCACGCTCACACCAACCTCTCTATCTTCTCTTCTTTCCAAACCAACTCATCTTTCAGGATCACACAAGACCTCAACATCCAAGCCACCATAGTACCATCTCCCTCTTTCTCTAAACTCCTTTATCACTTACCTGAATTACTCATTCTGACACTTAATCACCTGGGTTCCTACCAAAACTACCTAAAAACATTAGGGTGCTCTGACTCTGTGCAAAGTAGCAGCCATAGAGAATAAAGAAAATTTTAAGATGGTGTCTGTCCTTAAGCCTCTCAGAATACAGAAGAGAGATACACACATGGAAAGATATCATTTACATCCCTGTTGTTAGGTAGGAGCCAAAGGGGCAGAAGAAGACTGCAAGTCTGAGAATGCTGGAAGAACTAGGATGTGGGGAGGCCCTGAGGGACGAAGAGGACTTTGACGCGCAGAGGAGATGGAAACACGAGAAAAAGGGTTCTGTGTGTGTGGGAGGGGACGAGTGTGGTATACACACAGAGAACAGACTGGAAGAGCAGGTTACTAAATATTAACTAACTTTAAAAAATACATATTTATGTATTCACTGAGAAGAATCATCCTTTATTGCAATGCTAAGGAAGGAAAAGTCTGTACTGTTACGGCTTGGCAGATTTCAAGTTTAAAAAACATATATGGGGAATTCCCTGGTGGTCCAGCAGTTAAGACTTGGCTCTTTCACTGCTGTGGGCCCGGGTTCAATCCCTGGTCAGGGAACTAAGATCCCACAAGCCGTGTAGCACGGCCAAAAAAATAAAAGAAAAAGAAATTAAACAAACAAACAAACATGGAGTTTCTCACTTTATATTAATAAGGAATTACTGTTCAAGCTTTTGTTATCTGGCTGAAAATACTAGTTCTGGAGAATCTGGTGCCATGTGTCAACAGGAAAGTCAGGTTGGTTGGCAATGGCATTAGTACTCAGTGGAAACATGGAAAAATACACAACCTGCTGCTTCTTGTGGACCTCTCCGTTCCCACAAGGCCAGAGATGGTTTGGGATCAACCACTGGACCTCCAGGCTAGGAGGTTTCCCAAATGCTCCGGATTATAGACTCTTACTGTCTACCTCAGAAATTAAGCCCTCCAACTTGACGCCAGGCACCCTCGCTGACCGAGAGTCCTCACTCTATGATTAGAAATGACATGGGGTGGAGATTTAGGGTGGTTCACAAGCTGCCACAAGGGCTGACTCATTTCCAGGGCTTGTGGTGACACTGCACCGCAGGCAGCCGCCTTGGGCAGAGGAAGTGCTTGCTCTGAGGAGGACACAGCCCTTGAGAGAGGGCACTGCTCAGCCTGGCAGACAGTTACTTGGGGTGGTAACAGGGATGGCATCTCATCCAATCATGTGAAACAACAATTCGTGAAGGATTACAGCTTTCTGTATGAGTAAAAGCTTTGCTTCCTAGAATTTCACGGAGGGGTAGATTTCCTTAGAAATCCAGGAAGATGCTTTCCTTGAGTTAACCACCAAGCAGATTCTGATCCTAAAACCCAGTCCCCCCAACAGACTCCATTTGCTCAGAAGGTATCCTTGAGGCTGCTGCAGAGAACTGGGGGCTTCCAAAATTGGTCGCTTCACACACGGCTGCTTCAGACAAAGATGAAGTAAAACTGCAGTCAGCTCTTAACCCTCTACACCGCTGGATGGCAACAGGGGCAGTTAGAGTTTAGAAATCATATTTATTAACCCTCTAGAACACACTTTCCAAGTCAAGTTGCTGTCTTAATTATACTTTACTAGTAAAGCATATACTGCTTTGCAGTATCGAGTGTACTATCATAGTGAAGGGAGCCGTGCCGTGGAGCAGGCAGACAAAAGGATTAGTTTGACATCAAAATTGGTAAGCACTAAATTTATAGGATCAGTAGAACATAAGAAACTGATAAAAGTTGGCTACACTTGGAAATTTTAGAGTTTCTAGATAATGAGGCCCATTTCCTGCTCCTGGATATTGGACTGATTTTCAGTCAACTACATATTGAGAAGGACTGGAAACGTGGATCTGATCCCAGGCAAATCCTGTAAAGTAAATTGGATTTAGTTAAGTTGTTTAAGCAAAATTAAGGATGATTGGTGGACAAAGATGGTCGCTGGAGCCTAGTCTGGGAAAGACTGAAAGAGAGGGTGACTTGGCAATGGGACCGGCCTTGCACGGAGCAGAGGCCCACGTGCCCATCCATATGTGCTGGGTTTGACACCGTTGTGATGGAATCAGCTGTAGCACATGCTTCTTTTGCCTTTCTGAAGGCACGGTAGAGCCCTGAAGAATAAACTCAGGCATGATGAACAGGGGAATAGGTTGGTCATACGTTTTTGGAAACTGAAATTGACTGCTTTAAGGAGTGCACGGCACATGGGAGATGTGCTGCCTTCCATCTGAACTAAATCAAAGAAGTCTTGAATATTCTGGATTTGGAAGCTTTTAGATCTTTCAGCAATTCCTGCATGAAGGCACAGAGTCTCTAACAAGAAGCTACAACCTGTACCAAGGTTAGAGAAAGTGGATGAATTTCTCCACAGGCTCAGCTTGCTCATCTTAATTCAATACAAGAGGCCTCAAAGATGGTAGCATTTTCCTCCTGGCCTCTTGGATAAGTGACCTGCTAAGGCAGAGACAGTACAGGTGGGCAACATCCAAGAGTTAAATTAAACCTGACCACTGGCGAACTGAACACCTACCCCTAATGCATACCCCCTTATAAAAACCTCACCATCTGATGGCAGAAGACAGTAACAGAGGGTGGCCAACGCACCCCCGTTTGTCTGGTACTTCCCTGGTTTTAGCATCAAAAGTTCCATATTCTGGGAAACCTATCAGTCCTGGGAACACCGGGATGTTTGGTCAGCCTAGTAACAGAGGACGGTAGCCAAGGTTTAACAACTCTCAACTTTCTCACCTTGACCGCTTTGGTTTGGGCCATGTCATCAGAAACAAGGAATTTTAAGATGAAGTCACCTGAGAACGTGTCCTCACTGAGGCTAACCATCAATAATCAGTCTCAACAGAGATGATTCTGAGTCTTTCATCTTTCAAGAACTCTCTTGCAATGTAAGTTTCCCCAAAATGTGCTTGAAGGTCTGGTGCTTACATAATAAGCTCACCAGAGCGCTACAGATCCACTTATCAATTGTTAATGATTTACCACAAGCATCTAAGGAAATATTTGCACAGTTCTTAAAATGGGTAAAATCAGGTCAATAGAATTAAGACTCTTGGCAATTAGGAGATTATCCTATAAACAGGACAAAGCTTTAGTGTTCAGCCAAGGAGGAAAGGATCTAAATCTGATTTGGAATGTCTCTGGGAGCAAAAGAGGGAATTAAGAATTTAAGCCCAAGATAATCAAATTCTTTTCAACTTTAACTCACTATAAATAAGCAGTGCTGGCTCCAGAATTTCTACCCAGGAGGGGCCTAGGGGTGGCAATCTGACTGGAAGGGGACGTGTGAAGCTGCTTTTGCATGGTGTTTTATTTAAGACTGAGAAAACACCAATTGTCTATATCCAAGACCCTTGCCCTAGCTTCCCCTGTGACACTGCCCCTGCAAATAGACAGTAAAATAAAAAGGAGGCAAGGAAGGAAATGGGAAAGGGAGTAGGAGTTTATATACGGAGTCCTTTGCTCTTTAGATTTGGAAAATAATTCCATATACTGCAGTATCAGAGAGATCTGAATTAGTGATTTTCTGTTGAGTACTTCTAATTAGGACAAAAATAGTGTATCTTGCATATATATACATATATATATAGTAATTTTATATATAGAATCAGGCTTTTATTTGGGGTACATAAAAGAAAAATGAATATTACTGTTAGGAAGGGAATGTGTATGACTGCAACAGAGAGGGAATTGGTATTGCTTGAGAGAAGAAATAATTAGGAAGCACAGTTGTGCAGAAACCGATAACATTTTAGTTTTAGTTTTTGTTTTTTGGTTGTGCCGTGTGGCATGCAGGATCTTAGTTCCCTGACCAGAGGTCGAACCTGCACTCCCTGCAGTGGAAGCTTGGAGTCTTAACCACTGGACCGCCAGGGAAGTCCCTAAAAATTTTGTTCACAATGAAAAAGGTTTTAAAAATGACCTTTTAAAAATACCTCCCAACAACGGAGTCTCAGAGAAGTAGGTCTTCAAATGTTCATTAACCAAGACTAACGGAGGACCACTGGCAGGAAGCTAAAAACGTGGACTAATTATGATGAGAACAACATTTCAATAGGATTCTTGTTTGGAGTTTGCACTCTTGGTGAGTGAGGAGAGAAACAGAAAAAAAGCACAGAAGATGAACCCATTACGATCCATGGAAAGGTCATGGGGTTTCTGCCATTCTCTTATCAGTGTCCGAAGCAGCTTCAAAGAGGAAATGCTCAGAAAGGGCACCATGGCATAGGTGAGTCAACTACTATTTTTGACTTGGTGTTGGAATGGGTGTGACCCTCTTCTTCAAGTTTCAGGTATCTCTCAAACTCACAGAGAATAATAACATCCAGTTCTTATTAATACCGGTGGCAGCTGGTTGCAGAAGAAACCCATTATCTTTTTGTCTCTGTGGAAGAAAGGACCCACAAACATGTGGCTGAGGTTTTGATCACACTGCTTCCCTTCTCCAGACCCTGTAGGGACTCACAGATGTCTCTTGCATCCAATAAAAACACCTCAGCTATCCGCTTTTAGGCTTGTCTATTAGCTAAGTGCTCCATCACATTCCTCCTAAATGCCTTCATCTTCAGCTATACCATGACCCATACTGACAGGTCTGCTAATGAGTGAAAAAGTAGAAGCCTGGCTTCCCACGGGGAATATATACATTTTAATAGCAGGCTTCCAGAGATGGGGCACCTGCTTCCTGTCTTCATTTTCTAATGAGGACCTGGTGATGGAAAATACAAGGGAAGGGCAGAGGTTGCAAACTGCCTTTCTGCATAGACCTGGGGTTGCCCTGACTTAATTTAAGACCAAACAACCAATCTATCTACTTTCAGAGACAGCATGGTGACTTCCTAATAAACAAAACTTGATCAGAGCTGAAGGTACACCTGATTCCCTGGAGCGCCCCTGAGCAGCACTGATTGCATAAGCTGAAAACAGTGTGGTTTCTTTCGCCTGAGCACGTGGCATTCACCAAAATGGGAACATCCCTCATCTACACCTGTCTATGGAAAACGAGAGACAGAACGGCATTATACTTAAAGATCTGGCATTGCTAGGAAACCTGTTCTGTCTGGTCAAGAGTATGGCTCTTGATGTGGAGGTACGTGTACTCCACTGATGAAGAAAAGAGACAGACACAGATCCCTAAAGAACAAAATGAAATGTGCTAAATGGACACAGAAGCTACATGCTGGGGAAACACGGGTAGGAAGATGGAAGAGGGCCTCATTCTGGCTGAAGAGGAGTTGGAGGAAGTCAGGCAAATTTTCTCAGAATTGAAGCTATTTAAAGTTTCTCTTACAGGGTAAGGAGGTATCTTGGTGGAGAGAGAAAGAAGGGATTTGGGGGAGCCAGGGATGAACACTTAAGGGGTAGGCACTTAACAGGCAATGGGAGAACGCCATGAGTGGTAAGGCGGGCCAGGTAGGCTGGGGTCACACTGTAGCACCCTGGGTGCTGGCCTGCTTGAAGAACCCAACTCAAGTGGTATTGTGACAGAGTGGGGCAGAGGCAGGGAGGTGACTCGGGACACTCCTGTAAAGCACAAGGGAGTGACAGTTACACAGGTGAATATATATGCAAAAGGCCCTGAGCTGTATACTTAAGGTTTGTGTATTTTAATATATGTAAATGATAGCTCAAAAAAATCCTTAAAAAAAATAAAAGCCCATGGGATTCAGTGTTCCCTTGTCTTAGAGCAAGGGGAGTGGGAATAGTTAGGAGAGGGCAGATACACAAGAGAATCCTTCTCTTTGGGTTCTTGCCCTTACCTTGTAGCCAGGGCTCCCCAACCCCAGGGTCCTTCCTGCAGGAAACTCTTCTGGTGCTTGGTGACAATGCAGTGGTCCTAGACTCAGAGGATGTTAGTGCTGAAAGGGTACTGCAGGAAAGCTACCTGTTTATTTTATTATTTAATTTAATTTTAATTTTAATTTTTTTTTTTTCTGGCTTAAGTAGCAGAAATTATTTCTCACAATTTTAGAGGCTGGAAGTCCAAGATCAAGGTGTAAGCCAATCTGATTCCTGGTGAGAGCTCTTTTCCTGGCTTGTAGAAGGCCACCTTCTTGCTGTGTCCTTATATGGTAGAGACAGAGCACTGGTATCTCTTCCTTTTCTTACAAGGGCACTAATACTATCATGAAGGCCCCACCCGTATGACCTCATTTAACCCATATTATCTCTTAGAGGTCCCATCTCCAAATATCATCACATCAGGAGTTAGGGCCTCAACATATGAATTTGGGGAGGGACACAATTCAGTCCATAGCACAACTCATTTCCCAAGCCACACTGGGATGGTTCAATGTGAGTTAGAATGGGAAAAGAGGCAGTATACACAGCCAGAATAATGGGGTTAATCAGCCCTGTTTTTTTCATGCATTACAGTTAAAGAATTACCATCAGAAACACTCAACCTTTTCTTCATGGCTTAAAACTAGAGATATATGTAAAGCACAGCTCTAGAATGTTCCCCTCTTCATGGCTCTGTGACTTCTAGTCACTGAGTCATTCACCCCCAACAAAAAGCTGGGGTATTAGAAGTCTACGTGGTATCTGCCACATGTATAAATAAAAAGAACATTGATGCTGTCTTGGGTAGTACTTTCCTATCATAGCTTCATGATGAGAAGTAGCTTTGTAAGACTGTTTCATTTTATACACAAGGAAACCAAGGATCAGAGGGCCTGTCACTTGGTCCAGGGTTCTGCAGCTAGTTTAGAAGAAGACCTCAGTTTGTATCCTAATCTACATTTCAAACCAAGCCTTTTTCTCTACACCACTGCTGCCAGCGGCCATTAGGAAATCTGAATGGTTGACATAATTCTGAAGCTGTTAAAAATCAAATATTAGAAGATAAGTAGCAGCGTGGATAAATGTCCATGGTATATCAAGTGCTTTGTTTTGTTTAAATTTTTTGACTGCGCCGCAAGGCATGTGGGATTTCAGTTCCCCCACAGGGGATTGAACCTGCACCCCCTGCATTGGAAGTGCAGACTCTTAATCACTGGACCGCCAGGAACATTCCCAGGGAACACGAAGTGTTAAAGCAGGTTACCAAATGCTATATATGCCCCTGATTTTGTTGGGGGAAAATATCTGCAGCAGAAAAAACCCCACAAGGGTGATGACCAAAGTAGTAATGATATGAATCTCTGAGGAGGAGACTTACAGAAGACTTTTGTATGTTTCACTTTATTCTCCATTTAAAAAAATGAATATGCATTAAATTTTTTATTCGGGAAAAAACGGAGATCTGTATCGTCAACTACATTTTCTAAATACTGATTTGATCTTTTAGTTTGCTTGTTTCACTGAAAGCAAACACTTCTTGAGAACAAAAAAAAGGAATTGCTAGGTAAATATTGATCTGTTGCTAAGTGAACAAGAGACATATCATCCCATCTTAGAAAAGTTTTCTTCCAGACATTAAAAGGTTCACTTCTAATGTATCTTTAGATAGGTGATCTCAAAACAGATTTAAAAACTGACTTCAGTGCTGAAAGGAGGGGAAAAAATCCCTATTCTCCTAACAGGTTTTCGATGTTCACCTTTCACCGACTTTTTTTTCTACACCAGAACAGCAAGAGACTATGTCCTGATTCCGGACATGAGTCATAGTAACTGGCCACTTTCAGTCAGGGTTACTGAGTAACACCATTAGCTTGTTGTAAATCAATTAACTGACATTTCTAGCCTAGATGATTGTTTGTGAAGGCTGCAGACAGGCTTCCTCTGGGAGAAAAATCTTCAAAGTCCCAGGAGAAGCACTTTTACCCATAACAGATATGTTTCCTGCCCTCAGCTTCAAATATATGGAAGGCTGTTACAAACACTCCACACAGAGAAAGAACATCAAGGCCACTGGCTTCCGACAGGGATTAAAATAGAAAGAGGGTCATGCAGGAATCGGAAGACCACTCTGGGGCCAGTCCTGCTAGAGACTCTTGTCGTGGGCTGGCCCCTCACTGCTATCGGCTTCCTCTCTCTCACCTGTACCCTGAGAAAGGTCTCTGTCCCACTCCCTGTGGATAGGAAGAGAGCCAGCTCTGGGGTCACAGACTTGGGTCCAGTCTCCGCCTCTGTTACTCCTCATTTCCCCATCCTTAAAATGAGAGGAAAAATGAATCTAACCTCAAAGTTGTTAAGAGGATTAAATGGCATAATGCTTAGGAGAGATACTCAAAATTTTAAATGCAGTAATGTGGATGAGAGTAACAGGAAAACATTTTGGTGATATGCTACGTGAACACAGGATATAGTTTTTCCCAAAATTAAGAGTATAAATAAAAAATAAGAACCTAGTTAAAAGATGGAGGGGAAACGTGAATCCTTTTGCCCTTTAATAATCATTTGTCACGATCAAGTCAGAGAATGTGGGTGTTTGGCATTTAGCTGTTTTAAGTAATGTTCCAACGTGCTCTAGGAGGGCTGGTCCTGTGCTCAACAGGACAGGTCTTGGAAGTACATAGTTTCTGGGGAATTGTCCTCTCACAGCCATCTTCAAACCATAGCTAAGTCCTAAACATGCACCAGCTCTGCCTTTAACCTAGGCTGACCTCCACCTCTCCCTGATTTGGGTTTCACCAGGAAGGAGCATGGCAACTGGTTAATGAAGGGGGTGGTGGGAGAGAGTGGCCAGAGCCACGAGGTCCAAGGAGACTGTGACCAGGGATGCACTTCCATCCCAGGAGGGAGGGTGGGGGCAATCGCAATAGAGGTCACGTAGCGCCAGGACAGTTCCATAGGCTCATCGAGAAAGAGTGCCAGGAAGGGGAAAAAGCAAAGAGAAACTGTTGGACTTATGTCTCTGGGGTATTTTTCAAAGAAAAACAAGAAAAGAGGTTAAAAAAAAAACCTGCCAAAATCAGCTCTTTTTTTTTTTTGAACACTTTTAACAATTATTGTGGAATCAAACCTTACGTGATGTTTATCCAGAGCCTGGACAGGAGCAACTTTCCCAGGGCTTCCTCTAATTACTTAGGAAGCAATGCTGGCTCGAAATGTGTACTCAGCTGCCTATAATCTTGTAGGGCTTTTAATACCTTGGTTTTCAAAAGCTCTCTACAAAGAGAAGACCTGGGAACTGGGTCTAACTGGGTCCCACTCAATCTGAAATCGGGTGCAGATGTTCCTTGCCAGATGAGTGAATTATCTAAATTAAGTATGGAAGAAAAATGCTGGACAATTTTGAAAACATACTGATTCTGTGCACGCTCCTCAGAGAGGAGCGTTTTCAATGCAAACACTGCTTGCTAAGAACACTACATCCTTGATAATGGTTGTGGAGCCTACTGTAATGTAAAGTCCCTTCAGCAGGGCAGGTCCAAATTTACTATGATGACATTTATATGGTACATGGCAGTCCACAGGTGTTAGGCAATATGACGGAGTTATAAGTCTCTCTCGACTTGATAGCAACTTTTTGGAGTCATGGCATTATTGTTACAACTACGAGCAAACTGTACACAAACACCCAAAACACCTGCAGCCCACAGCTCTTCACCCATGGGTAACAGCACATGAAAATGAACTAGACAACCAAAGAGGACAAAGCAAGAGCTCAAACTCTCAGGTGTCTCTGCTGCCCATCTCCTCTTAGAAGGGAATCATTCACCCAACAGAGGCGGTGAGAGGTTATACTGGGATAGAGGGAAGAGCTTCTGCTACTGTCCACTGAGTATAAGAAACTTCGTTAGGCGCTCCAGGGACACGGTTGGGATAAGACAGCTCTCCAAGCAGCATCCATCTGGAAAGCCAACCTGGCAGAATGGACTAAGCTTGAAAAGGCACAAACAAGGTGAAGCAGCAATGATGAGGAAGGAGGAAGGAACTAAGACCCCAGAGAGCGTGGACTGCTTCACGTGAGAGGCTTGTCCCAAGCGCTGCAGGAAGACGGAGTTATTCAGAAGACGTCAACAGGGGAAGATTTCACGAGGCATCTCCTGAAAACAGCACGTGTGATGATACCCTTTGTTTTACAACTACGGTTTCCTCTATCAGAAGCAGTGCTCACCCCTGCCACCCCCAAAACACAGACCTGGCTTCTGCAGGGAAATCTGGTTCACTTGCAATGAAAACCCTCTCTTTAAGTGGATTCTCTTAGTTAATGCTCAGTATATTTTTCAATAAGGCAGAGGGACAGTACCCAATGAATGAGCCTGTGCTTTTTTTGCTCATTAATTATTTTGGGTCAGGATGATTTCTCTGTCTTAGAACTGGCAACGGAGCATTTGATAAAGGGCTAGAATATTGTCTAAGCTTTCTGCATCTACCTTAAAATGACAACTGTTTTCTGCAAAGTCCTTGTCATGGATGATGACACCACCCCGTGGAGGAAGGGATGTTTCCAGGCAACAAAGATCTGAGGCTGTCTCCTGCCCGCCAGGATTCAAACGCCAGGCTCCTATTGAGACGGTGGCTACTTTAACACCAATGACACTATTTTACATGGATGCCTTGAGGACACATTGTGAGAAGGTTCTTCTTTGAACACTGCAAAGACAGATCAGCAGGCCAGTGTACAGGTGGGTTTGAGGTCTACTCACTCTTTGGTCAGAAGAGGACAGGACTTGAGCAGGAAGCATGAGAGCCCCGAGTCCTGGAAGTAGAGTTCAGGCGGGGCCGTGGGGCTCTTCAGGTTCAAACACCGGACGATCACATACAGCACAGCAGCCACTGCGGCCAGCTTCACCCCGTCAAACACGGCCGGGAGCTCGGGGGTCTCCAGCATGGCATTCATCTTGATCTGGGGAGCAGGGGTACAGGCAGGTTTAGAAGCACGTGGGGAGGGGAGGAGCCCACCACACACAGACAAAGCCAGCGATCACCTGTCACGATCCAGATGTGTCCGCAGAACCCACCCTGGCCGATTCCCATAGGTGCCTTACAAGTGCCAACAGACTGGCAACAACCCAGATCATGAACAGTCCTGAGCACTAATAAACTGGGCTGGGTGGTGTTTTTTTTAATCTAATGAACATTTATTTCTAAGATGAGCGAATTGGAAAATGCTGTGAATAGCGTCCTGTTGAGAGCAGGAGAAAGGAGTCCAGTCGGAGAGGTACAAGGGGGACCAGGAGGCGAGCTCTGATTTCTGTTACCAGGCAATCTTGACTCTCTCTGCAGACTTAATCTGCACCTGGAGCACCAGCTGCACGTGAGGCGCTGTGTTTACAGCCTTGGACAGAGATGTGAGATGGGACTGCTGTTGCCACCAGGTGAGGCTGTACTGCCTGCTGGACTCACCTCTGTTTTCAGAGCAGGAAGGGCCTGATTCAGCCACCTGCTCCTTTGGAGGCAGCCCTGGTGCTGGAGCCAAGTTCAGGCTCAGCCCAGGTCGCAGTGGTTCTTGCTCCTGGGAGTTGTAGGCAGTGTGAAATGGAACTTGGCCACATTTTTCCCCACCGAAGGCAACTGACTATAGCCATTAGTCCAAAATTGGGCTAAAAGTGGACCAAATTCAACTGCTAGACCAAAATTAAAAACTGCAGTATGGAAAATGTACATGCATATCTGGCTTTTCATCTTCTCAGGTAGCTTTATTTTGTACACAGAACACGCACACACACACACCACTTCAAACATAAAAAACCAAACATCAACAGCAACAAAACTCCATCCTTTTCCTTGCTGCAAGGCAGGAAAACAGAACATCAGCTGTTACCTTAAAAATCAGGGAAACCACAAGCTAACAAAAAGGAGAAAATGGTAACTCTGGCAGCCAAGGTAGCTATGGCAACAGCTTCCCCTGGAATGGTTTCAAGTAGCCTCTGCTAAAAACAGTATGAGAACTCTGGTGGCCAACGGCGCAGACAGAAGAGGCAGGACAAAACAATCTCTCAAAAACGTGTTTGGGGCATAACCGAATGAACTCATTTGAGACCTACAGCCAGGCCAGAGAGGTCTCAGAAGCCCTCTTCTAAAATCGAGGTGATTTTGGCAAATACAGGACCCAAACACACTGTAGACGATCTCTGGCAGGGGTTCCAACTCAGTGAGGAAAGGCAATTAAACATCCCACAAGTTATCATATGACATCACTCATATGTGGAATCTAATTTAAAAAAAGAAACAAATGAACTTATTTACAAAACAGAAAC
The DNA here is from genome assembly GCF_951394435.1 of Stenella coeruleoalba. Classification (NCBI taxonomy): domain Eukaryota; kingdom Metazoa; phylum Chordata; class Mammalia; order Artiodactyla; family Delphinidae; genus Stenella; species Stenella coeruleoalba. The sequence goes on from NC_137147.1 coordinate 111,073,698, forward strand.
AGACTTACAGATATTGAGAACAAACGATGGTTACCAAAGGGGAAAAGCGTGGGGGTGGGGGGGGGAATAAATCAAAAGCTTGGGATGAACACACACACACCACTATATATAACACAGATAACCAGCAAGGACCTACTGTACAGCACAGGGAGCTCTAGTCAGTATTCTGTGATAACCTATATGAGAAAAGAATCTAAAAAAGAATGAATATATGTATATGCATAACTGAATCACTTTGCTATACACCTGAAACTAACACAACATTGTAAATCAACTATACCCCAATTAAAAAAAAAAAAAAGACCCCAGCTCCTTAACTCACCATCAGGGCAAGAAAATAATTTTTTAAGATTTATCTGGCATGATTTAGAATCAAGGCTGGACCTCAGAATATACTTTTCAGCTACATCAACCTTTGACCTTTTATGAGCTGACAGTTTCCTTAAAACTTAACCTCTGGGGACATGTCACCTCACTCCTAGGGCTATGTTCCCCAAAGGCTGTTCCTCAAACCCTTAAAACAAGGATTCTTTTAACTTGGGGTCTGTAGGTCCCCTATGGAATTCTAAGGTCCAGGAACTCCCTGAAATTATACATGAAAGTGTGTGTGTCTGAAAGTTTTCTGGGAACAGGGTCTGCAGACTTAATCAGATTCTTCTAGGGGCCTGTGACCTAAAAAGTACACAGCACTGCACTCAAAGATGCCCTAGGGGTTCCACCTGTGGCCCCTGTCCCTCATCTCTCCAAAGCCCTGCCACCTATGCCAGTCAAACCGACAAGAAACAAACATCCAAGATGACACAGCTTGTTAATAGGGATTTTTTTAAAAATTTATTTTATTGAAGTATAGTTGATTTACAATGTTGTGTTAATTTTAATAGAGATTTTTAAGTGTAGTTAGTGAAGGGCCAAAACCAAAACCTAGCAGGAATTCCAGTTTCTCTGACATGATGCTGGTGATATGGAACTGAAACAGACATCCTTCTTATCCCCTTGGTTGCAAAGAGAGGAGAGGAATGCATTGGATGGCTTGACCAGTTTCCTGGCTGGTCTAGAGTAGACTTATTGAATTAAAAACGTACAAGAAGTCCCTCTGTCCCCACTTCCACTCCTACCTACTAATGTCAGGGAAGGTCGGGAGAAGAAGCAAAAATAAGAGTCTCGCCAATATGTACCTACGTCACCTGTTCCTCTCTACTGCGAATATGAACTGTTCTTGAAAATCTGTACAGCTGGGCCAGTCAGGTCAGATCTCATTCGATTTAACCTAAAAGCTGAAAAGATCGGATGGTGATCTATTAAAGGCTGAGAAAGAAGCAATTTAACTGAAATATAAGCATAGTCTAAGTTTTTCTGCATTTAAAGCCTTTAGGGAAAAAGACAATTTCTTTAATTAACACATGTGACGCACTCTTGGCTGTTTGGACAGACCTGCTGGCAAAGCCTCTGTGAATCCACAGACTGACAGGCTCTCTGTGGTTTCCAGGACGAGTTATCTGCTGCGTTCAAAACTCTGGCTAACGCAAACTCACACTGCTTTTGTCCTTTAACTTGTAACGTAATCTTCAGAAACACCTGACAGGTACCATCTCTGTGTGACCAATGAAATAACTTAGCCAGGTTTAGGTCAAGACAGCAGGCAGTTGACTTGTTCCATCTCTCCCAGGTATACAGCAACGACAGGAAAAAATATGAGCTGAGAAAAGTAAAAGGGCACAGATGGGCTCAAAAACACAGTTCCAGAAACAGAACAGAACTGAAAGTAATAAGTGGGGAGCCGTAACACCTGTCAAATCTGGTCCATACTGGGGGCTGGAGGCTGGCTACTCAGGGCCATCCGGAGCTAAAAGTGCTCACCGTGAGATGGGGAACCAGAGCCAGGCCCACTGGGCTAAAGATCTGTGGCTTCGAAAGCAGCAGAGGAAACACAAGAGAGAAAGGGGTGGGGGAGGGACAGCCAGTGTTTATATAGCACTATCTATGTGTCAAGCTCTGCTCTTCATACTTTACCCATCCTAACGCTATTAACTGTACCTCTGAGGTAGGTACTATTATTATCCCCATTTTACAGATGACGAAACTGAGGCATAGAAACCTCCTTGAGTAACGTGCTCAAGGTCACACAGCTAGTAGGCAGAGAAACCAAGATTCATACCAGGCTCCGAAGAGCGTGCTTTTAACCACTACGCTGTGTGAAAGCAGGAAAAGTAAAGAAAGAGAGAAACAAGAAAGAAAGTGGATATTACCTGAAAACACAAATGAGACACCAAAAGCTTGCTCAAGTTCATGTGGCTGTAAAATAGTAGAGCTGGTATTGAAGCCCAATTTTCTCTGATTCCATCACACCAAAATGATTTAAAAAGAAAATGAAAGCCAGTTGAAGGGGAGATTCAATTAACCTTCAGAGTAGCCTTGTTCAACTTCAAATTTTTATTATTTCTTCACATTCTGAGACAAATTAGCCACAGAGGCCCAGGCTTTTTTGGGGAGGGGACTAAAGAGCAATGTCTCCAGCCACATCACAAGCTACTTGACCTTTCCAGGGCTCGGCTGCCAACTAAAAACAAGGGATGTGCCAGATCAGAGACCTTAAACTGGCAACCTATGGGATGGCAGTGCATTTAACTGGCATTTTAAAAAAATGAATTTATTGGCTGCTAAGTTATAAACACCAGGAGATTTCAGATAAAAATCTGGATCTCTGGTTTCTCTTGAGAAAAAAATCTGAAGATTTGGCAACACTGATCCAGCATTCTCACATGGCAGCAATGAATGGAGCTGGGCGGGGCTGCCCCTCTAGACAGGCCATGCTCCCTCCTGGTTGCCACAGTTCCCACCACTCCCTATCATGGCCCTCAACAATGACCTCTGGCCTACTTAATCATTGCTGGTACCTGAATGGTCCCTGAAGGCATCCGAATGTGCAAACCTTGCAGAAATCTAAGGTCCTTACTAGCCCTGGATAAGTCTATATTGATAGAATATTCAAAACATAACACTATCAGTATATGTATAAATGATAAATTAATAAAAAACAATTATGGGAAGGCAGAGTAGCAAATAACAAGATGTAGTATGTTTTATTTATTGATATTGACACTGATGTTTATTTATACCTTCACTCTTTTCCACAAACTATTTGAGATAGCTTCAAGAGAACGCTGAATAGGGAACTTCCCCGGTGGTCCAGGGGTTAAGATTCCATGCTTCCACTGCAGGGGGCGCGGGTTCAATCCCTGGTTGGGAAACTAAGATCCCACATGCCCCCTACACAAAAAAAGAATGCTGAATAGACTTACACAGAGAAAGATTCAGAAATGTGGCTGACTGCTGATTGCTTCCTGGTAAGAAGTCTCTCCTCCTTTCTTTCAACACAAATCTGGAAAATGCACCTAAGCTGGAAAAAACTAACTACAGATCCCAGGCTCCATGGCAGGTAGGCAAGTCCACGTGACTAAATGCTGGCCAGTTCTGGGGGGGCTGCTCTGCTTTCTGGGGAGAATCCTTAAAAGGCAGGGAGTTAACTCTTCTTCTGCCCTTTTCCCTCCCTGCCTCCTTGGAATGCAGACGACAGGGCTGCAACTCCGACAGCTATCTTGGGCTGTGAAGTGACCTTGAGGTCACTCTAGGAGCCACATGGAGAGGACAGCAGAGGAGAAAGACAGAGACCTGGAGTCCCTGATGATTCCATGGAGCCATCATGTCAGACCCAGACTGCCTACCTCAGGATTTCTCTTATGTGAGAGAATAAACCCTTGCATGTTTAAACCACTGTTATTTCTAGACTCTTGTAGTCTGTAATTTCTAATGACACAGGAGGAAGTACTATCTCCCCAAATCTTTATGGATGCGACACTGGTTGGGTTATTATTAGAGCACAGGCAATTTTTCTTTTTCTTTTCCAAAATTCATAATGACTACAAACTTTTTTTTATTACCAAAAAAAAAGCTTTAAAATAGCAACTAACAAAATCTAAAAAGAAATTAAGAGACTCTAAACAAGGAAAATACCTAGGTCAAAATATACAATTGGGACTTCCCTGGTGGTGCAATGGTTAAGAATCTGCCTGCCAATGCAGGGGACACGGGTTCGAGTCCTGGTCTGGGAAGACCCCACATGCCGTGGAGCAACTAAGCCCATGCGCCACAACTACTGAGCCCGCGCGCCTAGAGCCGGTGCTCTGCAACAAGAGAAGGCACTGCACCGCAAGGAAGAGTAGCCCCCGTTCGCCACAACTAGAGAAAGCCTGCACAGCAATGAAGACCCAATGCAGCCCAAAATAAATAAATAAATTTATATATATAAATGATATACAACTAAACATATGACTAAGCCTAGAATGTGTCTGAGCTTTCTGACTGCCAGGGGGAAAAGGGAAACCTAGTCAGACCTATGGTTTCTCCAAAATGCAGAGCTAATCCGTAGTACACTCTTCTTATCTCCAGAGAACACGACAGATACTCAAAGAAAACAGGGTTCTTCTGGCACAGATTTATAAAAAAAAATTCTGCGGGACTTTACATATGGGGACCTTGAGTGATGTGATAGGTAATGTCCTCCTACAACTTTTTTTAATAGCAAATGAAGTAGAGAATTAATTTCCTCAACGTTTGAAAAATGCCAACGGTTTAAAATTGAATTTGATTCGGTGAAGGCAATCCTATGAGAGGTTTCTAATTATTACGGTCCAGATACAGAGCCTTGAGCTGAAGTCCTGAGGAGCAGGGCGGTTCTACCGCATGTTGCTAGGGCCACCTTCCTTGAACTTCAGTGGGCTTAAGGACTTGATGACCTACTGTGTGCCTGGCTCTGTACTAAGTATTGTGTAGAACCACAGTTAAGTCGAATTCTCATTTTAACTGGGGAGAAAAAGAAAAGAAGTTTATGTTAGGGCTACATATACTTTAGAAACTTGGGGACCAGAATAAGTAGTCCAGGAAAAAAATAAGTGGGGAAAGGACTTATGGAGAAGTTAGAACTAGAACTGCACCTTAGTGAAGTATAGATTTAGAAGAAGTGTGTGTAAGTCTGTGGGAGAGAGATTTTGTGGTGTGTGTGTGTGTGTGTGTGTGTGTGTGCGTGTGCATGTGCACGATATACATTAAACAAGGAATTAACTGGCAATCGTAGAATAAAACTCTTGATATTCATTTAAACTTATCTTGCTGCATTTTATTTTATGGTCTTCTTTCTATCTAGGTTTGACCTGCCACTAAAAATTAATATTCTGCACTTGTTCCAGACATAACAAACTTAGCTTCTATTGCGCTATTTTGTGTGCCCCTTCTCCCATTCTGGGCAGGTGAAATCCAGTTAAAGTGCACTTCAGGCAGCTTAGGGCCAGGTATGCGGAAGATGGAAAGGAGACATCTCCCCACCCACACCTCACACGCACCCGATCAGCACTTCCTCCACCCTTCCCTGCTCCCACCGCAGTCTTCTTTTGAGTGAGATTTAGGTGCTGTAAATGATAGTTAAAATTCCATTTGTCTTCTCGACATTAACGAAGAAATCCAAGGTGCTGTCAAAGGCCCAGCAGTAAAGGAACTTTCGGTATTGCCCTCAGTCTCTAAGACAGGCTCCACTGGCATCTCCGCCAGTGCGAGGGCCTGGGCTTCTCACTGTTCCCCATGACTAAGAGTGTTATTTTAAGATGGAGGGACAGATTCAGCGAGAGACGCCCAGTCTGGGGGTTCTGAGACCTGGGTCCTCGTGCCTGCTCTGCCCCTTCTCAGTTGGTGACCTTGAACAAGTCCCTGAACCTTTCTGGGCCCTAAAGAACTCATTTGTAAAATGAGAGGATTAGATTAGAAGTCAATGATACCAAAGGTCTCTCTCAGCTCAAAATTTCTGAGATTCTAGGGATAGAATTGCAGTCCTTGGCTAAAGAGCACAGGAACACTCTCTCTGTGCTCTGTAACAGAAGATAGCCCTGTTTTCCAGCCTACTACATGGACCATTAAACAGTAAAACTCATAAGAACTAACGACCCTCAGGGCCTTTGTTCTTCCTTCAAATAAGTTAAACAGTTCTATATTTTCAGCTGTGCCATTTATGCCAATAATTCCATCATATTCATTCCACCTCCATGGGTGAGTGATGATTTCAGCCTTGGAATATTAATGTTCACTGAAAATCTAAAACTTACAGTGAAGAAAAAGACAAGCAGAGACCTCAAACACAAAAGACTCATTACCTGGTATAATGGGGTGTATACTGTTCCCTCAAAATCCACGTTCACCAGGGACCTGTGAATGTGACCTTGTTTGGATATAGGGTCTTTGCAGATATAATCAAGTTAAGATGGGGTCATACTGGTTAGAGTGGCCCTTAACCCCATGACTGGCGTCCTTGTAAGAAAAGAGAAATTTGGACACAGAACACAGAGGAGAGACCATATGAAGATGGAAGTAGAGACTGGGGTGATGCATCTCTGAACCAAGAACACCAAGGATTGCCAGCAACCACCAGAAGCTAGGAGAGAGACAGGGAACAGATTTTCCTCAGAGCCCTCAAGAACCTGGCTGACACTGAGAACCTTGCCGACCCCTGATTTTAGACGTCTAGCCTCCAGAACTGTGACAGAATAAGCCCAAATGACCTCTCATGACTCAGCTGTTCCACACCCCTATTCTTCAGAGGCTGAAGAGACCCTCTGCCACATGCTTTCGGAAGTTATCCAGACAAACTCCAACCAATACATACCAATAATCAGCTAACAACAAGATACTCCCAGGCTACTTGTTAACACAAGGCAAATTGTATTCTGTGCACAAATGTTTACTAGCTTGGCCTCTTTGCCTCTGTGATTCAGCTGTCGGGACCATCCTTTCCTCTCCTGTTATAGGAAAGTGAGGGAGCCCAGAGACGGAGACATCACGGGCTAGGAGGGGAGGGCCCTCTTTCCCTTGCCACCCAAAGGACCTGACAAGCAAACTTCAATACATACGTGGGTCCCATGGCAAATACTCCTCAAGGAAAACCAAACCAAACTCCTAAAGGATTTCTCTCTTCCAATTCCAATCAGGTTGAAAAGGATTATGTTTAGGTTCAGGCCCTGGAGTGAGGTAACCCCGTGTTAAATCCTGGCCCCGACAGTTCTGGTGTTTGTCTTTGGGCAAGTTTCTTACCTCCTCTGGGCCTCCTCTGCAAACTGAAGGTGTTAATACACAGAAATTATTTTAAAACAATCCTTGACATACAGTAAGTGTCCGTCCCCCAAATATAAGCCATCCCATCCCCACCATTAAACTCTCCTCCATTTTGCCTAAGTAAACGCTAATCTGACAGAAATTACCACAAAAGATACTTTTTTCCCAGCTGACAGGCCTCATCAACAATGAAATAACTAGTGGATCCACTGCTTGGGTCTCCTCCAACAAGTTTAAAATTAATCCCAGGACACACTCTTGATTCTTCTAACGCGGAACCGTGTTAGACTTAATAAATTGTTGGATAGTAAGTGTTCATCACCAAGGTCCATTAACAGTTCCAAGGTGTGTTCTCGTTTCTGTGCTGAAAGGGGTCTGCCGGTGCACAGCCTGGACCCCCTCCTTCCGATACACACAACCTCTCTTCTGCCAAGGGACCCCTCCTTTCCCGCAGAGAGACCGTTCCTTCATCTGCACCTCCTTCCTGCAGGTAAAACCACTCGTGTCTGGCCCAACTCTCCTAGCAAACCTCTTCAATGTCCTGAAATAAAACCCTACGCCAGCATAGTAAGCCTCAGGCAGGCTTCCTTCCTCAAGAATGCCCTATGAGTAGTGTAGCAGACAAAACCTCACGTCATCCCAATCTGTCAGCCTTCTTGGTGGCAACTTAGATAAAAGTAGTTAACCCGAAATGTAGGCAACATGACACCTTTGGGGAGAAAGCAGGGAGGAAAAGGGCCAGTTTCTCACCCCTTTATCTGCCATTTAACTAAAGAAATCAGGGCTATTGCACACACAGAAAAAAGTAACTCCACAGAAGGGGAGAAACAAGCCCAGAGCAGACTGCTAGGACAAAGCCCCACCACCCCCACTGAGCTGTTTCTCTGCACTTGTTAAGTGCTCACTGCCACGGGGCTGGGACAGAGTCAGAGGCACGGCCAGAAGGTTCTGAGGTATGTCCTAGTCTACCCAGGCCTGCGTACCCTTGATAACCTGGGACGCTTTGGGCCCCACTCTGATCTCACAGGGAGATTTCGATTCCCTGGGTGAGCACCTCCGCCAGCAGCTCACAGCACCGCCTCTCAGCACAGCCAGGCTGTTCTAGTCCTGCGTGTCCTTCTCCCAGGGATAGTCCTGTTGGCTGAGTCTTCAGGGTAACTGGGTTTTGAAATTCCCCTTCTCACCACCGCCACTACCTCAAGCCCCAAATGATGGAGAGCCCTGGCAACGACGGGGCCAAAACCCTGTTTTCCAGAGATGCCAAGAGACACTGATTGATTGATTAATTAATTAATTTTTGAACAGTAAGCATCAAGTACCCAGACCCTTTCCTTCAGCAGATCAAACCAGGGAGCAGCCCTGGGGGCCTGGGACCAGGTTATGACACTGGGATGTGGGTGGTGGCAGGGAGACTGAAAGCAAGATCTAGTCCCACATCCCTTACAAATCAGGTCCTATGCGGTGAAGGGAATGTCCTAAGTCACACACAATTTGGTATAGAGAAGAGAATTTACAGATAATTAAATACATTTAGGTTAACCTCACTCTCAGTTGCATTCAAATTTAAGAGCTTGAAATTGCCTTTTTGTGCAAACTCACTCATGTGATAATAGTTTTATTTAACCATATTCTTCCACAAAGTCATAAGGCCACACATTCATCCTGCTGAAATTTCAGAAAATGTCCTACAAGTTTCTAGTAAGAGGAAAGTTACCCTATGAGAGAAAATGTGAACCTCCTGTTTACATATCAGGAATGGCTACTAACCCACAACTTTCACAAAGTCACTAAATTAAAAATAGCTGGAGACTGAGTCACCAGTTAAGCATGCACATTTAATTGGGCACTTTTACATGCATTTACTAAATTACTGAAAGGCAGCTGGCCTCTCTCATTAGCAAATAGTCTTGCTCAAAGAGTAGTACTTTCAAGTGGAGGACAATGGGTAAAAACACTTAGTAAAATCACAAGCAAAATTGCTTTCTCTACCATCAAGAAACCATTCAATGCACACCTGAGAACAAACCAAAAATCCTAAGCTAGGTGTTTCCTCTATGGAGATGAGAGAATTTTCTAATAGGACAGGCATTTTAATGGAGAGATTTGATAATTCTAACATTGTATTAAAAAACATATACTGCAATTAGGGCTTCCTTCGTGGCGCAGTGGTTAAGAATCAGCCTGGCAATGCAGGGGACACGGGTTTGAACCCTGGTCCAGGAAGATGCCACATGCTGTGGAGCATCTAAGCCCATGCGCCACAACTACTGAGCCTGTGCTCTACAGCCTGCAAGCCACAACTACTGAGCCTGTGAGCCAAAACTACTGAAGCCCGCACGCCTAGAGCCCATGCTCCGCAACAAGAGAAGCCATCGCAATGAGAAGCCTGCGCACCGCAGCAAAGAGTGCCCCTGCTCGCTGGAACTACAGAAAGCCCACGTGCAGCAACAAAGGCCCAATGCAGCCAAAAATGAATAAATAAATTTAAAAAACCATACACTGCAATTAAAATCTGTAATATCAAAAGAAAATCCCAGTTTGCCTGAACCCAACAAACTCAAGTGCCCGGTTTACTGGAATTTTTAAGAGATAGATACAGCTGAAGAGAAGAGAATCTCCAGATTTATTCCACAGAAGAAACTTTCTGGGGCATGTGCTGGAATCTCACCAGCAAAAAAGCTTCCAGAAGGAGGAAATTGGGGATGGGGTGGGAGGCACGGCCCTTGGCTAAAAATCATTGACCCCATGGAACTCACTAAAACAGAGAAGAAAGTTTCACCTAGAGCTGCAAAACAAAGCACTTACAGCTACCTTCAGTTAATGAGAAAATAAAAATAATCAGCAGTCCCCATTCCTGAGCATTCTGGGGTGTCCCAAGGGCCCCAGAGCCAGAATGGCGCACAGTGCCGCTGGAAGCTGTAATGTGAGCATTACCAAGGGCAGCCCTTTATAATCCTGACACTTGCTTTTCACTGCACAGGCAGCAAGAAGTATATCTGTGAGGAGACCAGACCCACAGGTCAAGCCCCTCGCCCCTCCCCTAGGGAGAGACACTCCTGCCCACTCGCAAGGCCAGGGGCAGGGCTGATCTCCTCCACCTCCCCGCCTCTCTCAGTTCTGGGCTCTCTGATGATGAATTTTGCCAGTAGTGAGAACAGTAGCTCCCCTCAGGGCTCAGTCTAGAAAGCAGGAAAGGTTCTGGGCTTCCTGTCCTTCCGAGACTGAGAGAAGGTTCTAGGGGCAAGGGTATGCAGCGTGCATGGCATTTTAAGGCATGCTTTATTTCTGTTTTATATACCTCGGGCACTGTGACTAGAAAGAGTATCTCCTACTAGCTTGGAGTAGTAAGCTTAAAGGTCACACGGATTCCACTGTGACAAGTGCCCAAGTCCTAGAAGACAAACTCTACCAGCTAAATACAGATACATATGAAGGACTGATTCACACTCACACCCTTAGGCTAAAAATGAAGGACACGATATTAATGCGAGATAGTCACCCTTCTGGGGCTGAACAAGCCAGCCCCAGTACTGGGCCTCCAGGGAGCCCCTACCCAGCCTCTGCCATCAGTCCTGCCGATTCTGAGAGCTAGACAGAGCCTCGTCCCCAACTTCTAGGTCACAACCCAAGTGGAAGGACCCAGACGTGCTGGATTCTGGATGTCAGAAGAGGGAGGGAATCCCATTTGTGTCTCCATACAACTTGCTTCCAATGGTATCTGGAATTATTCTCCCCTCTGAGTATGCTATGCTCTGTAGCTCTGGGCACATCACTTGCCCTCTCTGGGGATTTGGAAACTTACCCTAAGGGCCTGTGTGCTATAATCAAATGACAAAGATTATATTTTTCTCTTCCAGTTTTATTGAGATGTATTTGACATACAGCACTGTATAAGTTTAAGGTGTACAGCCTAATGATTTGACTTACATCATGAAATTTATCACATAAGTTTAGTGAACATCCATCACCTCACACAGATACAAAATTAAAGAAATAGAAAAAAAAATCTTTTTCCTTGTGATGAGAACTCAGAATTTACTCTCTTAACAACTTTCATAAATAACAGACAGCAGTGTTCATTATATTTATCATGTTGTACATTACAACCCTAGTACTTTTTTATCTTATAACGAAGTTTGTACCTTTTGCCCACCTTCATCCAATTTCCCCTCCTCTCACCCCCTGCCTCTGGTAACCACAAATCTGATCTCTTTTTCTAAGTTTGTTTGTCTGTCCGTTTTTGAAGTAAAATTGACCTACAACACTATGTTAGTTCCTGTTACACAGCACAGTGATTCAATATTTCCATACTTTTCAAAATGATCACCACAAGTCTAGTTATACTATGTCACCATACAAGGATATTACATAGTTATTGACTATATTCCCCACATTGTACATTTCATACGGGTGACTCATTTATTTTGCAACTGGAAGTTTGTACTCTTATAATCTCCCTCACCTATTTTTTCCACCCTCTAGCAACCACATGTTTGTTCTCTGTATCTAACTTTGTTTCTGTTTTATGTTTGCTCATTTTTCTTATGTTTTGTATTTTTAGATTCCACAAATAAGTGAAATCATACAGTATTTGTCTTTGTCTGACTTATTTCACTTAGCATAATACCCTCTGGGTCCATCCATGCTGTTGCAAATGGCAAGATTTCATTCTTTATTATGGTTGAGTAATATTCCATATTATATATAGTATATATATATAGATAGATAGATATATACACTACATCTTATTTATCCATTCATCTCTAGGTGGGCACTTAGGTTGCTTCCATATCTTGGCAGTTGTAAATAGTGCTGCAATGAACATAGGGGTGTATTTATCTTTTCTAATTAGTGTTTTTTTTTCCCTTGGATATATACCCAGGAATGGAACTGCTGGATTACATGGTAGTTCTATTCATAATTTTATAATAATGAGGAACCTCCATACTGTTCTCCATAGTGGCTGTACCAATTTACATTCCCACCAACAGTGCACGAGGGCTCCCTTTTCTCCACACCCTCTCCAGCATTTGTTATGTGTTCTCTTTTTGATCACAGCCATTCTGACAGGTGTGAAGTGGTAGCTCATTGTCATTGTGATTTGCATTTCTCTGATGATAAGCAATGTTGAGCATCTTTTCATGTGCCTGTTGGCCATCTGTAGGTCTTCTTTGGGAAAAACGTCTATTCAGGGCCTCTGCCCATTTTTTAATCAGGTTCAAATGACAAAGGTTTTAGAGTCAGAGGACTTGTGTTTGAGCTTAGGTTGTGCCAAGTGACCTTGGATGAACTACCTAAATTTTGTGAAAGTTTCCTTTTTTTCTATAAAACGGGGTAGGGGAGGTTACCTTACAGACTATTGAGGGAAAGAAGCTGATGAAATTTTGTAGGTAAAAAAAACCTCTTTATAATTATAAAATACCCATACTCTCAAGATGAGGTTTGCAAAATGCTTTGAGCGTTTTAGAGGAAAACTGCCTTATTACATATTTCAAGATTATAAAAATGTCAGTTTTAAAGAAACAGCTAGGGAATTTTCAACACATGAAGGACATGGGAATTGGTCCCCAGGCAGTCTTGAGCTGGACTTCATCAGACCCTTCTACTGAGGACACTGAAAATCTAGAAAAATAAAAATTCAAAGGCTCTGAGATAGAAAGGGCAGCCCTCTGGGTTGATATATTTTGGGGTCTTAACTAAATAGATGGCTTTTCCAAGTAAAGAGACAGAATTAGGTTCACACCCTCGAAAGTTCTTGTCTCCTGGTCCATCCAGCGCAAACATCCCACTGCTGTTCTGGGCCTTTCCCCCTGTCCTCCCACTTTGGAAGCGAGCTTTCTTGGCTTACTTTAAAGCCTGAGGGCAAGTCCCCACCATCACTCCTAGTTGCCCAGCAGCCTTCCTCCTTTGGTTTTTGTCTAAATTTTGCCTGTATCAGGCAGGCATTTTCTCTGAGTCCATCTCCACCTCTGCTCAAGGCAGGTGAGCCGCGTATGGAGCAGAGACTCAGCCACGAGCTCACTGTACAGGAGGTCTTCCTCTGCCAGGCTTTCCCCACGCATATGTGATGCCAATCACGTTTCTTGGGAGGCAAGGAACTAGCCATCAAGGAAGATTTCCTTGGAAAGGAAGGAAATGCTTCTCCATCATCAGGAAAGTGATCCCATTTCCCCCAAATTGATTTACCTGTATAAGTTGGAGCACCCTCATGGATAAAGCAGTGGTTTGTAAAAGAAAAGGATAGACCTCCCCCTGCAAAAAAGTGTGTTAATACCACTGGGGGAGATATTTGCAAAACTACATCCTGCTTCTGACATTCCACCCTGCTCCCCACGGGTACCAAAGACACCAGCTTCATTCTAAGCTCTGTGGGGACTATGAAAGAAGTATAATACATGGCATCCAGGAAATAATTAGCAAACAGTGCAAATCCATGTATAATTCAGAATGAAATCCTGAAGTTCCAACTATAAATACTAGAGGAATTCAAACAAAGGAGGCAGAAAGAATGAGATGGGCTCAGATAGCTAGAGAACCATGGGAAGGGATGGAACAGAAGAAGAGAAAAAGGAGGGGTGGGTGCAGACCTCAAGCTAGCCTCACAGGCCAGCCAAGGATGCTGGGCAGCCAGGAGAGTGGCAGGCAGGGCAAGAGGGACAGGTTTGGGAGCAGTGGGAGTGAGTCACTGTGGAAGAAGCTTCAGGGTTTTTACTCCCGGGGGAATTCCAGACATCAACCTGGAAGATGGCACCTTGGTAGAGCCTACTGTGCTGGCCCAGTGGGCGACTGATGGGCCTCGTAAGTGTGAGAAGGCTTTGTTTGGCTGTGTGTAACCTGACCCGTGGGGTGTTGGACAAACATTGTCATTCACCACGTGAAAATCACCCCAAGCCGCCATGACAGCTAAGTAGTTTTCATACAATCTGCTCAACTATACAGGAGTCTTCATTTGAGGGCCATCCCCTCCAGAGCCTGAAAATCATCCTGTTTCCTCCCTTCACATTTTGCAAATACTCTTTCATAACTAGAAAATCAGCAAGCTTCACTTCCACATAAAAGTGATGATTCATATCCCTTTGATCTCTGTTGGGGATTCCGGTCTATGCCCTGCTAATTCAATCCTCAGTGTAAAATTGTATACTAGTTTAAATTTAGGGTGTGGAGCATGGGTGGGCACTCTGTAAATATTTATTGATTGACTGAGCCTGTGGGAAAGGCCCAACGCATCACCATTCTGATCCTTTGAGCAGAATTTTCTCATGAGGAAATTATTACATTAGGCTGAGAGGTAAGGGCCATTATGAGTAACTGCCATACTACCGTGGGTCAAGAGAAGAAGCTCAGTGTGACCTGGGCTGTCAGTAGCTTTTGGATATTTTAAAGAACATTTTGAAGTTCAGGCAAATAATTATCCACCGAAGTGAAAGTTTTCCACTTTTCATCACTCAGAGAAGCTCACGTCCAATGCCATATTTCTTTTCACCTTTTCCCCTGTTTATCTAAAGTTTCACAGAGTTATAAATCTACTTCAGAAACTGCTCACCAATAAAGAAAGAAAGAGAATTCAAAGCAAAAACAGGCTGTTCTATGTGGCAGAAGGAAGGAAAAATGCCCAAAGAGAAGGTAGGCAGAAAACTATCCATTGACTGTTGGCATTCAGATAAATACTGAAATACCATTAGAAGACTCATGATTTGTGCTTTTCACTCCAAAACATCCAGTGCAACAAAACTGTCTATGGCATTTTCCAACTGATGTGAGCTTATCTGATCCAGAAAATATAAATTTGAGTACAATTAATCCTAAGGTTAACCTAGATTGAGAGGTTAGTGGAAATTAAAAAATAGGGATCCTTTTTAATATCTAAGAAAAATGGGAAAATCCTTCCTTAAATATCTGTGGTATCTGAAACAGGTTTATGTAAATAGGTCAGAACAAGTCTTGTTACAAAGATTTCTACCTCATTGAGAAGCTTCCTGTGGGTGTGCACGGATGGTGGGGTAGTAAGGCCACTCACAGTAGGGTGATGGGCTTTGGGGACAGATAGGTCTGGCCTGAATCACAACTCTACCACTTACTGGTTGTATGACTTTGGGCAAATTTCTTAACCTCTTTGCACCTCAGTTTCCTTACCTATTAAAACGGGGATGATAAAGAGTGCCTTATTATTAAAATGAAAATTTTAAATGCAAACACAATCTTTGGCAATGGTGTGTCCACCAGACATGGCAGAAGAGGGGCTCACTTTATCCAACAGGGCTAGAGGGTCCCAGGGCAGAGACCAAAGTCTGTGTCTTCAAGCCCAGTTAGTCCAGCTCCTGGACTTGCCTATGAGCGATCACTACCAACCCCAATTTAACCATCTTCTGCAGGTGATGAGTAGATCACGGATGTACTACAAGTTCCTGCATCCATTCCAGACCATTAGCTTATCTATCAGCCCCCCAGAGAAAATATTAAGTCTGTGAACCACAGGTTAGGGGTCAAACCCTCATCTTGGGAACCAGTAAGTGCTCTCTGGCTAATGCCAACTAACAAGTCACCATATTTTCAAAAGGAAGGAGCAGAACTAGACAAAAATAAAATTCCTATTTGTGTAGCTCAACAGTTTATCACAGGCTTGTGATTTAAATACATGACCTCAGTAATTCCTCAAACATGTCACAATGGCTTCCCTGGTGGCGCAGTGGTGAAGAATCCACCTGCCAATGCAGGGAACACGGGTTCGAGCCCTGGTCCGATCCCATGTGACGGAGCAACTAAGCCATGCGCCACAACTACTGAGCCCATGTGCCTAGAGCCTGTGCTCTGCAACAAGAGAAGCCACCACAATGAGAAGCCCGCGCACTGCAATGAAGAGTGGCCCCCACTCGCCACAATTAGAGAAAGCCCACACTCAGCAACGAAGACCGAACGCAGCCAAAAGAAAAAAAAAAAGAAACATGTCACAAAGTGCATTGGTGTTGACATGGAAACCAATCTGTAATTTACTGTTTACAAAGTATGCCCTTAGACATTACCTCATTTGGTACTTATGACAGTTCTGTGAGTTATTATTAATGCCATGGAGGAGTCTGAGGCCTGGAGACCCACCCTGGGCCAGGTCTAGAAAAGGCTCTAGGAATACAGAGAAACAAGGCACCTGTCACACAGCTGGATGGATCCTGATACCTTTTGCCCCATTGACAGACGCTCTGCAAGTCCTCTCCCATCCAAAGAGAGCCTTAAAGAAATTTGCATTCCTCTCATAAACTCTTTGGTGGCAAAGTCAAGATTTCTCTTGCAATTTCAGTGTAACATCCAGCTTTCTACGGGGAGTCAATAAATAGACTGATGGGTGATATTAATGATAGACAGAGAGAAATGGTCTGTATTTTCTAAATTGGGAAAAATATCCTTGGCTATAATCTCCTTGGCATTTTCTATCATCTTACTATTTAGAAGGGCACATTTTTCAATGTCATTGACAAGAGTGAGTGAGCACTTTATTTATCTGATTGGAATAGAGAAGGGAATTGTAGCCAGGGTATATGGAATCTGAGAAGCTAAGTCTACGGTGTGAATACATTCCAGGCCACACAGGGAGCTAGCTAGCTGTGAGGGGCTGGGAGCTCAGCAAACATTCATGGACAACCACCTCTGGGCTAAGCATGGGCCAACGGTGGGGCAGAGGGTGTCCAGGCTTCAGGGGAGAGCCTGGATGGCAGAGGCCCAGCAGAGAGAGGGCTCAATAAATGTTGAAAGATTCCAGTGCAATCACATCATCCTGGGAATGATTGTGCTTCCCTCAATTTTTCAAAAGCAGTAATGTCATAATTGGATACTTGAGAAAAGTTAATAGGATGCCAAACAATACATATGGAGATTTGCTAAAATCCATCATTCCATGTTAAGCGAGCAAAGCAAGGAACAGAACAACAAGCACAATATGTGGCCAGTTATAGAAAAAAGAAAGATACAGGATAGAGATATACATACATTTGCTGCGATATGCATAAAATACCTCTGAAAGAATATATAAGATACTAGTGACATTCACTGCTTTGGGGGAGGTTTTTTTTTTACTGTTTACTATGTCATAGCTTTTGACTCTTATACTGTGTGAGTGTATTACCTGTTCAAAAATAAATAAATAAATATGTCTACAGGGCAAATGACCCAGTTTCTCCAAAAAACTGCAGGGAAAAAAAGAAAAGGAAATGGACTTGTAGTTTAAAAGGGACATAAATGGCAGAGCCACCAACCACAGTGTGTGAACCTTAGTTGAATCCTGATTCAAAAATGTTAAACTGAAGAAAAGTACTTCTGACATTTTTAGACACTTAGAAATTTGAACGATGACTAGATAGCTGATGATATTAAAGAATTACTGTTAACTTTTTAAAGAGTAATAATAGTACTGTAGTTAGGTTTAATAAAGGAATCCCTATCTCTAAGAGATATCACAGAAATACATATAGATACAACTGTATGATATTTGGGATTTATTCAAAATTGATGTGAGCTGGGGCAGTGGCTGGTAAAGAGGAAACAGTGGTGTTGGGTACTCGGTAGTTCCCTATATGATTCTCTCTACTTCTGTATACCTTTAAAATCCCATAATAAAAGCTAATAAGTGAATGAATGATTATTTAGCCACAGTACAAACAGTCTCAGTAGTCACTGAGGTTCAAGTTCACACCTGGCTTTCAGTTATGGTCAAATCTCCACTGTCCCTGGGCTGATGAGTTACTTGTGGTGAATAAGCTTCAGGCTGCTCCCAGGTATGGCCCTCCTGGTAAGTGTGTGGGTCATGTAAATATCAATAAGAAAACTTTATCACTAACTCCAAAATTAAACAAAAAGAATCAAAGACATTACTTTTGGAGGGCTCCCCTCCACTGGGACGGACACTTAGTGTGGACTGCACATACAAACAGGATCTCATTCAGGCGGCACGGCAATGATGCAAACTAACTCTTCATTTCGACTCAATGAATATTTCTAAAGTGTTCAACACATGGAAAGGAGCCATGCATGACACAAACATGACTGGAAACCTCAGTCATGAGGTTAGATTCCTACGCTGGGGTCTTTCAAACTCAGGTGCTAGTTGGCCCCCTCTACAGGAAAAAAACGGTCCCGCCGGATCCTCTGGGGACTTTTTATTCAAATCTTAAATTTAAATTGAATTACTTTTATTCGATTATTATTTCTTATATTATTTCTTAAAATGTACGAACATAAAACCAGACATAAAGTTTTCTTAGCACTTTTACAATTATGGAGACTAAAACGAATGTACAAATAAATACAAATACAATTACCCAAACAGTATAATTCAGGTTAACTACACTAACGTAATGAGGCTGATGCCATTTCTCAGACCTGAAATCCCCAAGACAACGTCAGGTGCTCCCACCCGCTCCTGGGCAGGTTGTATGAGTACCAGGCGCAGTGTGGTGACTGTTCTCGCACCCCTTTCCTCTGCTGGGACCCCCGTTTCAGCCTTCCTTTGCACACTTGGCTTCACCTGATGCTAGCTCCTCTTCTTCACGCTAAGTCCATCTCTGTATTTTTCTCATAGCAGGTTAGCCTGGTTCTAACTCATCAGAAATTCACACACACCTAAGGGGCACTGAGGTGGTGTGTGCCTGGACCTGGATATAATTAGGTCATCCCCGTGATCCAGGACATGCTTTTAAAATATTTCCAGTTATCATTAACATGAAACCTAAAAGTCTGAGTGTTCTGAATTTAAGGAGAACTCAAAGAAACTCAAGAATATACCCTTGGCCTTGGACTGGGAAATACCCATAACACAGAAGGAATGTCGTGGTACTTACTTTTGCTGGAGGAGAGCAAAAGGTGCCATGGGGACTCAGGTGATAAGTCACATTATATCTCAGAAACAACGGGAGCCACCACCTGACACATTACATCAAGAATTTAAGGAGTGTAAGCAGACGCTTCAAAAGCCTGATGTGTAAACCCATCGCATCAAATGGCCTCATTCCAAGTTGTGGAGGTCCCACCCCAATTTCCCTCACTCCTCATTGTTAACAACTACAACAGGGCACTATATTATTGTGGTTTTTTTAGTACCTTTTTTTTTGGCCACGCCACGTGGCTTGTAGAATCTTAGTTCCGCGACCAGGGATCGAACCCAGGCCCTCGGCAGCGAAAGCGCGGAGCCCTAACCGCCGGACCGCCAGGGAAGTCCCAACATAGCACTTTAGACATGAACACATCCAGCCCCTGCTGAGTCTGAGAACAACTCCCACCAACAGCTCACATCAATCTAAGATGCTACAACTGCACATCAACATTGTGTGGTCCATACCATCTAAAAAAAAAAACACTGGGCACAAAACCACATCAAATGATGCCATGGCTAGGTTAGCTGGCTAAGTGAATGGCCTGGTTTCTCAGCAAAAGAACAGCTGGCACTGTTTAAGGAAACTGAAAAGTGGAACCCTCCTTGAATAGAATCCTCTACCTCAGACCCACTCAAACGCCACAATTCGATTTCCATGAGCTCGACCTTTTTATCAATCTAAATATGTTCTGTTTAGAAGGCTGTTCTTTATCCTCGGATACGGACCTTCCCACATTTTTGGGGTTAAAAAGTCTTTTCTTAAATGATGGCGATGATGGGAGATGACAGGGCTTTTTTAATGCCTTACTTGAAAAACTTAAAATTTGGCAATCCTATGTTGGACTTGCTGATTTGTTTTCTACTGCTCTCATTGACATGACTTAGTAAACAGTACACAAATACATGCCTGGAGTGACTCTGCAGAAATGGGGCAGATTTTTCAAAGCTTCTATCTCTTCTACCCCAGACGGACTGGGAAGAGGCTGACTGATAACATCACTTCCCTCTCCTCATATTACATAACACAGCATCTGTGGTACAACTGATTGATGACGTGGACACCCAGCAAGGAGCAAAGATCAGAAAGTAATTACTCTCAATAGACTGGCTGACTAACACCATAAAGATTCAATGCAATTCAACACTCTAAATTAGATTGGGAGGGAAATAAAAACAAGATGAAGATTAAGGCACATTTTTTTTATAGCTTATTCCCAGGAGGATTGTGTTCTATTTATTTTTTTAATATTTATTTATATTTTATTTGGCTGCATCGGGTCTTAGTTGTGGCATGCGGTATCTTTAGTTGCGGCATGCGGTATCTTTAGTTGCGGCATATGAACTCTTAGTTGCGGCATGCGGGCTCTAGTTCCCCGACCAGGGATCGAACCTGGGTCCCCTGCATTGGGAGCACAGAGCCTTAGCCACTAGACCAGCAGGGAAGTCCCAAGACACATTTTAAATAAAAGTGAGAAACAAAGCAACAGGCAACCACTGGGAGCCACAGAAGACCATGAGACCATGTTTAAACCAGCGTGGTTATCCAAAACATAAGGGCAGCCACAGAAAATTCAAATGTGAAGACCCCCTAAATTCTCTTCTTAGAATAGTGATCAGCAAAAGCTTAGCAAGGTCATGTGAGGCTCAGAGACCTTGGTCAAGTGATATGGAGAATGGGAAACACTCCTAAGGAGAGCAACAAATATCATATTCCCAAATGTTGTTTGGGAAAAATGCTTCACAGAGGCACAGGTGTGAGAGCTGGTTTTTCATGGGGTGAGAAAAAGGAAGGGGTGGGGCCCTTAACAAAGCTTTCCAGACAGGAAGTCCCGTCATGAAGGGCAGGGTTCCTCTCTGATGCCCAAGGGCGAGAACAAACAGAGCCGGGGCTGGGGTGCAGGAGACAGGATTCGACGTGGTAGAGATGCTGAAAGGTGTATCAGGAAGGCCAGGAGCTTTCACTGGAGACCAGAGAAAGCATAGCAAGCTTTCCCAGGCAATTCCAGCACATTCTGCCCAGAGGGCAGGTGAAGAGCCTGAGGGCCAGTGCTCCTCATTTTGTAATGTCCCCGCTCTCCCCTCATAGGATGACCTTCAGGAGAGGCCCTCCCCCTCACGCGGCCTCTTCTCAGGCTCAGAGCTGCAGGACAGAGAAGAAAAATATTTGCCCCCAAATAATCCACAAAATGCTTTAGGATCTCCATGTGAAGCTGTTGCCTAAATAAGACTGGTTCTTAGCAGCCTTAGAAACAGAATCGAATATCTAAAATAGATCACCTTCGTAAAAAATGAGGCTGAAGCTCTTTCCATACTGCGAAGAAACACTAAGTGAAAGAAGGCAGGGTTCCAAATAGCATGTATCGTTTGCTACCATTTGTGTTAAAGGGAAAGATAATCATAATGGATTTGCTAATAGATGTTATGAAATATCTCGGCTGTGCCTGGAACACCTCTGGAGGATGAAGAAATCAGTAACGCTGGTGCCTCTAAGGAATAAAACTAGGTGGTAGGAGTCTGGGGTGGACAGAGATGTATTTACTACTTCACTTTTGCGCCTTTCGAATATTTTCTTTCATCATGTAAATGCATTACCTGTTAAAACAATTTTTAAAATTAAAAACACTGAAAATTTTAAAATGTAAAATAAAAACAAAATAGTCTTTCTGCAGCAAACCAAACACCCTTGTTAATCTGGACAGCTGTCTTCCTGGCACACACCAGATGCTCAGTTTGTTGAACTTAATGAAGCTCCATTCAAAGACAACAAAAGAAAATCAGAAACCAGGCAAACCCAAGGGTATCAGTGTTCCAATTCTCTAATAAGCTCTTTACCTGTCTGCTACTTAACTATCGCAAAAGATCGGAAAATGGGTCCTTGGGTCACAAGCCCTGCACCCAACTGGGTCCAGTGCGCAAGCTTCATGGGTAACAATAGGTCTGGTGGCCTGCCCACACCAGTCATTTTATAAATAGAAAATGTTTAATCCAAAAACATGATGCCTTGGAACCAAGACCACAAAAACAAACATGCAGATATGAAAATGATCCTGAAGGGAGATAATGTCAGCACCTGCAGGGTATCAATGCAGAAATAGCAGCATGAGGGTTAAAAACAACACGCACTGGCCAAAGAGGTTGGAACATGCAGAGTTGCTATAAAATCCTAATGCCAGAGAACATCAAGAGGCGGCCTGAACTCCTTGTGCTCTGCTCTAGGGACAGCGTAGCCCAAGATGAAACAGGAAGGCTTAAACACCCCTTGCCCCAGTCACCTATGCTCTTAAATTGGTCAAAGAGTACTCAAAACCCACCCTGCAATGAAAACCGGAAAACTAAGCAGTAGGTTAGAGCAGAAATTCTGCCACGTGAATTCCATTATATTGGAAGACTCTCTCTCCTAGGGCTTTTCAAAGAGCCAGGTTTTAGGCAAAGAACAAGGCAGACTTCACCCCAGTCTTCCATAGGACCAAAGAAATTAGTTCGTGCTCTGGACAGGAGCTTGGAACAAGGGCAGCGGGGAACCACTACACTCTTCGTGGGCCCTGCCAGAGATTCCCAGGAGGAAGGCGGAAGTGGAAGAAGTAAGGAATAACAGCAAATAAGAAGCCTTTCACCAAGACGTTATGAGAAAAGAGAACAAGAGAGTGAGAGAAAGGGGCCCTTATTAATACACAAAGAAACTAAAACAATTATTCTAAGATGGCTGAGTTCCAGAATGTCCTAAACAAAAAATCCAAACTCAGAATCAACCCTTAGGAAGGTGCCAATCGATAAATAGTTTGCTTCATTCTAGAAAACATGTAAAAACAGAGAAGGGAAAACCCAAAGTGACCGGATTCCTGCAAGAAATAAAGGTGACAGGTATCTTCTGATTAAAAGAGAATTGGATGGCGGACTGAGAGTAGATATTTATCAGAACCGTGAAGGTGATAAAGAGAATGAAGGTGAAAGTAGAAAAGAAAGGGAATTTCCCCTACTAGAACGAGAGAAAAGACCGTTCCGCTGCATGTCCCATCTGGTTTATTTCAAGCTCAAGAAAAGAACAGGAAAAATGCAGTAAAATTAGTGAAAGAGCTAGATTACCAGCAAGAATCAGTCATACACTTGTGTTTCTGCCAGGCAAGGCAGGCGTTGCTGGTGCACCCCCTGCTCCAATGACTAAGTAACTTACTTCAATGCATTTGACACACGATCCCTGAACTTCCGAAAAGCACTTAATACAGTGGCTCATGAAATCTTCATCTAAAAATGTTCACCCATTTATAATCACGCTGCAGCACACTGACAACTGGGAAATAGGGCCAAACAGAGGGAATAGATATTTGGAAGGATGCCATGGAGATTGGTATCATCAGGGACTTGGTTTATCATTTTGAGGGATTTCCCCCACCCCCCTTTTAAAGAGAATCAGATTTGGAGTCTAAGAAGAGTGTCATTACAACGAGAGGACTAACAGAGAAAATGAATTACCTGATTCAATAAAAGACAAAAATAAGAAATGAAATGCGACGTGACTTGGAAAACCCCACAGTCATATGTGCTAAATACAATGAAATCTGAAATATATTTAATGAACTGGGGGAGAGGAAGCAGGGGAAAAAATTAGCTCCTGATAGAAAATACTGGGTGGTAGGTATGAAGAAAAGCTGTATAAAAAGGCAACAGAAGATCGTATTTGGCAAATCTATAGTGCTTACTGTGTGCCACGCACTGTTCTAAATGCCTCAGATATAGTAATCTTCAAAACAACCTTCTAATCTAAGTACCTTATTATTCCTGTTTCATAGGTGAACAAACAGAGGCACAGAGAGGTTAAGTAACTTTCCCAAGGTTACAGCTAGTAAGAAGCAGGGCTAGGATTCAAATCCAGACACTCTGACCCCAAGATCTGTGCTCTTAACCTCTCTAGACTCCCCTAGAATTTCAACACAGAGAGCGAGATAAGTAGTCTAGGAGTGAAATACAAGTCATGCACTGGCTAGATCCAGGGTCAACAGATCATAGTTCTGTGATGACCAGTCAGTCCTGTGACCTCCCCAGGCCTTCGTTTCCTCACTCACCTGTGCATTGAGAAGACAGATTAGACAAGCTCTACCTAAGGTGTCTTCAGCTCTAAAATGCCGCAAGTTCATGCGACAATCAGCAGTATATGGACAGGTCTGCTTTCTGAAGGGTTATTCAAAGGTTAATTCATCCTAAAACAAGCAGCAAACTTGCTATTAAGGTTCTTCCTCTGCCTCCTGACCTTCAGAAGATTATTCCTCTTATTATATAATAATATATATAATTATATATTATATATATTACTCTAATAATAATAGATTATTCCTCTATTATGCCTCTATTCAGGCAAATGACAGAGGGTAGTGAAAGGGGTACTGCATGGTTTTTCTTTTGGACTCTACTTCGCGTGGTTGCAATAAAATGGCCCTCGAAAAGCTCTGGGCCAGATCACATTAACTCTGCCAAACCTACAGTCCCACCCAGGCACCTCTCAGGAGTCTGATTTTGGAGCCTGCCTTTGGATCTGGTTACTGGAATGCAGGTGAAACTGACACACTGGAGGTGAAGCAACCAAAGGAGAGGAATCAGGAAGACCAAAAGACGCACGCAGCCCACAGTAGTTCAAATTAAGGGTTTCATAATGGCTAAAGAAACCTTATCTTCTTGGTATGGTCCGTTCTCTTTGCTAACACCCACTCTTGAGAGTTGAGACCACAAGTTCATTGTGGATGAATTCAACACCCACTTTCAAACTAATGAGCCCCCAGCAGTATTCTTCTCAAGGTAGGCATTAAAGGTCAGAGTGCATCTGTGAATGGAGAAGGGCCTTACAGGTGGGTCATGCAGTCCTCCCTTGCGAGTCCCTTCTAAGCATCCCTGGCAGGTGGCTGTCACCTGGCCTCTGCCTGGTCACTTCCAAGGTCGCGGTGTTGGCTGCCTCGCCTAGCAGGGCCTGCGCTGCTGGACAGTTCTCACTGTGGGGAAAGACCACGAAGCGCCTAGAACAGTGCCTGGCACGTGGGCAAGCTAAATAAGTGTGCCTCCAAGTGGGTCAAAAGCTGCCTCCGTACAACTTGAACCCATCATTCCTGGGTGCCCCCTTGGAGCCCAGAAACGCAGAGGCCCCTCGGATATTCGGGGCTGTAATCAGGTCCCTCGGCCCTCTCCTTGCAGGTGCCGAACCCGGATCTCCATCACCAAGGCTGGAAGAGCCCCTCCCCAGACCCCAGAGGTCCCAAGAGTGCGCACTGATGGAGGGATGGCCGGTAGGGAGGCCGCAGTCGGGGTTGTCCCCATCCTCGGTATCTGAGGCTGAAGGGGACAAAGGGCTTTCAGGAAGGCGTATCCCACCCGATGCGTTCCAGGCTGCCTCCCTCCCCGCCGGCCCTGGGGACCACCGCGGCGACAGGTGACAGGCCCTCCGAGGATCCGGGGCGCTCAGGCTGCGGCGCGATGGGCCGAGCCACGACAGGGACCGCGGGGCTCAGGGGTTTGGCCCGACTGACGGGGGGCTCAATCACGGCTTAGCGGAGCTCGCTCCGCCGTGGCTTTACCTGCTTGTGGTTGACTACTGCGGCCCAGTTCGCCCCCAGTCAGGTTCCCGCAGCTCAGCAGCTGCCGCCGGCGCTCATGGAAATGCAGCCGGAACCCCTGGCCAGTGCAGCTCCCGCCGCTACCGGCCCCGCCCAAGCAACTGCCGCCACGCCCCTGACGACCGCTTCTGCCACGCCCCTAGCCACGGAAACCCGCCCGTTCATTGGGCCGCCCAGCCGCTGCTCTACTAGCCCCGCACTTCCATTGTACCCTGAGGGTAGCCCATTGGTCAACGGAGCTGCTCCTCAGAGCGGAGGCGGAGCACTTAGCGAAGAGCTCCAAGACAATTGGTTATTTTTCACGTCTTTAGCCCGTTGGCCGAGACACTATAGGATAAAGCCAGCCCGGAGGGGGCAGGGAAAAGAGAGGAGGGCTACTGGAGGGGTGTTGTTTGATGTTGACTGTGGCGGGTTGCAAAGAGGGAGGAGGCAATTGTGACCGCAAGCTGGGTTGGACGATTGGGTAATGTAAGGTGTCGTCTGGGGTTGGGAGGAGGGAGGCTGACTGGTAGTTCAGCTGCCGGGTCTGATGGCTCCAGGCCGACAGGTGGACTCACCTGTAGTCCAGGACACCAGGGGCAAAATTTGGGGTCGTGTCCCGGGGGAGAGGAGTCAGGTTAGTGAGTCACCAGGCCTCAAGGAGAGGAAGGATGAAGAGGCAGCGGCTTCTGGCCCCTTCCAGGT
Organism: Stenella coeruleoalba; assembly: GCF_951394435.1. Classification (NCBI taxonomy): domain Eukaryota; kingdom Metazoa; phylum Chordata; class Mammalia; order Artiodactyla; family Delphinidae; genus Stenella; species Stenella coeruleoalba. Next base: position 111,099,987 of record NC_137147.1, read on the forward strand.
AGGAAAGGGTGATGGGGCCGTGCCAGGCAGTGTGGACCTCAGTTATTGTCCCACTGTTCTTTCAGCCCTTAAGACGACCTTCTCCCAGTTGGAGGCAGCCTGGAAGACTGTAGCCTTTGGAATCATATCTAGAATTGAACTCCCTGTTGGCATGTACAGGTTGTACGGCCTTGAGCAAGTCACTTAACCTTTCTGCTTGCATCCTGATTTTTTTCATTTGGCAACTGGGAGTAACAATAGTAGTTGTTGAGAAGATTAAATAACTCCGGTAAACGCTAAGAGTGCCTGGCACTCAGTAGGCATTCATTCAAGACTAGTTCCCCACCCACTTACACATTGGTTTATGGAATTAGGTCCAGTTCTAAAATTCTGAGTCTGAAACTGCTTTTGCAATGGCATGTGCTTTTACCACGAATGGAACACTTGACTGTCTTGAAAGGCCAACTGCTCTAGGGCAGACAGGGCCACCCTACCAAGAGCAGGGGTTGAGATGAGAGTAGCCATTTAGCCAGAGAAGGGAAGTGGTATTTGTATCAATGTTAAATTTTTTCCAACACATTTCAGGATTATGACAAGAAAAAATGGAGCTTCCTTTTTCCTGTTCACCCATCCAAGTGTCCAATGGCTCATGTTTCATCCCTTTGAAGGCTGATCAGCACTGGACCAAAAACCACTGCATAAAAATCTATCTGTCAGGAACTCCTGAAGCCCATTGCCCACTCTGAAGGTGTGGAAGTCCTAGAATGTGAACAGAAATAGACTCTCAAGCCTGAATTTAGCCCCAGATCCTTTGGATCTGCCTTTGAGAGAACCCACACTTGTGGTTTTCTAGAAGGAGGAGAAAGAATCCTTTGCCATTGCTGTATTTTTGTCATTCCGTTGTCAAAAAATTTTTTTTACCTCAGCATTTATTTATTCCTCTATATTCTCTTCTATTTTAGGAAAGAAAAACCCAAAGGATTTTAGTGAGGGACGCCCATAGTTCCGACTCTGTGTTAAAACAGTTTGAGCTTCCAGAAAAAAGCTTTAGATCTGTGGCCAGTTGGATGTGTGTGTGTGCACGTGTGTGTGTGCACGTGTGTGTTCATGCACTTGGTTCTGCTCCACAGTTTTCCAGTTGTTGTGTCTTTAAATAGTACTGCTTGGTGGCCATACATACGTCTGCACGCGTGCTGGGGAAACAGGTTTGCTCCTGCTTGTGTTTGCTGAAGGAGACTGAGATGTCTTGTTAGGCCTTGAAAAGCATGTAGTGGCTCCTGATATCCGGGAAGATTTCTCCAGCTTGATTCAGAGCCACAGAAAGCAGCTGTTGGGAGTAGATTGCAGATGGACTTATCATTGTGCCAATGGATTTTTCCACCCATGTCAGGAACACAGCTTCAGCCAAGAGTTCCAGAAAGGGATGTCCATCCAATTCGGGAATTCTAAAGCACAGTTGTGTCACCGAGGCTCAAAGGGAGGTGCAGAATGAGGCCAGGCAGAGGAGAAAGAGGGAAAGGACACGTGCATCTTCTCCTTTGCAGCTCTGGCTGGTTTAAATAACCATTACCATTTGCAGCACACAGAACTGTTTCCTTATTGGTCTCTGGTTTCTGTTTCCTCTCTTCTGCTTTGGCTCTTGCCATATTCTGTTGAATCATACTATTTCCCTCTATAAAGAGTTTCTGTGGGAGGCCATTTAGGAGACAGAATGGACTCAAGTTTAGTAGCCTATTGGGATTGAGGATTTGGTGAGGCTTGGCTTGGGATAACCAGTGGTTAGGACGTGGCTATGAAGTACACTTTTGAAAGCATAAGAGTGCCTTGTTATAAAGGGAACAAGGGAGAGGGTGTGCACCCACTCACGTTCTGGAATGACTAAAGCTCCATCAATTTACCGAAGTAGAAGTGGCTCTAAACTCACCTGGGGCCTCTCAGCAGGATTTGTGAAAGTCCTGGAGGTCCTCAGAGAGATAGCGAGCAGCAGAGGTCAGAGAAGGTAGTGAGCTCTATTTATTCTTTCCTAGCAAAATCAGTGATTCACTCAGCCTGTCATTTTCATTATTCTGTATCCTTAGTGAATGATTGAGAGCAATGGGCTTTGGCCCCTCTGCTGCTGGGGCTTGAATCCTGCCTCCGCCTCTCCCAGCCTTGTGACCTTGGGCAAGTACCGCACCTCCCTGTGCCCACTTTTTCCCATAAAATTCAGATGACAGTATTTGTGCTTCCCTTATGGGGTGCTGTGAGGAGCAAATGAGTTAATAGATGTAAAGTGCATCAAACAGTGCCTGCCACATATCTAGCTCTTAATAAATGTTTGCCCTAGTTATTGTAGGAACCCATTTAAGAATCTTTCTCTAGGGACTTACCTGGTGGTCCAGTGGTTAAGACTCTGCACTTCCAATGCTAGGGGGTGCGGGTTCGATCCCTGGTCGGGGAACTAAGATCCCACATGCCTTGTGGGAAGGCCAAAAAAAAAAAAAAGAAATATAAAAAATTTCTTTTCCTCTAAGTGCTAACTCATTTTCTAAGTTCTGTCCCTCAGAAGTAGTGGTCACAGGATTCAGGATTTGGTTTTATGTAGACTTTATTTTTAAAAATAGTTTTAGATTCACAGTAAAATTGGGCAGCAAGTACAGAAAGTTCTCATTTACCCATTGCCCCAATGCATGCAGGATTTTTTTTACTAGTTATATCTACCACCTAGTGAGAGAAGCTTTTCCTTCAGAATACTCTTACCAGAGAGGGTTCAGAGGACTGAGTTAAGGGTTTTTTTCATATTCTTTTCCATTATGGTTTATTACAGGATATTGAATATAGTTCCCTGTGCTCTACAATAGGAACTTGTTGTTTATTCATTCTATATATAATAATTTGCATCTGCTAATCCCAAACTCCCAATCCATCCCTCCCCTACTCCCCCTCCCCCTTAGCAACCACGAGTCTGTTCTCTATGTCTGTGAGTCTGTTTCTGTTTTGTAGATAAGTTCATTTGTGTCATATTTTAGATTCCACATATAGGTGATATCATGGTATTTGGCTTTCTCTTTCTGATTTACGTTACTTAGTATGATAATCTCTGGGTCCATCCATGTTGCTGCAAATGGCATTATTTCATTTTTTTATGGCTGATTAATATTCCATTGTATATATGTACTGTATCTTCTTTATCCATTCATCTGTTGATAGACATTTAGTTTGTTTCCATGTCTTGGCTATTGTGAATAGTGCTGCTATGAACATAGGGGTGCATGTATCTTTTCAAATTATAGTTTTGTACAGATATATGCCCAGGAGTGGGATTGCTGGATCATATGCCAACCCTATTTTTATTTTTTTGAGGAAACTCCATACTGTTTTCCATAGTGGCTGCCAATCTACATTCCCACCATAAGTTAAGGTTTTTGAGACCAGACCTCGTCAGCATAATCACTCTGAGGAAAATGGGAAAGTCTGTAGCTGAGAGAATAGTGATAAAAGCTGCAACCTGGGTGTTCATGAGATTCCCCTCAAGGCCTGAGATACCTTAGGCTCTGAGGACTCCAAAATTGTCACTTTATTGTCTGTCACACCAAGTGCTGCCTGTGTGTAAAGTCTAGGCAGTGAGCTCAGAATGCCCCAGGGCCAGGCCTCCTGGCTAGCTTCTGATTGATAACAGAGATGAAGTTTGTTTAGAAGTTCTAAGTGCCAGCATGCAGTAGTTCCACGAGAACAAACTATGGTGAAATTCAAGGGTTTAGCCTCTTTTGTTATTAGGAAAGCTTCCTTCTGGCTAGTCAAACAGTGCTGAACAATAACCTTGTCTGTGATTCAGGCTGCTTCCTTAAACCTACATGTGAAGTTGTCTATAGTAAAATCATAGGGTGGTTTTATGCCCAGGACAGTCGTGGTTTATGCCTACTGTCCTGGCAAAATTTGAATAGTGTCCCCCAAATTTGAAAGAGTGTTTTTCACTGTCAAATGGTCTCAGTTTGAAAGATAAATTGGGTGGTAACTTTTACACTTACATACATAGGACCCAGAACTGAAAATTCTCATGTAACACACACACACACACACACACACACACACACACACACACACACACACACACACAGCTGTTGTAGCCTTATAATGTCTGCAGAGTGTCAGACAGGTGGTTGGCTAAAGATGACTTCTTAGTCACCATGTATTCCTTTTCTTGACGTCATCCTTAATTACAGTAATAAAAATTGAGTTGTTCATGCTGTTAACTCAAGAGGAATCAGTAAAACTTGTGCATTAAGTAAGTGCTTTACAATCATTTCCTGCATAATTTCATGTTCTTGAGCTATTTTTTATTTCCACCAGGGAAGCCCTCTTGAGCTATTTTTGAGCTGTTTACATCCTACCAGAGATCCCTATATTGTTTTACCAAATATTTGAGTTAACGAGAAAGTAAATATTTTTACCAAGCAAGACATTTAGTATCAGAGAGAGAGAACCAGGAAGTGAAGTCCCATCCCTATATAGGGCAAGGGGAAATATTTGAAGAGATGACTAAAAAGGACTGAGCAGTAAGCAATAAAGTGTAATCAACATGAACAATTATTCTGAGGAGGGAAAAATTTCTTCTGATTTGGATTCTTACAGATTTGAACTGGCCCTTGAAGGTCTATGGGCTGAAGTCAGGCTGGGGTGGCATGACATTCCAGTTGGGGGAGGACAACAGGGACAGAGGCCTCTAAGTGGAAGAATACAAGTTGATTTGTCCAGAGAAGGGTCCAAGTGGAGAATCAATAGGCGAGAAGATGGAAAGATAGAGTGGGCCCGTGACAGAGGCTAGTTAATACTTCATCTAAGTTGACGGCTTCCTCTTAGCTGCCTGAGGATTTGGCTATCCTAGCTCAGTGCATGGCATGCCCCAGGCATCCTAAGCTCCAGGCATCTGCATATCACCTTCATCATTCTGACCCTATCTCTTTACTACCTGCTTATTATTTACTTAATAGTTTCATTAAATTCATTCATTTTTTATATTAAATACCTTCTTCTGTATCATCCTAAATCAGTGGTTCTCAACTGGGGGCAGTTTCACCTGCCAAGGGACATTTGGCAATGTCTGGAGACATTTTTTGGTTGTCAGAACTGAAGGGAGTGGTGTTGGTATCTAGTGGGTAGAGGCCAAGGATGCTGCCACACAGAACAGCTCCCACAATGAAGAATTATTTGGCCCAAAAGGTCAGTAGTGCTGAGGTTGAGAATCCCTGTGGACCCAGGTAATAACATCTATAATACAGCAAGCTTGGTGTGCTGGTTATAATTATTCTACTCCACATTATAATAATTTCATAACTATTAAATTTTAAAACGTTCTTCCACATGCTACTTGATCCCAACAGATATTTGTATACCCATGTTCATAGCAACATTCACAATAGCCAAAAGGTGGCAACAACCCAAATGTTCATTGATGGATGAATGGATAAACAAAGTGTGGTATATACATACTATAGAATACCATCCAACCTTTAAGATGAAGGAAATTCTAACACATGCTACAACATGGATGAACATTGAAGACGTTATGCTAAGTGAAATAAGCCAGTCACAAAAGGACAAATATTGTATGATTCCATTTATATGAAGAGCCTAGAAAAGTCAAATTCATAGAGACAGAAAGAACAGTGGTTATAAGGGACCACAGGAAGGAGGTAATGGGAGTTATTATTTAATGGGTAGAGTTTCTGTTTTGCAGGATGAAAAAGTTCTGGAGATGGATGGTGGTGATGGTTGTACAAAAATGTGAATGTGCATAATACCACTGAATTGTACATTTAAAAATGGTTGAGAAGCATGAAAGTTTTTGATTTTGAAGTCCAATTTATTTAGTTTTGTTTGTGCTTTTGGTATCATATTTAAGAAGACTTTACCTATCCCAAGACCCATGAAGATTTACTTGTATACTTTCTTCTAAGAGTTTTATAGTTTTAGCTCTTACATTTAGGTCTATAATCTATTTTGAGTTAATTTTTGTGTACGATATGAGGAAGATGCCCAACTTCATTCTTTTGCATGTGAATATCCAGTTGTCCCACACCATTTGTTGAAAAAGCTATACTTTTCACCCTGAATGTCACCCTTGCTTGTCAAAAATCAATTAACCAGAAATGTATAGGTTTATTTCTGGACTCTCAATTCTATTTCATTGATCTATGTGTCTATCATTATGCCAATATTACACAGTGATTACTGAGGTTTTGTAGTAAGTTTTGAAATTGTAAAGTGTGAGTCCTCCAAATTTGCTCTCCATTTTCAAGGTTGTTTTGGCTATTCTGAGTACTCTAATGAATTTTTCACTTCACTTATTGAACTTTTGATTCCAGAATTTCCATTGGTTCTCTTTTATAAGTTCTCTTTACTGAGATTCTCTATTTAATGAGAATAAATAGAGAATGTGTCATCAGACCTTCCTTTACTTCTATAAATATACTTCTATAAATAAATAGAGAATGTGTCATCAGACCTTCTTTTACTTCTTTAAACACAGTTTCCTTTAGTTCTTTGACCATATTTATAACAATTATTTTGAAGGCTTTGGTAAGTCTGACAACTGGGCCCTCTCAAAGGCAGTTTCTGATGCCTGATTTTTGTGTGTATAGGTCATACATTCCTATTTCTTTGCACGTACCGTAATTTTTGTTGTTGAAAACTGGATATTTTGGGTAATGTAGTAACTTTGGATATGGATTCCTCTCCTCTCTGGGGCTTGTTGTTATTGTTGGCTTGTTTGTTTGTTTAGTGACTTGGCTGGACTATTCTAGTGGAGATATATTACATACAACAGTGTTAATTGTATTTATTATGTTGTACAACTCTCACTTTTCTTGCTAAGATTTAGATTTTCTTGAATAAAAGTTTCTTAATTTACTGTGTGCTCTTAAAACAAATTTCAGAGACTACAAATTGTTGCATTTGGGGTTTTAATTTTTTAAAATAGTTTTCACCAATTATGGTTGTTTCACTGGGGAGAGGGTTCATGGAGCTCTTCATGGCACCATTCCAGCAGTCATATGCTCTGTTATGATTATTTGTCATCAAGTACTATCTTAGTCAAGTTAGTCTGAAGGCAATGTTCAGGGTAATTTATTGTGGGAGAGACTGGAGCCAGATAGAAGAGACAGCAGGCGATTGATTAGCTTAGGTGTAAAGTGATAAAGATATGAACTTGACAGAGGGAAGGAAAAGCAAGGAAGGAGTGATGTGATTACAGAAAGATTTGTCAGGACTTCCTGCAGGTTAAATCTGGGGCGCGAGGGGAAAGGAAGTGTCGGAGAGGATTCCAAGGTGATGGTAATATGGAGGAGGAAAGACAAGTCTTATTTAGGTCTGGTGAGATCATGGTAACAGATAATATGCAAGGAAAAGGGCAAATAGTACATTGGGACTAGAAAGGCAGGATTGGAGATTAGGGGAAAGGTTGAGTTTTGTAGGCAAGGGTTTTCATTTATTTATTTTTATTTTTCGCTGCACTGGGTCTTCGTTGCTGCGCGCAAGCCTTCTCTAGTTGCGATGAGTGGCGGCTACTCTTTCGTTGTGGTGCGCAGGCTTCTCACTGCGGTGGCTTCTCTTGTTGTGGAGATCAGGCTCTAGGCGCACGGGCTTCAGTAGTTGTGGTGCACAGACTCAGTAGTTGTGGTGCACAGGCTCAGTAGTTGTGGCACACAGGCTTAGTTGCTCTGTGGCATGTGAGATCTTCCCGGACCAGGGCTCGAATCCATGTCCCCTGCATTGGCAAGCGGATTCTTACCCACTGCACCACCAGGGAAGACCCAAGGCAAGAGTTTTTGGGTCAAAGTTTTTATGTAACCCTTTGCAAAGTTGCCCACATACATGATAGTGGAAGTCATGAGAATAGATAAGTTTCAGAGAGAGAAAACGAGACCAGTTTACCTTAAACTTGGGAAAATGGACTTTTAAGAGGCAGGAGGAGGAAAACAGTAAGGAGATTGAGAAGTTAGCACAAGACAGGTAGGAATAATGATAGCCAACCCTTATTAAACCCTTACTAAGAGCCAAGAACTGTTTTACATGCTTTCTTGAATTTAATCCTCACAATAACTCCACAGGGTGGGTATTATTGTCCCCATTTTACGAATCAAGACACTGAGGCTAGAGAGGGGAAATAATGTGCTCAAGGTCACACAAGTGGTATGCAGTCGAGCCAAAATGAAAATCTAGGCATGCATAACATTCATACCAAAGTGTGTACCCAAAGCAACATACACTAATGTTCATAGTAGCACTGTTTGTAACAGCCCAAATGTTCATCAACACTAGAATGGGTAAGCTAACTGGTATATTCATATTCAATGGAATATTATACAGCTTTGAGAATGAACAAACCATTGTCATAAGGAACAGCATGGACATAATGTTGAGCAAAAGAAGCCAGTTCTGAAAGAGAACATGTTGTATAATTCCATTTATATAAAGTTCAAAAAGAGGCAAAATGAATCTATGGTGTGAATAAGTCAGGTCACATCTGTGGGGTAGTAGACACTGGGAGAGGGCATGAAAGGGGTCCCATAATGTCCTGTTTCCTGATCTCAGTGGTGGTTACACAGGTGTGTTCTTTTATGAAAATGTATCAACCTGCACACTTACAATTTATATACTTTTGTGTAATAGGTAATACATCAATAAAAAGTTTACTCATACAAAAGAAAGCAAAATAGAAGTAGGCCATATGATCTGAGGACATGCCCTTTTAACCATGAGCTGTCAAGATAGCAGGTGTCCTGTTTCCTCTGCAACACGTAAAATGCAAAGGAAAATGTAGAGGGGATCCTATACAATTAGAAAGGTAAAAGAAATGTAAGAGATAGAGATTGACCAAATGCAACACATGGGTCTTATTAAAACAAATTGTAAAAATAATAAAATAATGAAACAATCGGGGACTTTGAACACATTGTATTTTGGATGATATTAATAAATTGTTGATTTTAGGTATATTAATTGTATTGTTAATTTTTTTAAGTCTTTATATGTCAAAGGTAATGACATGTTTATAGATGAAATGATGTGATGTTTGGGATTTGCTACACTCATTGGGTATGAGTGTAGAGGTGAAACAGCCTTGGCCAGGAGCTGATCATTCTGGAAGGTGGAAGATAGCTACCTGGGTTTCTGTGTAACATTCTCTCTACTTGTGTATATGTTTGAACATTTTTTAGGTAAGAAGTTTTTTAAAAAGAAGAAAACTTACATTCAATGTCCCAGCAAAGGAATTACTTCCCGTGGCTTCATTTTTTTTTTTTTTTTTTTTTTGCAGTACGCGGACCTCTCATTGTTGTGACCTCTCCCGTTGCGGAGCAACAGGCTCCAGACGCGCAGGCTCAGCGGCCATGGCTCACGGGCGCAGCTGCTCCGCGGCATGTGGGATCTTCCTGGACCGGGGCACGAACCCGTGTCCCCTGCATCAGCAGGCGGACTCTCAGCCACTGCGCCACCAGGGAAGCCCTTCATATTTTTAAGTTTGTACTTCCTTTGAGAGAGACAAGGAGAGAGCAGGCACGTGGTCACAGAGATCACAGGGGCAGGGAGTGGTCTTGTGATGCCCATTGCTGTAGTTCTGTCTCTGCCCCTGCTGAGACAGATCCCTGAGACACGGGGTCAGCTCTGACAAGGTCACTGTAACTCCCACATCTGATAGTCGGCTTTCAGTCCCCCTTTCTTGACTTCTTGGTAGCCTGGGACTCTGGTGGCAGGAACCTCTGTTTTCCCTACCTCCCCCATTAGTCTGTATTGTGGACTCTCCTTCCTGGGTCTGACTCTTGAGCCATGAGTTCTTTCCTAAACCCTCTGCTCCTCTCCCATATACTCTTGCCAAGGGTTTCATCCTCTCCCAGTAGCTTAAGTGGCTGCCAGGCTGCCTTTCAAGATGCAATTTTAATCAATCTATTCCCTCGTTAAAACCCAGGAATGGTTTCCATTACCTAAGTGATAACATTCAAACTCTCACGGAGGCACAGGATGTCCTTCAGCATCTCTTTACACCTCCACCTCCAAACCACCTTCTCTCTTCAGCCTTCCCTCCTCCCATTCCCCTTCACACCTCCCTGTCAGCCAGTTACATCATCACCATTTCTGGAATGTGTCATGCTGTTTGTTGCTCCCATACCTTTGACCCCATCTGGAACACCTACCTATACACTTCCCCACCTGGAAAACCCTACTCATCCTTTGGGACACTGCTGCGAGGTCATTTCATTCATAAAGCCTTCCCTCACCTTCCTGTGGAGTTCATTCATTCATTCAACCATTCATTCATTCATTCATTCATTCAAAAATATTTATGCTCAAGGCCCTCAACTAAGTCTGAGTGCTAAGTCAAGAATCCACATGGTTCACACTTTACATCATAGCTCTTATCTCATCAATACTATTGACTTATTTACATAAATAGCCATTCCTGTACCCCACCCCTTGAAGGCAAGGATGGTGACTCATTCACCTTTGTACCCCAGTGACGGCACTAAATATGTTTGTTCAATTGAATTGAAGGAGAATAATTACTCAGAAAAGACCTTTGGGGTTGACCATTCAAACAGCCGTGATAATCTTTGGGTGTCTGTGTGGTAAAATTTAGGTTCAGGGATGGAGAGAATGAGTCCCTTGTTCCCAGGGGTTAAGGAGAACCTAGGAATTGGCCCAGTTGTAGGCCACGTGCTTAAAAAATACATTCATGAGAAGGGGCAGGAAACAGGATGGCAGCAAGATTGAGGGATGAGGGTGTTCAGAGTATTTTAAAAGTCATAGAGAGGAGCCCATGGGAAATAGACTTAAGAGGCTGGTGAGAGGGGGCAGTGACAGAAGCAAAATGACAAAGGCGACTAGGTTTATTTTTGTGGGGGAGGGGGACCAGATGGGCCTTGGACTGGCCTGGAGACAACTCTTCCTCTAAGGTAGAAGGCAAGGAAGAAAGCAACAATAGAGAGAGAAGGAGTAATAGCAGCTGCTTGGAGTGCCTGCCTTGTACCAGATCCTTTACATCTTTTATTTCACTTAATCCCCACAGTCTTCATTTTCAGATGAGGAGAATGGCTCAAAGCATTTCAATGACTCTCCACCCTGGCTATACATTAGAATCACCCGAGGAACTTTGTAAACTGTGGCTCTGGGTCTCCCAGCTTTTTTGATTTAATGTGATCTGGGATAAGATGCTGGCATCTGAATTTTTTATGTTCTTCAGGTGATTCTAATGTATAGTCAGAGTGGAGTACCATCGTAAGGAATTTGCTGGAGGTGGTCCACATGTTGGGATGGAATTCATCTCTGGTCAGTCTGATTCCAAAGCCCGAATGCTTTCCCCTAGGGCAGTGGTTCTCAGTGTGAGGTCCCCGGCACTTTTCTAGCAAGCGGGGGCCCTACTTACTTGTTAACCTACTAAATCAGAAACTTTGGGGTGGGGCCCACCAATCTGGTAAAGCAAGCCCCCCAGTAGCTCTGATGCACAATCAGGTTGGAGAACCACTGCTCTAAAAGCCTTGCTACTCAAACAAAATTGTGATGTACACACGCACAGCATCAGCATCATCTGGGAATGTGGTAGAAATGCCATACCTCAGGTCCTACCCCAGATCCACTGATTCAGAATCTTTTTGGCAAGATCCCTAGGTTCTTTGCATGCACTTTAAAATTTGAGAAGACCAGGGACTTCTCTGGCGGTCCACTGGTTAAGACTCTGATTCCAAGGCAGAGGGTGTGGGTTGGATTCGATCCCTGGTCAGGGAACTAAGATCCCACATGCCACGTGGTGTGGCAAAAAAAAAAAGAGAGAGAAGACCAGTAATTCCCAAACCTGGCTGACAATCAGAATTAACTAGGGAGTTTTATTTGTTTGTTTTTTAGAGTATGAATTCCCTAGGTATCCCAAGTTTCTAATTCATTAGGTCTGAGGTCATACGTAGGTCCCTATTTTTTTTTTTTTTTTTTTTTTTTTTTGCGGTACGCGGGCTGTTGTGGTCTCTCCCGTTGCGGAGCACAGGCTCCGGACGCGCAGGCTCAGCAGCCATGGCTCATGGGCCCAGCCGCTCCGCGGCATGTGGGATCTTCCCGGACTGGGGCACGAACCCGTGTCCCCTGCATTGGCAGGCCGACTCTCAACCACTGCGCCATCAGGGAAGCCGTAGGTCCCTGTTTTAAAGTTCCTCATAAGTGTGATGATCAAGTAAGTCTGGGGACCACTCCACTTCACAATGCCGCCTCCCTGCAGAAGAGGAAATTTTCTGAGTATACTCCTTGTCCCAGGCACCTCAGAAGGTGTTTTCCTTACAACTAGCTTGCCAGATTTAGCAAATAAAATTACAGAATGCCCAGTTCAATTTGAATTTCAGATAGTAAATAAATTTTTAGTATGGGTATGACCCAAATATTGCATGGGATTATACTTATTAAAATTATTTTCAATAGTAAAAAATTAATTTAGTGAATTTACTAATAAAAAGTATAAATTTGATCAGTTTAAATTTGGTAAAAATTGTTTAGAAATTATTCATTGTTTATCTGAAGTTCAGATTGGATTGGGCATTCTGTATTTTGTTTGGCAACCCTACTCACAACAGTACCAGAGTTTCAAGGAGGAAATTGGTATAACCTTAGGGAGGGAAAGAAGAGGCAGGGTCTGCCGGGACATCAACAAGAAGTAGATGAATGAATGGCTGAATGTCAGAAACACCATGTCCAGTGTTCTCAGTCAGATAAGCTAAGTTATGCCTAAGGCTGCTGTGAGAAACAACCCTCACATCTCCACTGCTCACAGCCACAAAGACTTCTTTCCTGTTCATGTTACATGTCCACAGAGGTCAGCTGCATCTCCTCTTCATTCTGCGATCAAGGCTCATGGGAGGTTTCTAATGATATTTCTGGTCTCATGAAAAAGGAAAAAAAGAGAGTGCTTGGCCATGTAATGATTCATAAAGCTAGGGTGACCAACATCCCATTTTGCCCAGGAATGGGGGTATCCTGGGACACACAACTTCAGTGCTAAAACCAGAATAGTCCTGGGCAAATCAAAATGTTTGGTCACCCTAACAAAGCTTGTATTTGGAAGTGACACATGTCACTTGTGTTCACATTACATTGGCCAAAAAGGTCACACGACCAAGTTTGTCATCAATCAGGTGAGTTTTTTTTTTTTGGCTGCGTTGGGTCTTCGTTTCTATGCGTGGGCTTTCTCTGTTTGCAGTGAGCAGGGGCTACTCTTTGTTGCTGTGTGAGGGCTTCTCATTGTGATGGCTTCTCTTGTTGTGGAGCAAGGGCTCTAGGCGTGCGGGCTTCAGTAGCTGCAGCACATGGGCTCAGTAGTTGCGGCATGTGGTCCCTAGAGCCCACGGGCTTCAGTAGTTGTGACATGTGGGCTCAATAGTTGTGGCATGGGCTCTAGGGCACATGGACTCTAGGGCACATGGCCTTCAGTAGTTGTGGCACATGGGCTGAGTTGCTCCACGGCATGTGGGATCTTCCCGGACCAGGAATCAAACCTGTGTCCCCTGCATTGGCAGGCGGATTCTTAACCACTGGACCCTAGGTGGAGGGAATGTTTCTTGATTAGGTCTTAGTCCTGCTCTCAGGGGAAGAGGGGATTTGTCAGGCCATTGTCCTTCATAGTTCTTGCCTCTGCCATCTTGGAGGTCCTTCTTATTCTATTTTCTTCCTAGAGAGGGCATACGCCCTCCTGGGGGCTGTGAGGTTTTTTGACTTGCTTTCTGCGGTAGATTGTATTAGTATTCAGAATATTCATTCCCCCTCTCTATGGGTCCCTCACTACTGGAGGCTTTAAAACACTCACCCAGGGACTTCCCTGGTGGCACAGTGGGTAAGAATCCGCCTGCCAATGCAGGGGACACAGGTTCGAGCCCTGGTCCGGGAAGATCCCACAGGCCACAGAGCAACTAAGCCCGTGAGCCACAACTACTGAGCCTGTGCTCTAGAGTCCATGACACAACTACTGAACCCTGTGCACCTAGAGCCCATGCTCCACTACAAGAGAAGCCACCACAATGAGAAGCCCGTGCACTGCAATGAAGAGTAGCCCCTGCTCGCCACAGGTAGAGAAAGCCTGCAAGATGAAAGCCAGCAATGAAGACCCAACGCAGCAAAAAAAAAAAAAAAAAGTCTGGTGCCATGGTTAGATGAGAATTTAGGTTGTCTCCCGTGAGACGAGTGAATTTATTTTACAGAAAAAAGGGAAATAAATATTTGTGACCAAAGGAGAAGGTTGGGGTAGACTGTATTATTATCCAAAATATTTGTTGCCCCTCTAGGGCTACTCTCTTTGGGGTCCCTATCTACGTGAGGATTATATTTGCAACCTGATTGACCTTAGGCTTAGCCACGTGGTTTCTTTGGCCAATAGAATGTGAGTAAAACAGACAATTGTCACTTCTGAGCAGGAGTTTGAAGAGCCAGCTCGTGGCCCACCATCTTCTCTTTTCCTTCTGCCACGAGACTAGTGATGTTCCAGATAGGAGCTGCTCCTTCAGCCTGGATCCCAGAGCAGAGTTGCAGCCAACTCAACATATATGTAGTATGTTTAGAGTAATAAGCCAGAGATATTTGGGTGGTGCTTGTTACCACAGCATAACCAGGCCAATCCTGCCTGACACAAGAGTAAATGAACAAGATTACATAAGTATACCTCTGTATGACTCCATTTTTGTAAAGTTTGCAAACAGGCAAAACGAAACAGTATATTATTTAGGAACAAACCTGGGGTGGCAAAATTATAAAGAAAACAAGAGCATAATTAACACAAAATTCACGGGCGTTGGGTTTCCCTGGTGGCGCAGTGGTTGAGAGTCTGCCTGCCAATGCAGGGGACACGGGTTTGTGCCCCGGTCCAGGAAGATCCCACATGCCGCGGAGCGGCTGGGCCCATGAGCCACGGCCGCTGAGCCTGCGCGTCCGGAGCCTGTGCTCCGCAACGGGAGAGGCCACAGCAGTGAGAGGCCCGTGTACCTAAAAAAAAAAAAAAAAAATTCACGAGAGTGGTTCCCTCTGGTTGAAGGTAAGGGAGACAGACATGATTGGAGAGTTTTAGACTCTTCAGATGTTATATTTCTTCTTTTGAGTGTAGATTATGCAATTTAAAGAAAACGAAAGCAAAAGCATGGCAGATTATGTTTTCCAAAGATGGACACAATAACTCCTGTTTACATACTCTTCTAGAAACTTGCCACCCCCCCACGCCTTGAACCTGGGCAACTGTGTGACTGCCTCAGTCAATATATCAATAGTATGGAAGAAGGGAGGCTATGTAACTTCTAAGGCTGGATCATGAAAATGGCATGCACTTGTGCTTTGCTTTCTTGTACACCTTCTCTTTCATCCCAGCTACAAGCTAATTTGAGCAAGCCCAAACTAGCCCACGTGGAGAGACCACGTGTAGGTGTTGGAACTGACAGCCTAGCTGAGGTTCCAGACAACACCCAGCATCAAACAGCCAGACATGTGAGTAAAGACGCCTCCAGTTGGCCCCAGCCCCCAACCATTGGGATATCCTCAGCCGCTGAGTCTTCCCAGCTGAGACCCCAGACATCAGGCAGCAGAGACAAGCCACCCCTGCTAGATCCTGTCTCAATTCCTGATGCACAGAGCTCATAAGCATAATAAAATGCTTGTTTTGGGGCACTGAGTTTGTTATGTAACAGTGGATGACTGGAACAATTTAAGAAATACACATAAAAAAACTGTGTCAGTTACCTATTGTATAAAAATCTCTTCACGGGCCTTTTTAAAGTGAGTTTGCATATGTTAGATGGTAGGTGGCCCACAGAATGGCCTGCAGGGGCCCTGACAGGAAAGGTCCTACAAGGGGAAAAGTCTAGGGTCATGAAGTCTAGGGCCAAGGTCTTTGAGAAAGAAATTCTCCCTTATTCCTTGGTAAAGAAAGTAGAAGTTTAGTCAGTCTTTATGGCGAGAGTTCCACTGAACTTGGTTCTTTCACTCACTCACTCATTCATTTACAAATTCATTCATTCATCAAACAGTTGCTGATCATATAGTAAGTTCCAGGCTGTGAATGTAGAGCTCAGTTAAGTCAGGGTCCCTAGTCTAGAAAGGAAGGCCAGGAATCAAGATGCCCGTAGCACTCTTGTTCTTTTTTTTTTTTTTTTGCGGTACGTGGGCTTCTCACTGTTGTGGCCTCTCCCGTTACGGAGCACAGGCTCCGGACGCGCAGGCTCAGTGGCCATGGCTCACGGGACCAGCCGCTCCGCGGCATGTGGGATCTTCCCGGACCGGGGCACGAACCCGTGTCCCCTGCATTGGCAGGCGGACTTTCAACCACTGCACCACCAGGGAAGCCCAGCACTCTTGTTCTTTATTTTATCCTGTAGGCTTATACTTAGGATCTAGTTTATTGGGGTGGAGGATAAATACTCATAGAATAAAATTATAGAGAAAAGCATGGGAATGATTCATGCAAAGTTCAAGATAGTAGTGCCTCTAGGAGGATGAGAGTCTGATAAGCTGGGGCAGGAACTCCAGGGGGCTTCTAAGCTTCTGATCATGCTCTGTTTCTTAAGCAGGGAGGGGGGTACGGAGGGGTTCATTTTATTATTATCTTTTAAGCTTTACATATATATTATATCCTCTCATGTGTGAAGTATTTTTCAATAAAAGTTTGTAAAGATTGTTCATCACTGAGAGGTTTATTAAGTACAAATTTGGAAACGATCAGGTGCTCATTATCAGCAGCCTGGTTAAATAACATAAAATATCTGTTTAATGAAATACTAACAAGACATTGAAATAATAACGTAATCTTACCTTATTGATATGAAATCATGTCCATAATATAGTAAATGAAAAAGGCAGCTTAGGACTTCCCTGGTGGTCCAGTAGTTAAGATCCTGCACTTCCAATGCATGGGGCATGGGTTCGATCCCTGGTGGGGGAACTAAGATTCCACGTGCCGCCCAGTGCGGGGTAGGGGGCAGGGGGAAGACAGCTTAAAAATTATATATACCAAGTGCCTATTGACAGATGAATGAATAAATAAAATGTGGTATACAATGACATATTATTCAACCTTAAAAAGAAAGGAAACTCTGACATGTGCTATAATGGATAAACCTTGAAGACATATTGCTAAGTGAATTAAGCCAGTCACAAAAGGACAAATACTGTATGATTCCATTCTCATGAGATACTTAGAGGAGTCAAATTCATAGACAGAAAGAAGGATGGTGGTTCCAGAGGCTGGGTGTTGATGGTGGAGGGGAATGTGGAGTTAATGTTTAATGGGTCCAGAATTTCAGTTGGGGAAGATGAAAAAGTTCTAGAGATAAATGGTGGTGATAGTTGTACAACAATGTGAATGTGCTTAATGCCACAGAACTATATGCTTAAAAATGGTTAAAATGGTAAATTTTATGTTATGTATATTTTACCACAATAAGAAATGGCTATAATATATAATACAATTACCTTTCTCTGTGTGTGTGTATAAGAGAGAGAAAGAGAGGAGGGAGAGAGAAGGAAAATGTATAGAAAAAAATCTGGCAGAATTTATATCAATATGTCTACAATGCTTATCTTTTGTTGTTCAGGTCATAGATGATCTTTATTCTCTTTCTTCTACTTCATGCTTTTCTATATACTATGGTTCTTTGGCTATGAGTAAATTTTACATGTGTAATTGGAAAACAATAAATCTGATTTTAAAAGAAAGGAATCCCATGTTTCATCAAGAAGTGGCAAAGTAATCCTGAGGAAAAAGAACAAAGCAGGAGGCATAACCCTTCCAGACTTCAGACAATACTACAAAGCTACTGTAATCAAAAGAGCATTGTATTGGCTCTTGGACAATATGGATCAATGGAACAGAATAGAGAGCCCAGAAATAAACCCACACTATGGTCAATTAATCTTTGACAAAGGAGACAAGAATATCCAATGGAGAAAATACAGTCTCTTCAGCAAGTGGTGTTGGGAAAGTTGGACAGCTGCATGTAAATCAATGAATTTAGAACACACCCTCAAACCATGTAGAAAAATAAATTCAAAATGGTTTAAAGACTTAAATATAAGACATGACATCATAAAACTATTAGAAATGAACATAGGGGCTTCCCTGGTGGCACAGTAGTTAAGAATCCACCTGCCAACGCAGGGGACATGGGTTCGAGCCCTGGTCCAGGAAGATCCCACATGCCAAAGAACAACTAAGCCCGTGCGCCACAACTACTGAGCCTGCACTCTAAAGTCCACGAGCCACAACTACTGAGCCCGTGTGCCACAACTACTGAAGCCCGTGCATCTAGAGCCTGTGCTCCACAACAAGAGAAGCCACCTCACTGAGAAGCCCATGCACAACAATGAAGAGTAGCCCCCACTCGCCGCAACTAGAGAAAGCCCGCATGCAGCAATGAAGACCCAATGCAGCCAAAAATATAAAATTAATTAATTAATTTTTTAAAAAAGAAACGAACATAGGCAAAACATTCTCTGACATAAACTGTACCAATGTTTTCTTAGGCCAGTCTTCCAAGGCAATAGAAATAAAAGCAAAAGTAAATAAAGGGGACCTAATCAAACTTACAAGCTTTTGTACAGCAAAGGAAACCAAAAATAAAACGAAAAGACAAGCTATGGACTGGGAGAAAATATTTGCAAATGATGCAACCAACAAGGGCTTAATTTCCAAAGTATACAAACAGCTCATGCAACTCAGTAACAAAAAAACAAACAACCCAATTGAAAGATGGGCAGAAGACCTAAATAGACATTTCTTCAAAGAGATACAGATAGCCAACAGGCACATGAAAAGATGCTCAGCATTGCTAATTACTAGAGAAATGCAAATCAAAACTTCAATGAGGTACCACCTCAACTGGTCAGAATGGCCATCATTAAAAAGTCTACAGATAGGGCTTCCCTGGTGGTGCAGTGGTTGAGAGTCCGCCTGCCAATGCAGGGAACATGGGTTCGTGTCCCGGTCCAGGAAGATCCCACATGCTGTGGAGTGGCTGGGCCCGTGAGCCATGGCCGCTGAGCCTGCGTGTCCGGAGCCTGTGCTCCGCAACGGGAGAGGCCACAGCGGTGAGAGGCCCGCGTACCGCAAAAAAAAAAAAAAAAAAAAAAAAAAATGAAATAATGCCATTCACAGCAACATGGAAGGACTAAATAAAGTAAGTCAGAAAGACAAATACCATATGATATCACTTATATGTGGAATCTAAAATATGCCACAAATGAACTTATCTACGAAACAGAAACAGACTCACAGACATAGAGAACAGACTTGTGGTTGCCAAGGGGGAAGGGGAGTGGGGGAGGGATGGATTGGGAGTTTGGGATTAGCAGATACCAACTATTATATATATATAGAATGGATAAGCACAGGGAATTATATTCACTATCCTGTGATAAACCATAATGGAAAAGAATATGAAAAAGAATGTATTCAGGTATCTAACTGAATCACTTTGCTATATAGCAGAAATTAACACAACATTGTAAATCAGCTATACTTCAATAAAATAAATTTTTAAAAAAGAAGCGGCAATGTGACTGATTAAAGAGATGACACAGTCAAATAAGCAAGATTAAAAAAATTAAAAGGCAATTATTCTCCAATAAAAGTGACTCATTCAGTCAGTCAACAGTAGAAATCAATAAGGTGAGATGGGCCAGCTTCAGATCTCCTCTTTGACATATTCATTCCTATTTTACAATAGAACATCTGAAACTACGCTTATCCTCTCTTTGCCAGCATTGGAACCACCTCTCTTTATCCATTCCTAAATGTCTTTTCTTTAAAATCAATTCCTCAACCTCCTCCAGACTTACCCTAGTGCGCGTCATGCCCAAACAACCTTAATATTCCTGAATGAGCAACAGCTCTGGGGCCCTCAACACCCTTCTTCACACTCTATTCTTTTTCTTGGACCTCAGCCTGGCCTCCGGACTCCAGCTGTCTTTCCTTCCAGCCCTGGGTCCAAAGGTTTTTCTCTTTCCATTTGTGGCTGCATCCTCCAGAAATCATGTCTTAAAAGTGTCCTCAAATTTTGGTGCTCTCTGTGAGCCTCGGCCTTGCTAGCTCTGCCTATTCCAGTTCCTCTTGGCTGGGTCTACTCTTCCTCCACTTCAAGCTCAGTCATGCCCCACTCACCCCTTACTGTATAGCTTTGGCCTTATGACCAGGTGAAGCTTAGAATTAAGTCTTGCAGAGACAGGCTTTTCATAAACTACTGGGATGTACAAGCTTCCAGAAGTGCCATTTGGCAATTTGAAAGAAGATCCTGAAAATATTTATAGCCTTTGAAACTCTGACCTTATAATTCCATTTCTGGGACTCTCTCCTAAGGAAATGGATGGACAAGGATTAAAGCATAAATATGAATCACATAAGTTAGCAAAACAACAGAAGCAGCCTAGATGTCCAAGAGCAGAAGATTGATCAAATTAAGCAAATTATAGCATATGCCTATTGTGGACAGTTATGCAGCCATTAATATGTTTGTGGAGTATCATTAATGCCAGGGGAAAAGTACGCTTGCTCAAAGTGATATATTTGGTATGATTTCAAGTAAAATAAAAAAGTCATAGAACAAAAATAAAAAAGAAATATGTCAAAATATTAATAATTTGCCTCTGGGTGGTGAGATTACAGGTACATTTTTTCCCCCTGTTTGTCTTCATACTTATACTTTTCAAGTGTTCCACGGGAGTACAAATCCCTTTTATCATCTTCAGGAAAAAGCTCCAAAAGACTTTCCACACACAGAAGAAGAAATGACTCAATTACACTTGGACTTGGTGTCTGAATGGCTAGGCTCTCAAGTACATCAGGGTGGTACATGGAAAACATAACTTGTCTTTTTGTTGATGTCTTGTCAGAGACTCCTGTTTAGGTTGCGTGGGGGCAGATAGGCCTATCTGTGCTCTGCCTGATGGAGTGCCCCAGCTGGACTGGGCAGGGATGGTGGAGTAAGATTTTCCCGTGGCACCTGTGACTAGGAGGAAGCACCGCAGCTCTGCAGCAGGAAACTCAAGCTCCCCATTTCCCACTGACGGTGGAGTCTGATTCCCCTGCGATGACAGCCTGCCCTTCTACCTGATTTCTGGGGGTCAGCCACTGCCCCAGCGCTCACCGTCTCTGCACTAGCATCTGCGAATCTTATGCATCTTGCGTATCACAGGCCAGCCAGTCACATTTCTCAACCCATCTCTACATTAGAGTCAAATTCTCCAACTCTGAGGGTTCGAGGGTTTTTCCCCCTTTATTGAAACCATTGTCTGTCCAGCATGGTGACAACAGATCCAAGGCTTCCCCCTCAATTTGTAAGTTATCATCATCTGACCGATCTTATGAATTTTGGTCAGATTTGTGGGTCAGGGAATTGGAACAGGAAGTAATCTGGAGGGGTCCTCCGAGGGGCAAATAATAGCCAGTTTGTGGCTCCTCCAGCTTTGGGGGTGCAGGTGGTCAGGACTGTGCCAGCTTGCCCTAGAAACAACGCACGTTTTGTTGAGGCTGCTGGTAGATGCCCAGTCTGGGTAAGGAGAGGTACCCCTCTTCCTGAATGCCCTGGCATATGGGCATTGCTGGTGCTGGCCTGGAGTCTCAAATGAGACTGAGGAGGGGTATATGGGTACAGTGGAGAAAGGAGCCCTACTGAACATGGAAGGGGAGCCTGAAGGGAGGTGCTGGAGAGGAGAGAAAATTTCCATTTGGCTTTTCCAGCTTCTTGCCATGTCCCCAGAGCACAGCAACTTGGCTGCTATCCGAGTGCCCCATCCTTAGTCTTCCTTCATGAATTTTTCATTTCAGGCAAAGAGCCCTTATCTCTCACTGGGACTGCTTTGGGAGCCTGCTTTCACAGCAGCTGGAGATGGAGCAGATGAAGAATTGCATTAAGGTGGAATCATCTGTCCCTTGAGAGAGGAAGGGCACTCTGTGCTCCTGGAAGGACAGCTCCTACCCCACCCCCCATTACTGTAGGCCTCTATCATTCACAAGAAGGTTGGGCTGCAGTTTTATTGAGATACTATTGAGGGCGGAGAGAGAAAGGCTTTGAGGTCACTTACTGTGGTCTTGCCTGAGGGTGAGGTCTCTCCTGGTACCAATCATTGGACACAAGGCGGGTCCACAGCAGAAAAGAGGAAGAGAGAGGGGACTTGGCCTCTCTCATTCCAGATTTCTAGGAGTCCAGATGTCTTGGGGCATGCCCCATGATGGGGGGTTAAAGATGTCATTTCTCCCTGCCCCCATTCCCAGGACCATCCTGGCCCAGAGCAAGAGAAGCCCCTGCTCTGTACCTCCTCTGGCTGCATCCCTTCCCACAGGCAAAAGAGTCCATATACCCATCCTTTGATGGGTTGAATTGAGGTGCCCCCAAAGATATGTTGAAATCCTAACCCCCAGTACCTCAGACTGTGACCTTATTTGGAAATAGTGTTGTTGTAGTTGTAATTAGTTAACATGAGACACAGACCTATGGGAGGAGGAGGCCATGAGAAGATGCAGCAGAGCCTGGAGTGATGCAGTAACAAGCCAAGGAATGCCGAGGATTCCGCAAACCCCCAGAAACTAGGGAAAGACCAGGAAGGAGCCTCCCATACAGGTTTCAGAGGGAGCACAGCCCTGCTGATGCCTTGATTTTGGACTTCTAGGCTCCAGAACTGTGAGACAATATTTTTTTGTTTTTCTAAGTCACCCAGTTTGTGGTACTTTGCTACAGCAGCCCTGGGAAACTAATACACATTCTCAGACTAGACTCTGGGTACCAGGATCCCAGAATTCCTGACCAACTGGCACCAAGCCCTCCATTTGTCCTCTTGCCAAGGACCCCACCAATGTAGTGGGGCCTGAAATTGGAGGTGAGGAACTAGGGAGTCATAGTCCTGGGGTCACTGGTGCACTGGGAAGAGGGCTGTGAGCTGCAGGGAACAAGCTAAACCTGGCAAGCTAGAGTTCTGACACATGGTGCCCTCTGAGACTATTTTCCTTTTGTTATTCTTCAGCTTTTAGGACGGTCTTGTTGGAAAGTCCCAGTTGGTTTTTACAGCTTACAGCATAGCAGGGATAAATGACCATCATTGAAGAGGAGCAGTGCCACCCTGAGGCCAGAGTGGGAACTGCAGCAGGAATCATTGCGTGATTCCCAAGGGGGCCGGCCTCTAAGAGCCTG